>NW_027361671.1:2560000-3200000 GCF_039654945.1 Dendrobates tinctorius | reverse complement strand
CGGCTCTTCAGTGTAAATATTACAGATCACTTCCTACGGGGAACAAAACAAAATCCTCTTGGATAACACATTGTAATGTTTTCAGACTTCCCTGCTCTGTATTATTTATAGCCTAAAATATATATTACATAATCGCTACTTAAAATGCTCCTGATCCTCCCCTAAGGATATAATGCCCAAGGTGTCACGGTGTGCAGAATTATTAGGCAGCTTGTTTTCCTCTGGTAAAATGGGCCAAAAAGAGATTTATCTGACTCTGAAAAGTCAAAAATGGTTAAGTCTCACAGACGGAGGCAGCACCCTTGAAATTGCTAAGATACTGGGATGTGACTCATCAAAAGTTTTGTTGCAAATAGTCAACGTGTTGCAAAAACGTGTTGAGAAAAAAAGACTCCCATTAACTGCCAAACACTTGAGAAGACTCAAAAGTGAAGCGACCAGGAAGCCATTGTCCTCCAGCGCTGTCATATTCCCGACTTGGACAGAAGTACAAGGTGTTCAGTGCTCAGAGACATGGCCGAGGTAAGGAAGGCTGAACCCAACCACCACTGAGCAAGACACCGAAGGAGAAAGTTCAAGACTGGGCCAAGAAATATCTGAAGATTTTTTCCAAAGGAACTATTAACTGAGGAGATGAGTCTGACTTTTGACAGATGAAGTGCATGGACCTGCGGGTGGATCAGTAACGAGCACAGACCTCCACTTCAACTCAGATACCATCAAGGTGGAGGTGGGGCCCTGCTGTAGGCTGGGATTATTAAAGATCAGCTAGTTGGAACTTTTTGAGTTGAAGTTGGACTCATAATCAGGTCGCAAACCTAGTGCCAAGTTTTATGAGACTTTCTTCAAGCAGGGAAAAGTCTGCACCTTTCGTGAAAGCCATGATTTTTCTTCAATGCTTGGCCTTAAAGATGAAAGAATAATGACATGGCCCTTCGTCACCTGACCTAAACCCAATCGAGAACCTGTGAGCCCTAATTAAACAGGATATTTACTGTGAAGGCAAACTGTCACCTCTCTGAGCACGGTCTGTGAGACTTTGGTTGGCGCTGCCCCAAAAGTTGGTCATCAAGAGATTAAGAAACTGACAGACTCCATGCATGGTAGTCTTATTACTGTTAGGTTGGTTTCACATTTGCTTTGGGGAGGGCTGCGTACTTCCTCCTTTAAGCCCCACCCACTGCCGCACCTCTTCCATTCAGCTCCGCCCACGTCTGCATGCGTCCCTATCTTTAACATTGGGTACGCAGGCAATGCGGATCTATGCGGCTGTGTCCGCATGCATCATTTTGCCGCTGCAACGAACGCAACATGTTGCATTTTGTTGCAGTTGGTGGGCGCGTCAAAACGACGCATGCGGATACATCCGCATGGCCTGCGTACCCAATGTTAAAGATAGGTATGCATGATGGATGCAGTTGTAGGCGGAGCTGAATGGAAGAGGTGCGGCAGTGGAAAGAAGAGCGGCTATATTTGTGACTAATATTTTTTTGAAATGTTAGAAATGTATTTTTGTATATTTTGAATTATTTGGTTATTATTCAACTGTAACAGATGAAACAAACAATTGAGATAAACTGGACTGAGATCGGAATACACTGCACGGACTGGCTGTCGGCTCTCCCGATCCAAGCGTGACAGCTCTATAGAAATACAATGAGATGTCACACTCGGGGTGGGAGAGCCACCGACCAGTCCGTGCACTTCGTTCCAATCTCAGCCTGATTTATGTGGCCGTTTGACTGAGCTCTTAGTGTTGATAATATCACTTGGTATAGACACAGCCTGTTGCCAAAAAGAATGATAACACCCTTGCCTATAGAAAGCGCCTTATTTTTGAGATCAGTAGTAGTGCCAGTCAGTGGGCTGCCAATAATGACTTTTTTAACCCCTTAATGACCTGAGCTTTTTTCGGTTTTGCATTTTCATTTTTCACTCTTTTTCTTCCCAGAGTCATAACTTTTTATTTTTCCGTCAATGTGGCCATGTGAGGGCTTATTTTTTGCAGGACGAGTTGTACTTTTGAACGACATCATTGGTTTTAGCATGTCTTGTACTCAAAAACGGGAAAAAAATTCCCAGTGCGGTGAAATTCCACACTTGTTTTTTGTTTGGCTTTTTTGCTAGGTTCACTAAATACTAAAACTGACCTGCAATTATGATTCTCCAGGTCATTACGAGATCATAGACACCAAACATGTCTAGGTTCTTTTTTTATCTAAGTGGTGAAAAAAAATTCCAAAGTTTGCTAAAAAAAAAAAAAAAATTGCGCCATTTTCCGATACCCGTAGCGTCTCCATTTTTAGTGATCTTGGGTTGGGAGAGGGCTTATTATTTTTTGCGTGCCGAGCTGACGGTTTTTAGAATACCATTTATGCACAGATACGATCTTTTTATCGCCCGTTATTGCATTTTAATGCAATGTTGCGGCGACCAAAAAAAACAATTCTGGGGTTTTGATTTTTTTTTCCCGCTACACTGTTTAGCGATCAGGTTAATCCTTTTTTTTATTGATAAATCGGGCAATTCTGAATGCGGCGATACCTAATATATGTATGTGTGATTTTTTTATTTTTATTATTTTTTATTTTGAATGGGGCGAAAGGGGGGGTGATTTAAACTTTTTTTTTTTTTTTTTAATTTTTTCATATTTTTAAAACTTTTTTTAAATTTGGCATGCTTCAATAGCCTCAATGCGAGGCTAGAAGCGTCCACAACTCGATCGGCTCTGCTACATACATGAGCAGATCGCCTATATGTAGCAGAATTACAGTATTTCTATGAGCGCCGACCACCGGGTGGCCCTCATAGCAATGCCTCATCAACAACCATATAGGTCTCGAGGAGACCTATGGTTGTGATGGCAATGCATCGCTGAGCCCCCGATCATGTGATGGGGGTTGGCGATGCGCGTATTTCCGGCCCGATGGCGAGAAGCGCTGGTTAAATCCCTCTGTCAGCGTTTGACAGCGGGATTTAACTAGTTAATAGGCGCGGGTGGATCACGATTCCACCCGCGCCTATTGCGGTCACATGTCAGCTGTTGAAAACCGCTGATATGTCCTGGCTTTGATGAGGGCTCACCGCTGGAGCCCTCATCAAAGCGGGGGTACTGCCATTGGGCGTACTATTGCGTCCAATGGCAGTAAGGCACTTGTGTGATATGGTGGTATAAGTGTGTCTCCATATAAATCCTTTTGGCTTACAATTGGTTAGGCCACAGAAGGGTGCACTGTAGAACTTTAGACTATGCCCTGAAGTGCATTACAGAGTAAAGTCTGAGCCTGTAGGATACAGTTATATTGAATGTGGGAAATTCATTGGATGTGGGTAGTGTATGATCTGTGGTTCTTCTCACAATTCCATCATTCTCGATTCATTTACTTTGGTCAACAGTTTAAAGGAAGTCTGCCAGCACAAAATGACTCTTCAAATGACTCTTCTGAGTTGTATTAACAGAAGCATACAGTCTACATCACGTGAAGTCACTGTTTGCCCTCTTCTCCTCTTTGGTCAGACCTCATCTGGAATACTGTGTCCAGTTTTGTGCACCACATTTTGAAAAACTGGAGCAAGTTCAGAGAAGAGCGACCAGAAAGGTGACCGTTCTTGCAAACCATGTCCTATGAGGAACGGTTACAGGATTTGGGAATGTTTAGCTTGCAAAAGAGAAGACTGAGAGGAGACTTAATAACTGTCTACAAATATCTCAAGGGCTGTCACATTAATAATAATAATAATCTTTATTTTTATATAGCGCTAACATATTCCGCAGCGCTTTACAGTTTGCACACATTATCATCACTGTCCCCGATGGGGCTCACAATCTGAATTCCCTATCAGTATGTCTTTGGAGTGTGGGAGGAAACCGGAGTACCCGGGGGAAACCCACGCAAACACGGGGAGAACATACAAACTCCTTGCAGATGTTGTCCTTGGTGGGATTCGAACCCAGGACCCCAGCGCTGCAAGGCTGCAGTGCTAACCACTGAGCCACCGTGCTGCCCTACATTGTAGAAGGATCATCTTTATTCTCATTTGCACAAGGAAAGATTAGAAGCAATGGGATGAAACTATGGGAGGAGACACAGATTAGATATTAGGAAAAACTTTGACAGTGAGAGTGATCAATGAGTGGAACAGGCTACCACGAGAGGCGGTGAGTTCTCCTTCAATATAAGTCTTCAAACAGAGGCTGGACAGACGTCTGTCTGGGATGATTTAGTGAATCCTACTTTGAGCAGGGGGCTGGACCAGATGACCCAGGAGGTCCCTTCCAACTCTATCATTACATTCTATGAAGTCAAACTAGAGGCTCTGTGCACCCTTGGTGTGGCCAATCAGTTCAGTGAAACTCCCCACCTACTTGTTTTTCCAATATCTCCATTCTCCCCTCCTCTTTGACAGATCTAGTATTACCAGAGCCATATCAGGGCTGAGCTAGAAAACCATGAGGTGGGAAGGGGTACTGAACTTCTCGGTCATGCTAAGGGTGCACCGAGCACCTACTCTTGTTTTGAACAGTCATTTTGTGCTGACATACTCCCTTTAACCCCTTAACGACCGCCGATACGCCTTTTAACGGCGGTAATTAAGGGTACTTAAACCACGGCGCTGTGATTTAAGTGAATAGCGCCCCCCAGTGTCGGATTTTCTCCGGGGTCTCGGCTGCCAGGGGTAGCCGAGACCCCAGAGAACATGAATCGGTCGGTTTTTACCGACCTCCGCTTTTGCGATCGCCGTTATTAACCCTATAACGGCGACCGCAAAAAAAAAAAAAGCCGCGATTTTACATTTAATTTCTCTTTCCTCTGATGTGATCGCACATCAGAGGATAGAGAAATAGGGTCCCCGATCCCCCCGGTCCCCTCCCGGTACCTCTCCCTTGTCCTCCGTCCCCTCCCGGTGGTCCCGCGCCCGCCGGCGTCATCCGATGGGCGACGCCATCTTGAAAATGGCGGGTGCATGCGCAGTGCGCCCGCCGGGAATCTGCTGGCTCCGGCTGGCAGATTCCATTCATTATTTTGATCACTATGATAAACGATCATAGTGATCAAAATAATAAAAATAGTACATAACCCCCCCGTTTATCACCCCATTATATAGGCACACATAATGAAATAAAAAAAATATTTTTTTTTTCAGTTTTCCATAAGGGCTAGGGTTGGGTTAGGCTAGGGTTAGGGTTAGGCTAGGGTTAGGGTTAGGCTAGGGTTAGGGTTAGGCTAGGGTTAGGGTTAGGCTAGGGTTAGGGTTAGGCTAGGGTTAGGGTTAGGCTAGGGTTAGGCTAGGGTTAGGGTTAGGCTAGGGTTAGGGTTAGGCTAGGGTTAGGTTAGGGTTGGGCTAGGGTTAAGGGTTAGGGTTAGGCTAGGGTTAGGGTTAGGCTAGGGTTAGGTTAGGGTTAGGCTAGGGTTAGGGTTAGGCTAGGGTTAGGGTTAGGCTAGGGTTAGGGTTAGGCTAGGGTTAGGGTTAGGCTAGGGTTAGGGTTAAGGGTTAGGGTTGGGCTAGGGTTAGGCTAGGGTTAGGGTTGGGCTAGGGTTGGGCTAGGGTTAAGGGTTAGGCTAGGGTTAGGGTTAGGCTAGGGTTAGGCTAGGGTTAGGGTTAGGCTAGGGTTAGGCTAGGGTTAAGGGTTAGGGTTAAGAGTTAGGGTTAAGGGCTAGGGTTAAGGGCTAGGGTTAGGGCTAGGGTTGGGCTAGGGTTAGGGTTAGGGCGAACTAGGATTAGGGTTAGAATTAGGATTAGGGATTAGGGTTGGGATTAGGGTTAGGGGTGTGTTGGGGTTAGGGTTGGAGCAAGAATTGAGGGGTTTCCACTATTTACCAACTTTGGGGGTCTAAAAATTGGGGTCTAAAAATCACTTTTGTGGAAATAAAAAATACTTTTTATTTTCACGGCTCTACGTTTATAAGCTTCTGTGACGCGCTTGGGGGTTCAAAGTGCTCACCACACATCTAGATAAGTTCCTTAGGGGGTCTAATTTCCAAAATGGGGTCACTTGTGGGGGGTTTCCACTGTTTAGGCCCATCAGGGGCTCTGCAAACGCAACATGATGCCCGCAGACCATTCCATCAAAGTCTGCATTCCAAAATGGCACTCCTTCCCTTCCAAGCTCTCCCATGCACCCAAATAGTGGTTCCTCCCCACATATGGGGTATCAGCGTACTCAGGACAAATCGCATAATAACTGTGGGGGTATGATTTCTCCTGTTACCCTTGTAAAAATAAAAATTTGGGGGCGAAAAGATCATTTTTGTGGAAAAAAAATGGATTTCTTATTTTCACGGCTCTACGTTATAAACTTCTGTGAAGCACTTGAAGGTTCAAAGTGCTCACCACACATCTAGATAAGTTCCTTCATGGGTCTAGTTTCCAAAATGGAGTCACTTGTTGGGGGTTTCCACTCTTTAGGCCCATCAGGGGCTCTGCAAACGCAACATGATGCCCGCAGACCATTCCATCAAAGTCTGCATTCCAAAATGGCACTCCTTCCCTTCCAAGCTCTCCCATGCACCCAAATAGTGGTTCCTCCCCACATATGGGGTATCAGCGTACTCAGGACAAATCGCATAATAACTGTGGGGGTATGATTTCTCCTGTTACCCTTGTAAAAATAAAAATTTGGGGGTGAAAAGATCATTTTTGTGGAAAAAAAATGGATTTCTTATTTTCATGGCTCTACGTTATAAACTTCTGTGAAGCACTTGAAGGTTCAAAGTGCTCACCACACATCTAGATAAGTTC
This sequence comes from Dendrobates tinctorius, assembly GCF_039654945.1. NCBI lineage: Eukaryota > Metazoa > Chordata > Amphibia > Anura > Dendrobatidae > Dendrobates > Dendrobates tinctorius. The sequence goes on along the minus strand of NW_027361671.1, from coordinate 3,193,259 downwards.
CTTAATGGGTCTAGTTTCCAAAATGGGGTCACTTGTTGGAGTTTTCCACTGTTTAGGCACATTAAGGGCTCTCTGAACGCAACATGGCATCCGATCTTAATTCCAGCCAATTCTGCGTTGAAAAAGTCAAACGGTGCTCCATCCCTTGCGAGCTCTGCCGTGTGCTGAAAAAGGGGTTTACCCCCACATATGGGGTATCAGCGTATTCAGGAGAAATTGTACAACAAATTTTGTGGTTGATTTTCTCTTTTAACACTTGTGAAAATAAAAAAAATTGGTTCTGAAGTAATTTTTTTCCAAAAAAAAGTTAAATGTTAATTTTTTCCATCCACATTGCTTTCGTTCCTGTGAAGCACTTAAGGGTTAATAAACTTCTTGAATGTGGTTTTGAGCACCTTGAGGGGTCTAGTTTTTAGAATGGTGCCACTTTTGGGTATTTTCTGTCATGTACACCCCTCAAAATGACTTTAAATATGATGTGGTCCCTAAAAAAATGGCTTTGTAAATTTTGTTGTAAAAATGAGAAATCGCTGGTCAACTTTTAACCCTTATAACTTCCTAACAAAAAAAAATTTTGCTTCCAAAATTGTGCTGATGTAAAGTAGACATGTGGGAAATGTTATTTATTAAGAAATTTATGTGACACATCTCTCTGATTTAAGGGCATAAAAATTTAAAGTTTTAAAATTGCAAAATTTTAAAAATGTTTGCCATATTTCTGTTTTTTTCATAAATAAACACAAGACTTATCGAAGAAATTTTACCACTAACATGAAGTACAATATGTCACGAAAAAACAATCTCAGAATCAGCAGGATCCATTAAAGCGTTCCAGAGTTATAACCTCATAAAGGGACAGTGGTCAGAATTGTAAAAATTGGCCTGCATTAAGCTGCAAACTGGCTCTGTCGTTAAGGGGTTAAGGACATGTTATATTTCTTCTTGCATTCCTACATCAGGATATGCACAGGAGATTTCTATAAGGATGATGGGCGTTTATTCCTAATCTTTATTTACTTTCTCCTCCCTGCTCACTGTGTACCAGTAGCTGACATTTCAGGTTTAGTAAGTCCCAGGTTTTGTCTTACATAACTAACATTAACTTTATTAGTAAGTGTTAGAGATTTGCGCTTTCCAGCGGGTGTGTAAGCGCCAAACCACAGCAGTATCGCAGTAACTACCATGTATCACAAGGAATTTATAGGGAACTCCAGGCAATGTTCTGGATCGGTGGGGTCCTAGAGGTCAGACCACCGCCAGTTATGTTATGTCACCTGCTAATGATGAGCTTTAATATTACGACGTGGGAATACACCTACAACATGTTGCGGCTGAGAACAATGTTAAATGCAAGTAAAAATCTGAAATACTAAAATAAATATTCTGCTGCTCCCATATCCATATAGTTTCGGGAGGTAGACACCTGGCACATTGTGAAAATGCTACCAGTTCTTCACAATCATGGGTGCTCTTCATGCAATTCTTGCACTGAAAGGGAACATTTTTTTTTTTTGTAGTAATAAATCTGACCCGAAATGAGCTATAAAAATAAAAGTTCAAGATGTGCAGGATCTATACTTGCCATGTACAGTACAGACCAAAAGTTTGGACACACCTTCTCATTCAAAGAGTTTTCTTTATTTTCATGACAATGAAAATTGTAGATTCACTCTGAAGGCATCAAAACTATGAATTAACACATGTGGGATTATGTAATTAAAACAAAAGTGTGAGACAATTGAAAATATGTCTTATATTCTAGATTCTTCAAAGTAGCCACCTTTTGCTTTGATTACTGCTTTGCACACTCTTGGCATTCTCTTGATGAGCTTCAAGAGGTAGTCACCGGAAATGGTCTTCCAACAGTCTTGACGGAGTTCCCATAGATGCTTAGCACTTGTTTGCCCTTTTGCTTTCACTCTGCGGTCCAGCTCACCCCAAACCATCTCGATTGGGTTCAGGTCTGGTGATTATGGAGGCCAGGTCATCTGGCGTAGCACCCCATCACTGTCCTTCTTGGTCAAATAGCCCTTACACAGCCTGGAGGTGTGTTTGGGGTCTTTGTCCTGTTGAAAAATAAATGATGGTCCAACTAAACGCAAACCGGATGGAATAGCATGCCGCTGCAAGATGCTGTGGTAGCCATGCTGGTTCAGAATGCCTTCAATTTTGAATAAATCAACCACAGTGTCACCAGCAAAGCACCCCTACACCATCACACCTCCTCCTCCATGCTTCACGGTTGGAACCAGGCATGTAGAGCCCATCCGTTCACCTTTTCTGCGTCGCACAAAGACACGTTGGTTGGAACCAAAGATCTCAAATTTGGACTCATCAGACCAAAGCACAGATTTCCACTGGTCTAATGTCCATTTCTTGTGTTCTTTAGCCCAAACAAGTCTCTTCTGCTTGTTGCCTGTCCTTAGTGGTTTCCTAGCAGCTATTTTACCATGAAGGCCTGCTGCACAAAGTCTCCTCTTAACAGTTGTTGTAGAGATGTGTCTGCTGCTAGAACTCTGTGTGGCATTGACCTGGTCTCTAATCTGAGCTGCTATTAACCTGCGATTTCTGAGGCTGGTGACTCGGATGAACTTATCCTCCGCAGCAGAGGTGACTCTTGGTCTTCCTTTCCTGGGTCGGTCCTCCTTTGAGCCAGTTTCTTTGTAGCGCTTGATGGTTTTTGCCACTGCGCTTGGGGACACTTTCAAAGTTTTCCCAATTTTTCGGACTGACTGACCTTCATTTCTTAAAGTAATGATGGCCACTCATTTTTCTCTTCTTAGCTGCTTTTTTCTTGCCATAATACAAATTCTAACAGTCTATTCAGTAGGACTATCAGCTGTGAATCCACCAGACTTCTGCACAACACAACTGATGGTCCCAACCCCATTTATAAGGCAAGAAATCCCACTTATTAAACCTGACAGGGCACACCTTTGAAGTGAAAACCATTTCCAGTGACTACCTCTTGAAGCTCATCAAAAGAATGCCAAGACTGTGCAAAGTAGTAATCAAAGCAAAAGGTGGCTTCTTTGAAAAACCTAGAATATAAAACATACAGTATTTTCAGTTGTTTCACACTTTTTTGTTAATTATATAATTCCACATGTGTTAATTCATAGGTTTGATGCCTTCAGATTGAATCTACAATTTTCATAGTAATGAAAATAAAGAAAACTCTTTGAATGAGAAGGTGTGTCCAAACTTTTGTTCTGTACTGTATGTCTTTGTCGGTACTTGTCATTAGATAATCACTGGCCTATATATACCAAAAGTCTCAATCCGATTACCAGTAAACATCCAAATCAAAATCAACCAATGTTCTGATTAGTAAAAATAAACCTAATAAGTAAATAAAACCCCCTAGATAAAATTGATCTTATGATTATTCACCGGGTCACGGAGGGCTGTACGGGGGATAGATGACAATAACAGCCTGCGTCTTTCCTTCCTGATGTCACTTCCCCTCCACAGAGACAAAAAGACTGACTGGCACTTTCAAACTAATGTGAACAGGTGCCAACTAGGAGCAGCTACCTCCATACAGAATAAAAAAGTTGCGCTCTGTAGTGCTAAAGCATGTCAATGGGAAATATATAAAATATGAATAGCAATACTGCTTCTGGATACTAGGAGAAAATGAGATGCTTGGCACATAATTTGGCCAATTCATGTGTGCCGATCAACCAACGACAAGGTGGTCTCAAAACTGATTATTTTTTTTATTTTTTTTACTGCACACAGGACAAGAAAATAATCCTTTACATCCTGCTCTCTGATGTCAGTATTGAAGAGAGTCAGGCAAAGTGGTGGGAAAAATATTACTCCCCTTGCTCCTCACCCGTTCTACTGCCACTGCTCCCTTCATCCTTTTCTTTACAGGTTCATGTTGTGCGACCTTCTCTACCACCATCTACTCTCTGTGCTATGCCCTTTGGAGTTGAGTAGGCCTATGATGTCACAACTTTCATTCCCCAAGGCCTGGTCAAAAGCCACGGCGCAGAGTGTAGACGGAGGGAGAGGACGTCGCTTGCGGTGAAGCCGGAGGGAGCCGTGGCGGAAGGGCTGCTGAGCGACATTTTTTTTTTTCCCTCACCCTACAGGATCTGGAGAGACATTTGGGCATTGCAAAGCACATTCGACTTGCATTGAATACATTCAATGTGAATTTTCTTGGCAAATTTATTCAAATTGCTGAATTCAGTTTTTTGCAGATTTACCCGCTGCTGATGTACACTGTTCTATGATGGAGAACGCTTAGGTTCTCTGTACTGTTAATAGAATGATTGGTATATGGATATTGTATGATGCCATGACCTGGTGACTAAAGGAAGAGTTGTAAATTGCTGCAGTTTCTCTCCTCACCAGTTATCAAGTACGCAAGTATACGTAGAAGATTTGTAATAATTAGGAAAATGGATTCAGTGGGGTATGAATATGTTTGGCAGTGAGCCAAATTCTCAGCCAACAGGGCATACACCAAAAAGTGACAAGGCTTAATAAGCATAGTGCCCTAAAAATAAGTATGTATGTGGCCTGTTTCACACATCCGTTTGTGTCCATCAGTCAAAATCCGCCGTTTTGCAAAAAAAAAAAAAAACGGATACGCCATTTTTCTTGGCGGATCCGTTTTTTCCCCATTGAGTTGCATTACCGGCGGATCTTGACGCATGGCCATCCGTTGGATCCGTTTTTTTGCGGATCCGCCAAAATTTTGACGTCCGCCGACATGCCCGAACGGACCATGCAACGTTTTTTTTCAGGCGGCCGGATCTGCATTTCTCACTGCGCATGCCCGAAAGACTTCACTCAGCTGTAAAGTTAACCCTAAACTCTGTTCTGGCGGCTGAAAAATGTCTTTCTCTCCCCCCCCCCCCCCCCCCCCCCCAGGCAGCGGTTCCTTTAAAATTCTTCCTTTGACGTTAAAATAACGGTCTGGGGAACGGATCCGTTATCTGCCATTTTAGCGGATTTTGACTGACCAAAAAAACTAATGTGTGAAACAGGCCATATAGTGTAAATACAAGTATTCACACTCTATGTCCATTGGGGTCACTTCAAATATTCATTCCATGTATTGACTTAGATAAAATTTAACCAAAAAGTAGGGAGGAGTTGTTGGGTTCTCCAGTGAATATGGTCGCGTTACAGACATTTTCCTGCGATCGCTGAGCCTTGCTGGAGACTCTCCAAGTAGGGCTGTTAATGCTTCCCCATAATATCTCTAAAATGTCTTCATTCCGGATGACTTATAAAAAGAAACGGGAGCTTTGCAATAATTTTTAAATTACATAAAAAAAGTATCATTTTATAAGAGGAACGTTGTAAAATATTACCGCAAGAAGGTTAATGGTTAAGAACAGAAACGTTACATTTAGTGTAGAAAATCCCAGCCTGAAAGCTTGGCTTTCCTGTCTCGCACCTATTTTATCACTGCAAAGCGTTCCGATTTTCTAAGCAAAATGTCTTTGCAGTAAATCTTCGTGTAAAGTGCTGATCATCTCCTTAGAAGGCCAGATCAACCTTTCTAGCCATGGATGACCGGTACTACTGGCTCCTAGTTTAAATACCATTTACAAAGAATTATCTTCTTGATTATAAAGCCGAGTTTCCAGGTGCCGCCTCGCTGGACAACCCGTTTAGTCTGAGAACCAAGTTGGGGATTCACCAGGAGACGTTACTGTTGGCTACACATTGGCATTTATGTGGTAAAACACATTTGGTGTAGGATGAAATGCTCGACAGCCATTGCTGGCACATCAGTATTTGTCCCTCCTGCTGAGCTTCCTCCTGGATATTACTATTGTGCCTTTACGGCATGGCTTGCTTCACACTCGCAGCTTGTATGTTTCAGTGGTTTCCTTCTGAATGCATTTTTAGCACAAGAACCAGTTGTGCAGTTTCAGATTTCAGTATGACTCTTCCTTTCTCTCTGTAATCTATTCCTAATGAAAATTCCTAATATTTAAGATATATAACCTTTTGTGGAGCAGATCGTACAAGGTGATGACGTGCTGGGTTTGCCTGTGCAATAGGATGGCCGAAATATCCTAAATATATGCTTGTTACATGGAGACATTTTAAAGTATAGTCCTCTATATTTAGGAGCAGTGCCGTGCCTCTGACACCTAAATTCGGTGTGGTGATGTGTATGTGTCTCATGTCTGCTCATTCATCATTGCTGATTTACCAATAGGTACAGTACGTGTATATAACCTCCTCTTCTATGTTTGATTGTTCCAGAATTTGTAAAGGAAATAAATAAAAAAAATATATAAACTGTGTTCATTCCCAAAAAAGGGTCTTTTGTGACAACTAGATGGAAGCCCCATGCTATCGCATCGGGAGGGCGGTAATGTCACGATGTCTGTGTTTGATTGTGTACAGAACATACCGCAGCTCCTGGGCAGGGGAGGAAGCAAAAGACAATACTGACATTACAGCAGGAGATCGCAGAGGATACATTTTGTGAGGTAAAATATTGTTTAAAAACAGTCAGTGAAATATTTTACCTCACAAAATTAATCCTCTGTGATCCCCTGCTGTGATGTCAGTATTGCCTTTTGCTTCCTCCCCTGCCCAGAAGATGCGGTATGCTCCATACACGGTCAGACACAGACAATTTTTAAAATGAACTTTCGTTTGTGGGAAAACCCCTTTAATGTGACCGGCCTTCTCTGCCTGTAGACACGTCGCGCATCTGTCACCAGGATCAGCCGAATGATTCACTGCACCTGTGCGTAATTCGCACAGGTAAATCAGACTGCCGCCATCTTTGTGCAGACAGATAGCGACGGTCACATTAAAACTGCGCATGTAAAAGATGGTGGCAGTCAGTTAATCATTCGGCTGATCCCGGCGGCAGCGTGTTCGCGACAGTGTTCCGCTGGTGGTACCGCGCAAGAGGCTACGTGAGTGTGTGGTGCATACGGCGTATAGAGTGTGTGTGTATGGTGTGACGGTGTTCCGCTGTTGATACCGCGCAATAGGTTGGTATCAGCAGCAGTTTCCATATTGAGACACCCATCACTTGGATGTCCCAATATGGCGGTCGGTGAACTTGCTCTGCTTGGAATTCTGGGATACGGTGACATCTGGACAGAACAGGAAATGAAAACATTACAAGGTGATAATATAAATAGATTGTTTGGTTAGGTTACTAGTGCCCCCATGTACGATGGTGGGTAAGATTTGTCTGTGGTCAGTGTTTGGCCATTGGTTGTTACCTCTCTGCAATGTATGGGAATGGTGTTCTGGTCGTGTAGTCTGAAAACTTGTAGATGGGTTTGTCCACTGCTAGAGCGAGAAAAGGCAAAGGTCGACGTCTGTCTACAAATCCCCATGTTTCATTCATTCATGTTTTAATATTTTACAGGATAACTTTGCAGAATGTGGCTGTTCTGCTGAAATTAAAGGGAAATTTTCATGTTAAACATGCTGGGTGCTACAAAGCAGGTCCCTGCTTATCTGACTAAGGATATGGATTTATGGGAATATATTCTTTTACATTTCTGCTTATCCTAAGCTTAGGAGTCCAGTGGGCGGAGTAAATTGATGTTTAATGATATTTGAGTAAGTCAGACACTAAAGACACTGCCCACGGGACTCCTCAGACCACGAGTGTCCTAAGCACAATATAATTGTAATATAAGACTTTTTCCCACAAAATATATGATATTTATTAGCAGGCATAGAGTAACTTTACATTTCTCGTTTAGGTACCTGGTGACCCAGGCTGAATATCTAGACCTATATATAACTTAACTTTTCAGTCTTTTACATGATGGATACCACCACCAACATACTGTGATCCCACCATCAACAGATGGTACTGATCATCAGAAGTCACAAAGCTTTACAAGAGTTTTGTTCAAGACATTCTCCCCAATACAATAATAAAAGACTAGAACGTGCACAATGTGTATTATTCCCTGTAGTCATCCGTGCGTTGTGTTTGGGAGCTGAGATGACCGGTAATAGCAGCCTTATTGGCTGTCCCAAGGAGTAAGGAATGGCTGAATACGTGACATTAAGTTTGCGGGTCCTCTCCTGATGTACTGTGCACACAACGGACCCCATACACTTAGGTTGGGGTTTGTTGGGTCCTTTGCTGCCTGCAGGGCAGGATCTGGTGGAGCTCCAATGTCCATGTGAATAGAGCCTTGCAGGATATTTTTGAGCAGGAGAATACTCTTTAAAGACGCACGCCTCCTCCTCCCATCAACGGTTTTATCCTCTTAATATATTTCCGTCATCATACTCTATAGCACTGTGTACTTACAATTGCTCATTTTGCCTTTCTTCCCAGTTAATTCTTCATTTTTTACTCTGATGTATGTAGAAACAGGAAATCTCTTGTTCATACATTTATCATCCCCCCTCTTCAACCCATGACCCAGCTGCTGGGTCTTATGACTCATACTTTGCAATGACTCATGACTCATTCAGGGAAAGGAGACCTCTTGTTTCTACATTGAGCTTAGAAGTATTCAGCTAGTCAATTTTTAATCACCTGATATCAGACCCAATGGAAAAGAGAAGAATTTGCTCGGTAGAAAGGCAAAATAAGCAATTGTGAGTACACTGTGCTATATAATATGATGGCTGCAATATATTAAGACGATAACATGTTAATGGGAGTGCTTCTTTAAGACAGAGGTCCCCAACCTATGGCTTGGGAGTTACATGTGGCTCTTGCAGTCCCATGCTGTGTGGCTCTTGCAGTCCCATGCTGTGTGGCTCTTGCAGTCCCATGCTGTGTGGCTCTTGCAGTCCCATGCTGTGTGGCTCTTGCAGTCCCATACTGTGTGGCTCTTGCAGTCCCATGACGTGTGGCTTGCTGCTGTCTACCATCTGTATGCGCTGGCACTGGGTCTGACAAACCATTATGAAGAGCTGGTCTCCAGGAGTAGGCCATTACACCAGGGCTGTGGAGTCGGTAAGCCAAACCTGCGACTCTGACGCCTCAATTTCCCTTACACCGACTCCAACTCCAACTCCGACTCCCACATATATTGCTTATATTGAAGTGAAAAATGTATTGTAGTACAATGTGAACATCAGACATTTAATCTTTTCTATGATCCAATAATCAAGATATTTAGATAGAACATAATATCTATTTATTGGAATACAACTTTAGAACACAAAAAACTGTAATAAATTGTAAATATGTAATACACTGTATAATATCGATTACATACGGTACAGACCAAAGTTTGGACACCTTCTCATTCAAAGAGTTTTCTTTATTTTCATGACTATGAAAATAGTAGATTCACTCTGAAGGCATCAAAACAATGAATTAACACATGTGGAATTATATAATTAACAAAAAAGTGTGAAACAACTGAAAATATGTCTTATATTGTAGGTTCTTCAAAGTAGCCACCTTTTGCTTTGATTACTGCTTTGCACACTCTTGGCATTCTCTTGATGAGCTTCAAGAGGTAGTCACTGGAAATGGTCTTCCAACAGTCTTGAAGGAGTTCCCAGAGATGCTTAGCATTTGTTGGCCCTTTTGCCTTCACTCTCCGGTCCAGCTCACCCTAAACCATCTCGATTAGGTTCAGGTCTGGTGTTTGTGGAGGCCAGGTCATCTGGTGTAGACCCCATCACTCTCCTTCTTGGTCAAATAGCCCTTACACAGCCTGGAGGTGTGTTTGGGGTCATTGTCCTGTTGAAAAATAAATGGTCCAACTAAACACAAACCGGATGGAATATCACGCTGCTGCAAGATGCTGTGGTAGCTATGCTGGTTCAGTATGCCTTCAATTTTGAATAAATCCCCAACAGTGTCACCAGCAAAGCACCCCCACACCATCACACCACCTCCTCCATGCTTCACTGTGGGAACCAGGCATGTAGAGTCCATCCGTTCACCTTTTCTGCGTCGCACAAAGACATGGTGGTTGGAACCAAAGATCTCAAATTTGGACTCATCAGACCAAAGCACAGATTTCCACTGGTCTAATGTCCATTCCTTGTGTTCTTTAGCCCAAACAAGTCTCTTCTGCTTGTTGCCTGTCCTTAGCAGTGGTTTCCTAGCAGCTATTTTACCATGAAGGCCTGCTGCACAAAGTCTCCTCTTAACAGTTGTTGTAGAGATGTGTTTGCTGCTAGAACTCTGTGTGGCATTGATCTGGTCTCTAATCTGAGCTGCTGTTAACCTGCGATTTCTGAGGCTGGTGACTAGGATGAACTTATCCTCCGCAGCAGAGGTGACTCTTGGTCTTCCTTTCCTGGGGCGATCCTCATGTGAGCCAGTTTCTTTGTAGCGCTTGATGTTTTTTGCCACTGCACTTGGGGACACTTTCAAAGTTTTCCCAATTTTTCGGACTGACTGACCTTCATTCCTTAAAGTATTGATGGCCACTCGTTTTTCTCTTCTTAGCTGCTTTTTCTTGCCATAATACAAATTCTAACAGTCTATTCAGTAGGACTATCAGCTGTGTATCCACCAGACTTCTGCACAACACAACTGATGGTCCCAACCTCATTTATAAGGCAAGAAATCCCACTTATTAAATCTGACAGGGCACACCTGTGAAGTGAAAACCATTTCCGGTGACTACCTCTTGAAGCTCATCAAGAGAATGCCAAGAGTGTGCAAAGCAGAAATCAAAGCAAAAGGTGGCTACTTTGAAGAACCTAGAATATAAGACATACAGTATTTTCAGTTGTTTCACACTTTTTTGTTAATTATACAATTCCACATGTGTTAATTCATAACTTTGATGCTTTCAGGTTGAATCTACAATTTTCATAGTCATGAAAATAAAGAAAATGCTTTGATTGAGAAGGTGTGTCCAAACTTTTGGTCTGCACTGTGAGTGTTAGTCTGTGTGCTACCCGGCGTTCATTCTTTTTGGTATAGATATGATATGGATAGACTGATATGGATAAATGGATATATAGATAGAGCAGATTTCTAATCTGCTTTTGCTATTGAAAACATTATCTATGAGCTCAAAAACCTTTCAGGTGATGCGGTTTTTTAAAAAGCTGATCTGCTTTTGCAACTGAAAAACGTATCCTCAAAAAACGCAGGAAAAACGCTGTGTGTGAATGTAGCCTTAGATCAGGAATAGAACAGTCATTTATAGGACATTTCATAACTTTCCCAAATTCCTATGAAAAAATATTCAGCACATCCTGCATTGAATTACTGTACCCAATTTATTATATATTTTAGGAGTCGGTCCATTTTATACCGACTCCACCAAATTGAGCACCGACTCCACGACTCCGACTCCACAGCCCTGCATTACACAGAAGCTGTGGATCTGCACACCAGCAGTAGGGTGGAGAGATAAATCTGATTACCTGGTGGTGTCATCTGATCTGGAGCATGAAGGTGCCTGAGACAGGATTGAACAGTGTGATGGGAGTGCTTGGTACAGGAATATCACACAGGGTAAGGTTGAAAGCCCTGGATATAAGGACACTATCTGGGGACACGGGTACAAGGTCTCAGCATTCATTCTGCGGGGATGCTTTGACTGTCATTATACCAGTAACGGGGGCTCTGGGTGTCACTACTGTGGGGGCAATGGTGCTGGATGCGGTTCTCGAGAGAAGAAAGGAATATCGCTGCCGTAGGCCATATTGCTGCCGTAAGCCATAGTGCACCACCCTGCCTGTCCTGAGCCAATCCTGAGCCCTAGGTGCCACGTTGCAGCCATCCACGCAGATCTTGATGCCGCGATTGTCGTACTGTTCCTCCCTTTCGCCTGTCACAGTATGAGCACTGGAGGCCATCATTCTGTACATCCCGACCTGTATTAATAATGTACAGTTCCCTATCGCATGTCTCCATCTTGTACGCTGCTGTCATGAAATCCATTCCAGTGATCTCCCTTTGTCTCTGGTGGAGGAGCTGCCTGATAGTGAATGGCAGGTGATTAATTGATAGCAGCGCCTCTGGAGACCTCACTTGAGGGATTGCAGATAAGTACTGGATCAGAGGCACAAATGAGAATTTCCACATTTGTTCTCGTTAATTGTGTGTTTTGTTTTGCTGATTATGTACCTTCCCACCTACAGTACATGGGCTTTTATCTCTGTGGCTTTGATGTTGAGTGTCTATACATTGTGTTCTCCATATAACATAAGTATGAGGGATTTCCTTCAGCTTTATTACAGTAATGTCAGAGTCTGCAGTGATCCCAGACTTGGCTGAGATTTCTGCATGTTTCTATGCAGTCAGATGTCAGAAGTACTGTACAGTCCTTTATTGTAGCACATTAGGGTCTGAAAAGCCTGGCAATCCGGCACATAGCAGCGAGAATAATCCCAGGCCAAATGAATGGTGGCTTCACACCGACCGTTATAGAAGAAATGCCGTGTTCTTGTCGCTGGTTTTTATTTTCTGAGTAGTAAAATATATAAATTGCACTACTAACATTGCTTATGCTTGTTTTTGTCTTTTTTTTTTTTTTTTAATACAAACTGTAACTGTATATATTATTAAATGGATAGCTCAGACCAGATGAAGTCGGTGTACTTACATTGAATATCTGTGTGAGTATGTCAGTGTGACTGTGTAATCCTTTAAAGTTTGCCTTCCTAGTGCTGGAAATAAAATGTTATAAGTGGATTTTATTACCCTATTTATTACAACTCCATCAGGTCAAAAAGATCTATGTAATGTAAGCAGGTCTTTATAGGGTAGCATGTTCTAGATATGGCTTTTTTTTCCATGTCTTTGGCCCTGATTCATCAAAAAAAATGTTGCCATGATTGTTTTGAAATATTTACATCTGCAAAAATTGTGCCACTTTTGTTGTTTTCACGCCAGTTTCATCCAGACTGGCAGAAATGAGCAGGGGTGGGACTCGGACTCGGTGGGGGGCGTGATGACACAACTTGTCTAATTCATGACAAGCTGTGGTGTTTCCTATGCCAGAAATCTGACTCCAGTCAGGGTCTGGAGTAAGATTTGTGTCGAGGCACGCGCCACTTGTCAGATGCTCCAGATACTTGAAGATGCCCAGGCCTCTTTATGAATCAGGAGCATCTCTCCTCACCACACCAACTCATCAAGACTGGCAATTTTCTCTCCAGTCTTGATGAATCGGACGCTTTGTGTCTCTTGCTTCTCTGTGGGGTTAATTAAAAGAAAAACAAGCCTTAAAAAAGCACACATTAAACAGATATACCTAAATAAAAAAAAAACACCATTTAAAAAGTTTGGCAAACAATAGTCATAAAATTTATGTCCATTTTTAAAAGTGAAAAATTAAAAAAAAAAAAAAATAATCCTAGGAAATTTTATCTCCTTTGGTATCTAATGCTGCAGAAAAATCACTGGATTTCACGGCGGAAATTGGGAGGGAGGAATCTGTGATGACATCCGCAGAATAAAGTGACATTTACTGTAAATCCTCAGTTTACGCTGTGGATTTTTCGTGAAGTTGTATTACTGTGGGACTCATCGGATTTTCCGCATGTCACTCCGCATCAGAAGAGTGCATGCTGAGACTTCTAGTTCCATCGGAAATTTTCTTTCTTTGGTTAATGTTGCGAGGTGATCTAATAAGCTCCACGTGAGCGCCTATGGTGGAGGAGCACAGGTGAGCGCCCGTGGCGCACACACGATTAGTCTTCGGGGAGTGGGATCAGGCCAGTGACAGTGGTGCGTGATTCGGATGTCATGGGAACCGAGTATTTTCAGGAATCAGCCTTGTAAAGCAGCTTATAGTTTTAGGACACCAGCACAGGACTGTATCCTCTATTACCTGCCAGCGCTAGGAGCGAGGATGGAGAAGGAGCAGCCTTATATTTCGGCTCTGTGATCAGTCTGCGAGGTGCAGAACACACCTTACTCTGCAAATATCACTGCAGGTCAGGAAGGAGAGTCAATAACAGAGTCACCTCCGCCAAGTAGGACAAAAGTTACTGTGTGCCACCAGTGCCAAAGTCCACGCCGCTCTCTGGGCCGCCAGTTCTCACTGACACGGTGTGTGGGGATCATGTGTTATATCAGGGCGGCGGGATCACAAATAACATTTGGAGATGGGAGAAACTCCTTTAACAGCTTTAATTTCTAACCATAGCAGGGTGTATTACCAGGTCTTTACTGAATAATGTCTGATAGGTGAGGGGCGAATGTACGGTAATAGTCATCAAACATATGTGAGTGCGGTAATACTATATAATACCATTATATGCGTGTGAGTGCGGTAATACTATGTAATACCATTATATGCATGTGAGTGCGGTAATACTACGTAATACCATTATATGCGTGTGAGTGCGGTAATACTACATAATACCATTATATGCGTGTCAGCGCGGTAAAACTACGTAATAGCATTATACATATGTGAGTGTGTTAATATTATGTAACTAGCTGAAGAGCCCGGCGTTGCTAACTGTGGTTAGTTATAACAAATTATAATGATTATATTGCACATAAAAACATTTCACATCATATATTCAACACTACAGATTTGCAATACAAATTAACTAAATGATTACCCAAGTATTGATACACCTCATGCTTCTGCTTTTTACACAGCCTCCTCCTGCACCTCACTCTCTCCACTCGCCGTCCCGCTCTCTCCCTCCTCCCTTTCTTTAAAGCAAATTGTACAAGAATTCTTTGTTTTAACTCAATAAATCTCATTATGTTGTTAAACTGTAAAAGCCGTTGGCGTTGGTCCTGTCCATACGGGAAGGTGACATTTTGAAAGTGCAGCAGTCCCCTTTTCCCCTTATCTCAGCCTTCCTCCTCACCCTGCTTTCTTCTTTCCAATAGTACCTTTCAAACAGTGTTACGGACATTCAGCTCTACTTTTTGCAGCGTGGGAAAGTAGGGCGTTTGGGGTGACCATACATGTATGAATGAGAATGGTAAGTTTTACATAAGTCCATACTTAGTACGTACTTTTTTTCTAGCAGTTGTGTTGTGTATGATCATATATTTGTCTGTCACATGTTTACCACAACAGGAGCCAGAAGACCGCAGCGTCTGATTCTCCTATTCCTGCACTGATTAGAAGCACTTCACCTTCTTATTAAATGGTGCAGGTTTCTTTTAGCAGTACAGGGGTTAATCTTCTCAGTTGAGAGCTCCTGTAAGCATTTCTGCATTAAGGCTCTCAGCTATGCACTGATAGCCACTCCACTCTCCTATATAATCTGGGTCCTGGCTAGCACTCATTGTCAGAGCTAGCTTATGCTGAATGGCTGGAGGTTGTTGGTGGTCGATATTGGAGAAGGCATTTGGTGGATTTTTTTTTTTTTTTTTAAATTCTTTATTTTCAAGTTTCAACCACACCATAAGACAGAACATCACTTTACAAATACGTATGGTTAAAGATTGCTTAGGCGTCCGTCCAAGGTGTTAGAAAATAATAAAGGGGGGAAAAAACAAGGGGGGGAGGGAAAAGTGGGCGGGAAAAAGGAAAAAGAAGAAGGGAAGGGAAAAGAGGGATATATAATAGCAAACAATAACAATAACATCAAAACAAAGTAGTCGTCGGCATCGACACTAGCAATAAGTGAATGTATTATAAAATTAGAGCAGGTGAACAGTTTTATACGTAACCTTGGAACCAGCTACCCCAAAAATCAAGGCCTTCAAGTCTAAGTGAGGTTCAAATAGTATCTGATCCCTCTCCTCGAGGATTATCCCTCAAATATCTAGTCCACGGGGCCCAAGTCAACACATAAGATTTGTGACTAAAGACCTCCCAGCTAGACAGCTCCTCCAGACGAGAAATCTGATTTATCTTATCACGCCACTCCTCCAATGTGGGGGGAGCGACATCTTTCCAATGAACAGCTATCAGTTGTTTTGCAGCACTTAGCATCAATGGGAGTAGGCCATGTTTTTTTGGTAAAAAATCCTTTGATGGGCAGGAAAGAAGAACCTCCGTAGCCCTGAGATTGGTCTTTATTAGCTGTAAATTCTTGAGAACTAGCTCGACACCGTCCCAAAAATGTCTCAATTTGGGACAATCCCAAAATATGTGTGTATGATGCCCTCCAGGGTTGAGGCATCTCCAACAAGCATCATTATCAGCAAGACCCCTCTGAAAGAGCTTTGCGGGAGTCCAATGCCACCAGGTCAAAATTTTATAAGAGTTTTCTTGCAAAAGAACACACCTGGAGAATCCCTGTGCACTAGATAGCATCCTAGATACTTGTTCCTCTGTGAACGTAATATTAAGTTCCATTTCCCAGGAGTAAATAATTGAGGGCTTAAAATGTACTCCCGGAGAGATCAGATGTGAGTAAATACGGGACAAGATTTTTAGCTGTGGAAGCGGGAGTTTGATCATAATATCTAACCAGGACCAGTTTGATTTGATCGGGAATTTCTTCCTAAACTGTAGGAGCGTACGTCGAATGTGCTGGCACTGGAGAAAATTAGTTGGTTGACTCGTTGCATTTGATGGCCAAACTCCTCCCTGTAATATTTTATTACCGTAAAAGCTATTCAATGTATCTCTAGGGAGGGTAAACCACAGATTATAGGGATCCTGAAAATCAGAATCCAATAAAAACGGTATTGAGCTAATCGGCGTAAATGTCGAAGGGAAAGTGTCCTCCGGTAATTCCCCCAACATCAATCTCCTGGTACGTAATGTAGTAGATGTTATCTCATCCAGTCTAAGGGTTGCCGGTGGTTTAGCCCTAGTCCATAGATAAGGCAAGCCCCTCGGACCCAACAAAGTCAGGTCGACACAAGATCCCTCCCCTCCTTCAGTGCAAGACACTACCTTTAATCATCTGCCAAGGTGAATTGCTTTATAATATACCAGGGGGTCTGGAACTCCCAATCCACCAGAGGCGACTGGGTAAGTAAGAAGCCTATAAGGCAACCTAGCCGGTTTAGATTTCCAGATGAATTTTCCTATCAGTGACTTTAATGACCCAAAAAAGGTCAGGGGTATCTGAATCGGTACCATATTCATGGCATACAAAATGATAGGCATAATATATGCCTTAAACACGTTTATGCGACCCAACCAAGATAAAGTAGGTAGGTTATATTTATGCATCAGGTTAGTAACTTTCTTCAATAAGGGTATGAAATTACTTTGAAATAAGTTAGTAGGGTCCCTAGTTATGAATATTCCTAAGTATTTGATAGAGCCATTAGCCCAAGAGAAGGGAGTCTGCGTACGAAGAATGGAAAGTTGGGAATGAGGGAGAGTGATATTTAACGCTTCAGATTTGGCTAGGTTAATTTTAAAATTGGAGAGGGAGCCAAATTGTTGAAAAATTTGGAGGATGATCGGGAATGCCTGAGGTGGATTGGATATGAGGAAAAGCAAATCATCTGCGAAAGCTAGCGTTTTAAATGTCCCCGGGCCCACCGTCAACCCCTTTATGTGTTGTTCTTGTCTGATGCGTTGTATCAAAGTTTCTATAACCAAAATGAACAAAGATGGGGACAGAGGGCATCCCTGCCTAGTCCCGTTGTGAATCTCCAAACTTTTTGCTAAGGTGCCATTTATCCTGACCCTGGCCGTCGGTTGGGAGTAGAGAGAAAGGACTGCTGTTATATATTGAGGAGGAAAGCCGAACTTAATCAACACCTGCTCCATGAATCTCCAACACACTCTGTCAAAAGCCTTCTCGGCATCAGTTGACAAGAGTACCAAGGGGACCTGCCGGGTTTTAGCAAACATTATAGACTGTATGTCCTTAGTGGAGTTATCTTTCCCTTCCCTACCCTTCACAAAGCCCGCCTGATCCGCATGAATCAATTTGGGTAAAAAATTACCTATTCTGCCCGCTAGTATTTTAGCCCACAGTTTTATGTCCGCATTAAGTAATGAAATTGGTCTATAGCTGGCTCACAAGTTTGGGTCCTTACCCTCCTTCGGGAGAACCGTAATTTATGCCTCTAATGATTGCTTAGGGGGAAGCTGGCCTTTAAAATAGGAGTTAAACAAGGTCACCAATTGAGGTAAGAGTGATTTTATAAACTTTTTATAATATATAATAGGGAGACCATCCGGGCCCGGGGCCTTTCCATTTGGAATGGTGGAAAGAGTATCCAAAATTTCTTTAGGGGTAACTGGAGCGGTTAACAAAGTTTGTCCCTCCGGGGTTATTTTAGGTAAAACTAGTGGAGTCAGGAACTCTCTAATTTTTTCTATAGCTGTTATTGGGTCTCGCATGCTATCTGGTATATTTAGATTATATAAGCTGTCATAAAAGAATCTAAACTCCTCGGCAATATCAGCAGTCTCGAAAATTAAGGAGCCATGCAGAGTCTTGAGTTGCCTAACAAACGTCCTTTCTTGCTGCTTTTTAAGCAATGAAGACATAAGCTTGCTACTTTTATTGCCATGGAGATAAAACCTCTGTTTACATCTCATATACGGTAGGTTTTGGCCGATTGGATATTTAAAAGATTTTTTAGCGAATTTCTTAGGTCCGTTAGTTCAGTTAGTGTCTTAGTTACTTGAGATCTCTTATGCAATCTTTCCAAAGAATTAATTTGGTGCAAAATAGACACAACCTGTTTTGTCCTTTCTTTTTTGAGATAGGAACTCAAAGCTATAAATTCTCCCCTCATAACCGCTTTATGTGATTCCCACACCACAGGTGTGGATGGGCCAGAGTGCAGATTTGTCTGGAAAAAGAATTCCAGAGTGTCAGTCAGTCTCGTAATGTGGGAATCTGAATCTAATAATGTCTCATTAAGTGACCAAGACCCGGCTGGTCGCGGAAGGGTTTTTATGCCCATATCGAGGAAAATAGGAGCATGGTCCGATAGTGTGATAGCGTCTATGGTCGCATTTTTGACTAATGAGAGGTTGGTTGTCTGTGTCAATATATAATCAATTCTATGGTAGCTGCCACACGGATGGGAATAAAAAGTGTAGTCTCTGTCCGAAGGAGAGAGTGTCCTCCAGGGGTCTATCAAATGCAACTCCTGGAAAGAAAGGTGTAATTTTCTCAGTGCCTTTTGGGAAAGGGCAGACTTGCCCGTGGAAGTATCTAAAGATGGATTGAGTGGTGCATTAAAATCTCCCCCCATCAGTAGTAAACCTTCAGTAAATAGTTTTAAAGTATCCATCGTCCTGCACAACCATCCAATCTGACCCTTGTTTGGGGCATATAGGTTACATAAGGTAACTTTGGTGTTAGCAATAAGGCCCTTCAGTATAATATACCTTCCTTCAGAATCTGAAAGGCAATCATGCAAGACAAAAGGAACACCTTTTTTAATAGCAATACTCACTCCTCTAGATGCCGACCCACCTGTACTATGATACCAGGTCGGGTAACGAGATCTGGACATGTCTGGTACTCTCCCCGCTTTAAAATGTGTCTCCTGTAGAAAGATCACACTAGCCTTTTTTGTATGCAAAAGGTTCAATATCTGATTTCTCTTACACGGGGAGCGTAACCCCTTTACATTATACGAAGCCACTACTATAGTGGCAAATTTTTCCTTGTCGCCCATAGTAAATTAGATGTAACAAAAGAAAAAAATAAATAATAAAGTGTCACATGCCGACAGACCACAAAAAATACAAAATGCAAGGTGAAATAACAGTAACAGTAACCAATAGATAACAATAACCAACTACCTGCCTGTGGCAGGAGCAGGGGGACCAACGTACCCCCCATGACAGATCAGGGAATCACATCCCCAACACACGAGTAGCACACATTAGCTTGTATAGCAGTTAAATGAAAGCGTCAACACCTAGGCAGGTGCCAATCAAGGCAAACTAAAGTGATCCAAGACATTGTAAAGTTAAACCAAAAAACTACTGAGTCCAAATGTAAGAAAATGCGACTAGACCCAATAAAACAATATTCAGGGGGGCATCTCTCTTCTTGCCCCAGATTTCCCTCGCTTAGGGGGCATGCGTCTCTTCACTGAGGCCCACTCCCCCTGACCTCCTGTATAAGCGTTGATAGGAGGAGGCGTGCGAAGATCCATATCCAAAGGTAGCCATGAGGGGATATCAATAGAAGCAATGCCAAAAGTGTCCCATATTTTGCTTAAGTCTTCAGGACTTCTCACTGTTACTTGTTTGCCGTCTCCATTTACTGATATTCCAAACGGAAACAGCCATTTATAGAGAATTTTACGCGAGCGTAGTATTTCCAATAAGGGTCTCAGGATTCTTCTCTTTGCAAGGGTCGACGGCGCAATGTCCTGGTAGAGTTGTATGGCAGATCCTTCGTAAGCGAGATTTTTAGCATCCCTTGCAGCAGACAGAATAACATTGGTGTCCACATAACTCAACAAGCCGCATATCACATCCCTCGGGGGTTCAGAGGACTTAGGCCTGGGTCTGAGCGATCTATGGACCCTCTCAATCACAATTTGGTCGCATTTTTCTTGTGGAATTAGGAGGGCAAAGATTTATTTCGTGGATTTTTCCAATATTTCTGCAGAAACACTTTCAGACAATACCTTAATCCTTATATTTTTTCTGCGGCTTCTGTTCTCTTGATCTTCCAAGGCCAGAAGAGAGTTATTAAGCTGTTCTCTGTGGTATTCCAAATGGTCCCTCATGGCATTAGAGTGGCTAATCAGAGAGGACTGAGATGCTTCAAGGGACTCCACTCTGTTACCAATATGTGACAAATCAGCTCTCATACCGGATATCTCTGTAACCAAAGGTTTTAATGCTTGGGTCAGAAGTTTTTTAAATACTGATCTAGAGAACTTCCCAGAGTCTGAGTGGGTAATGTCACTGCCTGAGACATCTTCACTTGAGTCCGAGTCCTCGACTCGTTCCTCTACCTCAGCATTAGTGTGTAGCTTTTTTGGTGTGGGCCTAGCCGACCCAGGTTTATTTTTCAAAAATTTCTCCATTTCGCTTTGCCTGCCCCGATGTACCCCAGTATCCAGCGATTTTGCACGCTCTTTATTAGATTTGACCATAATGTTGAATTGAAGCGTGCATTTAAAGTCACTACTCGTGCATTTAGGGAAAGTCTATTAATACATGTTCATAGATGAAAATGACCTCATGCTTCTTAAAAGGTGGAGCGCTGGCATTAGTAAATAAGGCCCTGATATGGTGCCCTATATATAGTGTTTCTCACTGCTGTAGTATGGGATCAGGCCGGTCTTGGCGTCTCTGGAAAGGGGGAGCAGTACCCCCAAACCTCCAGTCACTATACACAGCAAGGAGCGCCCGACCCAGCCACCAGGAGCACCCAGCACTGCGGCCACCCTCTGATCACCAGCCAGGCTTCTGCGTCCAGCTCACCTCCCTCTCCTCCGGTAAGCAGACCTTCTCCCTTCCTGTAGCGGTCAGCGGTCTCCCCTCCAGCATAGGCCGCGGCCCTCCACCTCCTCCAACGGCTCTCCGCAGTCTTCTGGCCCACGCCGCTCAGGAAGAAGCAGGAAGACGCGGTAAAGATGGCGCCCGTCCACCTCCGGCGCCAAGACCCGTTCCCCGCGGCCGCTCTCCTCCCCGAGAGCCGCGGTTTCCTCCACTCAATCCTCCACCACTCTTTCCTGGTCCAGCTCTCTCTGGGGGGCACACAAACACCCCCGTTTGGGTCGAAATAGGGCTCCCTTCGTGGCTGGCAGCGGGAGCAACAGCAACACATGTCCTCCCCACAAGCGATCCAGGCCACGCCCCCGCATTTGGTGGATTTATCTGTGACTGTTGCTAGGTTTTGAGTGTGTGATAATTCCCTTACTTCTCCTACTTTGGTTTAACCCCATCTTCCACTCCCTGGTGTTTCCCTTTGTTTATGTGTATATATTTGTATGATTCATTAAGGAGGGAAGGGGGAGGTGGAAAGTACGATCACCATGAAAGTTGCAGCAAGACCAGCTGGTAGACTCACAGGGAGCAGCCCTGGGACAGGCTGAATAGCAAAGCAGAGAAAAAGGAATTCCAGCGAGGTAGCAGGTATGTGAGAAATAAAATCCACGATTTATTAGATACTTGAAAACCGTGGCAGTTTGGTTCGTCCAGTTGCATAACGACCTGTGTTTTCGACTTTCAAAGCATTAATCTTGGTTGAGAAAGAGTAAGGCTTTGAAAGCCGAAACGCGGGTTGTTATGCTACTGGACCAACTGCCACTGTTTTAAAGTACCTAATAAAATCCACAATTTGTCTCTCACATACCTGCTGCCTTTCTGAAATTCCTTTTTCTCTGTATTTTTACGATTGGTATTTTCCTTTATCCCTGTTTGTATTACCTTGTTAACCTGGTTGGTGTATTACGGTATACTACTACTCCCCTCTTTCCTGGTTGGGGGAAGGGTACAGACTGAGGGCGGATTCAGGAGCTAAGGCAAGGTATGTGGCCCCGGCGTCTTCACTATCAGAAGTAATCTGGGCAACAGGGCAAACTCAAACTACAATATAAGATGCCCCCATCTCTATATATAAATGAATGTGTGTGTGTGTGTATATCACCAACCAATCAAGAAACAGCAGAGTGGGACGCGGTTGGAGAGCAGGGCTGAGGACGGATACAGCAGGACAGTGCATGGAGAGCGGGGCTGTGAGGAAGACAGTCTTCCGCCCACGCTAGGCCACGACCCCCGCAGGCCACCCAATCACATGCGCTGCAGCTCCGCTCTACCTCCGCCCACTCCAGCCGAGCGAGCAATCTGTGCACCTCTCTCTCCTGGTCCCGGCGTCACCGCGTGTGGTGCATGGAGAGCAGGGCTGAGGAGGAAGGAAGACAGCGGGACCCACAGTTAGGTACTTTGCCCGGGCAACACCGGGCTCTTCAGCTAGACTATTCATAACCATGTGTGGTCTCCCTTTCAGTTGCAAAGTTGAGCCCTTAACTTAATACCAAATTTAATTAAGGATTCTGAAATGCTTGTCTTAACAATTTGAGCCCATTCTAGAACAAACTTGCAATTGTACAATGATTGACCTGATCACCCCCGAGACTGATAGAAAGGTGTAACCTGGTATATTAGACTGTGCATGAGCGGTCGTGGCACAGAGGGGACAGATGTAGTCATTTCACATGTACTGTATATTGCATGGCAATTTGTCTGGAGCTCTTCTGGATTACGCCTTCGATGACTAGAAACATATGTAGGATATTCCGGGTCAGTGGTGAAGGATGGCTTGAAGTCCAGTTTGTTTCTACATTAAGGGCTGCTTTATGTTACAGTAGAGGGAGCATGTAAAGAACCATTTTCTTTATTTTTCAACTATCGTGGCTGTGTATCAAGGAAACTTTCGCACTTTAGCAGGTAGTTTGCTTTAGATTGCTTCTGCCCACACACTGCCGGTCATCCAAGGATATGCAGCTGAAAAGACAGTGACCATATACCGTAGATCTCTGCGTCTTCCTATCTGTAGCACTGAGTCTAGGACGACCATCTTTTCCCATTACTGCTGTACGCTCTTGTAAACTATAACTTTTCATTCTTCCATTATCTTATGGTTTTTGCTGCGCATTCAACATCAATATTCTTTTGGCACAGTGATTAACCATTTATATTTTTACATAAATCGACCGAACGAACTTATCCTTAACACCAAATGTCCATTGTAGTAATGGATGTGGCTGCCAATACAGGAAGCGGCATATAGCCCAAACCCTCAATGTGCTATGTAATGTGGCTGACCGGTAACCACGTACACGCAAGGTTGTGGTGACTGGCCCGCTGGCATGGGGGAAAGCTACATGTATTTTTAGTAGAGGAGTCGTATCGCTCTTGTAATGCAGCAACATGCGAGTTCATTTCTACAGTTTCCTCCATTGAATTTGCTTATCAAAATATGCAGAGAATACTCCATAATATATTGTCATATAGTAATATACAGTGGGTACGGAAAGTATTCAGACCCCTTTTAAATTTTTCACTCTTTGTTTTATTGCAGCCATTTGGTAAATTCAAAAAAGATCTTTTTTTTTTCTTATTAATGTACACTTTGCATCCCATCTTGACTGAAAAAAAACAGAAATGTAGAAATTTTTTCACACCTGGATTTAGGGATCCTCTGCCCTTCTTCCTTGCAGATCTAAAAACTGCACCCCTGAAACCACATTCAAGAAGTGCATTAATCCTTCAGGTGCTTCACAGGAACTGAAGCAATGTAGAAGGAAAAAAATGAAAATTTAACTTTTCTTTCCACAAAAAGTTTGCTTTAGACCCATTTTTTTGTTTTCACAAGGGTAACAGGAGAAATTGGACCCCAAAATTTGTTGTGCAAATTTCTCCCGAGCACGTCAATGCCCCACATATATGTGGGAAAAGTGTTGTTTGGGCGCATGGCAGTGCTCTTAATGGAAGGAGCACCATTTAACTTTTTGAATGCAATATTTGCTGAAATAATTAGCATATGCTATCACATTTGCAGAGCCCCTGATGTACCTAAACAGTTTAAACCCCCCACAAGTGACCCCATTTTGGAAACTAGACCCCTCCAGGAACTTTATATAGTTGTGTGGTGAGCACCTTGAACACCCAGGTGCTTTACTGAAGTTTCTAACGTAGAGCCATAAAAATAAAAAACACATTTTTCCCACAAAAGTTCTTTTAGCCCCAAATTTTGCATTTTCACAAGGGTAACAGGAGAAATTGCACCATACAATTTGTTGTCAAGTTTCTTCTAAGTACACAGATACCCCATTTGTGGGGAAAAACTACTGTTTGGTCACACGGCAGGACTGAGAAATGAAAGTCTGCATTCCAAAAAGTCACTCCTTCATGGAATGGTCTTCGGGTGTCATATCTCGTTTGGAGAACCTCTTTCTGATATGCCTAAACCGTAGAAGCCCCCCTCAAGTGACCCCATTTTGAAAACAAGACCCCTCATTGAATGTATCTAGAAATGTGGTGAGCACCTTGACCCCACAGGTGCTTCACATAATTTTACAAGCTGGAGCTGTGAAAATGAAAAAAATCTATATATTTTTCCCACAAAAAATGTTATTTTAGCGCAAATTTTTTTCATTTTCACAAGGATAACCGGAGAGAATGGACCCCAAAATGTGTTGTGCAATTCCTCCTGAGTACGCTGATACTCCATGTGTGGTCAAAAACTACTTTTGAGGCACAGTGCAAAGCACTGAAGGGAAGGAGCGCCATAATGGAGTTCAGATGTTGCTGAACTGGTTTTAGGGTGCCATGTCACATTGGCAGAGTCCCTGAGGTACCAGAACAGCAGACCCCCCCTATAAGTGACCCCATTTTACAAGATATCCAAGAAGTATCATTTCTCCTTGCAGAGAATGACCTGCTAAGCATGTCGAGGTGAGGAGACTTAAAGCCGCAATGCTCCTCTGGGAAATATGCTAATTATGCAAATTGTCTCTTCATAGAGGGGCAGTACCCCGAAACAGTGTCTGCAAGTGGAGATTCTAGCTTGGCTTTTATCCTAAGTCATGTAACAAGGCTCGTTAAAGTGTCAACATTGACTTTTAGGATTGCTACCTCCAATAGGTGGCACTAGAGTTCTAGTCCTCTTCCTCTCTGAAGAGACAATTTGCATAATTAGCATTTTACAAGATGAACTCCTCTAGTGATGCGCAGTGATCATATTGACACCACAAGTGTGTCAGAGTTTTATAACATTGGGCAGTGAGGAAAAAGTAACTACATTTTTACCACCAAAATTTTTCAGAGAGATCTGCTTTTTATTCCAGAACTGACTGATCAATGAGCCTCAATTCATTGGTAAAATCTGTGTTCAGTGAAGACGGTATGCCATTGCCGAGAGAAGTGATGACAGTTGGTGCTTTTAAATTCTATGGATGGGGAGGAGCTAGAGGCCGACACAGCCGGTCTCCTGAAACAACAATTACAGTTCTCCATAGAACTATATGAGCACCAACTGTCCTCTCCTTAAAGAATGTTCCAGAGCAAGAAAAAGTGGATTTCTCTGAGATGAATTACAAAGTTTCTTCTTTTCATATGTACGAACGATTTAAGAAAGAATAAAATAAAAGTAAGGTATGCTGAGGAGTTACTTTACTTTTATAGAAAATTCCAGTCCATTCCACTTATGTAAGGCTGAATGCTGGACGCTGAATTTCTACAGATGTGATTGGCTCAGTGTGCAGGTCTGAGTAACGTATGGGGGACTTGTACCCAGTAGCCCACGTTGCAGGTTTTCCCTATGTAGACCCGAAGTCCTTGTGACAAGTAGCCCATGGGCGCTCGCACTGCGGGTAACGATGGTCCTTGTGCCGTTCCTTGCACACACAAACACCCCTGTGAACTCACCTGAGTGCGTATTGAGCATTCGCCTTATATTCTATGGCTCTGTTCACATGACGGGTTGTGGCTTTTTATGTTGCTGACCTTTGGCATACATAATGAACGTGTGCTATTTTGGCCTAATTTGCGGCCCTTAGAGATCCACATCCACATCTGACATACGTAGGAAACATGATGGGCCAAATACAGATGAAACTTGCATCCCGCTCACTGATGATAACTCGGCTTTTTTTTTTGTGTATGGGAAAACATTTTTAAATGTGAGTTTGGCCCAATGGCCCATTTGGACGAGCAAATAATCGTGGGGGAAAAGCATTTGTAGGAATGATGATCCTGACTATCCGCCCATCTAAACAGGCCGGCAAATATCTGACAAGCAATGATTTGTACAGTGGCTTAAAAAATCATTGTTTTCTGCTGCACATCGCCCCATGTAGACAGGACGTGGGCGATCGTATCACCAGTCCTCCTGTGCACGGAGAAGGCTGAGCCACCAATGTAGCAGGCTGGTAACGCCGATCAGCTTACATCTAGCCGGTCGTCAGGCGTTCAGTCGCCTAGATCGTCCCGTCCACAGGGGCCATAAGGCAACGTACAAACTATGCAACAGCGATTACGTATACAGGGGTAGATTTCACCTGGTATCGGACCATGCTGTGAGCAGCATCCTACGGCTTCTCCTCATGTGAACGGTTACACGGGCACCGTATTATGGGATGGAGAAGGAATATCTTTACATTAAACATTGCCGCCCTCAGCAGACGTCGTCGGTGGCAGATGATGACGCTGCTTTTCTTGCCTGGATCTGCCCAATAATGAAACTTTTGCCATTCCTGTTTTTTTCCTTCCTTCCCACTAAGGATCATACACTGGTTTTCTCCATCCGTCTAGTGTATACGGAGGACTGATCCACAAAGCGGCTGACAATGAGGTCTGTATTGTGTGACAGCGCTAAGCAGAATGAGATCAGTCATCCAAGACAGTGACAACAATTCAGTATGAAAATCTAGCAGCCGGCAATAACCATGTATTCAGCACCTGTCCGGATTAATAAGTAGAGATCGCTGATCTGGATGGAGGGATCACGGCTGGAGGACGCTTCATTCAGAGTCCTGAGCTGTGTCGCTGCCCGGTTATCCTGTACCAGTCACTTACTAGGGACAGGCAGGCTAAACCTGAACAGCAGCCGACCACCATTCACATTTCTAATTTCTCAACATGAGCTTCCAAATTAAGACTTCAGGTTTTCCTGATAAATCTGCTTACACTTAATGTCACATTTCACAGTACAAACTGCATATATTGCGAAGTAGATCGCTTAGACCTGAGAAGACCAGTGCACTTACTTTGGAAATCGATATCAAATTGGCTGTGTAATACTCAAATTAAAACCAGCTTACTCAGAAAATTCTAATTTTAATATTAGGGCAAATTTCACAAAGGATTATATAGCCAATCCACATAGACCTGAAGAGTCTGGTGTACTCACTCTCATACTCTAAGATACTTATTTAATGTTGTATGAAGTTTATACTATAAAAGCTGTTGCTAGATCTTCTTTAAAAGGAATCTCATAAAGTTTTTAATACCCCATGTGAGAGCAGCATAATGTAGGGGCCAAGATTCTGATTCCAGCATTGTGTCGCGTTTTGGGCTGCTTGCTATAGTTGTATATAAAGTCTCTGTTTTATCTACTGCAGATCTAGCAGTTCTCCAAGTGCTGAGCACTATATAACCCCGCCCACACAGCTCTCTATGTACACTGTGCATAGGCAGAAAGCTGCCAATCTGTGGAGGGTGCAGGGTTAAGGCTCTTTTACATTTAGCGATGCACCAGCGATCCGACCCGGTCAGGATCGCTGGTGCATCGCTAAATGATCGCTAGTGAGCTGTCACACAGGCAGACCTCACATATTCATTGCCACCATTGTCCCTCAGTTGTTTTTGATAATAACCGCTCCGATCCATTGCAGAGAGTAGCGCTAGGCTGCGACGGCACACACCTCCGGTGGACAGGGAGGGTACTGCTTCTCTGCAGAAAGCAGCCAGTGGAGAGTTGTCATTTGTCTGATAATAATAATGGGTCGTGTATACCATTCTGGCCCCAGAGCATCACTTGTTGACTAATGAGCTCGATTTTAGCCATGAGGACACTTATACCTTATAAGCCTTTGTGTCTGTATGAAGGAAGCGTCGCCATGACTGATGGGCTTCACTACTGTACTCACGACTATGAGCAAGTTTGTTCGGATTTTGGCCCCGAATCTGATTTTGACATGTTCGGGCCATATTCGAACGCTATTCGTGCCAAATGCGTCTTATGATCGGTTTCGAACATATTCGGTAATTTCTACTCCCATTAACTCTAATGACGTTCAGCTGTGTTTGGCGAATATTGCAAAAACAATATTCGATTCTGATCGTATTCGGAGCCAAATCCGAACAAATTCACTCCTCTCTACTCACGACCAGCCGCCTAAAGGTTTTCCAACAGCAGAATCTGTTACCCCCCTCATACTTGCATTTTTGGAGCATCTTGTGTAAGACGTCTGCTTTGTGCCGATCTGTCATTACTCCTAGAAATATATGAGTAGATTTAGGCCGGGATCACATTACCGTGCGTGGTGCGAGAAACTCGCACGGGTCTCGCACATCAGCACCCGGCGTGTATTTCTATGTATTCCTATACAGCCGCAGCTCCAGTCCCGAGTGCCGGCGGCAGCGCCGGATGTTGATGCGAGAGACTCGTGCGAGTTTCTCGCATCACGCACGGTAATGTGATCCCAGCCTTATACTGGGTATTGCCAGTACTGTGGGGGTCTCTACACCCTGACACTGTCCAGATAGTGCCGATAGCACCAGGCTGTGTGGTCACACACCCCTTAGATAAGAGGAATAGGAACACCCTGGTGTCCATATATTCATATATATATTTTGGAGGAATAAGAGCGGAACATTAGAACATAGAGCTTAAGGAAAATATGATCCACAATTGTTATTTCATAGAAATATTAATTTAAAATTAATTTAAAATGGACATGTTAGGAGAACTTTTCTACCCTCTCGAACACCTAATATGACTGTGTAGCCCTTTTAAAAGAAAAGCTTATAAAAGAAAACCCTTTATGACCCCAAAGTGCTGCATCATCAGCAAGAAATTCTGTTTTGAAGTTCAGTCTGGTATTGCATTGGGATGGGAGGATGCATGATGCACTTACAGCTCCTTTAGCCTCTGCTGTATCTGCAAACTAGCAGCTACCTCTCCTGGCAGATACACTGGCATTGATCTGTCTATCAGAGGAACTAACCTGTCAATCAGTCAGGGGAAGGTGCTGCTAGCTTGAGAATCCAGCCTGAGGCTGAGAAGCTGTAAGTGCATCATCACACCCCAGTGCACTTTGGCTCCTAAATGGACTGACTGTCTTATCTTTTTAAAGGGCTAGACAGTAATAGTAATGGTTTGGGGGGTGTTCAAGGTTCAGATGGGTTTCTGTTAGAGCGGATCTGTCACCACCACAACCACACTGGTATATTCAGTGTCACCACAGTGTCGGGTTTATTACCCGCTGCTCACGGTGCTTGTTGGACTGTCTCCAGACTCCTCTGTCCTTTATAAGAACATTGAGTCCCACAGTGAGTAGATGATGTTACACGGGGGGGGGGGGGGGGGGTTGTGCTTTAGCAGTATTCAGTTTCATGTCCTCCACCCTTCCACGCCCGAGCACTGTGATTGACGGCCAAGACCTCCAGGAGTCTGGGCAGATCAACCATGTTCTACCATAGGTATAATGTACAGAAATGCACTTTATCCTTGGTGATCTTGAGTCTGGCAGCGGGATGTGTTAGACACGATTGTACACACTGACAGTGCTGCATTATATTGTTAGATCTGTTGACAGACTGACTTTAAATACATTCAGAACCAATATCAGTGCATCCATAAATGACATCACCCTTTAAAGCATGTGCACCAAACACGGGACCTGCCATCATATGTGATCTGCGGGTGTTGTGGGGCAGAGATTCCCCCCAATATGTATAAAATCGATCCTGAAACCTTGCTGATGTCACACTGGCCTGGGGCCTCATAACGGGCTGACAGGTTTTGCTCTGCAGAGATCACTTTTCAGCAGCCATCTCCTCATCACAAGCGGGATTACAGTGGAAGGGATCACTTTTAAAAAGTTAACACAGGATGTGTCGGTGACTTAGTGGTTAGCACTGCAGCTTTGCAGAACTGGGATCCGGAGTTCAAATCTCACCAAGGACAACATCTGCAAGGAGTTTATGTTCTCCCTGTGTTGGATTTCCTCCACTTTTTCCCTTTTTCCTCCCACACCCCAAAGACATACTGATAAGCAATCTAGATTGTGAGCCCCAATGGGGACAGTGATGATGTTTTTCTTGGGTTACAAAGCGCTATGTAATTAATGGCGCTGTATAAGTGAGTACAATGAATACATGTCATTCAGTACACCTGATGGTCACAGCTCACCTTCTCCCTCTCTCTTCCCATTGATTTGTGCATGGACCATATGGTGTACATAGAAAACTCTTACATAGAGGTTAATGATTGTGTGCAGTCTTCTGGTTCCTGTGGTCTTTGGGGCTGTAAAGCAAAACTCTAGCTGCTGTTAGGAGGTGCTCGGCCAAGATCAATCCTCCTATAGTAAAGTGAGTACAATAAAATAAATGGAGAATTACAAAATAATAATAATTCCAAATAAAGTTATATTATTTATGAATATCCTCTAGATTGTGATATGGCCGCCTGAAGCCTGTGACTCTGGTAATCTCACGTATAACTTTATTTGCTACATCATGTTTCTTGGAGAGCTCATTGAAAAGTGCCTTATCTTGTACGTTCCAGCTGCAGTCGGATCACTTACACATCAATCCAGCTGCTGGCACAGGCTCGATGCCGGGCAGCTAGTACAGAAGCTGTTAGTTACGCCGCCATCTCGCTGTCATATATTCAGATCTTGCCTACCAAGCACTAGTATTCTTTATTGTCACAGAGGAAAGTGAAGATGCGATTGGAAGATCTCGTCTAGTTTTGATCATTCAGTTACTTGTTTTTGGCTTGTGAACAAGTGTACTGTATTCATCGTGGCAGTGATTGTGTTATTACAGGTCCACACAGCT
The DNA here is from genome assembly GCF_039654945.1 of Dendrobates tinctorius. Taxonomy (NCBI): domain Eukaryota; kingdom Metazoa; phylum Chordata; class Amphibia; order Anura; family Dendrobatidae; genus Dendrobates; species Dendrobates tinctorius. Next base: position 3,161,964 of record NW_027361671.1, on the reverse strand, counting down.
GGGAAGATTCTGTTTACTTGCAATTATCTTTCCATCACCCTTTACATGGAATTTGGAAACTTTTACCTTTAGGGTATGTTCACATTGAATACTCCTTCTCCAGCAGCAATCCCTTTCATGATCAACAAGTCAAGGATTGTCCAAATCAGAGAGATCCCATAATTCACTGGACACTTTTTCTGTTCCGTTAAGTGACCGCTGTTCACCTGCCGGATGTTGGGTGTTTTGAGCCTTTTTTTTTCTTCATTCCTTTTTTTTGTTTGTTTTTACTTATTTCTCCTTTTTAGTAGCTACAGTAGATTTGGTAGTGGCTGAAAAAAGTCAGATTCCCTAGATGTTTCCTACTTTGCCTACTGCCAATTTAAAGGGTTGTTCCCTAAAACACTGATGCACCCCTCATTTTCTGGAGTGTCAAAAGTCTCCTGTTGAAGTGGTGTTTAAGTCGCACAAATAGCCACTTACACGTTTGCTTCTATGGAACCGTTTCCTTAGGATCGATGGGGTTCTCAGAGGTTATGCCCCTATATGTGATACAGGTGTATCTCATAAAATTAGAATATCATCAAAAAGTTAATTTATTTCAGCTCTTCAATACAAAAAGTGAAACTCATATATTATATAGAGTCATTACAAATAGAGTGATCTATTTCACATGTTTATTTCTGTTAATGTTGATGATTATAGCTTACAGCCAATGAAAACTCAAAAGTCATTATCTCAGTAAATTAGAATACTTTATAACACCAGCTTGAAAAAATGATTTTAAAATCCGAAATGTTGGCCTTCTGACATGTATATTCAGTGTATGCACTCAATACTTGGTCAGGGCTCCTTTTGAATCAATACGGTGTGGCATGGAGGCGATCAGCCTGTGGCACTGCTGAGGTGTTATGGAAGCCCAGGTTGCTTTGATAGCAGCCTTCAGCCCGTCTGCATTGTTGGGTCTGGTGTCTCTAATCTTTCTCTTGACAATACCCCATAGATTCAATATGGGGTTAAGGTCAGGCGAGCTTGCTGGCCAATCAAGCACAGTGATACTGTTGTTTTGTAAACCAGGTATTGGCACTTTTGGCAGTGTGGACAGGTGCCAAGTCCTGCTGGAAAATTAAATTTCCGTCTCAAAAAAGCTTGTCGGCAGAGGGAAGCATGAAGTGCTCTAAAATTTCCTGGTAGATGGCTACGCTGACTTTGGTCTTGATAAAACACAGTGGACCTACACCAGCAGATGACATGGCTCCACAAACCATCACCGATTGTGGAAACTTCACACTAGACCTTGGAAACCAAGGTCCCAGAGTCTGGAGGAAGAGTGGGGAGGCCACAACCCAAGCTGCTTGAGGTCTAGTGTGAAGTTCCCACACTCAGTGATGGGGTTTGGGGAGCCATGTCATCTGCTGGTGTAGGTCCACTGTGTTTTATCAAGACCAAAGTCAGAGCAGCCGTCTACCAGGACGTTTTAGAGCACTTCATGCTTCCCTCTGCCGACAACCTTTTTGGAATTAGTGAAAAGTGGTCACACACAGATGGCATCCAAGCACTGTCAATGTCTTTTAAGAACCGATATACAGTACTGGCATGGGCAAGACTGACCTATGATCAAACTCCGACATGTCTCCATGTTTTAGCGTGGACTACTTGGTCCACAAAATGAATACTTTGTCCGCAAAAATACATGGACATATGAACAGTGCCATAGGCTGTCAGACATAGGTGAGAGTTCAATCTGTGAAAATCTCCCATAGTCAGGGGGTCATGCAGCTCGCACTGCACAGTGGGCTACATGGTTTCCGTAACTTCTGGTGATTTCTATGGGCGTTTCAGACCCTGACTAGCTCAGTCATTCTTGCTGTTTCGGGAGCCTTCGCTCCTGTGATTGATGCCTCAGTTATTCCCATCTCCTCCATGTGATGGGCAGACCCCTTAAACCTCTACAATGTCTCATTCCAAAAGCGCTTTTCTATAGCAGAGCGACGACACAAACTCTTCATATGATGGTCGCCTGGCCTAAAACCACCTAGATGACCTGTGTCCTTATCTATGAGATGACCCGGTGTGCACCAGCCTACATAATATTGGTATCATAACTGCTGTGCCAAGAGATGTAAGGGTTAATGCGCCGTGTATTTCCGCCCCAGCTACTTGCCCATCTTCCTCTATGTGCCCATTTTCTAGCAATGCCAGCACCGTGCATCCCCAGCAAGCTGCTGCTTAATATGACTTCAGACACGTCAGACTGGAGTGGAGTACTATACCCTCGGGGCATGCTGGCTGCCATGGCAACACTGCGTTTTTAATTCTGTAAAATGAGGCTACACATGACTGACAGAAGTCTGTTTCTTCAGTATCGATTAAGCCTGGTTACCGCTGCCTTTCTCAAGTCTGTTGTGCACATCATCGGTGTCTGCAAAAGTACAAAATGACAAAAGGAATTACAAACCTTAATATCAGAATTGAAGGGGTTGTCCAGACTTATGATACCAGTGACCTTCCCTTAAGATAGGTCCTCCGTATCAGATTGGGGGGGGGACTGACACCCAGCACCGCCGCCACTGATCAGCTGTTTTCAGCTCCACCAGTAGCCAGATGTAAACACAGCCGGAACAGCACGGCTCCTCCCCTGTGTACTGGCCATTGCTGACAGTTCAGTAGTGGCGTCATGTACAGTGTTCTGTTTAATGGGAATCTGTCAGCAGATGTTTGCTATGTAAGCACAGCATGTCAGGGCTCATGTACAGATTTCAGGGCCGTGTGCTGTTATTTCCATACAATGAATGTTTTATCAGCAGGAGATAATCACTGCCCAGACTAGTTCCCTCATACCAAGTGGTCAAGCCACGCCCCTTCCTCTGATAAGCAGCTCACTGTCAATAGACCGTGTACACAGAGAGCTGGGTTGTGGGTGGGGTTAGCTTTATTTTTTTCTTCTACATTTAAAAACTCTGTCAGAACTGCTGCCCCTAGTAAACTAAGGAACACATCGCTGGAATTAAGGTCTCAGTGACTACGTTATGCTGCTCTCATATAAGGTAGCAAACATCTGGTGACAGAATCAAGCTCTTCACTATGACGCACAAACAGTTTGTCTATAGAGATAGAAACTACTAAACTCAATTATTAGAGTGGTCTCTATACTTCTGGCCACAAAGTGTAATTCTTACTGCGGATAAAAAGGAAGACCTACTGTAGGTTAAGTAGTTATTTCTGCAACAGCAATATGTTTGTGTTGTGTTTGTTTTTTTTTTGTTTTTTTTTTTTTACAGAGCACAGTAGCTTCATGACTATTGTTAATATACTGAGGTAGCCCAACATACTCTTTCTTGTACCTTTTGTTGTTTTTTTTTTTTTCTTTCATCCCCTTCTACCCCTGTGTGAATCCAGTTTCTCAAAGCTGATTGGGCAGTTTTATCCTCATCTGCTACAACTACATTTTTTGGCAGCACACTGCTTCTCCTCAGTGCTGCAGGCATCTGCCTCTGCGCTCCTCTGCGGTATCTAAAAGAAATAGAAAGATTTCAATATACAGAGAAAAAGGTGAGCGAGGCAGATAATGTACACTATTCTACAGTGTTGCAGTGTATTGTTGTAGCAATCAAAGGATCTGTGGTCCAAATCCCAAAGGGGTTCAGCTAAAAGAAAAAAATGGGAAATATTTCTAAAAATAATGTAAAAGTTCATTCCTTACCTCCCATTTGTAAAACGTATTTAAAGTCTAAACAATGAGCATATTTTGTGTTGCCGCACATGTAACTGTTCTATTATTATTTATTCTGTATGCTGAACACTGAAACGGGGAAAAATGGATAAGTCATAAAAAGAGATCAGATAATAGTTAGTCCTTTGGAAACAGAATAGTAATGATAAAGCTTTGCCTCCTACCACAAAAAACAAGCCATCATTATCAATTATCAACTATCAATGAAATAATTACAAGAGTTGTAGTTCTCCAAATGCGAGAATGAACAATCACACGTGAAGACTGGAGCGCTGGGAATCTGTCTCCCGAGGGTTAACGTAACCTTGGAGCCCATCCTACATGTGAGGGATTTCAGAAGACTCTTGAGACAATGTACCCAGTCCTCAAGGATTTCAGTCAGGCCTTATGGGGCCAGATAAGCTTGATTCTGGGCACATCGTTCCACCTTGGTGACTTCAGGCCGGTAATGTGATTTAAAGGGAACCTGTCACCAGAAGAAAAACGCTATTAACCTGCAGATATGGAGAAAAATAACTTGATTCCCCTGGCAGCATTCGGTTTCAGACACAGGGCCAGCTCCGTTGCGGGTGCAGTCTTTGCTGTGTGTGTATACAGAGCGGTGGCTGTAACCTCGCCCCCCGGAATGACTGACAGCCGGCCCCAATACAGAGCCGGTGTCTGTCAGTTCCGGGGTGCGGTAACAGCTGCGCCAGAGCGGTGACTGAACCTACGCTGGTGCCGCCCCTGTGACTGAAACCAAATACTGCCTAGGGGGCGAGAAAGTTTCTCCCCGCATTGTTCGGTTGTTATGTGCGGGTGCCGGGCGAGTTAGTAATGCTGTTACTCTGCGGATTAACCCCATATCTCCATGTTACTGGCGTTTTGGTCCCTTTAAACTTTTTTTTTCTGACTGGTACGCCACTGCTGGGGATAAGAAACACTACTGTAGACAATCTAGGATGGCCAATGGTGGCGCCTGATTGATGCTCTATACGTCTGATGGAAGCCATTTTAATCGGTGTGTTTCTTTCCTGGCACAGACGCGTTAATATAGTAAGGTTGAAAAAAATGGACATCTCCAAATAGCGCTGTCCCATCATAACTTGCATGATTGGCATCCAAATCTGAAACTAACGCATTGTTTTTAACTAGGCAGTATAAATTTTTGTAAGAATTGGAGAACTTCCCAGTAATTCAGAGGAAGCACTGAAATCTGTATTTTATGCAGAGATGAAGTGTCCTTTATGATAAACGCAATGTATTAAAATATGAAGCTTCTGTGCATCAGTGATATCCACAGCGATTTCCTTGTGATTAAGGCCGGGGTCACACTGGCGAGGAATACGGCGGAGTGAGAGGCGCTAAAAGCACGCATTAGACACGGACCAATGATTCTCTATGGGGTCCCTCGCACCAGCCGTATATTTCTCATCCGTATTCTACGGTCCGTGCCAATCGCAGCATGCTGCGATTGTCAGCGTACTATGGCCGTAATACGCCAATGCAAGTCTATGGGTGCGCAAAAAATACGGATTACACACGGACCACACGTGTGACTTGCGAGAAATACGCACCCGGTGTCTTTTAGCAAAGCCGGCAATTCAGTGCGCGATACAGTAAACTCACACTGACAGGTTTAATAAAGAAACGAAAGAATAGATATAGACACATAGAATGAATATATATATATATATATATATATATATATATATACATATATACACGCATTCTATGTGTCTATATCTATTCTTTCATTTCTTTATTAAAACTGTCATAGGGCTCCATTATATGTCCATTTTGCAAGCCTGCGAGAAAATCTCACCATACGGATGCCATACGGATGCTGACATGCGCAAAATATGCGACCACACCTTGATTACGGATGACATACGGAGCACTGTTTAGGGGTCTGTCATCCGTATTACGCATGTAAAATACTGACTGTATTTTGCGCAGGTTAGTGTGACTCCAGCCTTAGGACACGACTCTTCTTGTGTCTGACATCCATCATAAAATCAGGATAGCTATGTACATTAGATGTCGGCTAGTCCTAGAAAAATTGGGAAGTGTGTGTATGGCCAGCATTAGTCTTGTGTGGTGTGGATGCCATGCTTCTACCTTTTCTGGAGCTATGATGGATCAGTTATCAGTTTTTGTTCTACCTGATTCTGCCTAATACTGATCACATGGGGTTCTCCAGAATTCTGTTGTAAAATCTTTGAAAAGTTGCTAAATTTAGGCACAATTTGGAGTTGTGCCAGATTTTTTCTTTTTTTTTTCTTTTATCGTTTTAATCCCAACTTAGACAAAATGAATAGAGCTGGGGTGGCGGGGGCGAGACAACTCAGCTTGTCTAATTCATGACTGACTGTGGTTTTCCTTGCGCCAGTAACCTCATTCCTGTACCTCACTGGAGTAAGATTTCTGGCATGGTACACGCCACTCGTCAGATGCTCCAGATTCGTTAAGAGCCTTCATGAGTCAGTGTCTGACTCCAGCACATCCCCTCATCAGAATCGGTGTGGGCAACACTTTGCTTGATAGATCGAGCTCATAAGGTTTCCTTTTTTTTTTTTCTCTCTTTTCTTGGTTCTGCTAAAAAAATTCTTATATGTGCTCCTATTACTAGGTCATGTAACTTACTAATATAGTTCCTTTATGAAAGATGTCCCAGTTTTCAGCTGCGGACACTGCAGGTCCCTTTCCGGTTTGTGTCCTCCACAGAACAGCAGTTCCAGTCTTGGGCAGGTAGTCAAGACCGAGAGATAGTCTTCTTGAAACACGGAGACCCAGTGGCTCATCTTTTGTATGTACTTTTAATCTTCCCTTTGGACTTTTATGTACTATAAAAAATTTGATATTTTAATTTAGTTATTTTTGCATTGCTGACATTTTCTCCTTTCTCATGCGTCAACTGCCTGCTGATAAGTGCTAGCCCCTTAGCCAAAAAAAAACCCCAAAATCCCAATAACCCCTGTACCATTTTTTCACAGCTAAAGCTATAAAGTTATCCTTGCGTTCTATTTTGTGCAGTCAGCAATTAATTTATTTACCTACCCTAATAAACACACATGTATTAACGCCTGTATAGTCACTTAATAGAGGATTAAGCTCGGCTTTAACTTGAGAAAAGACAGTGTTTGAATGCACTCAATATGTTGCTGTCAGTTTCCCCCCCCTTTGTAAGGCTGTTTGTAATATTATAAGCCCCTTTCCCAGCAGCGTTCCTATTGACATTTTTATATTGTCGTTCTTCAGAATTCTGAGCTCAGTGAAGTCTCTCTCTATACCTAAGGCAATACATTCTTCTTGGAGAACGGAGTCTTGGAAGATTATAGTCAGACTCTATAAACATTATACTAGCCGAGTTATTTAGAGAAAGAAAACGCAATGTATAATGCATCACATAGCAGAGCATTATACCCGCTGGTTATTTGCTAAGGCGGCTAATGCTGCTTGGTAAACCCCTGCATAGCCATAGAGCTAAATGATAAAAGCCAGGCTTCCTGCAGCCACCACTAGTGAGTGCTCTTTAAAAAGAAAGGAAAAAAAAATATATTATATTTTTAATTCCGCTTCTTTGGAGATATTGCCTGAGTGGGCGTCATCAGAGAGTTTTCACTGGAGGCGTGTGCTTGCAACTCATAAGCAGGCTGCAACAGTCAAGTGACAGAAGAACACACCCCACTTTAGCTTAGAACAGGTTACTCCTGTGTGAGCTGAGCTGGAGACAGACAGCCTGATCTCACTGCAGCGTGCTTACATGTTGCTGTGAGAACAGCGGACATAAGTGATTTCTGAAATTTTTGAGCTTCTATCTCCTGGCAGTCCATGTGGAGAAGGATCAGCACAGATGAGTTTAGCTGTGTCTCACATTATAAACCCTTCTATCAGCTCTCTTTATCCCACAGCACTGTCACCTCTGCTGTACTGTCCTTCTCCCCACATTGCCTGTCTGGCAGATGAGAGATCTGTGTTTTCAGTAATCACACTTTTATGTCTGTTGTGCCTGATCTTGCTGCAGAGCCAATACTAGTTGAGCACAACAGACATCAGTGTGATTACTGAGCCCTTTGAGCTCTCATATATTGATAGGCAGTATGGGGGGCAGTACAGCAGAGGTGACAGTGGTATGAGAGGAGGAGAGCCCATAGCAGGGTTTGATATTCTCACAATTCCTAGTAAAATATTTATACTACCGGGGACATATAATTTACTATACTTTCAGTGTGACAGGGAATAAGGCTGGTTTAGCTACTAAAATGAGACTGTCCAGTAGCCGCTTCATACACAGCTGTAGCCGATGCGGGAAAACTCTTCTGTGTCGACCACAGGATCGGAGGTGGAGCTGCCGATCCCAAAATGTATGTGTGTGTGTGTGTGTGTGTATGTCCGGGATAGGGATCCGCACCGTCGCAGCTGCAGCCACGAAATTTGGCACAGTCACACGTCTGGACCCCGAGAGCGTCCTAAGCTATGTTGTGAGGCGAAATTTTAACCCCGCGCGTTCCAATTCAAACAATTTTGCCCCGTCTACATACTGTGGAAAAAGTGTGTGCGCGTCAAGCCCCGCCCCTCATTATGATGTCATAATGCCCCTATTTGCATACTGGGGAAGCAGTGTGTGCATATCAAGCCCCGCCCCTCATTATGATGTCACAATGGTTGCCATGGCGACGCTGATGTCATCATAGGTTGCAAGCCCTGCCGCCGCTCATTATGATGTCATAATGGTTGACTATGAGATGGAGGATGTGTGATGGGTATATGGACACTGGACTATGGGATGGAGGATATGTATGACGGGTATATGGGCTCGGGACTATGGTATGGCGGATGTGTATGACGGGTATATGGGCACTGGACTATGGGATGGAGGATATGTATGACGGGTATATGGGCACGGGACTATGGGATGGAGGATATTTATGACGGGTATATGGGCTCGGGACTATGGGATGGGGGATGTGTGATGGGTATATGGGCACTGGACTATGAGATGGAGGATGTGTGATGGGTATATGGGCACGGGACTATGAGATGGAGGATGTGTGATGGGTATATGGGCACTGGACTATGGGATGGGGGATGTGTGATGGGTATATGGGCACGGGACTATGAGATGGAGGATGTGTGATGGGTATATGGGCACTGGACTATGGGATGGGGGATGTGTGATGGGTGTATGGGCACTGGACTATGGGATGGAGGATATGTATGACGGTATATGGGCATGGGACTATGAGATAGCGGATATGTATGATGGGTATATAGGCACGGGACTATGGGATGGAGGATATGTATGATGGGTATATGGGCACGGGACTATGAGATGAAGGATGTGTGATGGGTATATGGGCACTCGACTATGGGATGGTGAATATGTATGATGGGTATATGGGCACGGGACTATGGGATGGAGAATATGTATGATGGGTATATGGGCATGGGACTATGGGATGGAGAATATGTATGATGGGTATATGGGCACTTGACTATGGGATGGAGGATGTATGATGGGTATATGGGCACGGGACTATGGGATGGAGAATATGTATGATGGGTATATGGACATGGGACTATGGGATGGAGGATGTGTGATGGTTATATGGGCACTCGACTATGGGATGGAGGATATGTATGATGGGTATATGGGCACGGGCCTATGGGATCGTGGATATGTATGATGGGTATATGGGTACGGGACTATGGGATGGAGGATAATTTATAATTTTCTATAACCACAGTTAGTTACTATGCCTGGGCAGCGCCGGGCTCTTCAGCTAGTATATATATATAATCAGAAGCTATAGGAAAGTTGAGTTCTACTAGCTTCCTAATAATACCACTAAAGCCCCCTTCACTCGTCCATATAAAACTGGTACCGGTATCATCAGTGTTCTGGATCAGTGTCATCAGTGTTTTTCCAGTATGGCAAAAGAAAAAGAAATTACGAAGTTTCTCTTAGGATGTGTGCACACGCTGCGGATTGTCCTGCGGATTTTTCCGCGCGGATTTGTCAAAAACCGCAGGTAAATCCCTGCGGTTTATCTACAGTTTTTCTGCGGTTTAGCCTGCGGGTTTCCCCTGCGGTTTGACACCTGTCATTTTGCAGATGCCAAACCGCAGCAGAATCCACACAAAGAATTGACATGCTGCGGTTTTGAAACCGCAGCAAATCTGCGCGCAAAATTCCGCACAGTGTGCACTGCGGATTTTTATTTCCATAGGTTATAATGGTACTGTACACAGCAGCAGAAATTGCTGCGGATCTGCAGGATCAAAACAGCTGCAGATCTGCAGTAGAATCCGCAGCGTGTGCACACACCCTTAGGCTGCGTTCACATGTCACGTTTTTTCACGGCGGTTTTTAACGCGAAAACGCAAAAAAACCCAGCATCCCATGCATTCCTATGAGATTCCACAATGCTGTGCTAATGCTGCGGATTTTCCCGCGGTGTTATCGCATCGCGGAAAAATACGCAGCATGCTCATTAATTTTGCGGAATCGCGGGGATTCTGCCCACATAGGAATGCATTGTTCTGCTTACTTTCCGCATGTGGCTGTGCCCACCATGCAAAAAGTAAGCAGAACATTTGCGGATGGTACCCAGGGGGTGGAGGAGAGACTGTCCTCCGGCCTGTGGGTACCATATCCCTGTAAAAAATAGAATTAAAAAATAAAAAATCGGGTTATATTCACCTTCCTGTGTCCCACGCAGCCTTCCCGGGCCTCAGCGATGCTCCCGTTCCCAGTAATGCCTTGCGAGACCTTTGATGACGTCGCTGTCTCGCGATATTGTAGCGGTCCCTATTCCTCGCGAGATCGCTACAGTATCGCGAGACTGCGACGTCATCAAAGGTCTCGCAAGGCATTACTGGGAACGGGAGCATCACTGAGGCCCGGGAAGGCTGCGCGGGACGCCGGAAGGTGAATATAACCCTTTTTTTTATTATTATTATTTTTTACGTCCTATCTTTTACTACTGATGCTGCATAGGCAACCTCAATAGTAAATAAGTTGGTCACACTCGTCAAACACTATGTTTGACGAGTGTGACCAACCTGTCAGTCAGTTCTCCAATCGATGCTACAGATCGCCTGGAAAACGCTAGCATTCTGCAAGCTAATTACACTTGCAAATCGCTAGTTTTTCCCCGGGAAAATCGTGGGAATTTAAAATGCGATTTTCCCACGGAATGGAATCCCGGAATTCCCGCGGAAGTTACCGCGGGAATTCCGCAACGTGAGCACATAGCCTTATACTTCACATTGTTCCAGCACACAGATGGTACGGATGGTGCTGTACTTGGTTTTTCATGGACTCATAGACTTGTATTGGCCCTTGTCACCCGTGCTGCCATGAAAATCTGACATGTCTCCATGCGCTCCATGAACACCCGATCTGTGTAAAAGCACTGACCTGGGAGCAGCCCCATAGGTTATAATGGGTACATGTGACATCTGTGAAAGAAACGGGTGCCACACGCCGTGCAAACACGGACATGTGAAGGAGGCGAACACAGAGTTTCCCTAATTATCTTGTAAACTAATCAAAGCTAAACCTTCATTATATCCAAAACAAGCTTTTACTACGCTGAGCATTTTCCTTGCACATTTAGTAGCTTCTTATCGCCAGTATGAGGCTGATATTTTTATTTAAGAACTCTGTGTAGCCTCAGACCGGTCATTTTTCACTGACTCTGTATGCCGGGATCCCACAACCCAGAAGGTCGGACCCAACCTGAGGCTATGTGCACGTCGTGGCTTTTAGATGCCATATTTTCCCAGGTGAAGCCACTGAAGAAGCAGACTGGCGGTCATTTGGCTGAAGCGGATCCGCCGTCCGCATCGTTTACTCTCTACTGTCAAATGTAGGGAGTGGGTGGCTGTTTTGACATTGCTGTGCAGTATGGTGATTTTATGGGGCGTTCTTGCAAAGCTTTTTCAGGTGGTGGACATTGTGTGCATATAGCCTAAAGATCCCGTTTCACTCCAGCGATCCCAACAACAATACGACCTGGTAAGGATCGCTGGTGCGTCGCTAAATGGTCGCTAGTAAGCTGCCAAACAGGCAGATCTCTTCAGCGATGCAGCAATCATCCAGCGATCCTCGGCGGTCGTTGGTACCTTGTCACATAGCAGCTTTTCTGACGACTCACGCCTGCATCCCTGAGTTCTGCGTCGCCAACGAGGTCACTTGTCGGGTCAAACACAGCGATGCATGCTGGCCAGTGGGACGCCAACGATGAAAAAATGGCCCAGGACATTCGAGCACGATCAGCGATATCCAGCGGGCGGGGACGGTCACTGCTGCGTGTCACATGTAGCGAGGTCGCTGTTGCGTCACAAAATCTGTGACTCTCCCGCGATCTCGCTATGTTAGATGTAATTGCAGGTCCTTTAGGGGACATTAGGAGCTTTCTGGCCACTTTTGCTAATGAGTGTTATTTAAGAAAAACAATCACCCAGTCTGAGGCCGCCCAATCTTTTCTTAAAAGGACAGCCCCGAACTGGTGATGGGTGCTCTTTAATACATTGTTCTTGTTTTCCCCTTGCCTCTGAGCACATTAGATCTGCAGATCTGAATGCGAGAGGAGTTTCCAATCTACCCTCGCTGCTGCCGTGAAATCAAATCAATACATACCGTACTTTTTAATTGAATCTCTGACCCTCTTTTCTCTTAAAGGTGCGATTCCATTTAAGTAGATTAAAAAAGTTAATACAAATGTTTATTAAGCATTTTATGGCTTCCTACACTGATTCATTTAGGCAAACACTGCAGCAATATTGGTTCTGTTTGTATGTGCTTGTTTGCTTAAATGTGCTGATTGAGGTTTAGAATTGGCTCTATATGGCGGGTGGATAAACCGTGCGAATCAGTCCTTTATAGCCTTTGTAAAGAGGTTTTAGCTGTTTGTTTGTACATCGACTTGTTCATTTATATCCATAAACAAGCAATCCTGAACATTATGATGGTGGATAATAAACTCGCCCTTCGATGATTACTAGGCACATTACATGTACTAAACCCAAAAGCAGAATCCAGTGGTGACTTGTGTACAAATCCTTCCCAGCAGTGAGCAGGCAGGTTAGAAGGTTAGATTACCAATGTTCTGATATGTGACAATTATATGTGAAGCAGCAGTAAGGTCTGCGCAGAATCCACCAGGAGTGTCCAGATAATGAAGGTCCCACTGCTGAGTCTCGCATCTTAAGGCCAGCGCCCCATCGCCCATTTCCAGGAGCAGAGACGTGGCCGTGTAGGTGCAGCTCTTCCCATTCGCATGTTTGACTATTTTGAAGAATGGCAGAGAACGCTTGTTTACAATTTTTTGTATCTCCCATAGAAATGAATTGAGAGAACTGTTCCTTTACTCCCACCACTCCTTTCCTCGTGGTGTGCAACAGACCCCATTTTTTTGATAAATGCAGGTCCCTGCCATGGTGAGTATCTGCCATAAATGTGCCATACTTCCCATCGGTTGAATGGCAAATCAGGGATATTTTTAACCTGACCCGATCCACTTCAAAATTCTCACCCTTTTACAGTCTGGTTCCTGTAACAATCCCACAAAGATCAGAACTGTTTGCATGTGTTATACCTGTCACCTCACACCCTCAACCTCTGTCCATATCTGTGTCTAAAGCTACTGTTTTTGTAGATAAAAGTAGGTATTGGGAATCCAGTAGAATAGTTACCTTTATAGGATGGATAAAGAAACGTGATCAGTGAGAAATTGGGGGTCTGGGCAGTAACACACACCACTCATCGCTGTAACAACCTAGCCTCTTATGCTCAGACTTCATTTAGGGGAACCTGTCAGACATTAAAGCCCCTCTCCAATCCCCAAAATAACAAATATGACTCTATAGTCCCTTAAAAGATAAGCTAAAAAATTAGATAATAGTGACCCCAGTGCTGCTACAGCAGTGAAAAATGACATTTTGAAGTTCCGTCTGCAAGAGCATTAGAGTGTGATGATTCACTTACAGGTTCCCAGCATCAGGCTGTAATCCTGAACTAGCAGCACCTTCCCGTGATTGGTTCACAGGTCAGTGTACAGTGTAACAGAGTAAACAACCTCTCATAGAATGGTAGAGTTGGAAGGGACCTCCTGGGCCATCTGGTCCAACCCCCTGCTCAAAGCAGGATTCGCTAAATCATCCCAGTCAGATGTCTGTCCAGCCTCTGTTTGAAGACTTCCATTGAAGGAGAACTCACCACTTCTCGTGGCAGCCTGTTCCACTCATTGATCACTCTAACTGTCAAAAAGTTTTTTCTAATATCTAATCTGTGTCTCCTCCCATTCAGTTTCATCCCATTGCTTCTAGTCTTTCCTTGTGCAAATGAGAATAAAGTTGATCCTTCTACAATGTGACAGCCCTTTAGATATTTGTAGACAGCTATTAAGTCTCCTCTCAGTCTTCTCTTTTGCAAACTAAACATTCCCAAATCCTGCAACCTTTCCTCATAAGACAGGGTTTGCAGACCAGTCACCTGTCAATCAGCATGGGAAAGGTGCTGCTTGTTCAGGATTGCAGTGGAGGCTTAAGGCGCTGTAAGTGCATCACCATACCCCGATGCACTTCTAGACTGAACTTCAAAATGCAATTTCTCGCTGCTGAAGCAGCACTTTGGAATCATAAATGGCATAACGTTTATTGGGTTTCACGGTATATGAATGGTTGATGGGAGAAGGGGAGGTAAAAGTTTCTGAGAAGTTCACTGAAGTTATACATTTAAAGGGGCTCTTCGATCTCCAAGATGCTATCCCAAAGTAGGTGTAATAATAATAGTAGCAAATACCTCCAATGAGAAATGTAGTATAGTTCTTCTGATTTGCCATGTCTCTTTCCTCGTGCAGAGATTGCAGGAGCTTGGGTGTCCATGGTTACGATCGCTTGCAACTAGCTGTCACTATATGAGTGGTCATAACCATGGATACCTAAGCTACTGCAATGTCCTCCACATGGGGTAAGCGATACTACATTTCTAATTGGAGGTATTTACTAATATTACTTATATTACACCTACTACATATTGGGGTAGGATCTTGGAGATGGGAATACCCCTTTAAATTACACTTAGCATTGGTTGTATATGCACAATCCTGTTGTTTTCAATGTATAGTTTACATAATCATAAAATACCTGTAACACAATTGTATACTGTAAAATGTATTTATTCGGACTCCCATGACAGCACCACGAGAGAGGGGATCCTCCCTATAGGAACAGGAAACCTACAGATACAAAAAGGGCGGCACCTCTCCCACGCATCAGTTGGTTTCCTGTTCCTGAGGGGACGGGATCCTACAGAAGAACCGGATCCCAGGCCGGCCAGCCGATACCGGTAGCGAGGGGGTCTCCTACCTCGGCCTGGTGCGGATCTCCTGGAGGACGCCACGGTGGCCCAGGATGGGTGTCACGGCGGTGGCGTGTGCAGCAGGGAGCGGCGTCCGGAGGATGTCCGTCTCCGGAATTAGGCCGCCGCCGGTAAGTATATTCCCCCCGGGGGTTCCCGGCTCCGGCAGCGCAGGTACGACGGCAGCGCTGTGCAGGGGGCTGCGACCGGGTGGCGCTGCTTCCGGGGCTCCCGGGCGTCCCACGTGACTTCCGGTGTTTCCCGGGGTAGCGGTGACGTCAGGGGGCGGGCGGAGGATGCGCTTCCGGGTCAGCGCGCCACTGCGCATGCGCGAGGATTCCAAAATGGCGGCGCCCATCGGAAACACCGATGGCGCCGGGTCCGGAGCCAGCTGGGGGTAGGGAGCCCCGTTAAGGGGGGGAGGGGCGCGGCATGGATACTGCTGACCGGAGGAGGGGTATTTAGGCGGGACCCTGGCAGGGTACCTTGCCTTGGCCACATTACTACGTGCAGCAGTGTACAGCAGCAGCAGTGGTAATGGAGAGTGATCGAGAGCAGCAGAAGCAAGGGCGACAGCAGCGGCAAACATCACTGCCGCCCCTGGATGACCTTCGGCAGGTCAAACAGAAAAAGAAAGTGTCCCGTGAAAGTAATACGGGACGAAGTGACCAGTCCACTCGTAAGAGCTCCTCCAGGCAGACAGGAGCATTGACCGAAAGAAATCCCCCTCGTTCTCCGGTACTTGAGTGTGGCACTGGTAAGTGATCTTCGTGAAAGTTCACTCAGTGACGGGACCCCCCTTCTGTTTTTTTTTTCTACGGGAAAAAAGCTACAAGTAAAAATAAACATAGGGAATGCACATTCTGTGCATGCCCATTACCGGACGCGTGCCGCAAAAGATTGTGCCCCCCCTGTATTCAGCAGACGGTGGCAGAAGAGTCGCCCGCAGTAGCGGCGAGTTTAAGGGACATTGTCAGGGCATAAATGAGGGAAACCCTAAAGTCCTTGTCCCAGCCGCAAAGTCTAAAGGGCGAGGTCCCGGCGGAGTCTGATTCCTCGGTAGAGTGGAGAAAAAGCAGAGACTCCCAGGCTTCATCTCCCTCGTCCTCCTCAGGAGAAGAGGACTCGGGGCGATTTTGTCTGCCTCTTGACCGGGTAGACAAGCTGGTCAAAGCAGTCAGAGGGACAATGGAGGTAGAGGAGCCTAAGCCCCATTTGTCCATGCAGGATGTCATGTTCTGTGGGCTGGAACAGAGGAAGCGGAGAGTCTTTCCGTTAAATCAAAAGATACAGGATCTGATCCACAGAGAGTGGAAAAAAACGGACAAAAGAGGGTCGCTACCACCAGCCCTCAAACGAAGATACCCCTTCGACGATCCGACAGTAAGTTCTTGGGACAGAGCCCCCAAATTAGACGCAGCCATTGCAAAGGCATCAAAAAAATCCTCGCTCCCCTTTGAGGACATGGGATCCCTTAAAGATCCCCTAGACAGGAAGGCTGATACTTTCCTGAAAAACACCTGGGAGATGGCGGCCGGGTCCTTAAGACCAGCAGTGGCTTCAACGTGCACGGCCAGGTCCATGATGGTCTGGTTGGACCAGTTGGAGTCACAACTAAAACAGGGTACATCAAGACAGACAATTCTTGGGGCCCTACCGACCATCCAGGAGGGAGCAGCCTTCCTAGCAGATGCCTCAGCGGATGCAGTGAGAATGGCCGCCAGAGCAGCAGGTCTCTCTAATGCAGCTCGCAGAGCCCTGTGGCTAAAGTGCTGGCAGGGAGACATCCAGTCCAGAGCAAAGCTCTGTGCGATTCCATGTGAGGGTGAATATTTGTTTGGAACTGTCCTAGACGAGCTGCTTGAGAAGGCGGGGGACGACAAGAAAAGATTCCCAAACCTTTCGTCAGCGTCCTACCGTCGTCCATTTGGTAGAAGGAGATTTGGCCAGGGGAGAAGGCGCAACTCTTCGCCTGTTAGAGATCGGCCCAGATGGGAAGACAGAAGGAGACGAGGTACGGGCTATATGTTCACACGCTCGTCGAGAGATCAAAAGAGACCAAATCAATGAATAGCAGTTCCCGTGGGGGGTAGACTGTCATCCTTCCTCCCGGCATGGTCACAGATTACGAATAGTGACTGGGTGCGTAAGGTAATATCCACCGGGCTTAGGTTGGAATTTACCCAGATCCCGCGGGACACCTTTAAACTAACCCCCTTAAGATCTTCTCATCTCGAACAAGCGGCTTTAGAAGCGGAAGTTTTGAGCCTATGCCAGAAAAATGTCCTGGTAGAGGTTCCAGAAGCTGAAAGGGGAAGAGGGTTTTACTCTCCCCTGTTTCTAATCCAGAAACCTGATAACACATTCAGAACGATTATAAACCTTCGTTCCCTTAACGAGTTTTTGATTAATCATACATTCAAAATGGAGTCCATTAATACAACAATAAAAATATTGTTTAAAGGTTGTTTTATGGCAGTCATAGATTTGAAAGACGCGTACTATCATGTACCTATCCATACAGACTTCCAGCAGTTCCTGAGGGTGGCAGTTTCAGTAGAGGGCACAGTGCGTCATTTTCAGTATAGAGCCCTTCCCTTTGGTCTCTCAGCAGCACCCAGGGTTTTTACAAAGATAGTGGCCGAAGTTATGGCTCACTTACGGGAGGTTGACGTCTTAATCATTCCATATTTAGACGATTTCTTGATTGTAGGAAAATCGGTGGGTCATTGTAAATCCCAGATAGAAAAAGCTAGATCCAGGTTAGAAAACCTGGGATGGATTTTAAACTACGAGAAATCCCGACTCCAGCCCTTAAAAATACAGACATTTTTAGGGTTAGTACTAAATTCAGAGACTCAGCGGTGTCTGCTGCCACTAGATAAATTACAAAAGATACAGGAGCAGGTTCTTCGGGCAATTGATAATCCATCTATGACCCTCAGACAGGCCATGTCCCTGTTAGGCTCTCTAACGTCGTGCATCCCAGCAGTAAGGTGGGCACAGTTCCATACCAGACCCCTTCAAAACGACGTCTTGGTTAATAGCAGGGCCCTTGGAGGCTCCTTACAAGGTCGGATGTGGCTAAGCCCCTCAACTGTTACATCACTGAGATGGTGGCTTGATAGCGAGAACCTAGCGTCAGGGGTGCCCTGGATAACACAGATAACCCGTATTATAACCACAGACGCAAGTTCCTTCGGTTGGGGAGCCCATATGGGGGACATAGTGTTACAGGGACAGTGGGATTCTGATTCTGATATCTCATCCAACCAGAGAGAGCTATTGGCGATAGAACGGGCAGTCAAGAAACTCATTATCTACCTACAGGGCCATCATGTGAGGATACACTCGGACAACCAGGTAGCGGTAGCATATGTCAACCACCAAGGTGGGACCCGCTCCAGCGCTCTGTTGCAGATAACAGAACGGCTCCTCCAGATAGCAGAGAAAAATTGTCTATCTTTAACCGCGCTCCACATCAGCGGAAAGGACAACGTAAGAGCAGACTTTTTAAGCCGCAAGGCTCTAAGACAAGGAGAATGGGCTTTGAACAAAGATATTTACCACCAGATTGTCCGCAGATGGGGTCAGCCAGAGGTAGACCTCTTTGCCATCAGAAAAAACAGAAAAGAAAGATTGTTCTGCTCTCTGAACCCCAGGGAAAATCCCCTGGCGGTGGATGCCCTCCTGATAAGATGGGACTTTTCTCTGGCATACGCCTTCCCACCATTGAATCTTCTTCCTCTGGTAGTCAGGAAGATCAGAGAGGATCGGGCAAAAGTCATACTGATTGCCCCCTTTTGGCCCAGGAGGACCTGGTTCGCATGGTTGAGGACCATGTCGGTAGGCGATCCCTGGGTAATGCCGAACATTCCGGATCTCCTCTACCAGGGGCCAGTCAGCCACCCACATGTAGCGGGACTTCATTTGACGGCGTGGTATTTGAAAGGTCACTATTAAAAGATAGAGGGTTCTCCAAGAACTTAATTGACACCCTCCTAAAAAGCAGAAAATTAACTACCACTAATATCTATGCTAGGACCTGGAAACGCTTCCTGTCCACCTTTCACTTTGACATTAGAGACGGAATTCCCACGAAACATATTCTGGAATTTCTCCAGAAAGGTTTCGAATTGGGTCTCTCCACAAGTACGCTAAAAGTACAAGTTTCAGCCTTAGGGGCCCTGTTTGCAGGTGATATTGCAAAAGATTATTGGGTAGCAAGGTTCATCAGAGCAGCGGCCAGATCGAGACCTATACACAAAGACAGATGCGTGCCGTGGGACTTAAACCTAGTCCTTACAGCCATGACGGAAAGTCCGTTTGAACCTTTAGATTCCGCCTCACTAAAGATTATATCTCTTAAGACAGCATTTCTGGTAGCAATAACATCCGCACGTAGGGTGAGCGATATACAGGCACTTTCCAGATTGCCCCCTTACACAGAGTTCTTACAGGATAGGGTAATCCTAAGGCCAGATCCAGCATACCTTCCCAAGGTAGCAACACAATTCCACAGGACACAGGAGATAGTTCTGCCTTCCTTCCTCCCTAATCCAACCAACCCTAAAGAGCAGAAACTCCAGGCGTTAGATATTAGGAGATGCTTACTGACATATTTAGCAGCCACGGATCCTTGGAAGAAGGAGAACGCATTATTCCTATCCTTCCAAGGTCCCAGGAAAGGATACAGAGTATCAAAACGCACATTAGCAAGGTGGATTAGGGAGGCTATCTCTCTTGCCTACACAGCAGGTGGCGGCCCAGCTCCACAGAATCTGAGGGCACATTCCACTCGGGCCATGGCATCATCCTGGGCGGAAAGAGCTGGAGTATCTATTGATCAAATATGTAAGGCGGCCACCTGGTCATCTCCTTCCACCTTTTTTAACCACTATCGGTTAGACATGGGTGCCTCCTCAGACCTCACCTTCGGGCTAAGGGTGCTGCAGGCTGTAGTCCCTCCCTAAGTTAGGTTACATCTCTGTAATTCTCTCGTGGTGCTGTCATGGGAGTCCGAATAAAGTATTAAGTTACGTACCGGTAACGGTATTTTTCGGAAGCCCATGACAGCACCCTTAGTTCCCTCCCTTGTTCACATATAGGGGTGCACTCCTTTAGAAGATTGTTCATAAAATCACCTTATGTGGGAGATGGTATAAAATAATTCTGGTAAATAGGGTAGATAGGTTGTATATATCATATGTTGTGTACTAACCATGGTAGCCTCTCAAGCTCTGTAATCCAACTGATGCGTGGGAGAGGTGCCGCCCTTTTTGTATCTGTAGGTTTCCTGTTCCTATAGGGCGGATCCCCTCTCTCGTGGTGCTGTCATGGGCTTCCGAAAAATACCGTTACCGGTACGTAACTTAATACTTTTTTTACGTCTTCAAGTGGCAAGGTATTCAATATGATGAATGTACAAGTTTTATCATAATTAGTAAGGCATGCCAGCTAGTGTGGGTTGTTCTAGTGCCCTCACCTTTACTCTCAGACCCTGGGGTAAATTGCCAGTCTGGTTTGGTTTATGTATAACACTGGATGGGAGTTGTGCTCTCCTCCAGCTTGTGTATCCTGATGTGTAAACCTTGGATCCCTGATCAGAGACCACATGGAGGTCTGCGGTGTAGATTTGCCAGAAGAGAGAGAAGTCATGTGGATGTGTGTTGCAACTCTTCAGGAATCTTAAGATGCCTTTTGACACACATCAATCCATTCTTGTTGATTTAGAGCAGCTTGACCTTTTCCCTTTTGTGTTGATGATACTTATAGTCTCCATTCATTGCGGAGTAAGCGTTATCTGTCACTAGTCGTGTTTATTCTACCCAACCCACCTGGAGAATGTCTGCTACAATCGAATCTCAAGGTCACTGCCATCATAGTCAGGATCAGACAACAGGACACTGTCCTTATATTAGATGTTAATGCCAGAGGGCAGGTGAGACATGGGTCAGATCAGTCCAGAATCATAACTCTAAGCTTCTTTCACACATCAGTTTTTTGCCACCAGTCACAATCCCTCTTTAAAAGAAAAAACAAAAAAAACGAATCCAGTGAATGACGCCACTGGATCCGTTTTTTTCTCATAGACTTGTATTGGCTACGGATTGTGACGGCCGTCCGTTTCATCCGTCGTGTGACCGATCCATCGTAATTTCTTTGTCCGTTGGCCGGAGACAATGGA
The DNA here is from genome assembly GCF_039654945.1 of Dendrobates tinctorius. Taxonomy (NCBI): domain Eukaryota; kingdom Metazoa; phylum Chordata; class Amphibia; order Anura; family Dendrobatidae; genus Dendrobates; species Dendrobates tinctorius. The sequence goes on along the minus strand of NW_027361671.1, from coordinate 3,140,715 downwards.
CAAAGTAACGTTTTTTGTGTACCTCAAAAAGTCGGTTAGCAACGGATCCAGCGCCGTCCGTCGTTGGCTATAATGGAAGCCTATGGGGCAGGATCCGGCGCTGTCCGTCAAAAAATGGAATCCAGTGAAGAATTCTGTTTTTTAAAACTGAGCATACCCGGAAAAATTTCTATTCCTTTAATTTAACCCCTACAGCTGCTTTTTTCATTCTGGCACATAAAATCTCTCTCCCTTTAACTCTCTCTCTCTCCCTTTAACTCTCTCTCTCTCCCTTTAACTCTCTCTCTCTCCCTTTAACTCTCTCTCCCTTTAACTCTCTCTCTCTCCCTTTAACTCTCTCTCCCTTTAACTCTCTCTCTCTCAAGATTTCTCTCCCTTTTAGGCTAAGTTCACACGTAGCGGAACTCTCGCGGAAATTACCGCGAGAGTTCCGGAATTCCATTAAGCGGGAAAATCGCATTTTAAATTCCCGTGATTTTCCCGCGGAAAAACTAGCATTTTGCAAGCGTATTTAGCTTGCAATATGCTAGCGTTTTCCAAGCGATCTGTAGCATCGCTTGGAGAACTGATTGACAGGTTGGTCACACTCGTCAAACATAGTGTTTGACAAGTGTGACCAACTTTTTACTACTGAGGCTAGCTATGCAGCATCAGTAGTAAAAGATAAAGTGTAAAAAAAATAAAAAAATGGTGTTATTCTTACCTTCCGACGTCCCGCGCAGCCTTCCCTCCACTCTCCCGTTCCCAGTAATCCTTTGCGAAAATGCCCGCGATGACGTACGTTCTCGCGGGATCGCGACGTCTCGCGGTAATTCGCGATGACGTCACGCGAATGACCGTGAGACTTCGCGATCCCGCGAGAACGGACGTCATCTCGGGCATTTTCGCAAAGGCTTACTGGGAACGGGAGCGTGGAGAGAGGCGGGAAGGCTGCGCGGGACGTCGGAAAGTGAGAACAACAATATTTTTTATTTTAAATTCTATTTTTTACAGGGATATGGTGCCCAGAGCCTGGAGGACAGTCTCCTCTCCTCCGGACCGTGGGTACCATCCGCAATTGTTCTGCTTACTTTTCGCATGGTGTGCACAGCCACATGCGGGAAGTAAGCGGAACAATGCATTCCTATGGGTGCGGGATCGCCGCGATTCCACAAAATTAATGAGCATGCTGCGTTTTTTTACCGTGAAGCGATTCCGCCGCGGTAAAAACCGCAGCATTAGCACAGCATTGCGGCATCCCATAGGAATGCATGGGATGCTTATTTTTCGCATTTTCGCGGCAATATCGCACAGTTAAAACAGCCGCGGAAACGCGAAAAAAGCCACATGTGAACTCAGCCTAACTCTCTCCAGATTTCTCTCCCTTTAACTCTCTCTCTCCAGATTTCTCTCCCTTTAACTCTCTCTCTCCAGATTTCTCTCCCTTTAACTCTCTCTCTCCAGATTTCTCTCCCTTTAACTCTCTCCAGATTTCTGTTCCTTTAAAATTCCTACAGCTGCTGCTTCAACGGATCCATCAAAAAAACTGATCCGGTGCATCAGTTTTTTACAATCTGCACAGGATCCATTTTTTTCACACTTTGATGGATTGTGACTGATTCTAAAAAACTGATGTGTGAGAGAGGCCTTACGGTGTATTCAAATAAGTAGTATTGAATGGCTGAACATATACAGGTGCTTCTCACTAAAATAGAATATCATCAAAAAGTTAATTTATTTAATCAGTTCTTCAAAACAAAAAGTGAAACATATACATATATATATATATATATATATATATATATATATATATATATATATATATATATATAGCGTCATCACAAACAGAGTGATCGATTTCAAGTGTTTTATTTCTGTTAATTTTGATGATTATGGCTTACAGCCAATGAAAACCCAAAAGTCTTTATCTCAGTAAGTTAGAATAATTAACAAAAAAAACACCTGAAAAGGCAAAGGTCCCTAAAGGGCCTGTCACACTATAACGTCACTGGTTTTTGTGACGTAGCAGCGATATTGCTAGCGATATCGCTATGTCTGATACTTACCTCCGACCGGCTACCCCGCTGGTTATCGCTGATCGCGCGAGAACATCCTGGACTGTTTCTCGTCGTCAGCTTCCTGCTGGGCTTCCTGCTGTGACGACGAGCGACGCGTGGACGCGGGCGGGAGGACGCAGGATCGCCTCGTCTGACACGTAAGTAGTGACCCCCGACCCCTGTGATGTTGCTGGTGAGATCTGCCTGCGTGGCAGCTCATTAGCGACCACTTAGCGATGCACCAGCGATCCTGACCGCGTCATATCGCTGGTCGGGATCGCTGGTACATCGCTAAGTGTGACAGTACCTTTAGTCTGTTTCAGTAGGCTCCACAATCATGAAGGCAGTCATTGACACACTCCACAAATCACAAAAGGTCATTGCTAAAGAAGCTGGCTGTTCAGAGTGCTGTATCCAAGCATATTAATGGAAGGTTGAGTGGAAGGAAAAAGTGTAGTAGAAAAAGGTGCACAAGCAACCAGGATAACCGCAGCCTTGAAAGAATTAATAAAAAGCCATTCAAAAATTTGGGGGAAATTCACAAGGCACTCAGTGGACTGCTGCTGGAGTCATTGCTTCAAGAGCCACCACACACAGACGTATCCAGGACATGGGCTACAAGTGTCGCGTTCCTTGTGTCAAGCCACTCTTGACGAATAGACAACGACAGAAGCGTGTTACCTGGGCCAAGGAGAAAAAGAACTGGACTGTTGCTCAGTGGTCCAAGGTGTTGTTTTCAGAGGAAAGTAAATTTTGCATGTCATTTGGAAATCAAGGCCCCAGAGTCTGGAGGAAGAGTGGAGAGGCCACAATCCAAGCTGCTTGAGGTCTAGTGTGAAGTTTCCACAATCAGTGAAGGTTTGGGGAGCCATGTCAGCTGCCGGTTTAGGTCTACAGTGTTTTATCAAGAGCAAAGTTAGTGCAGACGTCTACCAGGAAATTTTAGAGCACTTCATGCTTCCCTCTGCCGACAAGCTTTTCTCCTTCGTCTCATTCGGGGACACAGGTACTGTGGGTATATGCTACCACCATCTGGAGGCTGACACTAGGCAAACAACACAAGGTTAGCTCCTCCCTCGCCGTATACACCCTCACCCTGATTGCGGGCGGAAGCCAGTTTTTTGCTTGGTGTCTATGGAGGCACACGTCTGGTCCTTTTTTCTCCAGACTTCTTTTTTTTTTTTTTTTTTTTTTTTTTTCCCATGAAAATTAGACAGGGGCAACGGATCTTATTGAAAGGGTCCAATTTCCCCAAAACTATCAACGGGCGAGCACGTGCGAGTGTCGTCTCCACGTATCCTTTCCCGCGACGTGGGACAAATCTGGGCAATTTCCCCAGAATTTGTTTTCTTTTCTTTATTTTTTCTAAGAAGATGAGATAGGGGCAACGGATCCTATTGAAAGGGTCCGATTTTTCCCAAACCTTCAACGGGCGAGCACGTGCGAGTGTCGTCTCCACGTATCCTTTCCCGCGGCGTGGGACATGATGCTGGACCTAGCCCTGACCACCCCTAGGTAGGAAACCATGGGCTATTTAGAGGCACAAGACGGTCCGAGCGGCCCCCACTGCTCCACCAACGCAAGACGAAGGTGCTGCAAGGAGGCGGACGGTCCCTCTCCTCGGCTAAAGCTGGACGGAGTTAGGGTGCCTGCACCGTCCAGGATCCCCACACCACCCCCCGCTCCCTGGTTTGTGTTCGCCCTAAAGGGCCTATCTGGATCCTGTTTACAGCGCATTTAAGGTACGGGTGCGGGGGGCTCCTGGGCAGCAGCGGCAGGCAGCGGTGTGTGTCTCCCTAGGGCCTCCTCGTATTCAGGGAAGAGTAGCGGTGTTTTCTTGCTGTTAGCACCGCCGCTACGCTGCATGCACTTCTTGTAAGGCCCTGTTTCCACGAGCGCAGAGCGCCAAAGTGTACGAGGCCTGCGACTCCGAACGCGCCCAGGGGCCTCCCTCGGCGACTGAATCCAGAGAGCCAAATCCTCCGGAATGGGCGCTATCGTTGTCCCAGTCTATGGCTTCGCTTACAAAGGCGATCGAGTCCCTTCACGCCCCAAAGGGAGGTAGGGATAGTGGCTTGCTTATCTGGGAAGGGTCCTCCACCTCACAGGAACCTTCGGCCTGCAGGGGCCTTTCCCATACGAGGTCTCCCGGCTTATCCGGTGCCTCGGCATCGGGGAGTCCAGCATCACGCTCCCTTTCACCAGCGAGCGGGAGCGGGCAGAGTTTGGATCGTGACTCAGACGAGCCACTTGATCTAGATACCCCGGGATGCCGGGAGACAGTGGACAGCCTCATTGAAGCTGTCAATCAAACCCTGGGGATGGAGGATGATGCTACCTTGTCCGCGAGCCATAAGGTAGCCTTTAAGCGGGCCAAGCACCCGTATAGAGTATTTGGCACTCACCCAGAATTTGAGGATATAGTGCAGCGCCACAGAGAACGCCCAGACAAGCACTTCTCGGTTCAGAAGCCTATAGAGGCAAGATACCCATTTGCCCCGGAACTCTGTAAGAAATGGGCGGAATCCCCAGTGGTAGACCCGCCAGTGTCACGCCTGGCCTCGAAATCCTTGTCGGTGCCTAGCGGCTCGTCCATTAAGGACCCCACGGATCGGCTCATAGAGGGTTTGGCGCGATCAGTTTTTAAGGCATCAGGTTCGGCGCTCGCTCCTTCGTTCGCGGCGACGTGGGTAGCCAAGGCCATGATGTCATGGTCAGAGTCTTTGAATAACGCCTTGCAGGATAGAGGACTACCTGCGGAGGTGTCTGAGGTCGCAAGTCAGATTGCTATGGCTGGAGACTACTTAATTAATGCGTCTTTGGATGCGGCTAATTGTGCAGCATTTGCAGCCGCTAACGCGATAGCCATTAGGAGAGCCCTCTGGTTGAGAACTTGGCGAGCCGATTCAATTTCCAAGAAGTCCTTGACTTCCTTGCCCTATCAGGGAGGCCGCCTGTTCAGGGAGAAGTTGGATCGGCTCATCTCCGATGCGACAGGAGGGAAAAGTAGCTTCCTCCCACAGCAAAAGGCGAAACAGCCTTTTCGTCAGATCCCGACACGTTTTCGAGCTTTTCGCAACACCGGATGGATAGCAGCAGCCAGTTCGACCGGCCCACCTCGCTTCAACCAGGATAGGGAGCGACAGGTCTCATATAGACCCATTCCGGTGGGAAGGATGCGCGCTCGCCAGCCAAGGTCGAGAGGAGCCAGAACCCAGAGACCCTCAGCCAAATGACTCGGAGCCTTTGGTAGGTGACAGCAGCAGGGTGGGGGGCCGCCTGCTCCTTTTTCGCCATATCTGGGCCGAGGTAGCACACGACTTATGGGTGGTAGAACTGGTGACTTCAGGGTACAAGATAGAGTTCATCAGGTACCCTCCAACACGTTTTTTTCTCTCCTGACTTCCCAAGGTGGAGTCTCGGGCGAAAGCACTGCTAGGGGCCATCGATTCACTCCAAGACAACGGAGTTATTGTTCCCGTACCAGAGCACGAAAAAGCTCAAGGTTTTTATTCCAATCTGTTCGCGGTCCCCAAAAAAGACGGGACAGTCAGACCAGTTTTGGACCTGAAGCTCCTAAACAGGTTCATCAGAGTCAAACATTTCAAGATGGAATCTCTCTGTTCTGTTATATCAGCCATGGAGCAGGGAGAGTACTTAGCCTCGATCGACATTCAGGATGCCTTCCTGCACGTTCCCATTTTTCCTCCGCATCAAAAGTTTCTTCGGTTCGCCATCAATGGGCGACATTTTCAATTCGCAGCACTCCCATTCGGGATAGCCACTGCCCCCAGAGTGTTCACTAATGTGATGGCCATCTTACACTCGCGGGGCATAGTCGTCTTGCCATATTTAGACTACCTCTTGGTGAAGGGTCCCTCGTTTCGGGCGTGCGAGGAGAATGTCAGTATTACACTGGATACACTCTCCCGCTTAGGTTGGTTGGTCAACAGGAAGAAATCATCGCTGGTCCCAGCTCGGAGGATTGTTTTTCTAGGAATGGTCTTCGATACCTGCTAAGGGTTGGTAAGTCTCCCTCAAAACAAGGCCCTAGCGCTCCGACAGGGAGTCCTGAAGCTCCAGCAGCCGGTCCCTCACACCATTCGGTTTGGGATGAGGATACTGGGGAAGATGGTGGCAGCAATGGAAGCAATTCCGTTTGCTCAATTTCATCTTCGACCTCTACAGCACGCTCTTTTGTCAGCCTGGGACAAGAATCCGTTCACCCTCGATCAGCGGTGCCGGCTATCCTCTCAGGTCAGGCAATCGCTAGAGTGGTGGACGACCAGATCCTCCCTTCTTAAGGGGAAGCCGTTTCACCCAGACCACTGGCTAGTGGTCATGACCGACGCCAGGCTCCTCGGCTGGGGAGCAGTTTTACGGCACAAGGCCAGTGGTCGCAACAGGAAGCTCGTCTTCCGATAAACTTGTAAATACGAGCATTCTGGCAGGTGCTGCAGCATTTCCAGTACCTCCTAGCAGGACGGCCCATTCGGATGCAGTCAGACAACGCCACGGCTGTGGCTTACGTAAATCATCAGGGGGGCACGCGCAGCAGGGCAACCATGTGCGAGATAGCACAGGTGCTTCATTGGGCCGAGAAGAACCAGTCAATAATTTCGGCAGTCTACATCCCAGGCGTAGAAAATTGGGCGGCGGACTTCCTCAGCCGACAAGACGTCGTGGCTGGGGAATGGGCCCTGCACCCCGAGATCTTCCAGCAAATTTGCCAACGGTGGGGAACACCAGATGTGGACCTGATGGCGTCCAGAACGAACGCCAAGGTGCCTGTGTTCGTCGCTCGGTCACGAGACCCACGAGCGTTCGGGGTGGATGCATTGGTCTTACCATGGAACCAGTTTCGCCTTCCATACCTGTTTCCCCCCGTTGCCATTGCTTCCGAGGGTCATCAGGAAGATCAAAGCAGAGAGGGTCCCAGCAATTCTGCTGGCACCAGACTGGTCCCGACGGGCATGGTACGCAGATCTTGTGTGGCTGCTCACCGACGTCCCATAGCGACTACCAGAGCGCCCAGATCTACTGCACCAGGGACCGATCTTCCACCCGAACTCAGGGGCCCTATGTTTGAAGGCATGGCCGTTGAATCTTGTATTCTAACTCAAGCAGGTTTTGAGCGTGAGGTGGTCGCCACAATGGTTAGCGCCAGGAAACCGACCTCAGCGAGAATTTACCATCACACCTGGAAAATTTTCTTCACTTGGTGTCGAGAGCGGGGTCATTCGCCCCTGACGTTCTCTATTCCCAACATCTTGGCCTTTCTTCAATCAGGCCTAGACTCGGGGCTGGCCCCAAGCTCCCTTAGGAGACAGATATCGGCGCTGTCCGTCCTGTTCCAGCGAAAGATTGCTACTAATATGCAGGTAAAGACCTTCATCCAGGGAGTCTCTCATCTAGTACCCCCCTATAAGGCGTCGATGGACACCTGGGATCTTAACATGGTCCTGAGCGTTCTGCAGGAAGCTTCCTTCGAGTCGCTGCAGGATATTTCCTTATCGTTCCTTTCTTGGAAGGTGGTATTTTTGGTAGCCATTACCTCCGTTAGGCGAGTTTCGGAGTTGGCGGCCCTATCTTGCCGAGCACCGTTTTAGGTGGTGCTTAGACTAGCTCCCCCCTTTCTTCCGAAGGTGGTGTCCTCTTTTCACATCAATGAGGATATTGTCCTGCCTTCATTCTGTCTGGCACCGGTGCATCGCGTAGAGAAAGCTCTTCACACCTTAGACCTGGTGAGAGCACTCAGGAGGTACGTGTCGCGGACGGCACCTTTTCGCCAGACTGATACGCTGTTTGTGCTCCCTGAGGGGCGCAGGAGGGGGCTCGCGGCCTCAAAGGTGACCATAGCCAGATGGATCCGTTTAACTATTCAGGAGGCCTATCACATCAGAGGTGCGCCAGTTCCATCAGGGATCAAAGCGCACTCTACTCGGGCAATGGGAGCCTTTTGGGCGCTTCGGCATCAGGCCTCGGCGGAACAGGTATGCAAGGCAGCGACCTGGTCCAGCCTGCACACATTTACTAAACATTACAGTATCCATACTCAGGCTTCGGCGGATGCGAGCCTGGGTAGAATGATTCTCCAAGCAGCAGTGGCGCACCTTTGAACAAAGAGGTGCATGCAGCTTGGATCAGTGAGTCAATCTCCCACCCAGGGACTGCTTTAGGACGTCCCACAGTACCTGTGTCCCCCAATGAGATGAAGGAGAAACATGGATTTTTGTGGGTACTCACCGTAAAATCCTTTTCTCTGAGACGCTCATTGGGGGACACAGCACCCACCCTGTTAGCCGGTTGGCTTGTGTTTATTTAATTTAATATGCATTTTTTTCGTGAGTGTCAGGGTGGTCCCTTGCCAGACATATTGTTTACTGCATTAAGGCTGATTGTTGTTCTCCTACTGCTTTTGCACTAAACTGGCTTCCGCCCGCAATCAGGGCAAGGGTGTATATGGCGGGGGAGGAGCTAACCTTGTGTTGTTTGCCTAGTGTCAGCCTCCAGATGGCGGTAGCCTACACCCACAGTACCTGTGTCCTCCAATGAACGTCTCGGAGAAAAGGATTTTACGGTGAGTATCCACAAAAATCCATGTTTTGGAGATGGAAATTTCATTCTCCAGCAGGACTTCGCACCTGTCCACACTGCCAAAAGTACCAATACCTGGTTTATAAACAACAGTATCACTGTGCTTGATTGGACAGCAAATTTGCCTGACCTTGAGAGACACCAGACCCAACAGTGCAGACAACCTGAAGGCTAAGTGCAGACGTACTTTTTTGCCCTGCTGATTTTTCCGCGCAGAATTGAAGAAATCCACAGGTCAAATGACCTGCATTTTTCCTGCGGATTTCTTCCTTTTTTTTGCGGTTTTCCCCTGCGGATTTGGAGAATGGAGCAGGTGGAAAACCGCACAAAAGAAGTGACATGCTGCATATTTTGAACCACAAGAAAACCGCGCAGAAAAATCCACAACGGCTGCACAGCGTTTTTTGTTTTTTTTCTATTGATTAACATGCTACTGTACATCACAATGCGGATATGCAACGTTTCTGCGCGGTAAAATCCACTGCGGATCCGCTGGAAATCTGCATCGTGTGCACATGGCTCAAGGCTGCTATCAAAGCAACCTGGGCTTCCATAACACCTCAGCAGTACCACAGGCTGATCGCCTCCATGGCACACCGCATTGATGCAGTAACTGATGCAAAAGGAGCCCCGACCAAGTATTGAATGCATTTAGTGAACATACATTTCAGTAGGCCAACATTTCGTATTTTAAAATCATTTTTCAAGCTGGTGTTATAAAGTATTCTAATTTACTGAGATAATGACTTTTGGGTTTTCATTGGCTGTAAGCCATAATCATCAACATTAACAGAAATAAACCCTTGAAATAGATCACTCTGTTTGTAATGACTCTATATAATATGAGTTTCACTTTTTTATTGAAGAGCTGAAATAAATTAACTTTTTGATATTATAATTTAGTAAAAAGCACTTGTATGTACTGTATATGTGCGTATTCATACATGCATACATATATAGAAATGTCAATCTCCTTGATTCGATCCCTTGAGCTTGTGTTCTGTGGTCGGCTTCTATTTCTGCTGAGCCACAAGAGACATACCTTTTCTCTGGGTGTTTGGCTTCTGCTAGTTTGGCTGCAGTCTGTCTAGCTTAACCCCTTTCCGACATGTGCCGTAATAATACACACATGTCGTAATCCGGAATCCCCCTGTTTGGTGCGGGCTCTGATGCTGAGCCCATAACTTTCTGGGCACGTGATAGCTGCTCTATATAGCTCCCATGCGCTCGCAACAACTAGTTAAATGCCACTGTCAACGCCCAGTCTATCAATATAAAAAAAAAAGAATTAACCAAATTGCTAAACGACGTAATGAGAAAAAAAAAATCAAAATGCCAGAATTACGCTTTTTTTGTCCAGTGCTTGTACACTCCCTTTTTGTTCTAAATGTTTGTTCCCGATAAAATAAAAAACCTGTATGAACCTCCGGTCCTGGCGACAGCTGAAACGTGTAGGTTTATCATATGAGCTGCTGGACGTGGTGAACATTTACACCACTTTATAATGAATCAGTGAGGCTGAGTTCACACGTCGCGTTTTTTTTCGCGGCGGTTTTAAACGCGCAATTTTGCCGCGAAAAATAAGCATCCCATGCAGTCCTATGGGATTCCGCAATGCTGTGCTAATGCTGCGTTTTTTCCCACGGCGGAATCGCTTCGCGGTAAAAAAAAAACAAAAACGCAGCATGCTCATTAATTAAGCGGAATCGCGGCAATCGCACACCCATAGGATTGCATTGTTTTGCTTACTTCCCGCATGTGGCTGTGCCCACCATGCAAAAAGTAAGCAGAACATTTGCGGATGGTACCCACGGTACGAAGGAGAGGAGACTGTCCTCCGGGCTGTGGGTACCATATCCCTGTAAAAAATAGAATTAAAATAAAAAATATTGTTAATCTCACCTTCCGGCGTCCCGCGCAGCCTTCCCGCCTTATCCACGCTCCCGGTCCCAGTAATCCTTTGCGAGAATGACCGCGATGACGTTGAGATCTCGCGGGAGCACGATGTCTTGCGGTCATTGGCGCAAAGGACTACTGGGACCGGGAGTGTGGAGAGAGGCGGGAAGGCTGTGCGGGACGCCGGAAGGTGAGAATAACAATATTTTTTTTATTTATTATTTTTTACATTTTATCTTTTACTACTGATGCGGCATAGCTAGCCTCAGTAGTAAAAAGTTGGTCACACTATTCAAACACTATGTTTGACGAGTGTGACCAACCTGTCAATCAGTTCTCCAAGCGATGCTCCAGATCGCTTGGAAAACGCTAGCATTCTGCAAGCTAATTACGCTTGCAAATCGCTAGTTTCCCGGAATTCTCGCGGTAACTTCTGCGAGAGTTCCGCTACGTGTGCACATAGCCTAAACGTGGATTTTTATTTACCTTTCTTGCATCGTCTCGCTGGAATCCTCACTTTCCTAACCTCCTGTTATGGCGCCGTTCCAGCGGATGTTCTAACCTTCTATTGGTTTGGAGCCAGTCTGTGAAATTCCAGCTTAGGGTTTTTGCTTTGCTGTTTATTTTCTATACTTTGCACCTTTCTTCTGTTTATCATTGGGAAGTATGCAGTACATTTATTAAAAGTAATTTCTTTATTATATGTTTGATATTTCGTTATTTTTACTCACTCCGGGATCTTTCCTTTTGTTCAGCACACTTCTCCTCTTGTAGGTAATTCACACTGTGGTCTGACCTCCAATTCTTTAGGAGGAACGTGAAGCAACTCGACAGCCTTTTAGGCAGTTTAGGTCCGAGTTGCCATCTCCTAGTCTGTAGCTATGTCTATCTCTGCATACGCAGGCATCACTAGGAACTGCGGAGTCAGGATATCTAGTCTGTACAGAACACGGCAGGGTCAGTAGCAGTTTTTTTTTTAGTGTATAACATTTTCCTGAGTGAGTTACAACACAGGCATATGAATAACTATATATACACTGCTCACAAAAAGTTACGAATATTTGGCTTTCTGGTGAAATTTATGGAAATGGTAAAAAGTAGCATTTAAGTAGAAGCATACAATGGTGATTTCCTCTTCCCAAATAATTTATTGAAACAAAAGCCAACAATGGTGGGTATAAAAAATGTCTTGGTAACTTGTAATGTGGACTTAAGCATCAATTACAGCTTGACATCAAAGTCTCATGCTGTTCACAAGTCGAGTTATTGTCTGCTGAGGCATGGCATCCCACTTTACTTGAAGGGTGTCTTTCAGGGCATGGAAGTTTTAGGGTAGAGAGTTATGACCCTCTACAGAGTGACTCAGCTGATCTTATAGGTTTTATATTAATTTCAGGTCTGTAGAAAGTGCCGGCCACTCCATTTGAGGTACCCCAGTCTCCAGCAGCCATTCCCTAATGATGCAACCTCAATGAGCTGGAGCATTGTAGTCCATGAAGATAAAATTAGGCTTGTGTTCGTGCAGAGGTGCAATGACTGGATTAATGAAGTTATTCAAGGGCTTGTCACTGTACCGTACACAAAGTGTAGGGCAGTACTGTACTGACTAGACACACCTGCCCACAATGTAACACCACCACCACTAAAAGCTCCTCTGGTGACCACAGTGGATGATGCATCGTGCTCTCCTTGACGTCTCCATCATCATTGGCAGCCATCACTTCTGCTCTGCTAGAATCGACTTTCACCAGTGAACAGCACTGAGGCCCACTGGTCCCTCGTCCAGCGTAGATGCTCCCTAGCTCATGTACGACGATGACGCCAGTGCCTGGTGGAGCGGTTTGGTATATTTGCAGGTAGTCTAGCACACAGCCCATGCTGGGCAAAACGGTTTTGAATTGCCTGACGTGACACTTGGGTGCCTCTCACCTTCCTTAAGTGTGTGCCTGAAGTTGTGTAGCATTCATCATCTTGCTATATGGGCTGGCTGCATCCTGTAGTGCTTTTGTTGAAAGACCTGGGCAGGTAAGCTTCACTGCATATTTTCTGCTGTTTTTTAGCATTCATCATCTGGTTCCGAAGACCATTATTCACAATGAAGTGGTCATCAGTGTGGGATGTGGTGAAAGGACGTCCACTTCTCTGCCTTTCTGTGACTCTTTCAGTCTCTCTATCTGTTGTGACTCTGATGTTCTAAGCTCAGTGGCCTCTTCTGTCTGAGAACAATGTCGAGGTACTGGTGATCAATTGTTAGGTGTCATCTTGGTCACATATGAAAATGTGAATAGCACATGAAGACTGTTATATAACAATTCTTATTAAACCCCAAAAATAATTGGGCGATTCATGGATCAGACACCTGTTATTTTGCCATTAAGCTCCTTGTTAGAGAACAGCAAGTTGTGCAAAAAAACCTGAAACATTGAACAGTTGGACAGTTGGTTTAGAGAAGGTCACGTTAAGTTGAATGAAATGCCCTCAGGCCACTGTAATAAATGCATTTATGGCTCAGATCATTTTCTAATGAATGTGCTTCCCTTCCCTCAAATTATCATGCTTTAGGGGCGTCATTATTGCTATGCTTCGCTTATATAGCGCCATCATATTCTGCATCACTTCACAGTTATCATCTCTGTCCCAATTGAGACTCACAATCTAGATTCCCTATCAGTATGTTTTTTGGAGCGTGGGAGGAAACCTACACGGGGAGAACATACAAACTCCTTGGACTTGTTGTCCTTGGTGGGATTTGAACCCAGGACCCCAGCGCTGCATTTACTTATACGTTTTAGTTTTTGAGTTAGTTGTTTGAGATTTTTTTTTTCTGCGGTGATTAAACATATTGCCATAAATGCACTTACTAACAGTTTTTTTAGATATTTACTGATTTTATTTTCCATTTTATCATTACCTATAGTCAGTGTGTTTAATGTTTATTTTTCTGAACATTATTCAGCAATTGGCTAAATCGTCTGAATGTGTATTAGTGATGTAGAAACAACCAGCGCTCTGCCTTAGCATTGTATTGAACATGCCATGTATAATTTTATCCTTTCCCGCAGGAAGACATAACCTTCAAGGGTATCAGTGAAGGCAGCATCTGAGCCACACAACGTAGCTGAAGGAATTATTCCAAGGTCATCATTTCCAAACCCTGCCTGCGTAATGGCAAACATATGCCCGGTCTGCATTGACAGTATACTGCGTGCTGTCGCCCTTGGGTTCCGTTGGCTATAGGCCCCCAGCAGGACTATGTTTAGAAGGCTCCTGTGTTGGGTTTGGCATATGTGCCTGTGAACACGCAGCGTGCTGTGTGATGACATGTACATCGCCTGTGTTTGCCTATCTTTTCGACTTCTACACTTCTCATGTATTCAGGAAGTCGTCTAATGGCACTTGGAGGAGGGGAGCTCATTAGCTTCCTTCCTGAGCAGTGTAATTTTTATTTCCTGCCGTAACAGTGTCCTCAGCCAGAATCTACGACAAAAAGAAAATGCTTGCCTGTGCAAAAACTTTTTCGCTGCTATTCAACCTTGAATGAGACAAGAGCATTTTTATGTGTTGGAAATGTTGCAGAATTTGGCAGCGATGCAGGCTTCAGATTTGCTAAGCAGTGGCTGGAGAAGGCTTTGTGGGAATTGGACTATTGATTATCTCCCGTAGTATTTTCCATATTGTAGAGATCCCTTCTCCATCATGAAGACAAATGTTTAGGTCATGGAGAAATTCTCATTTTCAGCTATGTTTTTCCAATCACATTCATACATTATTAACAAGCATGAACGTTACACAAATGTACTTGTTTTATTGGCATCTTCTTTTCTAATAGTTAGATCCAAGTTTATTTAAAACTTTTATTTTCTAAAGTTAGCATTCTTGTATAGATAGTCCTCTCTTTGGGAACGAATCCTATGACTTCACCGCCCCCGAAATATCTGATTATCTAATATTCAGCAAGTATTACAGCAGCTTAGAAAGGTTATCCCGGACTTTTATTATTTTTGCTAACTACCTGCCTGTTCTGCCCATCGTCATTCTCCACCGGCTCAGAGTCATGAACCGCCACTGACGGTGATTCCCCTACGTCACGTTGACAAACCTACATCTGCTTTCCCGTTTTGCTCCGCTGTTTGGGTCTCTATGCCGATGTCGTGCTGATTGATAGCCGTTCCCTGCTGCTTAATTGTGGGGAGCCGGCTGTCAGTCACCAAGATGTTGGCAGTGACGTCCTGACGACAGAGCAACCTGGAAGGAGAAAGAGCTTCTCTGATGACGAGAGGTGAAATGAAGCGGGGGGGATTTGCCAGCGAAGCCGGTAGATATCGTCACTGTGCAGAATAGGCAGGTAGTTATTTGGTAACTATCTTCCTTTTAGTGCTTGGCCCCATGCACAAAAATAATAGAAATTATATTTTGGGTTTTTTCTTTTGTCTGAGTACTTTATTATGCTGCTTTATTCCATCCCTTAAAAAAGGAAACCATGAGGACCCACATTCTGGTTTGGTTTTATGTCCTAATTTAGTTTTCCTTAACTCCAGTCCTCCGGCCCACCACCACAGATCCTATTGTCAGGATTTCCTTGGATGGGAGTTTCACTTGGACAATACTTGGGGAATCCTGGAAACATGATCGGTTTGTGGTGGGCTCTGAGGACTGGACTTGTGGAGCATTGTCCTAAGTCACAGTGCTCTTTATATAGTATGGATCACACTATATATATATATATATATATATATATATATATATATATATAGTATTGTTGATGCGCTACGCCCAATGTCTGATCACAACATAACAGTCACTAATATTCTGCTTAAGGTTACTATCTCCTCTATGTATAAATTATATCGTTAAGCGCTGGCTCTTTGATACAGTGGGTAATCTGATCAGTGTATTGCTCTGATACAGCTATTGGCAGTGGTTCCATCCAATCCTGCTGCACCACATCACTGTGAAGTTTGGTTATGAGCGCACTTACTATTGGTGTGCGAATAGCGTAATGGGGGGGAGCGTCCATGCAGAAACTGTTGGTGCTACCGCTGCACCATATCGCTCCACGTCACCATGGCGTATCATGTGACGAGCATACTTCTCCTTGGTCACCGAGTAACGCTGGCTAGCGGATTGGTAAATTGTCTCCATGACAACAACACAAAGCTGATGCTTCGATGTAAATGGATAATAGTGGCACTAAACATTCCTCAGATTGGGGAGTATTGCTGATCAATATGGTTGGTGTTTGCGGGAACAGCGGTCAGGATTTTGCGATCCATACTATCATGAGCTATATATAATAGGTAGCATATTTGGCCGGCGGCCATTACTGCTATTATCCCATCCCCTGATGACGCCCTGTATGCAATGAAAAATGTTGGGGGGAATTGTTTTATTTCAAATGTCCTATTTTGCCTATTAATGGTGGCACCCTGTGGTGCCATTGTGTGATATTCAGAAGATATAGCTTGAACATGTGCAATATTAAGGGCAGCTTCTTCTTAACCATTCACGATCAGTAATATCTTCATTTATTTTGATCCTGAATAGAAGCTAAGTTTTATAGCTTGTTAGTGAGGGTTAGTCGATGGGCTCTAATCTTCTGTTTTCCATTAACTATCATTGTTGAAGGGAAAATTTGCACCATTATTACCGGGGGGCATACATTTTGAGAAAAGGGCACCGAAGAAAAGGAATCCTTAGTTTAAGGATCATCGAAGCAGCACCAACTAGGGGAAGTGCTCAGTTTAAAAAATCCAGTGAAAGTTTTTCTTTAATTTTCCACTGGTGCGAGGGGGTGAGTGTCCCGCTCTATTTTTTTTTTTTTTTTTTTAATAAATCTCCAATAAACCTGAAAGGGCACTTCAGTTTAGAAAACCCATGTTCATGTATTAGGCCACGGTGTTATGATTGGGACACCGAGGAGGAGAGCAAGCCCAAGCTAAGCCACAGAAAACCAGAGGTTGGTAACTAAGCGGATTGCAGACCCCTGATCCTATCCACACAACTAGCAGTAGCTGTGGAGCGTACCTACGATGATCCTAGACGCCTCGTCACAGCTGGAGAGCTAACTAAACCTAAAGCAAGAAAGGGGAAATCTAAACTGCCCCAGAGCAGACCCCAAAGGAATAGCCCCCAAACATATATTGTCGGTGACACAAGATGAAAACACAAACGCAGGCAGAAAAATAGACGAAGCAAACAATGGGGCCCACACTGACTAGACAGGAAAGGAAAGACACTCTGCAATCACGCAAAAAACCCTGCAAAAAAGGTCCAACACGTCTGATGCAAAAGTATTGAAGTCTCACGACTTCGCCCCCACTATAACAGCACTCTGGTATATTCTGAAAGCAGAGCAAAAAGAGGCCAATCTAATAAGGGACAAAAACAAACTGGCACAAGCAGTAACATATGGATGGTGATTCAGCACAGCCCCAGCAGGAGATGGCTGACCCACACAAAACTGAAATAGACAAAACCAGATCAAATGTAAACAGAATAGCAAAAGAACACTTAGTTTCCAGCTCAGTCCCTGCATGTTCAGCTAAGACTTCAGGAGGCAGGAAAAAATCACCAGCAGGGATAGAGGGAGTCGGCTGTCTTAAATCCAGTCTGAAACCCCAGATCTCCAATCGTCGTTTTCATTATCAGGTAGCAAGCCTCTGTTAATCAGATCAGCTCCATTAGCTCCAGTAACCACCAGAGGGAGTCCAGAAATAGAATTCGCAACCCCTCTGTCAATATAACCAGCTCCACTACCTTCACTAGTAACCAGAGGTAGGCCAGAAAGCGAATTCACAACACACGGTCAGTATTTGGTCAGTATTTTGCCTCAGTATTTGTAATCCAAAATCAGGAGAGGAAGAATCAGAGGAAAAGTCTAATAGAAACACGTCACCACTTCTGTATTTATCGCTCACTCCTGGTTTTGGCTTACAAATACTGAGGTAAAATACTGACCAAATACTGAATGTGTGAATGTGGCCTTAAGAGGTTCTGAGGTAATGGGGCGGGTGCCATCAAGACCCTCATGTCTTGGTGACTAGAGTGCAGCACAGTCTGGAGGACCTGCGCAGTCCTGTATTACAAAGGCTGGCTTTGATTTGACTGAGCAATTTTAATACCTGATTCCACCTTTGGTGGCGCTGCAGTGACAGAGTACACTTACTGCCAGTTGTCATTGTAGATCACAGTTGATCACTAGGACCTTTCTAAGGGCTAATTCAGATGTCGGTTATTTTTCGTACGAGAAAAACAAGTTTAACCACTGGTTTTTTTTTTTGTTTGTTTTTGTTTTTTTTCTCGGAACATAACAAAGTTTCTCCATCTTGTCCTATCAAAGAGTCAGTGAAAAGCAGACAGCACATAGATGGCATTCAAGTGCTGTTCGATTTTTTTTTTTTTTTTTGATCTGATACTTGGATCGGTATCTGACCCGTCTCCGTGCTTTTTTTGTTGACGGCTCAGGCCAAAGAAGCGTTAGGACATGGATCTAGCCCATCGGTGATCAGAGATACAAGGGCTCTCTCCAGTAGAGCTCGTACATGAAAAACAGATGTGTGAATGGGGTCTTACAGAAAGAAATTCTCAAAATCAAAGCACCGCTTTAGATGAGACGGACCCCGCAGCGGATAAGCCATTGGACCGAAACTCCAGAATGGTAAAGCACACATGCCCCTGACTCACCAAAATATTTTATGTTCTACATTAGACTTGTTTAATTTTTTTTTTTCCTTTAACAAATATTTTGCATATTTTTAGGATGAAATTGACTAGATATAGCCTAATTTTTAAAAAGCCATAAATGAGCGGTATAGCGTTTTTCTTCGGTAGCATTTGCAATCATTTTCCTCCCTTAATGTGAAATGCTTGAAGTCTCAGGGATGTTTGTGTTTTTGTAAATTGCATTTGACATGAGCAATATTTAATGTCTGCTCATCAAATGTACGGTGAAAAAAAAAAAACACTGGGCAGCTAAATGTTCTAAAATTGAACGCTCTTAATTTGCGCTCGCCGTTGCCATGCCGACATAATGTTATGCATAATATTTAAGAAAATCCTTACCATAATTTGATTTTAAAGCAAAAGTAACTGTAAAATCCGAGTAGGGATCCTATATAAGAGTTTCCTTTTACCTCGCCTCTGTCTGCGGTCTGTACGCAGAATATAATGTCGCTGTAATATCTGGCGGGTCACGCAATAATATATGTATTCTCATGGCTGTAATGTAGGAATTGCGTTTTCCAGTACATCTGAGGCATTTTAGCCAGTGCACTGGGTTGATTGATTCTTTGGTGCTTGGTAAGGTTATTGCTACTATCAAGCGTTCTGTGGTTGCCTTGACTTATATCCTGTGCTCGCGGCAGGGAGAATTTATACCGACTGATAGGTTTTGAGGGTGATAAGTCTTGTGTCCTTGGTACCTGCAGCTCTGCGTTTGCTTTAGAGTCCAGCGCTGCTTGGAGACTCACAGCTTTCTGACGCCTTTACGGCTCCACCGTCTGACACTTCAGCATCTGCACATTAGTCCACTTCCAAATTGATCTTTTGGAAAGTTAAAGCAGCCGCTTTGTATTGAGCTGTACATGGAGAAATCCTTGGCGTGGCCAGTGAGAATAAATTCACTGTAGACCCCTGAAAGCTGCTGTAAATGTTAGCGAGTCCCATTAGCCGTGGCTGCCGCTGTATTTTCTCTGGGTGGGTTTGTGGTACTATTGATAGCATTGAGCAGTAGATAACTTTCTTTAGACCACTGCTTCTGGCAGGGCTGTGGAGTCGGGGAAATTGAGGAGTCTGGGTCGGAGGTTTGGCTTACTGACTCCACAGCCCTGGCTTCTAGGCAAGAAGACTTACAGACCGCTCACTCAGATATATCTATGGCCCAAGTGCTGTATTTTATATACAGATGTTAAAGGAATATTGTTTTTTTCCAGTGCAGGTCTAAGAACTAATAGGCAAGTAAATTATGCCTATCTGCCTGTTGTGCCCGGCCCCAGTGTCCGACGGCACAGAACGCCCCTGCCGACATTTCAGCAGCTTCTTTTGACATCTTGTTGACAGATCGGCAGCTTCTCTTCCACTCTGTTCTGTTGACAAGGCATGAATGCTAACGGGGAGTCGGCTGTCAATCAGCATGACACCGGCAGTTATGCCCTGTCAACCAAGCAGTCTAGAAGAGGAGGAGCAGCTAATTCTCCGACAGGAGCGGTCAGTGATTAGTTAGCAACTAACTGCCTGTTTTCAGACCCATAGAAAAAATTATGCTTGGCTAAACCCTTTAAGCATTGGCTGATACTATGTGTATCTTAGGCTGCATCCATGTGTAGATGTACGTATGTACGGATCCATTGTGTAGAATGGAAGTATTCGGACATCTGGAGAAATCCTGGATTTGAGAATGAGATCCGTCAAACTTGTAGCACACCCTGCTCTGATTCAATATCGGCTCAATGAACTGTCCAATTTTACACAGATGTGTCAGTGCACTAAGTTGTACAAACCTGAGATGCCATTCTATCTTTACAGAAAGTTGGCAGTTGTGTTCCCTGCTGTTCTTCCTCCTTGTCTTCTAGCACTGTGTCATCTGTAGACTCCACATTGGCCACAGCATTGGTATTAATCTCTGGTAGTAAAGATCCCGTGTTCGATCCACGTGGCGGCATACCCGTATGGCATATTTAATCCATAGTCAGGATGACCGATCTTTACACTGGTAAAAACTTTTTGGGCTTTCATGGACCAATAAACTGCGCCAAAGAAAAAACATCAATTGCCTTAAAGGGAAACCGCTTTATTTATTCATTATAGTCTATTTCCACTTACTGTGTGGTTAACTACCTACCAACAATCTCCAAAACCAGCAACGATCTCCAACACCGGTGACAATCAAACTTCACCCTTCTGTGGAGTTTCAGTGGTATGCCTTCATAGAGTGAGTGAAGGCTGGTAAGGCAGCCAACACTTCAGCCTCCCTTCACTTTACTGGAGATAAGTGGCTGATGTAGGGTGACAGTAGGAGAGCTGAGTAATCTCTGATGAGGGGGCTGTCTGCTGTCCGCTGTTTTATGTAGCTATTCTCAGATTCGAGAATGTGATTGTGTGATAATGTTGCTTCCCGTTAGGTTTCCAGGATGGAGGCTCCTTCCTGCAGCAAGCCTAAGGGTACGTGCACACCCTGCGGAATCCGCTGCGGATTAATCCGCACGGATTTTGCAAAAACCGCAGATAATCCGCAGGTCCAAAGACCTGCGGATTATCTGCGGTTTTGCCTGCGGTTTGGTCCTGCGGATTCACTATCTCCACAATGGTGGAGATAGGAACCCGCAGCGGTTTCCGCAGAAAGAATTGACACACAGCACACAGCCTTACTGTGGAGAGGTTTTCTCATGCCAAATTCATCTTTTGTTTATGTATTACGTCTTTTTTAATATTGTATTTAATTTGGTTTATGCTCATTGTATCATTAATTTTTTTTTTAATATATTTAATTGCTTTTCTTGGCTGTACTTATAATTGGACTTATTAGCCTCTGTTCACATGTCCAGTTATTTCTGTTTTTTTTTTTTTTTTTAATCTCTTTTGGGTTAATAAAAATAGAAATAAAACGTTCCAGGTCAGTATCCCTTTATTTTAATGGTAATTGAAGCGTTTTTTAGTGCTGCGCTTCGTGCACAATGGAAACGCATGGAAAAAAAAGTTGCGTTTTGCATGCGTTTGCATTTTTTTTTAGGCACATGCGTTTTAACCAGTTTGTAGCCATGGTAACTCTTAAAATGCATGTGATTTCAAACGCAGGCGTGCACATGTCCATGCACAAGCCTGCGTTCCCATAGACTGCAATGTGTTATTTTTTGTACATTCCATGCGCAAGCGGTTTTTAGACTCTGTGGGACGGACCCAAAAATGCAACAGGTTGCGTCGGGCGCGTCTAGGCGCACACTACAAAAAATGCATGCACATGAAAACGCATATGTGCGCGTGCAAACGCTAGACCATGCGCCCACCATGTTAAATATAGGGGCGCATGGACGCGCACAATGCGCTGCGCTAAAAAACGCTAATGTGAAACCAGCCTAATTTGTTACAAACAGAACAAAAGCAGATGCAAAATGGAGACCAAAGCATTTGCTTTTCTTTTCCTTTTTTTTTATGAAGACTGATCTATTGAAAATCATGCGTTGTGGTTTCTGCATCCATTTTTGCTCCCTGTGTAACAGATCTATTTTTTTTACTTCTGGAAAACACTGGACATTTGAACAGAGCCTGATTCATCAAAGCTCTTACATAAAAAACCTTGAAAGGACGCTTAATTGTGGAAGCTGTGCTGAAATGTATCGACTTTGGCGTTCTTCACCATTTTTGACCAACTCCAACAAAGTGGGCAAAGCTATGGCGAGACGGGGGTGGCAACGACCTCTTGTCAGAATCCTGGTGAGTGATGGTCTTCGCTATGCCACAGATCTTACTCCAGCAGAGACTAGAGTAAGGCCGGGGTCACACTGGCGAGGAATACGGGAGAGTGAGAGGCGCAAAAAGCACGCATTAGACACGGACCAATGATTCTCTATGGGGTCCCTCGCACCAGCCGTATATTTCTCATCTGTATTCTACGCTCCGTGCCACTCGCAGCATGCTGCGATTGTCAGCATACTACGCCCGTAATACGCCAATGCAAGTCTATGGGTGCGCAAAAAATACGGATTACACACGGACCACGCGTGTGACTTGCGAGAAATACGCACCAGGTGTCTTTGAGCAAAGCCGGCAATTCAGTGCGCGATACAGTAAACTCACACTGACAGGTTTAATAAAGATAGAAAGAATAGATATAGACACATAGAATATATATATATATATATATATATATATATATATACATGCATTCTATGTGTCTATATCTATTCTTTGGTTTCTGTTAGAAACCCTGTCATAGGGCTCCATTATATGTCCATTTTGCAAGCCTGCGAGAAAATCTCACCATACGGATGCCATACGGATTACATACGGATGCTGACATGCGCAAAATACGCGACCACACCTTGATTACGGATGAAATACGGAGCACTGTTTAGGGGTCTGTCATCCGTATTACGCATGTAAAATACGGAGCGTATTTTGCGCAGGTTAGTGTGACTCCAGCCTAAGATTTGTGGCGAGGTGCACACAGTGGTGTACTACATTCGACAAACACTCATGATTCGTGAAGTCTTGCGTGCCTCATTAGTCCAGGAGTGTCCGACTCCAGAACATCTCTTCATCAGGACCAACTACAGACTGTAGGTTGCATTTTATGGCAGCCTGTAGTCTGGAGTGCAGCTTTGGGGGTTATGGTGTATAAAGGGAATTGCAGAACACACAGTTCACAGTACATTGCTGCCCTATCATCCATTTACAATAACCATTCGATATTCCAAACCGCATGGACCTGTTACCTACGTATAGGAACAGTTCTGCCTGAGATTTTGGTGTAGGGTACATTTGTGCGCACACTAATTCCTGAATGGCTCCATAGACATTCCCGACCCTTTGCTAGAAATGAAGTCGAGCAGTCCTGCTTCTCGGATATCGCCACATTAGAGTACATGGAATTAGGAGATTTGTATTCTCTGCGTCCTCCGCAGGTCCTAATGCTAACATGGTCATTAGGAGATGATGAGATTGTAAAATGAGGCAGCAAATGTCTCATACGGTTTAATTCCACCTCTGTGTTATTTAGTTTTATTTTCAGTAGCTTGCCAATCAATATTCCCTATAGCGTGGTCAATAGACGCCCCATGCTTTAATCTATTCTGGATTTTGCATATATTTTCATCACTTTTTTTTTTTTTTTTCTTCTTGTTTTAGCAAAACTCAGTGCAAATTCCATCTTGTTTTCTGGGTCCGTGAGATTGTTACAGCCTTGTTTTTCATTCAGGTCCTTGTACTAAATCATTACCGCCGTGTGAAGCCGACTGTATCACATTTTCATTTAGTTATTTATCAAGCTATCCAGGAGCTGAGATGCAAATCCGTTCCCTCCATTTGTGCAATCTAGTTGATCTTAATGTTGTAAGTCAGGCTGAACGCTGTTTAACACCTAGAATCTTGCTCCCGTCTTTCAGCTTTCTGTAGACCCCAGCCCCTGTTCTTACTGTGGTGCCTTCAGACATTATCAGACCTCTTTAGTCCTCTGGACTCGTATTGCAGATAATCACATCTTAAGACCCCACACACATTTATTTAGATGAAAATGGAGCGACGGATGATCATTTGGCCGATTGAACACAATCCAGACTAAATCTGGCATCGCTTTATTTTATTCAGCGGATGATGCGGCCACTACAGATTTATGGTCTAAATCAGCCACGTTATTCACCCTTGAGATAAGGCTATGTTCACATGTCCAGTAATCATTCGTTAGAACGGATCCAACTGCAAAACTAAAGTTGCGCAGACACTACTTTTATTTAGCCAGCTGAAAAAAACTGATTTAAACTGGATCCATTTTTTTTTTTTTTTTTTTTAACATTGAAGTTTATGGAAAATTGATCCGTTAAATAGCCATCATTTCTCCCATTTGAAAAGAATCCGATGATGTCTCACAGGAGGTGGAGAAATAGATATTTAGCATATTCTTCTGGGCATATGATCTGTCAAGTTAACGTTCATTTGCAACTGATCCAGTAATAAAAAAAAAACAGATCCTTTTCATATGGGAGAAAAATGAATGTTTAAGGCTAGTTTCACACTTGCTTTTTTTTGCAGCGCGTTTTTCCCGCAAAAAAACGCATTGAAAAAACGCATACATAAGCATACAACTGCTGCGTTTTTTTCAAGCATTTTTATGAGCATGCATGAAAAAAACGCAGCGTTTTTATGCGTTTGTATGCGTTTTTAGTGCGTTTTTACCGCGTTTGCGTTTTTTTCCAACATTTTTAGGTGGCCCCTCACACTACCCAAACCATGACTTTACTAACCCTGACCCTAACCCTGACCCTGACCCTAACCCTTAACCAAATCATACTTAACCCTAACCCAAACCCTAAACCCTAACTAACCCTGACCCTAACCCTTAACAAAACCATACTTAACCCTAACCCTGACCCTAACCCTGACCCTAACCCTTAACCAAACCATACTTAACCCTAATCCTGACCCTAACCCTGACCCTAACCCTAACCCTGACCCTGACCCTAACCCTGACCCTAACCCTTAACAAAACCATACTTAACCCTAATCCTGACCCTAACCCTGACCCTAATCCTTAACAAAACCATACTTAACCCTAACCCTAACCCTGACCCTAACCCTTAACAAAACCATACTTAACCCTAATCCTGACCCTAACCCTGACCCTAATCCTTAACAAAACCATACTTAACCCTAACCCTAACCCTGACCCTAACCCTTAACAAAACCATACTTAACCCTAATCCTGACCCTAACCCTGACCCTAACCCTTAACAAAACCATACTTAACCCTAACCCTGACCCTAACTCTAACCCAAACCCCTAAATTCCATGGTTAAAAAAAAAAAAAGCATATGCAAAAAAACGCATACATGAGCATGCCAGTGCGCACATATGCGCATCCATAGGCTATAATGGCCATTTTTAGCGCAAAACGTGCGCATGCGCTTTTTTGCAGGGCCAAAAAATGCAACATGCTGCGTCTGGAAAATAACAACGCACACCCCAAAAAAACGCAGCGCATGAAAATCGCATACATGCGCTTACCAGCGCGCAGGTATGCGCACCCATGTTAAATATAGGGGAAAAAACGCATGCGCAGGTATGCGTTTTTTTCCAGCGCTAAAAAACGCAAATGTGAAACCAGCCTAATGCATCCGTTTTCCCATAGACTTCAATGTTAAAAAAAACGGATCCAGTTGAAATTCAATTTTTGTTTATGCAGACAAAAAAAAGTGTCTGCACAACTTTTTTGTAAACGGTTTGCTGCTGGATCCGTTTTAATGGATGATACTGGACATGTGAACATAACCTAATATGTATATGGGCTCCATTACACCTCTAGGATAGAGGAGGGATCTCTAAATATAAGGTGAGTCT
Source organism: Dendrobates tinctorius (assembly GCF_039654945.1). NCBI lineage: Eukaryota > Metazoa > Chordata > Amphibia > Anura > Dendrobatidae > Dendrobates > Dendrobates tinctorius. The sequence goes on along the minus strand of NW_027361671.1, from coordinate 3,115,141 downwards.
CACCATTATATTACACTAATCTAGTGACTTAAGACTGGTCATGTCTTCTGGCATTGCACGTTACATGAGGGTGGTCTCCTTTGGCCAATCACTTTGTATTCTGATCACCTTCTCCCTTATAGAAACACGCTCAGCTGGTTTGAGAGTGCATGTGATCCTGACAGTTGGCTGCAGGGCTGTGGAGTCGGTAAGCCAAACCAGCGACTCCGACTCCTCAATTTCCCTTACACCGACTCCAACTCCGACTCCCACATATAATGCTTATATTTAAGTGAAAAATTTATTGTAGTACAATGTGAACATCAGACATTTAATCATTTTTATGATACAATAATCAAGATATCTAGATAGAACATATTTACTTTGTACCCTTGTCTGTAGAGGAGGAGGTTCACTGGTGCTGGAGTGCAGCACTGACTTATCTCAGCTAAGACAAAGCCTAGATCCTCAGGCTACATTCACACCACGGGCATAGCCAGGATCAAACCTAGGGAGGGCAGAACCTCATACTGTTCCCCAGAACCTCATACTGCACACCTCAGCTGCTGCACAACCTCATACTGCACACCTCTACACTTGAAAATAAAGCCTGCACCTTAAGAAGATGTGGTGATGAATGCAGTCTATTTATTCCAACTATCAATTGATGTTGATGTGTTACTGAAGACGAGCAATGCCTGTCCTGGGCGTCCTTTTGGGCAGCTATGAGGTGTACCTGACTGGTGCTAAAAAAAAAAAAAAAAAAGAGTGTTAAGGCCGTTTTACATTTAGCGATGCACCAGCGATACGACCCGGTCAGGATCGCTGCTGCATCGCTAAATGATCGCTAGTGAGCTTTCACACAGAAAGATCTCACAGCGACGCAGCGCACGATACTCACCTTTCACACACAACGATCCAGACATCCTCCCGCCCGCCTCCACGCGTTGCTTGTCACAGCAGGAAGCCCAGCAGGAAGCAGACGACGAGAAATGGAGCCGGACATTCTTGCGCGATCAGCGACAGCCAGCGGGGGAGCCGGTCGGAGGTAAGTATCACACATAGCGATATCGCTATGTGTAAAACCCCCTTAGAATCATAGAATCGTAGAGTTGGAAGGGACCTCCTGGGCCATCTGGTCCAACCCCCTGCTCAAAGCAGGATTCGCTAAATCATCCCAGTCAGATGTCTGTCCAGCCTCTGTTTGAAGACTTCCATTGAAGGAGAACTCGCCACTTCTCGTGGCAGCCTGTTCCACTCATTGATCACTCTAACTGTCAAAAAGTTTTTCTAATATCTAATCTGTGTCTCCTCCCATTCAGTTTCATCCCATTGCTTCTAGTCTTTCCTTGTGCAAATGAGAATAAAGTTGATCCTTCTACAATGTGACAGTCCTTTAGATATTTGTAGACAGCTATTAAGTCTCCTCTCAGTCTTCTCTTTTGCAAACTAAACATTCCCAAATCCTGCAACCTTTCCTCATAAGACAGGGTTTGCAGACCGGTCACCATTCTGGTCGCTCTTTTCTGAACTTGCTCCAGTTTGTTGATGTCTTTTTTAAAATATGGTGCCCAAAACTGGACACAATATTCCAGATGAGGTCTGACCAAAGAGGAGTAGAGGGAAATAATGACTTCACGTGATCTAGACTGTATGCTTCTGTTAATACATCCTAGAATTGCATTTGCCTTTTTTGCTGCTGCATCACACTGTTGACTCATATTCAGTCTGTGATCTATTAGTATACCCAAGTCTTTTTCACATGTGCTGTCACTTAGCCCTATTCCTCCCATTCTGTATATGCTTTTTTCATTTTTATTGCCCAGATGTAGTACTTTGCATTTCTCCCTGTTAAAAACCATTCTGTTAGTTGCTGCCCACTTCTCCAGTTTATTTAAATCTTTTTGAATCCTCTCTCTCTCTTCTCTAGTATTAGCTATCCCTCCTAGCTTTGTGTCATCAGCAAATTTAATCAGTTTACCCTCAATTCCTTCATCTAAATCATTGATAAAGATGTTGAACAATACAGGGCCCAGGACAGAGCCCTGTGGTACCCCACTTGAGACATTCTTCCAACTGGATGTGCAGCCATTTACGACCACTCTTTGGGTCCGATCACTAAGCCAGTTATGAATCCACCCTTTAGTCTGTGTGCTACCCGGCTTTCATTTTTTTTGGTACAGATAAGATATGGATAGACAGATATGGATAAATGGATAGATAGAGCAGATTTCTAATCTGTTTTTGCTATTGAAAACATTATCAATGAGCTCAAAAACCTTTCAGATGATGCGGTTTTTTAAAAAGCTGATCTGCTTTTGCAGCTGAAAAACGTATCCTCAAAAAACGCAGCAAAAACGCTGTGTGTGAATGTAGCCTTAGATCAGGAATAGAACAGCCATTTGTAGGACACTAGCTGAAGAGCCCGGCGCTGCCCGGGCATAGTAACTAACTACGGTTAGTTACAACAAATTATAATGAAAAAAAAAATATATATATATATATATATATATATATATATATATATATATAATATATATATAGCTGAGTGCAGAGCCCCACCCACTCCGCAAAGCCACATTATCCCGTCTGCCAGAGCCACCAGACAACTACCACAAATATCTCGCATCATCCTGTTACAGCTGGCAGACTGCTACCCCTAATATCCCACATCATCCCGTCAGCCAGACCCACCGGGCTACTACCCCTAATATCCCACATCATCCCGTCAGCCAGAGCCACCGGACTACTCCCCCTAATATCCCACATCATCCCATCAGGCAGAGCCACCGGACTACTACCCATAGTATCCCACATCATCCCATCAGCCTGGGGTCAGAACCAGAGCGCTGAGTGGAACGGTCCTAACTTCCATACCGGGGATCCCTTTAAGAGAGGCCTGGCATCAGAACCAGAGCGCTGAGTAATAGAACTCTGGGGTGAGAATCAGAGCTCTGAGGGATTTACCCTAACTTCCATACCGGAGATCCCTTTAAGAGAGGCCTTGGGTCAGAACCAGAGTGCTGAGTGGATTTGCCCTAACGTCCATACTGGGGATCCCTTTAAGAGAGGCCTGGTGTCAGAATCAGAGCGCTGAGCGATTTGCCCTGACTTCCATACTGGAGATCCCTTTAAGAAAGGCCTGGGGTCAGTACCAAAGCGCAATGTGGATTTGCCCTAACTTCCATACCAATGATCCTTTTTAAGAGACCCTGGGGTCAGAACCACAGAACTGAGTGGAACGGTCCTGACTTCCATTACGGGGATCCCTTTAAGAGAGACCTGGGGTCAGAACTAGAATGCTTAGTGGAATTGCGCTAACTTCCATACCAATGATCCCTTTAAGAGAGGCCTGGGGTCAGAACCAGAGCGCTGAGGGATTTGCTCTGACTTCCATACCAGTGATCCCTTTAAGAGGGAAGATGTGCCTATGCGGTGGAGGATGTGTGATGGGTGTATGGGAACGGGAGGGGGATTCATTTTTGTCATGTGCCCTCTGCTCCTTTCAGGGGGGCAGACAATGGCTAGGAGCTTATGTTCCCGGGGATGCTAGATTTCTCCCAGCATGTTAGGGTATGTGCACACGGTGCGGATTCTGCTGCGGTTCCGCAGCAGAGTCTGCTGCGTTGTACAGTACCTTTATTTCCTATGGAAATAAAAAAAAGCTGTGCACATGCTGCGTTTTTTTCCGCGCGGTTTTGCTGCGGTTTACAAACCGCAACATGTCAATTGTTTGGTGCAGAAACGCTGCAGTTTTACACCTCATCCATTATGAGGTGTAAAACCGCAGATAAACCGCAGGACTTTTGTCCTGAGGATTTACCTGCGGTTTTCTCTACAAAATCCACACACCAAAAAAACTACATGTGCTCATAGCCTCAGTGTCTGCTGAGGTGTTGTCAAGTGGGAAAACTTGTTCATAGCAACCAATCACAGCTCGCCTTCTTTTATCCAGCTCTGGTGAAATGAGAGATGCTTAGTGATTGGTTGCAACGAAAACTGTTGCTCATAGCAACCAATCACAGCTCAGCCTTTTTTGAACAGCTCTGGTGAAATGAAAGATGCTTTGTGATTGGTTGGTGATACACACATACATACATACATACATACATACATACATACATACATACATACATACATTCAGTTTTATATATAGAGATTTCATAACTTTCCCAAATTCCTATGAAAAAATATCCAGGACATTCTGCATTGAACTACTGTACCCAATTTATTATATATTTTAGAAGTCGGTCCATTTTATTCCGACTCCACCAAAATGAGCTCCGACTCCACAGCCCTGGTTGGCTGATCCTGCTAAGTTTTACCCCTACAAAACTATTGCACCCCTCTGTAGAACCCCTTTCAAAATGTATGGCTTCAGTCATTAGAAATTATACATTCACTAGAAATGTAAGTTCTAAAAACTCCCACAAACTGGGCTGAGGGGCATCTCGATTCTCTAACTCTCCCAAGTGTCTGGTTCAAATGTTTCTAACACAGCCCATCTTTGCTTGATTAATGTGGATGCTGCCTCACACGTCATCCTGGTTCACTTGATGGGACTGGCACATGCACAGAATGATCGCCTGCCCATAGCAGGGAACTTATAGAGGGCTGGCACTGGCTCACCAAGCTGCAACAAACTGTGAACTATGTAACATTCAGTGATTTTAAAGGGGTAAACCAAGACTAGAAAAACATGGCTGGTTACTTTTAAAGATCGCGACATTTGTCCACAGGTTGTGTCTGTTATTCGCTTCAATGGAGTGCCAGACAACCCATGGACTGGTGTGGTACGGTTTCTGGGATAAATGGAACATGTGGATTTTTTATTTTTTTTTAAAGATTTTTGATTGAAAAAAGTAATGAAAATTAATATATACAGTTGTGGCAAAAAGTATTGACACCCCTTCAATTCTGTCAGATAATACTCAGTTTCTTCCTGAAAATGATTGCAAACACAAATTCTTTGGTATTATTATCTTCATTTAATTTGCCTTAAATGAAAACACACAAAAGAGAATAACGCAAAAAGCAAAACATTGATCATTTCACACAAAACTCCAAAAATGGGCCAGACAAAAGTATTGGCACCCTCAGCCTAATACTTGGTTGCACAACCTTTAGCCAAAATAACTGCGACCAACCGCTTCCGGTAACCATCAATGAGTTTCTTATAATGCTCTGCTGGGATTTTAGACCATTCTTCTTTGGCAAACTGCTCCAGGTCCCTGATATTAGAAGGGTGCCTTCTCCAAACTGCCATTTTTAGATCTCTCCACAGGTGTTCTATGGGATTCAAGTCTGGACTCATTGCTGGCCACCTTAGAAGTCTCCACTTCTTTCTCTCAAACCATTTTCTAGTGCTTTTTGAAGTGTGTTTTGGGTCATTGTCCTGCTGGAAGACCCATGACCTCTGAGGGAGATCCAGCTTTCTCACACTGGGCCCTACATTATGCTGCAAAATTTGTTGGTAGTCTTCAGACTTCATAATGCCATGCACACAGTCAAGCAGTCCAGTGCCAGAGGCAGCAAAGCAACCCCAAAACATCAGGGAACCTCCGCCATGTTTGACTGTAGGGACCATGTTCTTTTCTTTGAATGCCTTTTTTTCTCCTGTAAACTCTATGTTGATGCCTTTTCCCAAAAAGCTCTACTTTTGTCTCATCTGACCAGAGAACATTCTTCCAAAACGTTTTAGGCTTTTTCAGGTAAGTTTTGGCAAACTCCAGCCTGGCTTTTTTATGTCTCGGGGTAAAATGTGGGGTCTTCCTGGGTCTCCTACCATACAGTCCCTTTTCATTCAGACGCCGACGGATAGTACGGGTTGACACTGTTGTACCCTCGGACTGCAGGGCAGCTTGAACTTGTTTGGATGTTAGTCGAGGTTCTTTATCCAACATTCACACAATCTTGTGTTGAAATCTCTTGTCAATTTTTATTTTCCGTCCACATCTAGGGAGGTTAGCCACAGTGCCATGGGCTTTAAACTTCTTGATGACACTGCGCACGGTAGACACAGGAACATTCAGGTCTTTGGAGATGGACTTGTAGCCTTGAGATTGCTCATGCTTCCTCACAATTTGGTTTCTCAAGTCCTCAGACAGTTCTTTGGTCTTCTTTCTTTTCTCCATGCTCAATGTGGTACACACAAGGACACAGGACAGAGGTTGAGTCAACTTTAATCCATGTCAACTGGCTGCAAGTGTGATTTAGTTATTGCCAACACCTGTTAGGCGCCACAGGTAAGTTACAGGTGCTGTTAATTACACAAATTAGAGAAGCATCACATGATTTTTCGCACAGTGCCAATACTTTTGTTCACCCTCTTTTTTATGTTTGGTGTGGAATTATATCCAGTTTGGCTTTAGGACAATTCTTTTTGTGTTTTTTCATTTAAGACAAATTAAATGAAGATAATAATACCAAAGAATTTGTGTTTGCAATCATTTTCAGGAAGAAACTGAGTATTATCTGACAGAATTGCAGGGGTGTCAATACTTTTGGCCACAACTGTAATGGCTTCTTTGTAAAACTATATTCAGGGAAAAATTGGAATTTTAAGGTCTTCAACAAAGCTTTGGCAGCTAATACATATGTATATATTTCATCGTAAGGCCACAATGAAGACACAGATCTTCAATCAATCTACTTCTGTTAATAGACGCGTAATGTAATATAATTGTTATTTAATATAGTTCATAAGCAACTAGTATGAAGTACATTGTAAAAACTCTTAAAATGTAGCATTTAGTAGATAAGACTGTTAACAAGAACAGAGGAGCGGGGTCCCAGACTAAATACAGATGTAGGTCATATTTTGTTTTTTTTGTCACAATGTTTTAGTTTTAAAGAGTTAAGCTGTATCCTAAAGACCAAGACCAATAATGGACCAAATCAAAGTTCTGGATTCATTTTATTTTTTTCCCCTATGGAATATTTTGTATGTAGGATATAAATCTGTTCATATACTCCCATATTATTTAGGTGAGGGTACGGCACCCAACACCCCCACCAATCGGCTGTTACTGGTGCCAGCGGTAGTCGGGTGTCATCATTTGCAGAGCAGAAGCACACAGCTTCGTCAACTGTATGTAGGCCCCAACAGGGGGCTGCAGGATTCCCCCTATTTATTGAAACAAGGGTGGATGTGCTGTACCCAGTCGCAGCTGCTGTACAGTTGGCGGAGCTGTGCTTTTCTGCTCCACCACGGATCATATCCAGCACCAAGATCAGCTGATCAGTGGCGGTGGTCACACCCCTACCTTTCTGATATTGATGATCTAGATCCTAAGCCCTGGACAACCTCTTTAACCATTCAGAAACTGGAACAGTCACAAGCCCTTTTTCTGAGACAAAGTAATCCGTAAAACTAAAAATGTAACATACAGTCATATGTAAAAGTTTGGGCACCCCTATTAATGTTAACCTTTTTTCTTTATAACAATTTTGGTTTTTGCAACAGGTATTTCAGTTTCATATATCTAATTACTGATTGACTCAGTTATATTTCTGGATTCAAATGAGGTTTATTGTACTAACAGAAAATGTGCAATCTGCATTTAAACAAAATTTGACCGGTGCAAAAGTATGGGCACCCTTATCATTTTCTTGATTTGAACTCTCCTAACTACTTTTTACTGACTTCCTGAAGCACTAAATTGGTTTTGTAACCTCATTGAGCTTTGAACTTCATAGCCAGGTGTATCAAATCATGAGAAAAGGTATTTAAGATGGCCACTTGCAAGTAGTTCTCCTATTTGATTCTCCTATGAAGAGTGGCATCATGGGCTCCTCAAAACAACTCTCAAATGATCTGAAAACAAAGATTATTCAACATAGCTTTTCAGGGGAAGGACACAAAAAGTTGTCTCAGAGATTTAACCTGTCAGTTTCCACTGTGAGGAACATAGTAAGGAAATGGAAGAGCACAGGTACAGTTCTTGTTAAGCCCAGAAGTGGCAGGCCAAGAAAAATATCAGAAAGGCAGAGAAGAAGAATGGTGAGAACAGTCAAGGACAATCCACAGACCACCTCCAAAGACCTGCAGCATCATCTTGCTGCAGATGGTGTCACTGTGCATCGGTCAACAATACAGCGCATGCATAACGCCTTTTTGTATGACCAAACAACTCAATCTTTGTTTCATCAGTTCACAGGACCTTCTTCCAAAATGTAACTGGCTTGTCCAAATGTGCTTTTGCATACCTCAGGCGACTCTATTTGTGGCGTGCTTGCAGAAACGGCTTCTTTCGCATCACTCTCCCATACAGCTTCTCCTTGTGCAAAGTGCGCTGTATTGTTGACCGATGCACAGTGACACCATCTGCAGCAAGATGATGCTGCAGGTCTTTGGAGGTGGTCTGTGGATTGTCCTTGACTGTTCTCACCATTCTTCTTCTCTGCCTTTCTGATATTTTTCTTGGCCTGCCACTTCTGGGCTTAACAAGAACTGTACCTGTGTTCTTCCATTTCCTTACTATATTCCTCACAGTGGAAACTGACAGGTTAAATCTCTGAGACAACTTTTTGTATCCTTCCCCCTGAAAAGCTATGTTGAATAATCTTGGTTTTCAGATCATTTGAGAGTTGTTTTCAGGAGCCCATGATGCCACTCTTCATAGGAGAATCAAATAGGAGAACTACTTGCAAGTGGCCACTTTAAATACCTTTTCTCATGATTTGATACACCTGGCTATGAAGTTCAAAGCTCAATGAGGTTACAAAACCAATTTAGTGCTTCAGAAAGTCAGTAAAAAGTAGTTAGGAGTGTTCAAATCAAGAAAATGATAAGGGTGCCCATACTTTTGCACCGGTCAAATTTTGTTTAAATGCAGATTGCACATTTTCTGTTAGTACAATAAACCTCATTTGAATCCAGAAATATAACTGAGTCCATCAGTTATTAGATATATGAAACTGAAATACCTGTTGCAAAAACCAAAATTGTTATAAAGAAAAAAGGTTAACATTAATAGGTGTGCCCAAACTTTTACATATGACTGTATATAGTATTGTATCCAACCACCATTACATATCTCTAAAAGAGCACCGAGGCAGTAGACAGCCACCTGGGTTTTGTTATCCAGCAGATGGAAGTTTACATTGTTTTCTGTAAGTAGACTAAATGTGAAGGTGCCCATACACATGGGATACAAGTTGGTTGTTAGTTGATGATGACTGAAGGCATGTCTGATGTAGCCATTGTAGGGATTCAACTCGCTCAGGAGCAACGGGAGACATTCAGGAGGCACATTCCTTTAAAAGTTCATAGGGTTTATTGCTCCATAAACCAGCACATAACATAAGGAATAGCCTTTAGCTCAGGCGAAAGTAAGTATAAGTGTCCATTGTTTCAGGCTCAGTCCTGGAGCCTCAGCAAACACAGGAGGCTTATCCTTCCTCACATAAAGCCAATATACATAGGCCTCACCGGGTCAGCAGCCTCAGCACGTGGTCTTCAGGAAGATAGCACACCTTCCTCCACTTAGGCCTACCGGGACCTTCCACATGGCCCAATCAGAGCCATGCGCTCTCTCCCATGTGACCAGACCTCAGGTACCTTATATGGTCCATAACCACACCCACAGGTGGTCACATGGCTATGACCTCACTAAAGGTCCTATTACACACAGCCACACATATACTTTATTATGACACTCTTAAACACACCCCTGGGTGGGTTTGTAGGTAACTGGCCCACCCATCTCCCTAGTTACCTGGAGACTTCTCCCTGACACATTTAAACAACACATCAGCAATATCATTGCTGATCAACACATAAGTCTCCATCTCAAGGCCACCCACCTTGAGATACATAACGATCCTTCAGCATCCTATACCCATTACCACAATGGATATGCCTGTAGACCCGTCCTGGGACACCCACACAGCGCCTCCTAGCGGACATAGTGGTCACTACACCACACCATATATATTGTAGTTAATACTGGGCTTTAATCTAAACTTGTCCATGCACCTTAGATGGCTGTCAGTCAAATGACTGACTCACAGCCATTTCTCCCGATTCCCCCATACACATTCATGCGTTTCTAATGGGGAGAAAACTGCTATTGGGCTCCTCTGTGAGCGCCTTGTCTCTCTGAAAAACTATAGGATCAAACTGCCCAATTCCCCAAATTATCTGTCAAGGAAGTGCCATGAGCCCCCTTACACATTAGATCTAGACTCCCCAGATTAAGCCAATTATCTCCAATGTGGACGGGGCCTTGAGCAGCCACACGTATTGGAATACAATGGACTGGCGAGTAAAGGCCCGTATAGTATCATGAAAGAACGGTCACAGAACAATCGTTTGCGTATTGGAAGAAAACTTCAAACACAGATGACTGTTGTGAGATGATGACCATGATGTGTCCCCGGTTGACAAAACAGTCGATTGTTGTAAAATTTCTTCTAATGAACGATTGTTACGGGGGCAACCATGCGCTAATTTTCACTTTATTGTGGTGTGTATGGGCACCTTTAGCCTTGGACCTTTGGTTAAGGTGGAGTTCTCTGTGTGCCTGATGGTCTCCTACAGTCTGCTGTCCACTTTATGGAGACCCACCATAAAAGTGACCGTGTAGGAGCGCATTACTGGTGTGAGTGGGGGAATTGTGATCATTTCCAGAATCTAGATAATTTTTTCATTCTTAAGATTAATACTCCTAAATCCACGTGTTCTCGTCTCCTCTTGGGTGGACTTCTAGGTTTTTAGCTAGTGTGGATCAGGGATTGGTTTCCAGCTCTGCTCCTGCGGTTAATTTTTGCACTTCTATTTTGTGTCCTTCAGATATCTGTAATAATGCGGCCTGCTGGAGCTGTAGCTCAGAGCTGCGACAAGGACAAGCCGGCAGCAAAATTCACGAGTCTCGCTGGCTTCCAACCTAACCCTTTGTCGCAGATGTTTTTTTCCCAGCTAACCCCTAGTAGATAAACTGTGTCTTGCGGTTTCCGAGAAAAGTAGGGATATGTCAGTTAGTCTCCTGCAGAGTTTATTCCTCGTCCCTCTGACAACAAAAGTATTTTATTTTTTGAGCGCTTGCATAATGTGCATTAAAACGGAGTTTCAGAGTGACCCCTATTGGAGAATCCAAGAATCCGTCACTCTTGTAGAAATTAGCTGCACACGGCATACATATATTTATGTGCTAGTGATTAGATTTATTCACAATGATCCTATGTGATAGATTAAGACTTATAACACTTAGTTCTCACCTGCACATAATCAAAAATTGCTATTTTTTTGGGCTGAAAATTCCACGAGACTTGAGTTTATTTTTCCCTTCTCTTTTTATTTTTTTTTCTACATTCGTACTTTTCCCATTCCATACTTTGCAATACTAGTAAAAATAAAAGAGCTAATCATCAAATAGTCCATTGGGGAAGGTAGTTGTGTCCCTTCTTTTATGATCAGTGCAAATGATACAGATATACTTAGGTCTTTGTTAGGCTATGTGCACACGCTGCGGATTCTGCTGCGTTTCCGCAGCGTTTTTGGCCCTGCGGAAACGCAGCAGTTCCACAGACCTGGTACAGTACCATGTTAGCCTATGGCATTTCAAATCCGCTGTGCTCACGCTGCGTTTTTTTCCGCGCGGTTTTGCTGCGGTTTACAAACCGCAGCATGTCAATTGTTTGGGCGGTTTCCGCAGCGGTTTCACACCTTTAACATAGTAGAGGTGTGAAACCGCAGGGATAAACCGCAGGTCACTTTACCTGCGGTTTTACCTGTGGTTCCGCACGGAAAAAGCCGCAGGTGAACCCACAGCGTGTGCACATAGCCTTATTCTTGGCATCCAAAGTTACTTTTTTTTTGTTTGTTTTTTGCAAAATGACGCTTTTCTTGAGCCCTTTAATATAATTATTTTACTTATTTTATTACTAATTTTTGGACAATATTCATTTGATTTAGTTTGCTGGTCTTAAGTGGAAAAAAACATCCATGATCTAGGCTAACAGTTGAGAAATGACACTGTATATTACAGGAATTATTAATTTTAGAACAGTTAGAACAACATTTCTGTGCTTCGTCCGGTTATATTGTTTTATGCCTTTTGTAGCTTGATCGTATTTTGCATAATCGCCTGTGAATAAGACATGGATGGCTCTATCTAGGGGGTTACTCCACTGTCCCGCACTTATCGTCACTCTATACAACACAGCTGGGTGGTATCGCACTTTAGTAACACAGTTATCACCTGCAGGAGATGAAGACACATGCTCCTTGGTTCGGGAACCTTCATAAGTGATATATACCATATATACTCGAGTATAAACCGAGTTTTTCAGCACTACTTTTTGTGCTTAAAGCGACAAGCGAAAACTCGGCTTACACTCGATTGAGGTGTCCAGAACATGGAGGGGGAGTAGCAGCAGCGGGTCACAGTAGGTAGGAGCCGGCTGCTGTGGCTAACTCCTGTGCCAGCTGCTAAAAAGAAATGAATATTCACTGCACTGGCAATGAGTATTCATTCCTCTGTAATAGTGTGCACAGCGTCAGCCGCAGCTGCCGGGCGGTCACGTGTGCCACTACTTTAGAGGAATGAATATTCACCTCTCTTAAGTAGCGGCACACGTGACCGCCCAGTGGCTGACACTGTGCACGCTACTTAATACTCCCTGCCCTCCACGCACATAGTTCCGGCGTGGGGAGCGGTGGGTATTCCGGCAGCTGTGCTCTGCTTGTGAGTAGCACATGGCGTCCCTGCCATGCGCTGCTTATAAGCATAAATCCGCTGCTGGCACCAGAACAAGACACTACGAGGGAGCGCAGGAGGGTAAGTGTAAATGTTTTTTTTTATGTTTTTTTTATAGGGGCCACTCATACCAGGATAATAGGGTCATGCATGGATGGGGATGGTGCCATGCATACATGGATAGGGATGGGGCCATGCATACAAGGATGGGGGCCAATCATACCAGGATAGGAATGAAAAGCCTTGCATACCAGGATGGGGATGAAGAGGTCGTGCATACTAGGAGGATGAGGGGCAATGCATACCAAGCTTCTACTCGAGTCAATAAGGTTTCCCAGTTTTTTAAGGTAAAATTAGGTGCCCCGACTTATACTCGGGTCGGCTTATACTCGAGTATATACGGTAATTAATATAGTACACTTTCTTTGTATCATACAACTTGAGAAGCTCCTATAAACTTAGGCTTCATTCACATGTTGCGTTTTTACAGCGTTTTTTTTGCAGGCAAAACCTGCTGTCTGCACAGATTGTATGTGTTATTTTATTTGCCTGCTGTACATGCTTAATATAGTTAGCTTTATTCACCAAGTAATTGAATTTTTTCAGTATTTTTTCACTTTCTCTTTGCTTTCTATGGGTTAAAAAATGCTGCTAAAAATCTGAAATAGAGACATGCGGCAGATTTAAAATAAATGCTCCAGTCTTCCAATTCATCCAGGAAACAAATAACAATTGTGTGCATGAGACTTCGGAAATATTAAAGCTCTTACTGTAAAATAAAAAGCTGGAAAAAAAAAAAAAAAACCTGCAACGTGTGAACAAAGCCTTATTATGACACTTCACTAACTTGCAACTCTCCCAGGCCGAGGGGGCGGCGAATTCCCAATACTGCCTGGTTGAGTTCATTTCGATGTGTATAAGAAATTCTAACTTGTTACTGTGTGAGAAGGAGAATGTGGCCTAAATGGCTTCCTGTAATGTGTCTTAACAACGGTCTAATAATGGATCAGTGTACATATAAAAGTACGGGCTGACTATAATACGAGTCTTTATATACTGAGCCTTGAGACGACTGATGCATGACGCTTTTCAAGTCCTTTTAGGTCATATGAACATATACAAGTTTTAATAGTTTTGTTCAGCTGTGCATGTTGTACAAGTAGAAATAAGTGTGAATGATAAAGAATTGTGCAAAATGAAGAAAAAAACTAATTTGACTTTTAAGGAGTGGGAGGGATTCCAATCCAGCACGACCATCCAAGTGATAATTTATGGCTTTTATGGTCGTGCTGGATTGGAACCCCCCCAGCTCCCACCACTCCTTGTTATTTCTGCTTTCACCAGCGGGAACGCCGCCCTTCAGTGAACGCCAGTCGGATTGAATAATGTTTCCAACAGGGGGAGATGTCGCCACCCTTTTTTTTTTCTTTGTAATTTGACTTTTTGGCTTTGAGGTTGTAAAGGGAGAATGTGAGCACAAAATAACTGTTCAAACCAAGCACTGGCACACTGCGTCCCCTTGGCATGGCCAAGAAGGTCAGTTCACCTTCTTGACAATTTGTTTTTCTTCTGTCTTTACCTTCCTCTTCCTCGATTGACTACTCTGGCTTTACAGGAAGGTAGGAGAGAGGTGGGAAGGTTCACTGAATTGTTGGGACATATTAAAAATGCACTGAATGCTTGTGCTTGGTTTGAACAGTCATTTTTGTTCTCACAGACTCACTTTGAAAACTTAAAATATAGATGAATATTGACTGAATAAAAAGTTAGTATAGTAAAATAAGAACTACCCTCAGTGACCCCTCACCCTCCCTTTCTGATGCTTACCCTGTGCTTGGCTGGGGCAGGTCACCACTGCGGCCGCCACTGATCGGTGAAGGGAGCGTTTTGAGCTACTTCTGGTGTGTCGAGACAAGACCACGTAGAGCTGGAGCTGCGAGGGATTGCTCACCCAAGTATTACTACTTTTATGTTTTATTAAACCATTTTTAAAAATAATTTTTTTGTTCCCTGAAAAATCGAGTGTCTGCTGAGCACAAAAATGCCACTCAGAATTCAGTGTTTAGTAGATGTGATGGGTGGCGGGGGGCAATGACCATGTCTAATGTTCAGCTAAACCATTGGGTTGCTGATGAAAACCAGTCAGATTGGCCTCTTCTGGAATATACTGGTGTGATAATCAAGAAAGCAGTGCAATGGCAACACGGTGGCTCAGTGGCTATCACTGCTGCTTTGCAGCGATGAGGCCCTGAGTTCGAATCCTCCAAGGTCAAAGTCTGCTAGCAGTTTGTGCGATCTTCTGTTTGTCGGGGGCTTCCTTCATGTACCCCAGTTTCCTTCATTGCTCTAAAAGCACGGTCCCATTCAGAATGTGAAGAGGGGCAGATGTGTCGTGGATGTGCACACCCATGTCTTGTGCGTTGTGCATGGAGGAGGCGGTCTATGACTGTGCTAGGACTGTATTAAAGTTAGAATCGCTGAGCTGCTGTTTGTCAGCGCAGGTAATGACTTGTATTCTCTAAACCCATCACCAGACAACGGGAAGACATCAGTGCGCATATCGCAGTGCCACGCACTTATTGAGACCCCATTAGTAGAATGACTTCTTGACGTTACTTCAATGTGCTTTATTTATAAAATATTGGGACAATTAAATAGTCTGTATTATGAAGGAGGAGGGAATCCGCTAAATTACAGGTGTAGCAGTCAAAACCATTGATAATTGCATCAATAAATTTTAGGTCCCCTACTCTGTGCAGAGGAGATATGCAGCGCCTGCCATTAATGCTCGCGCTGCGCTAGTAATGTCAGTACAAATATATTGCAGGGCTATGTAGTTATTTGTCTGGTGCCCCCTCCATCTTCACGGAGCCGCCACATTGACTGCTGCGTCCTGCACTAAACTCCGAGAGGTATAATGCAAATTGCGCCTGTGCGGTGCCATGGTGTACCAGAAACTGGGGGATTGGGCACTCTGATCACAGCAGAATATGGCGGAAAGCTACTAAACCCATATATATGCCGGGTATAGTAGATGTATGAGGCTATGTGCACACATTGCGGATTCTGCTGCGGATCCACAGCATTTCAGGCTCTGTGGGTCCGCAGCAGATTTAGCTGCGTTGTACAGTACCATGGTTTTCAATGGTAAACTGAAAACCGCAGCGCGCATGCTGCGGATTTTTCCGCTCGGATTTGCTGCAGGTTCAAATCCGCAGCATGTCAATTCTTTGGGCAGATTCCGCTGCGGTTTCACACCTTCTCCATTGTAGAGGTGTGAAACCGCAGGGCTAAACCGCAGGTCTTTTGACCTGAGAATTTACCTGCGGATTTTTCCAAATCCGCAGGACCAAAATCTACATGTGCACATAGCCTTACTGCGGGCTGCACAGAGCACCTGATCAGGTCCAGCTTCAGAGAGTCTCCATAAGCTGTCCAGGAAAAGTCACTTTTCTTGCCCTCGCCTGCTATTCAAATTAATGGCCACCAATGTAATATACGGCCGCCAATGTGATATATGGCTACCGATGTAATATACGGCTACCGATGTAATATATGGCCACCAGGGTTCATTACAGATCCTTTTCATTTACTGACTTTCTGTTCATGATAATGGGAGGAGTGGGGGGAGACCCTGAACAGAGGAATCTCCAGTTTGATGCCCATGTGCCTTAATACCCTACTTAAAGGTTGTCTCATATAGACACCCCCTCTCTATATACCATATATCCCTTTAGGCCATGTTCACACGTTCAGTATTACCTCAGTGTTTGTTCCACTCATGGTTTTGGCTTACAATCAGAGGGAAAGTATAATAGAGACACGTCACCAATACTGATGTAAGATACTGACCATATACTGAACGTGGCCTAACCCTTCATTGTGCCATTCCTCTAGGAATTTAATGAATGAATTAACAATTGGATGTTACCAGTTCTCCTTGCTGGAGGATCATGTCCTACACAGTCGGATACTGTCAGCAGTGATTGGAGAGTTTAAAGACCCCCTCCGATGACAGTTTGTTCATAATTTTCTAGGAAAAGTAACAGAGGAACTGTACAATGGGCAGCGCCGTATCTCAGTGATTAGCAACATCACCAGTGGCTCAGTGGTTAGCACTGTTACCTTGCTGTACAGTTGTCCTCGGTTCAAACCCCACCAAGGACAATATCTGCAGTAGGTGTCTGTGTTCACTCCATGTGGGGTTCTCGGGTTTCCTCCCACACTCCAAAGACATCCTGATAGGGGATTTAGAGTGTGAGCTCTGTTGCTGACAGTGAGTGAAAATAAATGTAAAGTGCTGTGAAAAATGTTGCCATTGTATAAGAAAGCACAACAACTACACAAAATGCCGCACATTGTTATGAGGAATGCAATTATTTGCTAAAACATACAAGCCAGAGAGCCATCTGGTCCTCTCTACAGTGTTATTCGGCCATTACGTTTATTTTTCCAGGAGACCAGTAATGTTCATCCGCTCAGTGCAGCTCCTCCTCTGCTCAGTGCAGCTCCTCCTCTGCTCGGTGCAGCTCCTCCTCCTCTGCTCGGTGCAGCTCCTCCTCCTCTGCTCGGTGCAGCTCCTCCTCCTCTGCTCGGTGCAGCTCCTCCGCTCAGTGCAGCCTCTGCTTGGTATGACTTGTGATTACTATGTGGGGACAATTGGATCAGTGATATCATAAAATTAGGCAAATGAGTAGCAGATTCTAAGCGTCACTTAGCGATCCATGTATAAGCCGTAACGCTGCGTGTAAGTGACAGCCGCATTGTGTGCGTATTGTGGTACTGAATATATCAACCTTGAATTGCTCTTGTATATTGTTTTTTCTCTTGAAAATTCAATGTAAATGACCATGACACAACATTAATAGCATTTTGCGCTGGTAAAATCTTTTATCTTTACAATATGTATTCATTACCTTTTGTATCTTGTTTTCAATCATGTAATTTTTATTTTATTCTTTGTATTTTTTTGGTGTTGAAATGATTTCCATTTTTTACCTGGAAACCATCGAGAAGCTGCTATTGGCAGATCTGATCTACAATCCTAAGTGCATACCTTAAAGGGGATTACCATATGAATACGTATCCATAGAATAGGTTATATACAGTATATATGGATCCCACACTCCCACTGATCCAGTGAAATCTGCCCTGCCAGTGGCAGGATGTGCACCATATGCTGGGCAGGACACCTTGCTCCATACATATAGTGCCGGTGCCGAGGACTGCACCTTGTCTCCTATTAAAGTGACTAGGACTCAGCAGTGGCCACAAAAGCAACATACCGCGCCTCTGTGTTCTGCTCCGTATGTCGCTTATATTCGTCCGCTTCTTGAGATTTCAGTCAATCCGTGGAAGTGCCAGATCCCCACCAATCTTGTATTATCTATCCTACAAGTAGATCATGTATTGTTAAGGCTGAGTCACCCTTTTAAAGGGGTTGTTCCATAAACCTACTTGGAGGACCACAAGAACGGGGGTCCAACAGTCCCCTGTGTGAATGATGAAACAGTAATGTGCATGTGTAACCGGCGCTCCCATGGACATTGAGTAGCGTACTGATCACACGTGTGCACTACCACACCATTCACTCAGGAGAATTTAGGACCCCGTTCTCATCAGTAGGGGTCCTTATAGTCCTCATGCTGTGGATAGATGATAAATGTTCCTTATACAAAACCCCTTTATTGAAAAGATTCTGTAAGAACATCTTGTCTGTTTGATAGTTTCCTGGTAGGAATATTTTATTATTTAATGAAAATAAAGTTGGATTTTTTTCCTTTTATTTTCTAATGCATGTTGCCATGTGCAAAGGCATACTTGGCCATAGGTGCAGGCTTATTTGGAGGCTTACTTGGCCATAGGCGAAGGCTTACATAGCCATAGGCTGAGGCTTACTTGGCCATAGTTACACGCTTACATGGCCATAGGTGGAGGCTTACATGGCCGTAGGCTTACATGGCAATAGGTACACGCTTACATGGCCATAGGCGGAGGCTTACATGGCCGTAGGCTTACATGGCAATAGGTACACGCTTACATGGCCATAAGCGGAGGCTTACTTGGCCGTAGGCGTAGGCTTACTTGGCCATAGGCGCAGGCTTACTTGGCCATAGGCGCAGGCTTACTTGGCCGTAGGCGGAGGCTTACTTGGCCGTAGGGGTAGGCTTACTTGGCCGTAGGGGTAGGCTTACTTGGCCGTAGGCGGAGGCTTACTTGGCCGTAGGCGGAGGCTTACTTGGCCGTAGGCGCAGGCTTACTTGGCCGTAGGCGCAGGCTTACTTGGCCGTAGGCGCAGGCTTACTTGGCCGTAGGCGGAGGCTTACATGGCCGTAGGCGCAGGCTTACTTGGCGCACGTATGTGACCATCCCATCTATTTTCTATGACTTTTCTGGGTGAGATTTACGTTTTTCTCATAAATACAGAATACTTTGGCCACCATCTAGCCCCCATAATGTGGACTTATATTTGTCATCAGATGCCGTTACCGCTGTCGTTTTGTCATCTTTCTTTAATGGAAGACCCTATAACTGCTTATAAATATTTTAATAACCGTGATAAAATATTAACTGTATTGTGCTGGATCTGTTTCTGGAAACCTCTGTGTAATCTCTTATGGATATTACTGTTGGTCTAGGCAGGATTGCGCGTTCTCGGCTCCTTTATGGCGTCGTAGCTTTGGATCTGGAATCCGTTTCCCCTATGTGCTAATGACTTGGCTTTATTTAGAACTTGCTGGCATACTTTCAGCCTTATTGCCTGTTTGTTGGCACATTAAGCCCCGTCTGCTGTTAACCTGTTGCTCTCCGGTTGTTAGCCGGCTACAACATCCAGCCCGCTGTGCGAGTTAATAGAACCATGATCCACATGGCTTTTCTTCTATGCAGCATAAGCCCACATGTTCTTGAGAAAAGCCCCAGAGAGATCAATGAGTCCTCTCTCTTTTTCTTCCGTGTTTTCTCTCTGTGGAATGCAAAGCTCTGGTGTAAAATACCCATGACATAACGCCTGCCTTTCTACACACCAATGCAAAACTGCATGCACGGTCTGATTACCTACGAACACGTCTCTGCATCGGCATAAGGGAGCTGAATGTGTGACTGTAAGGGTTAATTAGTCAGTGCACGGTGTCATTTCTCCTTTAAAGTCTGCAGAAATGTAAGCTAATTTGGTGATGTGCTACTTACAGAAGTTTTGCTACTTTTCAATTTTTTTTTTATTTTTTTTTTTAAAGGGGATCTCCAGCTTTGTAGAATACATCGATGACTTGCATGAATAGCTATTAATAAAAAGGCCAAAGATTTGACATTAAATAGATTCTCCTTGTAGTTTCAAGTCTCCTAAGAGGACGATTGAAGTCAGTAAAAAGTGAAGGAAAAATGTTTTTAAAAATATGAAAAAAAAAACTATAAAATTTAATAATATAAAAGTTCAAATCCCTTGCCTTTTTCACCATTAAAAATAAAGCAATAATTAAAAAAAACATACTTTATTTGGTAACGCTGCTTTCGTCAAAGTCCTAGCTATCAGAATATACAATAAATTAATCTGATTGGTAAACGGCGTAACAAGAAAAAAAAATCAAACCTCCAGAATTACAGGGGGGGGGGGGTGTTTCTGGCCAGTGCAATATTGCGGTAAAATGCAAGAAAGACTATCAAGACATTTTATCTAACACAAAATGGTATCAATGAGAATGTAATCTCAGGGCATAAAAAAATAAACCCTCACACAGCACTGTATACCCAAAAATTGAAACATTGCGGTTGTCATAAAATGCCGACCTAAGCGAAATAATTTTTCTTTTCAAATTCCCAATTTTGAATTTTTTTCACCAGCACTATATAATATGAAGATTGCAATATATTAAGAGGGTATAAACATTGATGGAAGGAAGAGAGCTTCTTTATCCACGTAGAGCAGCAGGTTATTGCCGCCTGCTAGTAAAGCACATGGGGCTTTGGAGTGGTAGCCACATTGACTTCTAGAATACAGGGGCTTCTCCGCTCTTTGGGAGAGGTCCAGCGTTCCACTGAACACATCTAAGAGTTGAAAAGGGGAGCAGGTCTTGGCGCACCATGGCGTTTCTTCACCTTCGTAATCTGTCAGAGCTTCGTGCATGACTCTCCACTGATGGTAGATGGAGACCGTATAAGAGTGCCCCATAATCTATATTTTCTGCATATACATGATCCCTGTACTTAATGATCATTTCCTCTAATTTGATATTGTGATAAATACACAATCTGCAAATAACTTTAAAAAAAAAAAAAATTGTCCTATTCCCCTGAAATACCCTCCTCAATGCCAACCCTTAGGTGTCTCGTTTTTTTCTTGTAACTTATCCACAGACATGTCGCCTTCTCTAGCAGCACTGAGATGGACTGACTTAAGTTGGAGCAAGACTTTGTCCCTCCTTTTTGTCCAACGCTCAGTACAGGACAGGCAAGTCATTGGTCAGTGACAGGAGCAATGCATAACGGGAAGTGTGGGAAGGGAAGTCCCTGCACCTATAGTGCTGACATGATGCTGATGAGAAGTATTACCCTTTCAAAAAAGCATGAGACATATAAAACTGGTGTATGCACCAAAAGTGCGGATGAGTGCGGCAAGACCATGTTTTTCTGCAGGTATTGTGTCCAGTTTAGGAACTAGTCTAGGTAACTTTGGATGGAGGAGGATATGGCCGCCTGCATGTAAATGTATTGTTCTGTTATTAGATAGGCGATGGATAAGTCTGACACTAATCGGGCATCTTGTTTCCTTGCAGAGTGCTGCCGCTGCACCCAGTCCTGTTCTAGGAAATATGCCCCCGGGGGACGGCATGCCGGTGGGTCCGGTCCCTCCTGGATTCTTTCAGGTATGCACAGACTAAACATCCACACTGGGGCCGCTGGCTGCAGATTCTTCACTTAGTTCTGCAGAAGACCTAATCTCTGGTCCTAAGTCGCTGGGTGGGAGCGCCTCTTATGGAGGGTCTCTATTGTGATGGCTAATAATACGGGAGCGTGGGTAGCCCCCTTATCCGCCTCATATTACATTACCTACAGAGCAGGCTCAGGCGCGATATACAGGCTGTCAGCACGACGCCAGCCGAGGAATAACTCTATATACCATAAGGGTGTACATTCTGTAGGAACAGTTTTATTTTATGGACTTTTTACAGCTAATATTGTAGCATAACTATAGGAAGCTGTTTACCTGTAGAACTTTAACTGGTAGGTCACTTTAAGAAATCCCTTCTGATATATAGCCATAGGCCATAACAGTAAAACAGGTGAATAATATTGGTTAACAGGCGAGATATTCAGCAGCAAGCTAACAGTTCTCAAGGTTAATGTCTCGTAAGCAGTAAAAATGGGCAAGTGTATGAATCTGAGCAAGGGCCCAATTGTGATGGCTCTCCAAAATGGCAGGACCTGTGTGTGCAGTGTGCCTGATATGCAGGACCTGTGTGTGCAGTGTGCCTGATATACAGGACCTGTGTGTGCAGTGTGCCTGATATACAGGACCTGTGTGTGCAGTGTGCCTGATATACAGGACCTGTGTTTGCAGTGTGCCTGATATACAAGACCTGTGTGTGCAGTGTGCCTGATATGCAGGACCTGTGTGTGCAGTGTGCCTGATATACAGGACCTGTGTGTGCAGTATGCCTGATATACAGGACCTGTGTGTGCAGTGTGCCTGATATACAGGACCTGTGTGTGCAGTGTGCCTGATATACAAGACCTGTGTGTGCAGTGTGCCTGATATGCAGGACCTGTGTGTGCAGTGTGCCTGATATACAGGACCTGTGTGTGCAGTGTGCCTGATATACAGGACTTGTGTGTCTAGTGTGCCTGATATACAGGACCTGTGTGTGCAGTGTGCCTGATATACAGGACCTGTGTGTGCAGTGTGCCTGATATGCAGGACCTGTGTGTGCAGTGTGCCCGATATACAGTGGTCAGTCCTTACCAGAAATGGTCCAAATGGCAACAGGGTCATGGACTTATTACTGGTAAAATTAGATGTAGGTGCCTTATCCTGCAGCACTGTGGCCAGTATGTGTGGACTTGCCCCTATAAAGGTTTTTCCAATACTGAGATATTGATAACATACAGTGGCTTGCAAAAGTCCTCCCCCACCCTTTGCATTTTTCATGTTTTGCTACTTCACAACCTGGAATGTCATTGGTTTTTTTTTTAAGGTTTGCACCTGTTCATGTAAAGAACATGCCTAAAATTGTGAATATTTTTCTTCTTTTTTTGTGAAGCAATCAACAAATAGGGCAAAATGTCTGAAAATTTCAGTGTGCATAACTATCCACTCCCCTAAAGTCAGCACCTTGTAGAGCCTCTTTTTGCACAATTGCAGCTGCAAGTTGTTTTGGATAAGTCTTTCCACATCTTGTCACTCGGATTTTTGCCCATTCCTTAATCCAAAACTGCTTCAGATCCTTCAAGTTACCGTATATACTCGAGTATAAGCTGACCCGAGTATAAGCCGACCCCCCTAATTTTGCCACAAAAAACTGGGAAAACTTATTGACTCGTGTATAAGCCGAGGGTGCACAGTGAGTGGCCTCAGTTATCTGCAGTGTGTGGCCCCAGTTATGATGCACAGTGAGTGGCCCCAGTTATGATGCACAGTGAGTGGCCCCAGTTATGATGCACAGTGAGTGGCCCCAGTTATGATGCACAGTGAGTGGCCCCAGTTATGATGCACAGTGAGTGGCCCCAGCTTTGATGCACAGTGAGTGGCCCCAGCTTTGCTGCACAGTGAGTGGCCCCAGTTATCATGCACAGTGAGTGGCCCCAGTTATCATGCACAGTGAGTGGCCCCAGTTATCATGCACAGTGAGTGGCCCCAGTTATCATGCACAGTGAGTGGCCCCAGTTATCATGCACAGTGAGTGGCCCCAGCTTTTCTGCACAGTGAGTGGCCCCAGTTATCATGCACAGTGAGTGGCCCCAGTTATCATGCACAGTGAGTGGCCCCAGCTTTTCTGCACAGTGAGTGGCCCCAGTTATCATGCACAGTGAGTGGCCCCAGCTTTGCTGCACAGTGAGTGGCCCCAGCTTTGCTGCACAGTGAGTGGCCCCAGCTTTGCTGCACAGTGAGTGGCCCCAGCTTTGCTGCACAGTGAGTGGCCCCAGCTTTGCTGCACAGTGAGTGGCCCCAGCTTTGCTGCACAGTGAGTGGCCCCAGCTTTTCTGCACAGTGAGTGGCCCCAGCTTTTCTGCACAGTGAGTGGCCCCAGTTATGCTCAGTGAGTGGCCCCAGCTTTGCTGCACAGTGAGTGGCCCCATCATGTTGCTGCTGCTGCTGCCTCCCTTACAAAAAAAGACAAAAACCTGTGTGCTCACCTCAGTCGCTGCCCCCTGCTCATCAGCGTTGCCCTCTGCAGTGACTGTGCAGAAAAACCAACAAAGCATTATTCGAATTTCAGGTCAATAAAGAAGTATTAAATATACAAATACAATTAATACCGTAGTAAAAGGGACAACCTCTATTTTATAAAAATACCTTTATTTAAATAGGGTAACAATAGTAACACAGCAAGTGTCCTCTGTGTGAAAAATAGTAAAAATAATTACATATATAATAAAATAAAATATATAGCAGGCTGGCAATTAATCAATCCATAATATATATATATATATATATATATATATATATATATATATATATATATATATATATATATTAAATGGTATATATTAATAAGCTTCTCATACAAATATGTAAAGGGGGGGGGGGCAGGAAGGTAACAATAATATAATCACACAGTGTACATAATCAATAATCAACTGTGATTTTAATACAAGGTGCAGAGTGCATAAAATAGTGTAACCATTACATACAAAAACCAAGTAAATGTAAAAAATGCAGTTAGAGCACTTATTACAGAATGTGGCGCTTAAACAAAAAAGTGCCAAGTGCAGATGTAAACAACAACCTAATATGGCCTTTGAATAGTGCCAAGTGCATGTATATATAGAATGAATATAATAGGAAGGGGATTGAGAATCATAGAATCGTAGAGTTGGAAGGGACCTCCTGGGCCATCTGGTCCAACCCCCTGCTCAAAGCAGGATTCGCTAAATCATCCCAGTCAGATGTCTGTCCAGCCTCTGTTTGAAGACCTCCATTGAAGGAGAACTCACCACTTCTCGTGGCAGCCTGTTCCACTCATTGATCACTCTAACTGTCAAAAAGTTTTTTCTAATATCTAATCTGTGTCTCCTCCCATTCAGCTTCATCCCATTGCTTCTAGTCTTTCCTTGTGCAAATGAGAATAAAGTTGATCCTTCTACAATGTGACAGCCCTTTAGATATTTGTAGACAGCTATTAAGTCTCCTCTCAGTCTTCTCTTTTGCAAACTAAACATTCCCAAATCCTGCAACCTTTCCTCATAAGACAGGGTTTGCAGACCGGTCACCATTCTGGTCGCTCTTTTCTGAACTTGCTCCAGTTTGTTGATGTCTTTTTTAAAATGTGGTGCCCAAAATTGGACACAATATTCCAGATGAGGTCTGACCAAAGAGGAGTAGAGGGAAATAATTACTTCACGTGATCTAGACTGTATGCTTTTGTTAATACATCCTAGAATTGCATTTGCCTTTTTTGCTGCTGCATCACACTGTTGACTCATATTCAGTCTGTGATCTATTAGTATACCCAAGTCTTTTTCACATGTGCTGTCACTTAGCCCTATTCCTCCCATTCTATATATGCTTTTTTCATTTTTATTGCCCAGATGTAGTACTTTGCATTTCTCCCTGTTAAAAACCATTCTGTTAGTTGCTGCCCACTTCTCCAGTTTATTTAAATCTTTTTGAATCCTCTCTCTCTCTTCTCTAGTATTAGCTATCCCTCCTAGCTTTGTGTCATCAGCAAATTTAATCAGTTTACCCTCAATTCCTTCATCTAAATCGTTGATAAAGATGTTGAACAATACAGGGCCCAGGACAGAGCCCTGTGGTACCCCACTTGAGACATTCTTCCAACTGGATGTGCAGCCATTGCAGAAGTATATATACCTGAAGCACAGCCTGCCGGTCACAGAGAAACACAGCCCTGACGCGCGTTTCGGAATGAATCCTTCGTCAGGGGGTGGTCTCTGATCTGAACCGGGTGCCTTAAATATACATCTGTTGATTATTGATTGAGATCGAGCCTATAGCGGCGTGCGCGCGCCGCCATGATAACCCGGACATACAACCCGCCCCCGTCACGTGACCGGCAACCCGGAACTAACCGACGTTGCCAGGACACAGACGCAGGAGCGGGTACCATTTGACAGCTGAAGCAGGAAGAGAGCAGCGCCGACAACATGGAACAAGCAGGGGAGCTGCAGAGAAGGGTGAGTATGATCTGACACCCCCGCTCCCCCTCCCCTGCCGATCCCCCCAGGTATATGACTCGTGTATAAGCCGAGAGGGGGACTTTCAGCCCAAAAAAATGGGCTGAAAATCTCGGCTTATACACGAGTATATTCGGTAGATGATTTCCTCTGGTGAACAGCA
Organism: Dendrobates tinctorius; assembly: GCF_039654945.1. NCBI lineage: Eukaryota > Metazoa > Chordata > Amphibia > Anura > Dendrobatidae > Dendrobates > Dendrobates tinctorius. Next base: position 3,088,948 of record NW_027361671.1, on the reverse strand, counting down.
ATCTTCAAGTCTGAGCAAAGACTTGAAACATTTACACATTTCCTCTTAAACCACTCGAGTTTTTCTTTAGCAGTATGCTTCGGGTCATTGTCTTGTTGGATGCTGAACCTCCATCCCAGTCTCAAATCACTGACAGACTGAAACAGGTTTTTCTCAAGAATATCCCTGTATTTCGCACCATCCATCTTCCCCTCTACTCGGACCATTTTCCCTGTCCCTGCTGCTGAAAACCATCCCCACTGCATGATGCTGCCACCACCATCTTTCACTGTAAGGATAGTGTTCTTGGGGTGATGAGCTGTGTTGGTTTGATGCCAGACATAGCATTTCCATTGGTGACCAACAATTTCAATTTTTGGGCTCGTCTGACCACAGCACCTTCCTCCATACATTTGGGGAGAATTCCACATGTCTTTTGGCAAACTCAAAACGAGCCTAACAATTTTTGTGTGGAAATAAAAACTTTTTTCTGCCCACTCTTCTATAAAGGCCACCTATATGAAGTGTATGACTTATTGTGGTTGTATGGACAGATACTACAGTCTCTGCTCGGAAACTCTGCAGCTTCTTCAGGGTTACCCTTGGTCTGTGTGCTGCCTCTGTGATTCATGCCCTCCTTGCCTGGGCTGAGAGTTTTGGTGGGCGGCCCTCTCTTGACAGCTTTGCTGTGGTACCATGTTCTTTCCATTTGACGATAATGGATTTGATTGAGCACTGGGGGATCATCAGAGATTTCTATTTTTTTTTATTTTTTTTTAACCCAACCCTGACTTGTATTTCTCAACAACTTTGTCCCTGACTTGTTTGGAGATCTTCATGGTGTTTGGTTAGTGGTGCCTCTTGTTAATGGTGCTGCAGCCTCTCTGGCCTTTCAGAAAATGTGTGTATACTGACAGACCATGTGACACTTACATTGCACAAAGGGGGACGACCTGTCACTAAGCATGTGACTTATGAAGGTAATTGCACGCACCATAAATTTTTAGTGGCTTCATCACAAAATTGGTGAATTCATATGCACAATTGTACATGCCAGTTTTTCGTTATTTGATCCCATAAATGTAATTTATATCTATATTTCTTTAAAACCAGGGGGGGGTTAATACTTTTGCAAGGCACTGTATTCTCAGATCAGTGGAGGTCTGACACTCAGCGACCCCTCCAACCCCACTCTGGTCAGCAGCTCTTACGTCTGGAAGTGCGCAGAGTGGAACAGCACAGCGCCGTCACTCTGTTTAGTTGCCGCTGGTGGGCTCGATCTGTGGCATCCGGCGGCGGCCAATAGACAGTGGAGAATAGTTGGATCCAGTCCTGCTATTTATACAAGGAGAACAATGGACAATGACTTTATATAAAGTGTTCGGAGAACCAGATCTCTTCTCTGCACAGTTCTAGTTTACTAAAATTCACAGCGATATATAAATGTGTGACTGCAAATTAAGGCCATGCAATTGTTTCGAATACCCGTTCATTTGACCTGGATTATATTGGCTTTGATGCCAGACATTTCCTTAACTGCAAGAATTTCCAAAAGTTGTCCACATCAGCTATGGGCTCCTTAATTGAAGAAGTAGAATCTGCTTTGCCACTAGGCTGATGCCATGTGCACACATGCGTCTGCCCACTGTATGCACCCAGGAGCCTTATACACACATGCGTCTTCCCACTGTATGTGCCGTAGAGCCTTATACACACATGCGTCTGCCCACTGTATGTACCCAGGAGCCTTATACACACATGCGTCTGCCCACTGTATGTACCCAGGAGCTTTATACACACATGCGTCTGCCCACTGTATGTACCCAGGAGCCTTATACACACATGCGTCTGCCCACTGTATGTACCCAGGAGCCTTATACACACATGCGTCTGCCCACTGTATGCGCCCAGGAGCCTTATTCACACATGCGTCTGCCCACTGTATGTACCCAAGAGCCTTATACACACGTCTGCCCACTCTATGTGCCCAGGACCCTTATACACACATACGTCTGCCCTTAGTATGTGCCCAGGAGCCTTATACACACATGCGTCTGCCCACTCTATGTGCCCAGGACCCTTATACACACATGCGTCTGCCCACTGTATGTGCCATGGAGCCTTATACACACATGCGTCTGCCCACTGTATGTACCCAGGAGCCTTATACATACATGCGTCTGCCCACTGTATGTACCCAGGAGCCTTATACACACATGTCTGCCCACTCTATGTGCCCAGGAACCTTATACACTCATACGTCTGCCCATAGTATGTGCCCAGGAGCCTTATACACACATGCGTCTGCCCACTGTATGTGCCGTAGAGCCTTATACACACATGTGTCTGCCCACTCTATGTACCCAGGAGCCTTATACACACATGCGTCTGCCCACTGTATGCGCCCAGGAGCCTTATACACACATGCGTCTGCCCACTGTATGTACCCAGGAGCCTTATACACACATGCGTCTGCCCACTGTATGTACCCAGGAGCCTTATACACACGTCTGCCCACTGTATGTGCCATGGAGCCTTATACACACATGCGTCTGCCCACTGTATGTGCCATGGAGCCTTATACACACATGCGTCTGCCCATAGTATGTGCCCAGGAGCCTTATACATACATGCGTCTGCCCAATGTATGTGCCCAGGAGCCTTATACACACATACGTCTGCCCACTGTATGTGCCCAGGAGCCTTATACACACATGCGTCTGCCCACTGTATGTGCCATGGAGCCTTATACACACATGCGTCTGCCCATAGTATGTGCCCAGGAGCCTTATACATACATGCGTCTGCCCAATGTATGTGCCCAGGAGCCTTATTCACACATGCGTCTGCCCACTCATCCGTGTTTTGCACCTAAGTCCAGACCACAAAGCTTGGAGACCCACCTCATAAGTGCAGTCAAATCTGCAGGCGGCCCAAAAATCATGGTGTATACATGGACCATGGAAAACAAACAAGTAAATGCAGACTTATGCTGATTTTATTATTTTAGCTAGTTAAATGGAATCTGTCAGAACCTTTTTGCTATGTAATCTGACAGCACCACAAGGTAGAGACAGAGATCCTGATTCCAGTGATGTATCACTTGGTTTGCTGGGTGCAGCAGTTGTGATAGAATCACAGTTCTCTCTTCTGCAGATGTAGCAGAGCTCAGTTGTTGCGCTGTGTATAACCCTGTCCGCACCACAGCTGTCTGTGTACATTGTATAGTGACAGAGAGCTGCTGATCAGTGCTGGGGGGTGGGCTTGGACTAACCTGCACGTGCCAAGTTGTCCTGTAGTGATACACTGATTGTATTGAAGCAGCAAAACTCAGCCCAATAAGTGACACATTGCTGTAATCAGGGCCTCTGCTCTTTTATTATGGTGCTCTCAGATTACATAGCAAAAACCTGCTGGCAGATTTCCTTTAAAAACAGGGCACCCCTATAACAGAGGAAACAGTCTTTGTTTTGGGCATCCGATTGTGCCCAGCTGTCACAGTGATTGACTCCAGCAGAGAGGGCTGGGCCACAGGAAGGGTACGGTAGGTGCAGCCGTGGAGCCCATTCCATTTCTCCCAGTTGCTCCTCTGTCCTCGCCGTTCCCAGTCAGTCTAGAACATAACTAGCAGTTAAATATTTGGGTGTCGCTGTTCCCTCCTCTGCGTCACGTATTACCTTTTTATGAGCCCATTCAGAGAGTGGTGCAATTAGCATATCGTCTCCTGCAGACACGATTGACAGCTATGTCCGCACACGCCGTGCTCCTGTACTGGGGAGCCTGGAGGAGACCAGTGTGCCCGCTCGTCCCTGACCCTGCTGTCTTTCTGCCGAGGTTGTTTCCCAATTTGTACAATGCTCGGGTTGTGTTTTCTGCTCGTTACTGTGACATTAAGCGCTGAGTATCTTTCAGAAATCTGTAACAATCTCTTCTGTGATCTGACAGACACAATGAGGTGAAGTAGATGGTACCGTGCGGTTATAGCCGTCACCTTGCCGGCCATCAAATCTGGGCAAATTCTAGCCAATTTCTGAGCAGGAGCGGGTCCCAAGGAGTGCGAACCAGCGAGCTGTGCGGAGGGGGACTGGCTTTAGGGTATCTAATGTCTCCCAAATTTAGCATGCTTGCCTTACTGTGAAGCGCCACCTAGAGGTGCATAAGTGTCATTGAGACTAATCGTCACAAATCATGGGCGTCTGCCCTACTGTGCAATATTAAAGGGAACCTATCCGCTGATGCCTCAGCCACAGACCACATGTATTGGACACCGGCGCTCTCACTCTGACATACTGGCATTTCAGGGGCACTCGTGACTAAGACAACTAATTACAGAGCGACGTCCCTGCTGGCTTCTCCCCGCGACCAGCAGGTCAGCTGGATGGGAGAAGTTGACGGACCCGCCTCTCGGACTAGTCATGCTCATTTATAATATGATCTCCCTGACACATCAGTGTTACAGAATGAAGCCTACAGTCATGGCCAAAAGTTTAGAGAATGACACAAATATTAATTTTTACAAAGTCTACTGCTTCATTTTTTCTAATGGCAATTTGCATATACTCCAGAATGTTATAAAGAGTGATCAGCTTAACAGCAATTACTTGCAAAGTCAATATTTGCCTAGAAAATGAACTTTATCCCCCAAAACACATTTCAACATCATTGCAGCCCTGCCTTAAAAGGACCAGCTAACATCGTTTCAGTGATTGCTCCATTAACACAGGTGTGGGTGTTGATGAGGACAGGGCTGGAGATCAATCTGTCATGATTAAGTAAGAATGACACCACTGGACACTTTAAAAGGAGGCTGGTGCTTGGCATCATTGTTTCTCTTCTGTTAACCATGGTTATCTCTAAAGAAACACGTGCAGTCATCATTGCACTGCACAAAAATGGCCTACCAGGGAAGAGTATCGCAGCTAGAAAGATTGCACCTCAGTCAACAATCTATCGCATCATCAAGAACTTCAAGGAGAGAGGTTCCCTTGTTGCCAAAAAGGCTCCAGGGCGCCCAAGAAGGACCAGCAAGCGCCAGGACCGTCTCTTAAAAGTGTTTCAGCTGCGGGATCGGGCTACCAGCAGTGCAGAGCTTGCTCAGGAATGGCAGCAGGCAGGTGTGAGTGCATCTGCACGCACTGTGAGGCGGAGACTCTTGGAGCAAGGCCTGGTCTCAAGGAGGGCAGCAAAGAAGCCACTTCTCTCCAGAAAAAACATCATGGACAGACTGTTATTCTGCAAGAGGTACAGGGAGTGGACTGCTGAGAACTGGGGTAAAGTCATTTTCTCTGATGAATCCCCTTTTCGATTGTTTGGGACATCTGGAAAACTGCTTTTATTCGGAGAAGACCAGGTGAGCGCTACCACCAGTCTTGTCTCATGCCAACTGTCAAGCATCCTGAAACCATTCATGTGTGGGGTTGCTTCTCAGCCAAGGGAATGGGCTCTCTCTCAGTCTTGCCTAAAAACACAGCCATGAATAAAGAATGGTACCAGAATGTCCTCCGAGAGCAACTTCTCCCAACCATCCAAGAGCAGTTTGGCGATCAACAATGCCTTTTTCACCATGATGGAGCACCTTGCCATAAAGCAAAGGTGATAACTAAGTGGCTCAGGGAACAAAACATAGAGATTTTGGGACCATGGCCTGGAAACTCCCCAGATCTTAATCCCATTGAGAACTTGTGGTCAATCATCAAGAGACGGGTGGACAAACAAAAACCTTCAAATTCAGACAAAATAAAAGCATTGATTTTGCAAGAATGGACTGCTATCAGTCAGGATTTGATCCAGAAGTTGATTGAGAGCATGCCAGGGAGAATTGCTGAGGTCCTGAAGAAGAAGGGTCAACACTGCAAATATTGACTTGCTGCATTAACTCATTCTAGCTGTCAATATAACCTTTTGTTACTCATAATATGATTGCAATTATATTTCTGTATGTGATAAAAACATCTGACAAACACACATGAAAACCAGAGGGCAGCAGATCATGTGAAAATATAATATTTGTGTCATTCTCAAAACTTTTGGCCATGACTGTACATTGCTGGATTAAAGGGGTCCTTTCACCCCCGATATTCTAATAAAATCACGGGGGTGTGGGGGGTTTAGACGTTATACAAATCGTACCTGTAGTATAGATTTTAGAGGTTTAGATGGCAAACAAATGCATTTTTATATGCAAATGAGTGAGATTTGGTGCCCCCTTAGCATGGCCAAGGGCTCGGTTGCACAGTTATGTCCCCTCGGTTTGATTAACAGCACGATTTGCCTGTGCTCAGTCAGCGGCTCCGCAGCTTCACATGGACAATGCAGGAGCCCAGCCTTGCTCGGTGTCGGTGTGCGCTTTCATGACTGGCACTTGTCTGCAGTACAGTACTGAGCGGTGGCCACAAGCCGGAGCTAGCGATGAGAGTCCACAGTGACACTGTGTGAGCGTATGCGGCTGGACTCCTGTAGTGTCAGTGTGCGTTCACACCGCTGGCTCCTATCTGCAGTACAGTGCTTAGACTCCTGTAGTGTCGGTGTGCTTTCACACCGCTTGCTCCTATCTGCAGTACAGTGCTTAGACTCCTGTAGTGTCAGTGTGCTTTCACATCGCTGGCTCCTTTCTGTAGTACATTGCTTAGACTCCTGTAGTGTCGGTGTGCGTTCTCACTGCTGGCTCCTATCTGCAGTACAGTGCTTAGACTCCTGTAGTGTCGGTGTGCTTTCACATCGCTGGCTCCTTTCTGTAGTACATTGCTTAGACTCCTGTAGTGTCGGTGTGCGTTCTCACTGCTGGCTCCTATCTGCAGTACAGTGCTTAGACTCCTGTAGTGTCGGTGTGCTTTCACATCGCTGGCTCCTATCTGCAGTACATTGCTTAGACTCCTGTAGTGTCGGTGTGCGTTCTCACTGCTGGCTCCTATCTGCAGTACAGTGCTTAGACTCCTGTAGTGTCGGTGTGCTTTCTCACTGCTGGCTCCTATCTGCAGTACAGTGCTTAGACTCCTGTAGTGTCGGTGTGCTTTATCACTGCTGGCTCCTATCTGCAGTACAGTGCTTAGACTCCTGTAGTGTCGGTGTACTTTCACACCGCTTGCTCCTATCTGCAGTACAGTGCTTAGACTCCTCTAGTGTCGGTGTGCGTTCTCACTGCTGGCTCCTATCTGCAGTACAGTGCTTAGACTCCTGTAGTGTCGGTGTGCTTTCACATCGCTGGCTCCTATCTGCAGTACATTGCTTAGACTCCTGTAGTGTCGGTGTGCGTTCTCACTGCTGGCTCCTATCTGCAGTACAGTGCTTAGACTCCTGTAGTGTCGGTGTGCTTTCACATCGCTGGCTCCTATCTGCAGTACATTGCTTAGACTCCTGTAGTGTCGGTGTGCGTTCTCACTGCTGGCTCCTATCTGCAGTACAGTGCTTAGACTCCTGTAGTGTCGGTGTGCGTTCACACCGCTGGCTCCTATCTGCAGTACAGTGCTTAGACTCCTGTAGTGTCGGTGTGCTTTATCACTGCTGGCTCCTATCTGCAGTACAGTGCTTAGACTCCTGTAGTGTCGGTGTGCGTTCTCACCGCTGGCTCCTATCTGCAGTACAGTGCTTAGACTCCTGTAGTGTCGGTGTGCGTTCACACCGCTGGCTCCTATCTGCAGTACAGTGCTTAGACTCCTGTAGTGTCGGTGTGCGTTCTCACCGCTGGCTCCTATCTGCAGTACATTGCTTAGACTCCTGTAGTGTCGGTGTGCGTTCTCACCGCTGGCTCCTATCTGCAGTACATTGCTTAGACTCCTGTAGTGTCGGTGTGCATTCTCACCTCTGGCTCCTATCTGCAGTACAGTGCTTAGACTCCTGTAGTGTCGGTGTGCGTTCTCACTGCTGGTTCCTATCTGCAGTACAGTGCTTAGTGTCCGCTCCAGACAGGAGCCAGTGATGGGAGCCCACAGTGAGACTATCCGAGCACAGCTCCTGAACGGTCAGTGTGCACCATCAGTGCCGAGTCCTGCCTGCAGCCACTGCTTGGTGCTGTACTGCAGACATGGGCCAGCAATGAGCTCACACCGACACTGCAATAGCCCACTCACATAGTGTCATTGTGGGCTCCCGGCACGCTCTCCTGTCTGCAACTGCCATCGGGTACTGTACTACAGAAGACTGGGCTTACGCAGTGTCCGGTTTTCAGTATGCAAAGTAAAGTGTCGCATCGGTGCACTGAGGCCCTGACCATGCCATGGGTGCATACGAGCCCCTCACTTGCATATAAATTAGTTTTTAATCTGAAAAGTACATCCCTAAATCCTATCCCACTGGTGTGAATGACAGAGCCGGTCTGTGAGGCGTGCCGCCCGTGGCTGGCAGCATGAAGCCGCCATTAGGACAAGTGATGATCAGCAGAAGTTGGGAAGTGCTAATCAATGTACCTATGAGAATATGGATTTATATTGGATCCTTTTTTTTTTTTGCTCTGATCCCTGTGACGACCTATAATGAAATCTCTCTGAGGCAGCATGGCCGTTATGTTCGAGCATCCCAAGATATGTGGACAATGACTCCTATGGAGCCCATGGTTGTGCCTGGCAGGTGGGCTTACCGTATGTCTGAATGCTGAGCCCAAGGTGATTTTTAGGAATCGCCTGTAATTGCTAATCATTCATTCTTTTCTAGAACAGATGACACAGTCTTCTATGGCGAGACAGGAGACAGATTTCTTTAAAGCTTGTGATCGCTTCACATTTTGGAAAAACCCAAACTAAGTAACTTCAGTCTTTTCCCTAAAGAGAGGTGTCTGACGACTACACAGGGACGGGGGCTCTTCATTCTTCTCCAGTCATTTGTAATGATCAGATTTTGGTAAATAATCTCGGCTGAATCCAGCGCATGACCCGGTGTTTATAAAACAGATACTTCATAGCCTAAAATAAAATTAAACACTATATTTCACACTAAAAAAAAATAAGCGACAAGGTTAAAAAGAAGGGGAAGCCGAGCAATGTTATCTGTGGCTGCACTGCCACCTAGTGGACTGAAGCAGTAAATGCAGCACAAAAATGTGGGGGGGAAATGACAAAAGTAAAATGATCTATAATCTTCAATTGTCATTTACATCTCAGATGTTGAAATACGCTACGATTCTAATTTACTTTTGTTTTAGATAGTGTTTATATATTTTAGAAAAGGATTTTTATCATTTAGGGAATTTCACCACCTAATTTTCAGTTTGACTTCTTTTGGATGTTGTTATTTATGATGTCATTTGTGGGAGGTTTAATGCAAGAAGATTTTTTATTTTACCTTGATTTTTCAAATAGTGTGGTCAGTATATGATTGGTGGGGTCCACGATCACCTCTGGTCAGTTTTTCAGGCATCGCACCCACCATGCCTGTCCTTGAGCGGTGCCTACTATAGTCAGATAATACAACCAAAGCGAAATTCCACATGGCCAGGTGGAAGAAAACCTCTAGACCAAAGACATGAACACCGAAAAAAACTCAAAAGGATCAAGGACAGGAAAATTCATAAGGTGAATGAAATGGTATAGTGACTTATGGGTTAAATGCCCAAAGGATCGATATCATTCACCATAGTATTATCAATAATATGAATACATTCCGATAATACTCCTTGATGCAATATAGAGGCTCAATAAACAATGCCAGAAATACTATATAGAAATTTTATTGCTAATAATACACAAGACAGTGACAAAAAAACAAATCAGGGTAAAAAGTGACATGAAATTAATAAAGAATAAAGCTAGGCATTAGTAATGGTAATAACATTTCATGCACAGAAGATGCATTATACATTAGCACTGGGATCACTGCTTATATTCACTACATGGTGTAATACTCCAGACCCTTTCACCAGGGAGAGAAGGCAGTGTAAAGCTCTGTTCACACTTGTCATGCCATGGATGATGGCGTCCTTTGAATGGGGTGTGTTGGGTTTCAGGTATTTTAGATTGGTAGATTAGTACTGCTATTATTGACGTCAAAAATGATAAACCCCCTAAGGTAAGGGGGAAAAGTGTTGAAATGGATCGGTCACCCTATAGATCCAATTAATCATGTATTTTCTTTGTAGCTTATTGGACCCAATGAGGTTGGAGTACTTACTTTGGAAAAATATGTCAGAATGGCTATATAACCCTGATATTAAAATGTGCATTGTAGGAGTCCAGGACTCTTATAATGCAGAAGGAAACCTTTAAGAAACACTTATACCGCCATTTAGTTGTGAATTTTCAAAGTGATTACATCATCCTCAGATGTGTTGAATACTGTATGCAGTTTGCATGGTGAAATGTGGTGACAGCTCCCCTGTAATGTGAACAGCGCCTTACCAGATTCTAATCTGATCACTGATCTTTTCCTCTTACCAATAAGAAAGTCCCTGTCTAATGATATCCGTGATCTCATTACCCTCTAGGGTCCTCCAGGTTCACAGCCATCACCACATGCACATCACCTACCTCACAACCTCAGCAGCTCCATGATAGGACCCCACGGTCAGGTAGAGTACACTAGAGTTTTGTTTTTTTGTTTGTATTATTTTTTCTTTGGAAGGGCAGACTATAGTCCATCATCGCTGGAGTCTGGTAGCCAATGCCCTGAAGCTTTGCCGCAGATTCTAACTTTTTACCCTGATTTGTTTTTTTTATGCCTGACCATTAAAAAAAAAATAAACTAACTGTCCCCTTAGGTGGTCAACTAACTCCAAAGTTTGTTGTGATTAATTTACCCCCTTCTGTGAAAATCTTTTCATGCATGTGGTATTGGTGCATAAAGGGAATCTACAGCAGGTTTTTGCTACCTCATCTGAGAGCAGCTTAATGTAGAGAAAGAGACCCTGAATCCAACGATGTATCACTTAGATTACTGGGTGCAGCTGTTCTGACACAATTGGAGTTCTTAGATTTAGCAGTGCAGCAGAGCTGAGAAATCTAACCCCTCCACTCCAGGCATTGTTATGTACATTGTCTATTGACAGTGAGCTGCTTATCGCTGGAGGGGGCGGAGTCTGACTAGCACACATACACTGCTGTAGTTTCTGTAGTCTGAACAATGATAATCACCAGGTGATTAAAGCTTCAGGATCTAAACACATCCCCCAATTGCTTGCCATTCCTTCCTCCCCAAAAGGAATCCTGCTTTTAGGAGAGAAGGTATTGGAGGAAGTGTAAAGGATTAATGTTGATGGAAGAAGGAAATGAAAGATATTGCCAAACAAAGCCGAATACCTGAAGGGGTCAATTCAGAGTTTAACATGTGGCAGCGGGAAATCTTACAAAATAGAAAAACTGCAGGCGGTGCTGGCCCGTTGCAGGCGGTGCTGGCCCGTTGCAGGGCTTTTCCATTTATAGTGTTATATCTGCTTGCTTGTGTTAAAACTAATAACCTCGGCATCACGTCGCTCCCGCTGCTCCCGGTCACCCAGAGATTTGGGCTGCAGTGGTCGTGTGCTGTAGTCACCGCTGCAGCATGTCAACAAAGACTAGTAGCAGCGGTGTAGAGGGCGGCTTTGGACCTGGGGAGAGTGAGCAGCGCTGAGGTTATTTTTAACACAAACAAAAAGGCCAGGAGAAAAGCGCAGTACGTGAAGGAGATTTTTGCAATATCATTCACTTCACTAGTAATGTAAGATGCAGCATTTTTGCCGCAGAAAAAAAACATACCAAAATATCAAAAAATGCCACATGTGAACATAGCCTTATAAAGGAAACAAAATGTGCCAACTTAAGTCAAAGTAGTTTTCTCATTTTGGTACAACTCTCTATCCTGCAATAAATGGCTAGGTTTGGAAGTTATTCCCCATCTAAGGATCCCTCCTGTCTAAGGATAACTCCCCGATCGCTGGGAGGCCCACTGCTGTATCCCCCAATGATCCCGACAACCTAGGCTCTGCTGAAGGGCCCCGTGTGAATGGAGCAGTGGTCAGTCATGTGCATTGTTAATGGGAGTTCTGACGGCGAGCGCTTGGTTATCTCCGGAGGTTCCTTTAAGAACTAATGGATTAGAAGTGCGCACGACTGCCGTCTGCTCCATTCACACTGGGCTTTTCAGAACCCCTGTTCTCGGAGTCCTGGGGTCTCCGCGATCAGGAAGTTATCCCTTATCCTAAGGCTAGGAGATAACTTCCAAACTTCGTACAACCTCTGAGAGTGATGCCATTAGATGTCTGAAAGGTTCCATTGGATGTGGTGTAAAGTATGAGCTCCTGCTATAAAGCATGGCGCTTCTACCGCACCATAGAGCGCGTAGGTCATGTGTAGATGAAGGCTGTGGCCTACAGGACACTTGTGCTCATGACGAGCCTCCACCGGTGTAATCAGGAGGAGTGAATGTCGGCCCGCTGTCCCCATGGCCTGACACGCCAGCAATATGAGGGCACAACATAAATATTCTTCTATATGCAGCTGTGAGTGAGGACCCTTTTTTTTATTATTTAATTGCCCCTCATAGTAGAGTATTGAGAAACTGATGGCACAAAGCTTAGTCCACAGAGTGCCAGATACTGGAAATATTTACAGAAGACGCCAAGCACATATACTTCCCTCTTGAGCGTTTCAGGCTCTTGCGTGATCCATGTTGAATTCCAGCATGACGATTGATTGTCCCCATTAGACAGAAGCCATTGCCACATGGGTGTAACAGATGTACACTTTGCCTAGGCTGGCAGTATATGGGGCATTATATGGGACAGTATATGGGGCATTATATGGGACAGTATATGGGGCATTTGGGAATGATTGCTGTTCGGCATCCCGTGGGTGGATATTTAGAAATTTTCGGCCAATGGTGCAGCCACTGCTTAGCATTAGCCAACAGAAAGCCTCATGCCTGATCTTTGGGACGAATGTTCACTAACATTCAAAGCAATGATTGTTTTTTTTTTTCCACTGAGACAGCCAGCAATAATTCATTATGGTCAAACGTATATGGGTATAAAAGGAATCTGTCACCAGGTTGTTGCAACTGAGAGCAGTGTGAGGTAGGGGCAGAGGCCCTGATTCAAGTGATGTGTCAATTACTGGTGTGTTTTCCGCAATTTTGATACAATCTCTTTTATCTGCTGCAGATCTACAAATTTTTGGAATGCTGAGCTCTGTATAACCCTGTCCACACCACTGATGGGCAGCTTTCTGAGTTCGCTGTGCATAGGCAGAAAGTTGCCATTCAGTGGCTGTATGGGACTGCACAGAGCTCATGAATATGGAGGACTAGGTGGCAGTAGGTTTACTAATCTAGTGATAATCTCCTGCTGATAAAACTGATTTTATCAAAACTACAGCAAACAGCTCTGTAAGTGAAACATCACTGGAATCAGGGTCACTATCTCTATGTTATGTTGATTTCAGATTAGCTGGCAAACACCTGGTAACAAATTCCCTTTAGGAAATCGAACAATCTATAATGTATGGGCAGCTTTAGTCATAGTGCTGTTGTCCTGTCTTGAATCACTGGTGTACTGAAGTTCAGCAGCGCAGCTGGGGAATAATTGGGGGTGGCACAGACTATACACCAACCTGTCTGCTGAGCAGCAGCTTCTGTCCTCGTCGTCTTGTCATACGAAGCTCAGGGGATAATGTAATAGACTGGGTATTTCCCAGAATACCAGTTATACTCCGTGTATAATCCAGCATGTTCTGGTGTCACACTCTGAAACTCATTCTGCTCCCTACACTTAGGGCCCCATCACACATAGCGAGATCGCTGCTGAGTCACAAGTTTTGTGACACAACAGCGATCTCACCAGCGAGATCGCTGTGTGTGACAGCGATCAGCGACCGTCCCCCCTGCCGGGTATCGCTGATCGCTGTAGGAGAGCCCGGGACTTTTCTTTGGTCGCTGGTCTCCCGCTGGCCAGCACGCATCGCTGCGTGTGACAGGCGGGAGACCAGCGATCAGCCGGTAACTAACGTACACATCGGGTATCCAAGGGACGCACGTCCCTTGGATACCCGATGTGTACCTTAGTTACCAGCTCCCTGCATCAGCGCGCTGGTAACTAACGAACACAGCGACGCCGCGCGCTCGGCGACGCTGTGCTGATCGCTGGTGAAGCTGTCTGACAGCTCACCAGCGATCATGTAGTGACTCACCAGCGATCCTGACACGTGGATATCGTTGTCGGGATTGCTGGATAGTCGTTATGTGTGACGGGGCCTTTAGAATGGAAAGCTATTTCACCGTTCCATCCAAACCACTTGTACATATGGAATAAGCACGAGTTTTGTGGACACGTAGGTTCAGTGTATAGATAGAGGGGACATTCATAATGGAGACTATTAGTCATTTTGTAGAACTGGTTTATAGTGAATTTTGTTTACTGTTAATCATAATTTATTGGTTCTGTTCAAAAAGTGGCTAAAAAATTCATTATCAAAGTTTTCCATACAATTTTGGATATAGTAATTTTTTTTCTTTTTTTTTTTTTTAGCCTTTCATGTCCCCTCGATATCCCGGTGGTCCACGGCCTCCATTAAGAATACCTAATCAGGTAACTTTACCATTAACCCTCCCCCTAACGTCGTCCTTTACCCCTGTGGTGTTCTGTCGGTAAGAGAGCTATGCTTTTCTCCAGGGACTTGCGGGTGTTCCTGGCAGCCAGACATTACTTCCCAGCGGTATGGATCCTTCAAGACAGCAAGGTAATGAAAGCAGGGCTGAGCTGCCAAGTTGTTACTGACGTTAGGTCTTGGTAACTTATAAGTGTTCAGCTATCGATCCAGTGTGAAACTTTTCAGCCAGATTCGTGAAAAACACAGATGGATCATTACGTGAAAACCGCATGTCTGAATGGGGCCCTAGGGATGAATTCAGCTCTGCTACTATTTTTGAAGTCAACAAATATTTTACTAATATGTATATATATTTTCTCCATTTCTGGTGCACTGCAACCTCTTTAATTGACTGATCTGTGATGCTGCTGTTGTTTAATGCTAAGTCTGATATTGGAAACCTGTCCTCTAAGCAGAGGCCGTCATCAGTATTTAAGTCCCAGAAAACCCCTTTAGTGGCGCAGTATTGTGCTATATTGGCGCCATGTTATGCCCAATTTTGGGGCCAGTGCTCCCACTATTCTTCCAATTACACCGCATGCCAAGTGGCAGACCGGTCCGGATGCCACATATCAATCAGTCTGAATTCTGATGCTTTCAGAAGACGCTTTTACAACAAATGTAGAATAATCTTTATTCCCCCCCCCCCATATCATTACCATTACGGTAGGTGGTCATCTATTAGGGATGCCCTTTGTTGTATCACTGCTGAAAATTGACAGGTAACATTAATAACCTCTCTGTCTTTTGTTCGTGCAGTCACATTATCCTGCAGTCACCACTTTGCTGGGTCATCTCAATCCAAGGAGATGATTCTGCTAACTGCTGCAAGAACGCATCTCCTAGTGTGTCATTGAGAGTAAAGGCCCCGTCTCACTAAGCGATCTCGGTAGCGAGATCGCTGCTGAGTCACAACTTTTGTGACGTAACAGCGATGTCACCTGCGAGATCGCTGTGTGTGACAGCGATCAGCGAGCGGCCCCCCTGCCGGTATCGCTGGAAGAAAACTCTGGACATTTCTTTGGTCGCTGGTCTCCCGCTGGCCAGCACGCATCGCTGCGTGTGACAGGCGGGAGACCAGCGATCAGGTGTAAAAAATAATAAAAAAAAAAATATATATATAGTTATTCTCACCTTCCGACGTCCCGTTCAGCCATCCTGCCTCTCTCCACGCGCCGGTCCCAGTGATCCTTTGCATGAATGACCGCGAGACCGTGACATCTCGCGGTCATTCGTGCAAAGGATCACTGGGACCGGAGCGTGGAGAGAGGCAGGACGGCTGAATGGGACGTCGGAAGGTGAGAATAACTATATTTTTTTATTTTGATTCTATTTTTTACAGCGATGGCAAGCGATGCCGGGCGCTCGGCATCACTGTGCTGCTGGTGAAGCTGTGTGTGTGACAGCTCACCAGCGATCACATAGCGACTTACTAGCGATCCTGACACCTTGATATCAGTGTCAGGATCGCTGGTAAGTCGCTTAGTGTGACGGGGCCTTAAATGTCTCTGACGGTATATGGAAGTAACTTTTATTATGTCATTACTCTACAGGTCATCCAAACATGGGTGGGCCAATGCAGAGGATGAGTGGCCCCCGAGGAATGGTTCCTCTTGGCCCACAGGTACGTAGCATATGTCTTAGTAGGTGTATTGATGTGTCAGGTTGTGGGGTCTCTGTGAATCTTGGGGATGTGGAGATGGTTGGAAAGCTGGCGGTTTGAGGTTATCCAGTGTTGGAGGAGTTTTACCAGCATCATCCTTGCTGAGGTTCTTTCTGTTCTTTAATATATGTCCTGCATATTACAATAGTTTAGAGAAATGTCCAATATGAAGAGGTGAGTCCCGACTGTGTCCATATTCTAATGATATCACTTATTGGGCTTTGTGCTGTAGTTTTAATGAAATCCGTGATCTATCAGCAGGAGATTATCACTACAGGACTCATGCCATGTAGTCCTCCTGCTCTGTGTAACGCTGCCCCTGCCGCTGACCGCTTTTCATCAAAGTACCGTGTACACAGAAAGCTGCCAGTCAGTGGTGTGGGCAGGATTATACAGAGCTCAGCATTCAGAGATCTGCAGCAGGTAAAGCTGTCATTTTATCAAAAATGCAGCAAACATTGCTGGCATCAAAGTCTGGCCTTACATCATTCTCAGATGGGGTAGCAAATACCTGGTGGCAGATTCACTTTAAAAGAAGTTGCACTAAGTTCAAGGTTGGAATTTTTACTTTTTCATTCATTTTAGACCCCAGATAAGCAGTTTACAACCAGCTCTTACTTTTAGACTTTTCTCATGTTGCTTTGAGTAATACTTATTGAATATTAGGTGTGTGTGTCCAAGATGCTGCTGCCTTCACCAGATATTATGTACTGGCACAGCTACATTCCTCTACCTATTTCTCCTTCTACAGTCCACAAGGAATCTTATCACTTGCTAGCGATTATGCTATTTAGCCTTGCCCTCCAGAATTTTTCATAGGTTTTCTCCATATACCCTACATAGCCTCTGTGATCCCCACACACACACACCCCAGCGGGTGGCCCTGTGTGTTTTTTTAACCTTTTGACACACTGATACACTACAACCTGACTACATGGATACACTACTACATTATCTACCCTACATGAAAATATGGATGCATTTTCCCCTCTCCACACTATGTATGGATGCATTTTCCCCTCTCCACACTATGTATGGATGCATTTTCCCCTCTCCACACTATGTATGGATGCATTTTCCCCTCTCCACACTATGTATAGATGCATTTTCCCCTCTCCACACTATGTATGGATACATTTTCCCCTCTCCACACTATGTATGGATACATTTTCCCCTCTCCGCACTATGTATGGATGCATTTCCCCCTCTCCGCATTATGTATGGATGCATTTTCCCCTCTCCGCACTATGTATGGATGCATTTTCCCCTCTCTGCACTATGTATGGATGCATTTTTCCCTCTCCGCACTATGTATGGATGCATTTTTCCCTCTCCGCATTATGTATGGATGCATTTTCCCCTCTCCGCACTATGTATGGATGCATTTTCCCCTCTCCGCACTATGTATGGATGCATTTTCCCCTCTCTGCACTATGTATGGATGCATTTTCCCCTCTCTGCACTATGTATGGATACATTTTCCCCTCTCTGCTCTATGTATGGATACATTTTCCCCTCTCTGCACTATGTATGGATGCATTTTCCCCTCTCTGCACTATGTATGGATACATTTTCCCCTCTCTGCACTATGTATGGATACATTTTCCCCTCTCTGCACTATGTATGGATACATTTTCCCCTCTCTGCACTATGTACGGATGCATTTTCCCCTCTCTGCACTATGTACGGATGCATTTTCCCCTCTCCGCACTATGTATGGATGCATTTTCCCCTCTCCGCACTATGTATGGATGCATTTTCCCCTCTCCGCACTATGTATGGATGCATTTTCCCCTCTCTGCACTATGTATAGATGCATTTTTCCCTCTCCGCACTATGTATGGATGCATTTTCCCCTCTCCGCATTATGTATGGATGCATTTTCCCCTCTCCGCACTATGTATGGATGCATTTTCCCCTCTCCGCTCTATGTATGGATGCATTTTCCCCTCTCCGCACTATGTATGGATGCATTTTCCCCTCTCTGCACTATGTACGGATGCATTTTCCCCTCTCCGCACTATGTATGGATGCATTTTCCCCTCTCCGCACTATGTATGGATGCATTTTCCCCTCTCTGCACTATGTATAGATGCATTTTCCCCTCTCTGCACTATGTATGGATGCATTTTCCCCTCTCCGCACTATGTATGGATGCATTTTCCCCTCTCCGCACTATGTATGGATGCATTTTCCCCTCTCTGCACTATGTATGGATGCATTTTCCCCTCTCCGCACTATGTATGGATGCATTCTCCCCTCTCTGCACTATGGATGGATGCATTTTCCCCTCTTCGCTCTATGTATGGATGCATTTTCCCCTCTCCGCACTATGTATGGATGCATTTTCCCCTCTCCGCACTATGTATGGATGCATTTTCCCCTCTCCGCACTATGTATGGATGCATTTTCCCCTCTCTGCACTATGTATAGATGCATTTTCCCCTCTCCACACTAGGATCTCTGATGTAGAAACTCATTCCTGTTGCAGTTGTTTCCATTGAGTAAAGGGAGGGGGAGAGCAGAGTGACCCGACACTGCCAAAAGTGCTGTACTGTTGGTCCCATGTGAAAAGTTTCAGGGCAATCAGCTACATGAAGGAGTAAAACAGAATGTGCAGGAGCACTAGACTTTTCTGATATTATTTAGAATATTGCTTAATTTTCCATGTAGGAGACAGTGACCAGTGGAAACCTTTCACTGCAGAGACGTCCTTAGCTTTTATTCTGTGGTGCTCTTGACACGGCCCACACAGTGGCTCCAGTTACAGGTTACAGGGTTTGTATCCAAGTAGGAGAGAGGTCATCATGCGCTGTGTCGTGTGTGCGCTCCGTCCCATACCAGTAAATGCGGCCCAGCTGCAGACCAGGTGACCCCCAAAGTGGTGCGGTGTAGGAAAGAGGCCGCCATTTGTCCTGTCTACAGAGGAGCCATCACTGAGTCACAAGTGGCCGGTGTTTGCCGTTATTTGACTCCACTGAGCGTTTCGCTTATTTCCCTTTGTAAATTCTCTGTACAGTTCCAGAGATATGGGACTTTGTATTTAGTGCAATTTTTCTGGTCTTAACCAAGGGGGCGTGGCTCAGAGGATGCTTGGGGGCGAGTCTTTAGACTGCTCTGCAAGGCACGCCCCCTTGGTAGAGTCCATAAGAATTAGCAGCAACTATAAAGGCCCATATCTCAGTAGCCCTATGGTGGATTTAAAAAAAAAAAGAAAAAAGTAACAAAAGGCATATTCAGGGGAGAACTGGGCATAAGCACAGAGCCTGGTCACACTGGGCCCGGGGACGGGTCCTCTATATACGCTGGGCTGTTTCTCTGAGGGTTTACACTCCTGATTGTCGTGTGACAGCCTCCTGCTGTGCTGTATCGTGTGTGTCTGGCCGCCGACATCCGTAGGCCTTCCATTAACGTACTCTCTTTTCTTTCTCCTTTCCTCTTTGCTTTTGTTTTTTTTTGTTTTGTGATAGTCTGACCCTTGGTTATCATTACAGAGCTACGGAGGTGGGATGCGACCGCCACTGAATGCGCTCGGTGGCCCAGGGATGCCCGGCATGAACATGTAAGTGGACGGCACACACCACTAGTGGGGAGCATTGAACTCCCCTGTGGTGGCTTCCTGATCTCCAGGGTTTAAATGAAAGGACAGATAACATCTAATGTGCATTATTGTGTAATCTGCATTCCAGAATTTACTTTATGGCATAAAGGAAGGTTTGAGGCCAGGGCTACGCAGAGACTTTATTTGTAGGGCTGGATTCAGACTGATGCCGGGGCCGGCCTCGGGTCTCCTGGCCTGCACTCACAGCTTTATCGCTACCACCTATAGACCATTGAGAATAGAAAAGCCTCTGGTGCTTTATCTCTTTGTTCTGATGATAGTGATGATCTTTATTTTATTACTCAGGGGTCCTGGAGGAGGAAGACCATGGCCCAACCCTGGCAGTGCAAATTCAGTTAGTATATATTTATTTGATATGTTTTTTTGCCTTTGATTACTTTACATATTTTTTTTATTGGCGTTTTAAAATGAATATTGACATATTTTATGTTGTTCTGTGTTAACCAGGCGTCGCTGATCTCATCATTACAGACCTCTTCAGTTCTAGTAATGCTGACAAGACAGACCTTATATAAGGCTGCCTTCTTACCCTCTTTTAGTACCCAAAGTGGTTGTAACACGGACACACACCAGCCGCCGGTGCCATTGAGTGTTCGGATCCAGTCTTCCTTTGCATGAAGCGGGCACTTCTTTTGGGAACATCTATGATCCTGTTATATAAGGCTCTGTTGAGGTTGTCTTTCAGCCTTCTGATGGTGGATTTCCAGACTTGGGCTCTAGGCTAGTCATATCACCATTTTTTTCTCATCGTAGAAAATCAGGTCACTTTATGCTGATCACACCCTGAAAAAAATTCTCAATTCTGTCAGTATGTTAAAATCAGACCGCACTCGAATGTCATCCAAGTGCAGTTTGATTTTTTTTTTTTTTTGACCCATTCAGTTGAATGGATGAGTGCGATCCAATTTTCAGATATAGAAATCTAATCTGTGCAGGGCGCCATGGAATAACAATGGCTCGAGTGATACCCAATGTTTTGTCGGATCACACTCGGACCGACAATACGGTCATGTGCACGAGCCCTAAGATGAAGGGTCGCTGTGTATTCGAAGAGACTCTTGTAAAAAAAAATATATATATATATATATATATATATTAAAAAAAAGACCATTGTTCATATGGTTTTTTTTTGTTATTTTACTGAAGTTTTTTTTATTTTTACTATATCCCTCATGAATGAAGCCATATAAATGGGGGCACTATGAATACAGTCAGCATAAGGGCTAGGAGCTTCTTTGGTTTAGAGCCTAGTTCACACACGTGATTTGAGCACAGCCTAACCTGGCAGCTGCCATTTATTAAGGTTACGTCTTATCCATGGCTCCTTCTCCACCAGCCCAAGCCCCTCCGATTCCGTCCCCCACCCGAGATTGCGCGTATTTCCACTCCTCAGCACAACAAGCGGCTGCTCCGATGCGAGCCGACGGACAATTCCCTTTTATATCAGTGTGGACTAATCTATCTAAAGAGGACACTATGCCCTGCAAGAAAAATGTCCCCAACAAGGAGCGCAATCAATAGATGTTCTCTCTGCACAATAAAGGAGTAACTTTGATTTTTATTTGCTTTCAGATACCCTACTCGTCTGCGTCTCCCGGGAATTATGTGGTAAGTTCATCTGCTTTTGTTTGCTCATTGGAATTGATGTTACATTTTATTTAGTCAAAGAAATAGTTATCCAGATGTTAAGAGGAGCCCTTGAGTATTGTGCGCGGAGTGAACATCTGAGCCGCGCGCCGCTGTTTTGTCTGACGTTTAATGTGCATATGTTGCTCTTCGATTGAAGAGCCGTTACCAATCTGCGCACAGATGCAGGAGAGCCAGGCTTCCTCCATCACACCATCCGCTGCAGCGCAGGCGATGGGTAAAAGCGACTTCCCCATCATGTGTAACGATCAGGAGCGCAAAAGCCCATTGATTAACGCTGCCGATTGCTGGAGAGGAATCCACTAATGCGGTCAGCGTATGGAGAAGCAGTAAAACCTCTGGCACAGACACCATTGGAAGCAACAGCTCTACGTTCCGCTTATATAACTTACAGATGCCATTTATAATTCAATCACTTGTGTAGTGTCGGATTAGTTGTAAACTTTACAGAAACTTCTCTTTTCTCTGCTCCATGAAGAAACAGGAAATCTCTTCCCTGCAGAATCATTCCCCTCTTCACCTCCTGTCCCAGCTGCTCTGTTCCTCCACCCACCAGGGACTTTTGCAGTGACTCGTGGCTCATACAGGGAAAATTGACCTCTTGTTTTTACATACAGCTTAGAATAATTCAGCTAGTCCGCTTTTAGTCACTTGATGTCATACACTCCCTGACAGAAGTTATGTCGCTTATCCAGGTTATGTAAATAAAAGCTTATAACCTGACGTTAAATTCATCCATTGGTTGTATAAATTATTTTTTTGAAAGCTGAAACCCTCCGAAATGTGGTTTAGGTTAAGAAAATAAATTGACATCAATGCAGAAATATTGATCATTTAATGGACACCGAATGGTCAGATTTTGGCAAGACTAAAGTTTTGTCGCCTGGTCACCCAATCCTAGTTTACATCCTCACCTGTGATCAGTAAATGATCGTATAATTAGTGGGTGTGTATAAAAAGAAATCCAGCACCCCAGACCTTCACTTCAGCTGCAACATGAGCTCTGACAACATGCCAAAACTCCACCCTGCGACCAAAGCCTGGATTATCAAGAAGCTGAAGACCAGATCCACTGCAGAGGTGGCTGGCACCTTTTAATGTGTCTCAGCGTCAAGTACAAAGAATTAAAAAAAGATTCGAAGAGACTGAAGTTGTTTGACAAGCCCAGGTCCAGCAGACCCCGCAAAAGACAACTGCTCAGGAGGAACGTTTGTTTGTTAGAAAATCCAAAGCTAGCCCCTCTTCCACTGCAGCAGAGCTCCAACAAGTCTGGTCATTTCAAGTCCCTGTGTCAACTAGAACAGTTTGTAGGATTCTGTCTCGATAATGGCCTCCATGGTCGAATCAGTGCCCAGAAGACAACACTAAACAAAAGGCAAATAAAAAACCGTGTGGCTTTTGCAAAGTCCCACAGCCTGCTACACAGATGGACGCTGGGAAAGTGGCTGAAGGTGGATTTCTCTGATGAATCTTCAGTAGAATTACACCACAGCCACCGCAAATACTGCAGGAGACCTACTGGAGCCCGTATGGATCCAAAATACACCCATATAACAGTTAAATTTGGTGGTGGAAACATCATGGTCTGGGGTTACATTCAGTATGGGGGTGTGTGAAACATTTGCAAGGTGGAAGGCAATATCAATAGCCTAAAATATCAAGAAGTATTAGCTACCTCTTATATTCCAAATCATAAAATGGGTCAAATTCTGCAGCAGGATGGTGCTCCATCTCATACATCCATCTCTACAACAACATTCCTCCAGGCAAAAAAGATCAAGGTGCTCAAGAACTGGCCAGCCCAGTCACCAGACATGAACATCATTGAGCAGGTTTGGGGTAGGATGAAAGAGGAAGCTTGGAAGACAAAACCAAAGAATCTAGATGAACTCTGGGAGGCATGTAAGACTGCATTCTTTGCTATTCCTGATGACTTCATTAATAAATTGTATGAATCATTGTTGAACTGCATGGATACAGTCCTTCAAGCTCATGGAAGTCACACAAAATAGTAAATATGACTCTAATAGCACCACAACTTCATTCACCAATGTTATGCAACATATATTTGTATTTAAGTTAATTATTTGTTTGAATATCACATTACTTTCTGTGGCTGACAAAACTTTTGTCTTGCCAAAATCTGACCATTCTGTGTCCATTAAATGATCAATATTTCTGCATTGATGCCAATTTATTTTCTTAACCTAAACCACATTTTGGAGGGTTTCAGCTTTCAAAAGAATAATTTATACAACCAATGGATGAATTTAACGTCAGGTTATAAGCTTTTATTTACATAACATGGATAAGCGACATAACTTCTGTCAGGGAGTGTAGACCTAATGGGAGAGAGAAGAATCAGCTGGGTAGAAAGGAAAAATGAGCAATTGTGCGTACACAGTGCTGTATAATATGATGACTGCAATATATTAAGAGGATAAACATTTCGATTGGCGCGCGTCTTTACTGATTCTTTGTCATGTACATTATTTCTGCTATATAGGCTTCACTAGGGTGTGCAGGCTGATAATAAAACACTAACCTTTTGGTACTCAAATATTGGTTTCATGTTCTCTGAACTAGCTATGTCGATTTATATTGTGACTTTATATTTTGAGTGCTTTATATTTATATAAAAGGTAACAAAAAGCAAGACGACTACATACCGTGCACGGATTCTGTTTTGAGTAGTTTTATGTTAGGCCTGTTTCACACTTCCGTTTTTGTGTCCGCCAAACGGATCCGTTTCCGTTTTTTTGACGGAAACTGATGCAAACGGATCCGTTTTTAAAAAAACGGATCCGTTTTTTTGACGGATCCACGGTAACCACTAATGGAAGTCTATAGAACAAAAAAAACGGATCCTGCAAAAAAATGGCGGATCCGTTTTTTTACGGAAACCAACGGATTTTGACGGATTTGAAAAAACGGAAGTGTGAAACAGGCCTTAGAAGTGCTACATAATATGTACTTGTTGGGTAGCCAGGATTTATTGCTTGCACCATTTTGTCTCTGCAGGGTCCTCCTGGTGGCGGTGGACCTCCGGGCACGCCAATTATGCCCAGTCCAGCAGGTAGGTTTGTGCATTAATATGGGAATGCATCCTCTCGCCAGAGAGTATAGGTGATAAATGTCTGGAGCCTGGGACCCCATGGATATCTACAACTGGGCTTCCAGGTGCCCTGTCCCGGCTCACTGTATGATCACCGTAAAGGCTCATTCAGACGTCCATGTAAATCGGTCCGCAATGCACCGGCTGGCCACGGGTCTCTCGACCTCAGCGTGACGGCTGCATAGAAATATATGAAGTGGTCTCGCTCTTGTTGGGCAAGCCATGGCCAGTTCTTGTATTAGCGATCCGTGCATGGACCTATTGGCACGCACGTCGGAATGAGCATTAAGGAGGTGTTTGAATGGATTCCTGTTCATAGTTGTGAAATGTTTTGTGGGAGAACCCTTAAAAGGAATCTATAACCAGGTTTCTGCTACCCAATCTAAGAGCAGCATGATGTAGGGACAAGAGGCCCTGATCCCAGCAATGTGTCACTTACTTTACAGGTTGGTGCAGTTTTGATTAAAAACCATTTTCTCTGTAGCAGATCTGGCAGTTCTCTGAATGCTGAGTTCTGAATAAGACCGCTCATACCACTGATTGGCAGCTTTCTGCCTATGTACAGTGTACACACAAAGTTTCCAGTCAGTGGTGGGGCACGGGTTATACAGAGCTCATGAATATGAAGAGCTAAATGGCAGGAGATTTACCATTCCTCTAGTGATAATCTCCTGCTGATAAAACAGTGATTTTATCAAACTTTTGGCAAGCAGCCCAGAAAGTGACACATCAATGGAATCAAGATCAATATCTGTACATTAATGCTGCCTGCAGATTAGGTGGCAAAAGGCTGGTGACAGATTCCCTTTAATGGGGTTGTGTAGTATTTAAAAATATGGATGCTTTTTTGTTTCAGAAACGGCACCACGCCTGACCATGGATGTTGCGTGGCATTGGAGCTTAGCTGCATTCCCTTCAGTAGGCCTGAGCTGCAATGCAACTTACAACCTCTGATCATGGGTGGCGCTGTTTCTGAAACAGAACAGCTATGTTTTCCTAACCATGGTCACCCCCTCTACGGCCACCATCCTGTCCAGAGTTGTGGTTGCTGTATATGAGACAATGCACTTACTATATACATGTTCACTTCTATTTCAGATTCCACAAATTCTGGAGACAATATGTATACATTAATGAATGCAGTACCTCCTGGCGCCAACAGACCTAATGTAAGTTGGGGATCAGTACAGATAGATTTTAATTGAATTTTTGATAATCCGCTCCAAGAGGTAAGCCTTACCCAATTGTCTGCGGGCGTATATTTATCTCATGTCCTATAATATACTGTAGCTGGATAAAGGATGGACTATAGCTATGAATATTTTCAGAATAACACTGATGTGCTCAATTTTTTTCCCTTTGGTATTAGTTTCCAATGGGGCCTGGATCAGATGGCCCAATGAGTGGATTAGGTGGGATGGAACCGCACCACATAAATGGCTCACTAGGTAAGTGCAGCCATCATGGCGACCGAGCTGTATTCTTTATAACGGCCTCTAGAATATGTCAGGTAGTAATAGATTTTGGTAGTCACACTATTAGTTCTATTACTGCATAAAGTTAAGCTCTTCTTACAACCAAACTCCACTCGAACATTGATTTACAGGTCATTTATATGTAGAGTTTTCAGTATCAGTACTTTTCTGTATCCATCTTGTGCATATTGTCATATCCCCATATATAGACTTACATTACAGCCAATTACTGTCCACATTTGGACAATATGACGTCACATCTCCATTTTTAACCCTTCTTTTCCTACATCATTTTGTAATGCAGTAGATCCTATTATGTTATGGCTAAGGAATGAGTTGAGTTACCACATACACATTGCCATGCATGTATTTTTGACTAACAGTAACTTATCCTTATGGATTTTTAAAAAAAAATTGGAAGAGTAGGTCTTCTACAGCCACCGTGTATAACTGTACATAGAAGACTGCAGAATGAGTTAACAGTAGTGTTGAGCATTCCGATACTGCAAATATCGGGTATCGGCCGATATTCGCTGTATCGTAATTCCAATACCGAGTACCGATATTTTTACAATATCGAATACCGGAATCGGCAGTTCCCATAATGCAATGAGCCAGTTGTGTTAGCCATGTTAACTAATAGCATGGCTGTGATTGGCTGCTGAAATGATGTCATCATGATGCGCGGTCTGTGCGGGCCTGCTCGGGGTTGTGTGTGTGTGTGTGTGTGTGTGTGTGTGTGTGCAGTCATCGTCCGATGGGACTACAAGTCTCATCGGGCTATGCCTGCTACAATGATGGGACAGTAGTAGTCCCATCATCCGGCTAATGTGTTGAATGTAAAAAAAAAAAAAAACATCCATACTACATACATACTACATATATACAACATTCATACAACATTCATACAACATTCATACAACATTCATACAACATTCATACAACATTCATACTACATTCATACTACATTCATACTTCATATATACTACATTCATACTACATTCATACTACATTCATACTACATACATACTACATACATACTTCATATATACTATACTCATACAACATACATACTACATTCATACAGCATGCATACATACTACATAATACATACATACTACATATATACTACATTCATACAGCATACATATATACTACATAATACATACTACATTCATACAACATACATACTACATTCAAACAGCATACATACATACTACATAATACATACATACTACATATATACTACATTCATACAACATACATACTACATAATACATACATACTACATATATACTACATACATACTACATAATACATACTACATATATACTACATTCATACAACATACATACTACATATATACTGCATACATGCATACTACATATATACTACATTCATACAGCATACATACATACTACATACAATACATTCATACAATACATACAGTACATATAACATAGAGTACATACTCACCATCACTTGTCACTTTGATCCCCGAAGCCAGTGTCATCTCACTGTAAAAAATATTAAAATAACAAACAACCAATATACTCCCTGAGCCGCAGAAATCCACGAGTGTCCCACGAGGATCTCCTGCAGTGCATCACTGAGAGGTTACTATAGTTCACTGGTCTCACTTTATGGCAAAAGCTGCGTGGGAACTTTTTCACACAGCAATGCCAAAAGTGAGACTAGGGACTATTTTTTTACAGTGGCGGAGGAATACAGTGCGGAAGGATACCTACCTCCCGTCATTGTATTCCTGGGGCCCCTAGAGAGCGGTCGCATCAGCTGATGCTGCTGTTCTCCACGGGAGATCGTCGTGGGACACATGTGGATTTCTGCAGATCAGGGAGTATATTGGTTGTTTGTTATTTTAATATTTTTTACAGATGACACTGGCTTCGGGGATCAAATTGACAAGTGATGGTGAGTATGTACTCTGTTATATGTACTGTATGTCTGTATGTATGTATTGTATGTAGTATGTTGTATGTCTGTAGCATGTTTTATGTATGTAGTATGTATGTTGTATGTCTGTAGCATGTTTTATGTATGTTGTATGTGTGTAGTATGTATGTATGCTGTATGAATGTAGTATATATGTAGTATGTATGAATGTAGTATATATGTAGTATGTATGTTGTATGAATGTAGTATATATGAAGTATGTATGTAGTATGTATGAATGTTGTATGTATGTAGTATGTATGTTTTTTTTTTTTGTTTGTTTGTTTTTTTACATTCAACACATTAGCCGGATGATGGGACTACTATTGTCCCATCATTGGCTAATGTGTCAATCACTGTCATTGTAGCAGGCATAGCCCGATGGGACTTGTAGTCCCATCGGACGATGTCTGCACACACACACAACCCCGGGCAGGCCCGCGCAGACCCCCGGCAGGCCCGCGCAGACCCCCGGCAGGCCCGCGCAGACCCCCGGCAGGCCCGCACAGACCCCCGGCAGGCCCGCACAGACCCCCGGCAGGCCCGCACAGACCCCCGGCAGGCCCACACAGACCCCGGAAGGTATCGCTCAACACTAGTTAACAGTCAAAAAAGTCTGAGCTCGTTCTTACAGCAGGGTTTATATCTGGAAGTTAACTGACAGACCAAACTTCTAACTCATTCTGCAGCGAGCTATGAACAGTGATACACAGAGGCTGTAGAAGCAAAACCATTCAAAAAAGAAAATACGACTGCAAAAATATTTTTTTATCCAATAAGGCCGGTTTCACATTTGCGCTTTATAGTGCAGCGACGGCCTGCGCACGGCCGCCGCTAAGCCCCGCCCCCTGCCGGCTCCCTGTCTGCCCCTTCCGGTCATCGCCGCCTACTAGCGCACATGGACGCTTGCGATCTGCGCACCCTATCTTTAGCATAGGGTGCGCAGATCGTGCGCTGGCCGTGCGCTAGCAGGATTTTGCCGTGCGCTGCGCACTTTTGAAGGTGCGCCGAACGCAGCATGTTGCATTTCGGCGCGCACGGCGCACCTTCAAAATTGCGCAGCGCACAGCAAAATCCTGCTAGAGCACGATCTCCACACCCTATGCTAAAGATAGGGTGCGCAGATCGCAAGCGTCCATGTGCGCTAGTAGGCGATGACCGGATGGGGCGGGCAGGGAGCCGGCAGGGGGCGGGGCTTAGCGGCGCCGTGCGCTGCAGGAAATAAATGCTAGTGTGAAACTAGCCTTACACTAGCATTTTAAAGCGAATGCTTTTAGAGTAAACATATTTTGAAAATCCAATTTGTGGTCTATGTTTTGGACAACTAGTCTGATGTGGTCCTCACCCTGTTACAGATGACTGACAGATGTGTAAGTCAAAGGGATCAGGGTAGGGAGAAGCCGATCGACTACTGTATCAGTCTGCTCATCTGAGACACATGGTCTCTGATCTGGCTTTTGAAAAGTATGTTTACTCTAAATGCCTCAAAAAGAAAAAAAATGTTGCCCTCAAAGATGTGCCATTGCCTGAGAGAGAAGATTAATTACTGGTCATCTACCTACAAATGACTATAAACATTAACATTTTTGTTGCATCCCGTGATGTTGACAGGTGACTTTACTGTGTGGTATTACCGTGTGTTTCTAATTATTCCCTTGTTTTGTAGGCTCTGGGGACATGGACAGTATTTCCAAGGTATGGTCATTTGTGAATAGCATGGAATTGCCAACGATGAGACCTGTTCTCCGTTGTGTGCACATTTTCTCCGTATCCTGTAATTCTAACTTTGACTAATGTGAACTCGTGTCACTAATCGTCTCTTAATTATCTTTGAACGTTTAAAGTGATTGTCCACTACTTTATCACTGATGACCTATTCTTCGGTAAGGTCATCAATGTCTGATCAGTCGGGGTCCAACACCCAGAACCCCTGCCGATCAGCTGATCACGGTGTAGGCGGCTGCTGGCCAGAAATGCTCAATTGCGGAGCTGCTCCATCTTCTGATAGTGGCCGCGTTCGGGTACTGCACATCTGCCTCCTATTGAATACGGAGCAGTTCCACAATTGAGCATTTCCGTCCGCCAATATAGAGAACATCTGATTAACGGGTGTACTGGGTGTCAGACCCCGGCCGTTCAGACATTGATGACCTTTCCTATGGATAGGGCATCAGTCTTAAAGTAGAGGAGACCCTCTTTAATCTTTCACCTCTCAAAATGCCTTTTTGTGGATGCTCTACCTTACATAACATGTATCGCTTAATCCCCCAGAACTCTCCGAACAACATGAGCCTGAGTAACCAGCCAGGCACACCACGGGATGACGGAGAGATGGGTGGAAACTTCTTAAATCCCTTTCAGAGCGAGAGTGTGAGTGTTGTGTCATGTTTATTAACATATTACTTACAGTGCCCAACATAAATGAGTACACCCCCTTTGAAAAGTAAGATTTTATCATTATGTCACCGAACAGTAAGTTTCCAACATTTTCACAGAATATTTTTTTTAATCCATAATGTGAAAGTAAGGTTAATAATATAACTTAATTACGAAATCTCTATAGTTTTATTCAAATTAGTTGATGCAAAAATGAATACACCCCACATCAAAAACCACTACATTGAGTATTTTGTATGACCTCCATGATGCACTGCCAGGATTCTCCGGTGTTTGCAGCAGGAGCAGTGATCAAGTATGCGATATGCGAGTGACTGAAGATTTGTCATTCTAGACCGGACAACACCTTTCAGGACGGCACCAAGTCTTCTAGGCATGGAATGGATAGTTGGCGACATATTGTAGCATCTATTTTTTCCATTCTTCACGAACGACCTCTTTTAGAGCCTGGATGCTGTTTCCCCTGTTAGGGACTGGAGTACATTTCTGGTGTAACTAATCATGAATTATTCAGGTGCGCTTGGTCATTACCCTGTCCCACCTCAGCTTCGTGCTCTTTTCTAAAAGTGGGCAGAACTGGCCTGACATGCCAGGAAAACGCCAAAAGGCTCCAAAATTTTGTGCAACTTAGAGTTGTGCAAAACTTTTGCGACATTTCACAGAGTTCTTGTGAAAACACCCTGATGAATCGGTGTCTTTCTTACATTCTTCATTTGATCATTTAGCATGGCTTAGTGGGGAAGAGGGTATGCTCTAAGCTGAAACCATGGGCCAAAAATGCCAAACTCATAGGTGGTGTAAACGGAGACTGGACAGTTTTGATAACCATAACATGATGAAAAAGTGACCATCCCATAAAACTTACTCATTCCTTCTATATATAATTACAAAATTACAGGTTTCTAAAACCTATACTGTAAATTTTATGTCCACCCTTGACATACTTAGACCCTTTTTCTTCACTTAAGTAGGTCCAGCATATTCTACCGCCTTGGATTTCTAGTATACCTTTATCAACGGTGTTTTTCTGATACAAAACTCCAAACACCGTGCATAGAAAACCCCTGCAGCATCTCCTGACATCCAATCAGTGATAGGCCTGCTATTTTAGTAAAGCAGAAAAGTTGAGGTTTAAGATTTGGAATTTTGTATCAGAAATGTAACTCTTTAAGATTTGCATGTTTGACTCAGTTATAAGGTGTTGTCTGAGACTTTTACAGTGATGTTCTATCCTTAGGATAGGTAATCAACATCTGATCAGTGCGAATTCCAGCAACTGTGTAGTGTCCGGGGCCGGGTACTGCAGATCCGCTCCATATTGGAATCAATAGGTGGCGAGGTGTTGTACCCGTCCGCCGCCACTATACAGTTGAGGGAGCTATGCTGTGCAACTCTGTAACTGAGTAGTTCTGCCCACTTCTGGCACTGAACAGCCACTTTGTGAGGGTGCCCACACCGATCATATATTGATGACCTATCCCCAAGATTGCCCATCAATGTAAAAGTCCCAGATAACCCCTTTTAAAGGTGTATTTTTAGCAGTATTTTGCTTTACAAAAGTGTATTGGTCTTTCCTTTTATATTTTATCTTCTTGAAGTCATTATTAGATTTGGCTAAAAAAGAAAAGCATATGAATACCCACCTTATGGCTATATCTGATCCCACTCAGGAAGTTCCTGCTTGTCTTTGCGCAGCCAGCCACCTGAGTTGAGCGCAGGTGCTCCTCCGGCTCTGAGTGAGCGCAGGTGCTCCTCCGGCTCTGAGTGAGCGCAGGTGCTCCTCCGGCTCTGAGTGAGCGCAGGTGCTCCTCCGGCTCTGAGTGAGCGCAGGTGCTCCTCCGGCTCTGAGTGAGCGCAGGTGCTCCTCCGGCTCTGAGTGAGCGCAGGTGCTCCTCCGGCTCTGAGTGAGCGCAGGTGCTCCTCCGGCTCTGAGTGAGCGCAGGTGCTCCTCCGGCTCTGAGTGAGCGCAGGTGCTCCTCCGGCTCTGAGTGAGCGCAGGTGCTCCTCCGGCTCTGAGTGAGCGCAGGTGCTCCTCCGGCTCTGAGTGAGCGCAGGTGCTCCTCCGGCTCTGAGTGAGCGCAGGTGCTCCTCCGGCTCTGAGTGAGCGCAGGTGCTCCTCCGGCTCTGAGTGAGCGCAGGTGCTCCTCCGGCTCTGAGTGAGCGCAGGTGCTCCTCCTGCTCTGAGTGAGCGCAGGTGCTCCTCCTGCTCTGAGTGAGCGCAGGTGCTCCTCCTGCTCTGAGTGAGCGCAGGCGCTCCTCCAGCGAGGACAACGACACACTAACTCAGTATATATCACAGTACAGAGAAATACAGGAAATCTATAGTGGAAGGCTTTTCTAACCCTATGTTTTCTTTCTCCACAGTATTCCCCTAGCATGACAATGAGTGTGTGATTCCTCATCATGTCTCGTCATGAAGACTGCAGTGAGTTAGCCCTCTTCACAGATCTGCCCTTGAGAAGTCCTATTCATCACCATGCCATTTAACTTAAGGATCCTGGTCCCCCATCACACGAAACCTTTTTTTTCTATATCTTGCCATTTACCCTGTTTGTGAAGAAGCGGGTCCAAGTGTAAACTCAAGCGACTGTAAAGAGTGGCATATGTAAAAATTTGCCCTAAACAGAACTGCAATTTATCATCTGTACATATATATATAAATATATATATAAATATATATATATTCCCACAGGACATTGTAAAAGGATATTATCACATGCCATCTTAAGTAGCGAGACATAGAGACTTCTGTTCCATCTTTTTTTTTTTTCCACGTTTACATTTTTGAATTACAAATTGTCGCATTTTCTCCCTGAACTATTTTGTGCTGTGTATATCACTGCTTAATAAGTTATTTTTTAAGGTAAACTCAAATGTTGTTCTGGTTTTTGTAAATGTCTGCAATCATGGATAGGAATAAAATGCTTACGAGTGCTTTTATTAAATTGCTTTTGATACAAGTTATCCTATGAATAACTGACTGATGGGTCTGGGAAATTCAATTGTGTCATTTGAGAGACTTGTGTAAAGGTGCAATTTTGTATATAAAAAAATGAAAACTTCAAGAGCAACACAAGGACTTGATTATTTTAGTGCTTTGGAGACATACATTTTTCATTTTCAAATTTGTTAATATAACAAAGATGATAAAAGAAATAAAGCAACTTATTTTCTTATTACAGCGTAAACCTAAAATGTAGAATTTACACATTAAGACGCAGTGTTGTGCACACAGATAATTTCTGTATGAGGTACACATTGATTACATGCTTTCTGAAGATCAGGGGCCAAGGGGGTTAGCAATAGGAAGTGGTCTTTAGTGACTGTTCTGTAATATTTTGTGCTGTGAGATGTAATCCACCCTATACACGATTATTTCCCAACACATGGAGCAAAGTTGATAATTTACAGAAGAGCCTCTGACAACATTTCACTGCTGAACCCTGTTTTTGGATCAAAATTGCTGACTTGTCCTCTCTTCCTGACGATGATGTACTGAGTACTAAGACCTGGATTGTGATAGCATTTCCCAATAGTTATTGGCCTTTGTGTCACTATTGGACTTAAAGCTAATGGCTGCCTTCATAATTGCCATAAGGACAATGGGACCAGTTCATGTGACAAGCCAAGCTTTCCATTACACCTATGACATTTTGACCTTGCTGCCCTAAACATCACTTCTTAGTGTAATAGAATGAGGGCATATAAATAATTAATGCTTGTATCAAAGTTCAAAGAGGTCTCTCATGTTATTAAATTGATTTAGTTAGATAGAAAAAAAAAACATTTCAATTGCAAACATGCTTATTTTCATGCTATCTTCTTTCATTCTCCTGCTGTGATAGCTTTTGTCTTACATAGTGTATAGCTTGTTTCCAAAGATCTCATCCACTTTATCTTTGCAGAAGTGTGTGCAGTAGCTTCATTCCAGGAAAGTAGTTAACTCCTGAGATCACAGTCAGCTCTCACCAGCCCATTGATTTCTGTTGAGCAGTTAACAGTACACCTCCCACCTCCTCGCTCTCATTTCCTGACAGAGCTGGTCTTCTCATTCCTGTATAATCACAATTCCCTAGCCACCACTATTAGCAGTTTTCATTGCAGTTCTCAATTTCCTCAGTTATGTGCTTGTAAATGAACTGTTATCTCTATATTTTACTGTATATTTAAAAAAAATTGTCTTTTCAACAGCTATCGGCGGTCCTGCAGTATCCTTACTTTCTAGTTGCTGGGTGGGAAGGCAGTCTTCCTAGAGTGACCTTTCTGGTCTGTTTCGTTGTGCTATGTTTTGTCATCTCTATATTTGCATTTAGAGATGATCTTGCATTTGAACAAGCACAAATCTTAGAACAGTGAGAGCTGTGATTGAGGACTGATAAGAGCAGCTTGGTCAAGAGCTGAGAGAAGACGGAGGGAGGTGAGCAGCTAACTGCGGCATAGAAATCAATGGCTGGAGGGAGCTGACTGCAAATTTAGGCGTGAACTCCTCTCCAGGAATGTTCGATACTTTCCCAGGTTCTGAAGGCAGAGCTCCTCGGAAACAAGTTGCACACTATGAGATATAAAAGCTTTCATAGCAGATTGAAAATAATATAGTTTGTAATAAACCTGATTTTTCTTTCCGACTAAATCAGTTTAATATAATGAGAATATATGGATATAACTATGTCCAAAGCTGGTCTGACTGCCTGTGAAAGGGGCTCAGTAGCTGCTCTTAATCCATACTGTTGAAGCAAGCTATATTAAATAGCCAGCATCTGTCTCTGGCCGCGCTGTCAATTTCTGACAGCGGCATTTAAATGACGTTATTGCTGGTGCAAGCACACATTGACTTCCAGCTACTATGAAAACTGGGAGCCTGCTGAAGGCTTTGCTGCCATCTTGGTCCTCATGTGAAGCCCAGCTATATGCTGAGCTTCAAAGGACATAGCAATTTACACTATATACTGTAATACTATAGTGTAAGCAATCAGGCGTTTACAGGTTCAAGTCCCCTAAGAAGGCTAATGAAGTTAAGAAAAAAAAAAGCTTTAAAGAAAGTGGTGTCGTGGCTAACTGACTACTATCCCCAGAGGGCGCTGCGGCGCCGGAGGGAGCAGCACAAGATGAGTGGGGACGGTGCTGCAAAGTGCTGTACACTGGACAAATAGTGCCCCGCTGGCAGCGCGGCACCTGCAGGGAGGATGGACGCGCCCGCAGAGACGAGGCAGAGGAACGGGGGCCGAACCAGAACATGCAGATAAGGGGTGAGACGAGAATGTAGTCAAAACTAGCCAGGGGGTCAAGATCAGACGGGAGCGCAGTAACCAGGGGGAGAAACGGAGGAGTGGTCAGGGACGAGCCAAGGGGTCAGAAAACTGGGAGAAGCTAAACGGTATTGAAACAGAGGACGGAAACGCAGTTCAGGGAACAAGCCAGGTCATACACACAACAGGGGTCACGCATATAGAGGCACAACGATACCCGCAGAGTAACTCAGGTCAGCTGCTCAAGCCGAGGGACCAGAACTATCACCGGACCTCAGGTGGATAGCAACTAAATAACCGCCCTAACCCCAGAGAGAGGCAGATTAGATTAACCCCTGTCTGACCAGGATAGGATAGAAACAAAACCCCGTCCTAGATCATGACAAATGGAATTACCTTTTCTCCCCCATTAAAAGTAAAGTAATAAACATATTTGGTGTCGCCACATCCGTAAAAGTTGGATTTATCAATATCCAGTATTAACCCGATCCATGAACGTGATTGTGAGGAAAAAAAAATCTAAATTGCAGTTGTGTTCACAACACCTACACTAAAACAAAATACAATAAAGAGTGATCAAAATCTTTTATATACCCAAAATGGTGTCTATGAAAAAATTAGTTTGCTATATAGAGAAATTAAAAATGTTGTAGGTCTTGAAAAATGGCAATACAGAACAAAACATTTTTTTTCCCAATCCAAACTTGTGCATTACTTTCTCACCTCTAGAAAAAAAAAACTTTGGCATCAGCGGAATTGTTCTGACCTGAAGAGTTAGGTTTCCATGTCATTTTTACTGTAAAAAGAGTGCTGTAAAAACAAAACTGAAATAGCACAAAAAGAGGACTTAAAAATCCTCCAATAATACAAGAAAACAGCAAAAAAGCAGAGAGGTTTACCCATCCATGCCTCCAGACAAATGCACTATCAGGATGCAGTGGACCCATATAATTAAGATGGCAACACAGGTGCAAGAATACCAATGAAACAACCGCTCACAGCCAGGGGCGGACCTACCGCCTGTGCAGTGCACGGGGGAGAGGGGGCCCCTCTAGCCTCCAGCACCGCATGGCTAATTATTCAAATTAGCCATGTGGAGCGCAAGGAGGAGAGGAGTCAGCCCTGAGGTGAGATGATAGCGTCAGTCACGCTGTGCTGCGCTGCTGCTGTGGAGGACGAGAGGAGGAGACAGATTGTCTCACTGTGCCTGTGGCGCCGGCCGGCTGGTGGCTGCGCAGGTCAGTCAGTCACTTGTGTGTATGTATGTCTGTGTGTGTACAGTTGTGGCCAAAAGTATTGACACCCCTGCAATTCTGTCAGATAATACTCAGTTTCTTCCTGAAAATGATTGCAATCACAAATTCTTTGGTATCATTATCTTCATTTAATTTGTCTTAAATGAAAAAACACAAAAGAGAATGAAGCAAAACATTGATCATTTCACACAAAACTCCAAAAATGGGCGAGACAAAAGTATTGGCACCCTCAGCCTAATACTTGGTTGCACAACCTTTAGCCAAAATAACTGAGACCAACCGCTTCCGGTAACCATCAATGAGTTTCTTACAATGCTCCGCTGGTATTTTAGACCATTCTTCTTTGGCAAACTGCTCCAGGTCCCTGATATTAGAAGGGTGCCTTCTCCAAACTGCCATTTTTAGATCTCTCCACAGGTGTTCTATGGGATTCAGGTCTGGACTCATTGCTGGCCACCTTAGAAGTCTCCAGTGCTTTCTCTCAAACCATTTTCTAGTGCTTTTTGAAGTGTGTTTTGGGTCATTGTCCTGCTGGAAGACCCATGACCTCTGAGGGAGACCCAGCTTTCTCACATTGGGCCCTACATTATGCTGCAAAATTTGTTGGTAGTCTTCAGACTTCATAATGCCATGCACACGGTCAAGCAGTCCAGTGCCAGAGGCAGCAAAGCAACCCCAAAACATCACTCCAGCCTAAGGGTAAGAAGTGGGGTCTTCCTGGGTCTCCTACCATACAGTCCCTTTTCATTCAGACGCCGACGGATAGTACGGGTTGACACTGTTGTACCCTCGGACTGCAGGGCAGCTTGAACTTGTTTGGCTGTTAGTCAAGGTTCTTTATCCGACATCCGCACAATCTTGCGTTGAAATCTCTTGTCAATTTTTCTTTTCCGTCCACATCTATCTAGGGAGGTTAGCCACAGTGCCATGGGCTTTAAACTTCTTGATGACACTGCGCACGGTAGACACAGGAACATTCAGGTCTTTGGAGATGGACTTGTAGCCTTGAGATTGCTCATGCTTCCTCACAATTTGGTTTCTCAAGTCCTCAGACAGTTCTTTGGTCTTCTTTCTTTTCTCCATGCGGTACACACAAGGACACAGGACAGAGGTTGAGTCAACTTTAATCCATGTCAACTGGCTGCAAGTGTGATTTAGTTATTGCCAACACCTGTTAGGTGCCACAGGTAAGTTACAGGCGCTGTTAATTACACAAATTAGAAACGCATCACATGATTTTTCGAACAGTGCCAATACTTTTGTCCAACCTCTTTTTTATGTTTGGTGTGGAATTATATCCAATTTGGCTTTAGGACAATTCTTTTTGTGTTTTTTCATTTAAGACAATTTAAATGAAGATAATAATACCCAAGAATTTGTGTTTGCAATCATTTTCAGGAAGAAACTGAGTATTATCTGACAGAATTGCAGGGGTGTCAATACTTTTGGCCACAACTGTATATATATATATATGTGTGTGTGTGTGTGTGTGTGTATGTATGTCTGTGTGTATGTATGTATGTGTGTGTATGTCTGTGTATGTATGTAAGTGGAGCCTGGCCCTGGAGGAGATGCGGACATGAAGAAAAGACTGTGATGAGGAGAGAAGGCCATGATGCCCAGGGTGATGGGAGAAGGCCATGAGGGGTGATGGAAAGAAGCCATTGATGGGGAGAAGGGAGTGATGGGCAGAATGCAGTGATGGGGAGAAGGCAATGAAGGGGTGATGGAGCAGGCAATGATGGAAGTGAT
The DNA here is from genome assembly GCF_039654945.1 of Dendrobates tinctorius. Classification (NCBI taxonomy): domain Eukaryota; kingdom Metazoa; phylum Chordata; class Amphibia; order Anura; family Dendrobatidae; genus Dendrobates; species Dendrobates tinctorius. The sequence goes on along the minus strand of NW_027361671.1, from coordinate 3,050,300 downwards.
GGGGAGAAGGCAATGATAGGAGTGTTGGAGCAGGCAGTGATGGGGTGATGGAGAAGGCAATGATGGGGTGATGGAGAAGGCAGTGATGGGGAGAAGGCAATGATGGGGGTGATGGAGAGGGCAATGATGGGGTGGTGGGGGAAAAAGAAATGATGGGGTGGTGGGGGGAGAATGCACTGGTGGTGGTGGAAAGGGCAATAATGGGGGTGATGGAGGAGGAGGAAATAATGGATGTGGTGGAATGGGCAATGATGGGAGTGGTGGAGGAGAAGAAAATAATGGAGGTGGTGAAGAGGGCTATGATGGGGTGGGGGAGAGGACAGTGGGGGATTGGGATGTTAGGAAGGGGACTTATAATGGCCTTAGGAACAGGGGGAGATAGAGGAAGACGTTATCGCTTATTATGTCTAACACAGTCCCTTAGTATATAGTGTACTCACTATGTCTACCACAGTCCCTTAGTATATAGTGGACTCACTAATTATGTATAACACCACCCTTATTTACATATATTCCTCTTTTATTATGTATAACACGTCCCTTATTACGTACCATCCTCTCTAGTTATAGATGGTGCCGTCCCTTATTATATAGCTTCCTCTGCTGTTATGTATAGTGTTGTCTCTTACATAGTGTATTCTTGTTAATTTTGTTATTTACAGTGCCCTCTTTTATTACATAGTCCCCACTCTTGTTAGATATAAAATGACTGCTGATGGAGCAGCCAGTGACCAAACTACTAGTCCATCAGCTCCTCCATTAGAAAGGAAGCTTTCCCATGCTCCATCAGCCATCATTGCTTTATACAGCTAACAAGACAGGACGGTATGTAATAAAAAACAGGGCTTTATATAATTCAATATGTAAGGGACGGTACTGTACATAAGAGGGCACTGTGTAAGGGACAGCAATATACATAATAAAGGAGACTGTAATACATATGTGTGTGTGGCTATATATATATATATATATATATATATATAGTATATGTATATACACATGTAGCTTTGATGCCATAAAAGGAGGGGGGCCCAGACACATTTCTTGCACAGGGGCCCCAAGCTGTCAGTGTCTGCCCCTGCTCACAAACTACCAATACATGGAGGGGGCGGTTGCCTGGTATATTAATGCACAATAAAAAACTTGTATGCGGCCGCTGTTCACACTATGGCAATGCACAGCATCCAGATTAACAGCCTAGTAGTGACACCCTTCTATTAGATCAGGCGGGCTGCCCAGCGCTATACCAATTTACACGGCCATTTGACTGCGCCCTTACAAAAATGCAAAAAGGAGCAACATTTCTAAACTTGGGCCACCACAGTAGAATATACCTATAAATAAATCATGGGGCACCATTTAAAAAAAGTCTGACTCTTCTCTGCTTTTTGGCCAACTGAATCTGCTGAGGTTTTTGGTCACAAGAGATGCCAGGAGTTAGGATCTGGCTTACAGACGCGAGCGAGGGGTAGCTCTCCAGCATCGTGGGCCCTCCAGTTCATAGGCACTATAGAAACTATCTGGTCTGAATCTATTGGAGATGCCCCACTGGTGAAGGTAATAATTTATTAATAGTCATTATATGGGTTTTTTGGGAAAAATTAAGATTTTTAGGGGCAGACCCTTAATATAATTCTGAAAGCCTGAGTCAGTGCTATTACAATTGGTGAGTCGAGATTGTGTAATTGCAATTAAAAATAAATGTAAAATAAACTGCAGGGGGTAGAAATGGGAGATTGGAGTACATAACGAGCAAATTTAGTAAAATTCATAGACATGATCCTCCTATGATCTGTTCATCCCTGATTACAAAGGAGCAGAAGCCTGCACATCCCTAAAATTCAATGAGGTTGAATATTATGAATCAATGCCAAATCATATTATTATTATAATGCTCCATCTAGTTCACTTTAAGATACGCATCAGTTACAAATAAGATCTAGAAGTATAAAAAAAAAAAGCTTAAGGGGCTCTGGTTAGACAGCCACCAGCAATCCAGAATTTTTAAACTGGCTCTGAACTGGGAGTCTGCTGGTTCCGGTGAAGATGTCCAGGAAAATAATATTGAACAATGAGAACTACCACCATGTTCACCCCAAAGCCCCCATGATCCCAGGGACCGCACTGATGTTCCAAGAAAGAGCCACAATTGACTGAGAGATAGCCATACATTGGCTAAATGCACATAGAAGGGGCAACAGGAAGACAGGGTAGGTGTGGAGAGGGATCACTCGGCACTAATGATGGGCGAACGTGTTCAGTTAACACCCGAGCATGCTCGTATAAGACATTATCAGAGTATATTGGGCGTGCTCATATATTATGTTTGAAACCCTGCAGCTGCATGATTTGTGGTAGTTAGACAGCCTGAGCACATGCAGGGATTGCCTGTTTGTTAGTGAATGTCCTCATGTGATGAGGCTGTCTAAAGCCCCCTTCACACATAGCGATATCGCTAAAGCGTCACCGATTTTGTGACGCAACAGCGATATCGGTAGCGATCTCGTTACATGTGACACCTCCGACCCGGCTCCCTGCTGGATATCGCTGATTGCGTGAGAACGGGATCCTCCATTTCTCGTCGGCTTCCTGCTGGCGCCGACGAGTGACTCCATGGATGCGGGCGGAAGACATCACCCTCGCTGCGTGTGACAGGTAAGTGACGACTGCCGATCGCTGGTGAGATCTGCCTGTTTGGCAGCTCACTAGCGACCATTTAGCGATGCACCAGCGATCCTGACCGGGTTGTATCATTTTCGGGATCACTGGTGCATCGCTGAATGTAGCGGGACCTTAACAACCGCAAATCGTGCAGCCGCAGAGACTCGAACATAATATACGAGCACTCTCATGCTGGGATAACATCTGACCATGTTCAGATAAGACGTTATCTGAGCACATTCGCTTATCACTACTCGGCACCAAACTTGCGGGCTCAATGGTAGATGTGTGGTCGCCTCCATTGAATGTCTGCCACTGACACCACTTTGAGCCCCATAGCAGTTTTAGTAATGTAGACGGAGATTGCATCTAAACACATAGCAGAATATTTGGGAGGCTGACATTTTCTAACTGTTTTGCAGTGGTAGTGGTCATGCTTTAATAACTGGTGTATCTTCATCGGTCAGTGCTACATTAATTATAATTTGCTCCTGCTGTGATGACCGGGGAAGATTTTCACTATAATTCTCACCGATTTCTGGTGTAAATGAGTAAACCCCTCTCAATAACCTTGCAACCTTTCCTAAAAGTGCAGCAGCAGGTAAAAAGCTGCAAATGATGTGTGCCAAGCCCTTTTTATGCAGATGAATCCATTCTATTGGCTATATTTACAAGAATATTTTTTGTTTTTATCTTATAAAAATGGGTCCAGAAAGCTGCTATTTTGCTGTAATGATGAAAACCACAAACACTATAGAAATGGTTCTTGTGGATGTATCCACATCGAAGGTGTTTATTATATTGTAACAAAAGCTTGGCACAACCCTAGCCGGTATGGAGGGCACTGCACATGTTTCTGTAACAGATTCCAGTTGCTTATTGACTTGGCAACATTACCAAACCTGAAAACCCAAGTGGCACATTTTGTCTTTACAGCTCGTTGAAACACTTTATTGGTCGTTACTGATACACTATTGTGTGATTCTAATCCGTAGTAAAGAAGTATTATGTCTGCAGTGGTAGCGATGCTCTCCATTCACCTGGATTGGAATTTTACGACCTAAAATACCAAATTGGGATTTGTAGTGTCTCTGGTAGGACAGCACTGAATGTATATTCATTCGTGGCCAAAAATTTTGAGACTGACACAAATTTTGGTTTTCATAATGTTTGCTGTGTAAGTTTTTATGGCAGCAATTTGCAATAAAAGGATGGTCTGAAACACAAATTAATTTCTTCTCAATGCCCATTTAATGGTGTAATCTAATATATCTTCTAATATACTTTAATTAAACAGTCCCTACCATTCCCTCACTACAGTAACTGCTTTATTTTTTGCTAGATCCTTTTTGATGATGCTTCATTTGAGAATCCAAGCGCATGCTGTGATCCTCCAAAGGAAACGTCATCGGGGGCAGAGGCTGGGGTTACTGCCGTAGCCTCTGCTCCCTCCCTAAAAGCGAAGCATCATGAGTGACCTCTTTTTCTGGAGCTGGGCTAATCTCTGATCTACTGGGCATGTGATGGTTGTCACTTTCGACAATTTCGACGTTTGCTCGGTAGATTCTTCTCATTGTGCAATATGCACAGTGACAGTGTGCTCCCTTGTCCATTTTGATCAGAAGTAATGATCCAGCAAGAAACATAATTCCTAGTCAATTACAACCTAGATGTCCATTGCTTACTTTCCTCTGGCAGATCGTGAACACTGTAAAAGATTTTTCGGTCAGTGTGGAAAAAAACTCCTACACTCGACATGCCTACATGTAGGACTCTCCACATTCATGACCCCAACCAGACCTTCCATACACTGTTGTTCCTCCTCAAAAATGTCCAGCTCTGCTGTTCCATGATGTAGGCACTCTCTGCAGTGTCTCATGGACTGTAAAGGACTGATTGTTTTATTAAATAGGCATCTTATGCGATGAATATATTGAAGTGATATGTTTATATTTGCTTACCATCATGATATACATGTTTAGGTGGCTTTGAAGTTTATATAAAGTGAAGAAAACTTTTGACAGAATAATCATGGTCCAAGTATCCTTTTTGTTGGAGCCGTCTTCGTCAACGGCACCTATGACACTGCCTGCTCCAAAGTTGACCCCACAAGCGCTGCTATTTCTTGCCAGTGCCAACACACACCTCCTCTCATGACATCAGTTCAGCACCGAGATCTGGTTTTCAGCCTTATCCACTATACCATCATCAGCCTTGACTTGGTTAACAGTTGCCTCTGTGTAGGAGATGATCTAATCTCCATGCTTCCCCCTGCCTAAAGGACCTGTCTCACATAGCGAGATCGTTAGTGAGATCTCTAAAACGCCACAGATTTTGTGATGCAACAGAGACTTCGCCAGCGATCTCGCTACGTGTGACACATAGCGGCAACCAGGCCCCCACTGCGATGTCGCTGATCGTGCTCGAATGTCCTGGGCCATATTTTGATCGCTGGTGTCCCGCTGGCCAGCATGCATTTTTGTGTTTGACGCCAACGAGCGACCTCGTTGGCGACTCAAAACTCAGGGACGCAGGCGGAATAGCTGCTTTGTTGAGTAGATCTGTCTTTATGGCAGCTTACTAGCGACCATTTAGCGACGTACCAGGTCGTATCGTTGTCGGGATCGCTGGTGCGTTGCATAGTGTAACGGTACCCTAATTCCCACCTCTATACTTGCCCTGATTTAAGAGGTCCACTACCATCAAAGCTAATCGAGCCACCAACACATCTAGATGTTTATATAGTGTTCTCAATCACATTGGTCCCATGTAATCTGAATACAAAGGTGTAGCCACACATCTGGCTCACCTATATCTCGAGCTCCTTTTGCCCGTCTGCAGTCCTGCATTCTCCTGTATTGATCATCACTGTTGAATGTCCTATTCGGCACAGTCCACTCAGCTGCATTAAAACCTCTGGTCCGTACCTTTCACTCTGACCTTTGGCTTAGAGAATCCACTGCAGCAAGGAAGCGCATAACATAAATTTTCATAAAGGACTATACAGTCATTCTGACATGGATTTTCAAAATGCATACAACAGCCACATCAGGTCTAAGCGATTTATTTGTACTTCACACATACAGTACTACATAACCCTCAGAAAACTGCAGGAAGCAATAGCTGCAGGGAAAGGTGGTAGTACTGAAGGCTGCTCCGATGGCCTCCTCGAGTAGGCCAGGCCTTCAGTCAGGCATCATCCGATTACATAACAATAACACAATAGATGTAGTGAAGATTAAACTATTAGCTAGATTACATGTAAATCTGTCTTCTTATCTCAAAGTCCATAGCGTGTTTAATGAGCTCACATTTCACACCGTCATTGGCTGAGAAGGCGATGAAATCTCATATGTGTGGAATGTTTTCTTGGCTCCAAGAGGTCACCTTGATATACCTAAATGGGTGAAGCTCTGGAAACCGTCTTCCACAGAACAAGCAGCCATTACTGTACAATTATGATTTCTGTGGCTGGTCTTCTATAATTACAGGACAATGTGAATTTCTGATTATCACACATATTTAGTGGGGGAGTTTTATCAAGCGGTCTACAAAAAAGAAATGTTGATTCAAATAGGCGGTGGCTCTGCAGGACTCGGCTGTTGATGGACCTGTGTTGTGAACCTCCATTCAGCACATCTGGCAATCCTGCCAATCAGCCGGGTGTCACACCTCAACTCATCAGATATTGATTAGAGTTCAGCAAATTTATCAAAATTCAGTTTCGGCGAATATTGATTTTGCATTATTCGCAGTAAACAGCAGAACGTCATTGGAGTCAATGGGAGTAGAAATGACCGAATATGTTCGGAACAGATCAACCTCTTTAATAACGATAATTGCAGACCATCTTTTTTTTATTGCTTCTGCTTTTTTATTAATTTCGGTAATATTCCTTTTACAATTCTATGAATAAACAAACTGACTATAAAAAATGCAAGAGCACAATAGTGTCTTATCCAAGAAAACTGGTGAGTTAAAAAAAGGTATAGGCTCACCTGAAGGGGTTGTGTGAGACACAACCACTGATGAGGTGAAAATGTCAGCTTCTGCAATATCTACGAGTGATGTCAGAGAAATATCAGGGTAAAGTGGAATTTTGATATGTGCTGCTGATTTTTCACACTCTAAATGATCTCAAGAAAAAGTGTCCATCTGACTCCTTCTTCAGGACAACCACAGATGAAAATGACAACTGACAGACATGCGGTTAAATACAAAAAAAAAACTCAAATGGAAGAGCCAAAAAAAAAGGGGGCAGGGTGCATTCACATGTGACATTCGGCACTTTTTTTGGTGCTTCCATTTGAATTTTTTGTTTATTTAACCACATGTCTCTGAGCTGTCATTTTCATTTCTGGTGGTCCTGAAGAAGGAGTAATATGGACTCTGAAACACATTGACATTAAACCGCTTTTTCTTAAGATCATTTTGATTGTGAGAAACCAGCAGCACATATCAAAAATCCACTTTACCCTGATATGTATAAACTGACAACAGGGAGTTACAATTCCTGAAAATACCCCTGCCCAATTCTCAGTAATCGCTAGGGCAGTAGCAGTGACAAATCAGGGTCTGATCCAGATTCCTGCTTGATTAATATTTTGCCATGTGTGAGACATCAGTATTTGCTGTGCCGATCAGATCATTAATAAAGGCTTTAGCTGCATGTCGTCGTTGGCCTCAGTACAGTTCCTGTGACCAAAGATTGCTTCAGGTGGCTTCTATATCCCAGCGTATTGCATATTGTTGGGGTCACACTGTGACCGACTGCAACAAGCAAGTCACAAAAATTTAGAACCAGTTGGAATTTTTTGTGATTTGCTTCTTGCAATCGAGGTACCTTATAGTTCAAAATGTAAAAATGTCATCCCATTCATATGCACCAAGCTGCGATGTACCCGCGGCATACAGCAATATTTGGCTATGTCTCCAAAGGCACCCCGTAGCCCACCCTTCAGCCTGCTCTCCAAAAAAAACAATTAGGCTGAGGGCACACTGTGTATATGCATTTAGCCAACTGTATAGATCAGGAGCGTAACGTTCCCAATTCCATGGGGATTCATCAGTTGGATGCCTAATGTGAGTTCTTTCGGCCTTTGGCAGATTGGGGTCTGCATACGGTTTGTTCTGTTGTGTATTAGAGTGCAGCAGCCTTCTCTTTCCCATAGATTACGCTCATAAGAGAGAATTAAAAACATCTAAATTTAATCTAGAAAACAAAGACAATTTTACATCTGTAATTTCATCTGTTTTTATATATTAGCATGCTATAGGAAACAGTTTTTGGTCTTGTAAATTTAATATTAAGAATTTCAGTGTAGCTGTAAAATCCAATGCTGTATGTATGATCCGTATGGGATTCAATTTTTGGGGTGGACCCATAGACTTGAATAGTTGAGTCTCATCAATAATGAATGTACAAGTATATGCTGCAATTTTTTCACACTGAATGTCGCCAATGTGCATGCATCCGACAGTGAGCACAAACACACTGGGCACAAAAACAGTGGGCATAAACACAGCAGGCACAAACGCAGCGAGCACCAACACACTGGGCACAAACACAGCAGGCACAAAGACACTGGGCACAAACACAGCAGGCACAAAGACACTGGGCACAAACACACTGGGCACAAACACAGCAGGCACAAAGACACTGGGCACAAACACAGCAGGCACAAGGACACTGGGCACAAACACAGCAGGCACAAGGACACTGGGCACAAACACAGCAGGCACAAGGACACTGGGCACAAACACAGCAGGCACAAGGACACTGGGCACAAACACAGCAGGCACAAAGACACTGAGCACAAACACAGCAGGCACAAAGACACTGGGCACAAACACAGCAGGCACAAGGACACTGGGCACAAACACAGCAGGCACAAAGACACTGGGCACAAACACAGCAGGCACAAGGACACTGGGCACAAACAGCAGGCACAAGGACACTGGGCACAAACACAGCAGGCACAAAGACACTGGGCACCAACACAGTGGGCACCAACACACTGGGCACAAAGACACTGGGCACAAACACAGCAGACACAAAGACACTAGGCACAAACACTGGACACCAACACACTGGGCACAAACACAGCAGGCACAAAGACACTAGGCACAAACACAGCAGGCACAAACACTGGGCACAAAGACACGGCACAAATACAGCAGGCACAAACACACTGGGCACAAACATGGCAGGCACAAACACTGGGCACAAAGACACTGGGCTCAAACACAGCAGGCACAAAGACACTGGGCACAAACACTGTGTACCTAGCTTTAGGTTAAATTCCCACAATGAGATTATGGTGAGTTTTTGACATTGCATATTTTCACTGCTACGTTATTCATATTGTGCCGTTTTCTCTGAGGTCTTTTCTCCATTGGTAATCCGTCTGATGAAGGTTTTAAGCTACAGACCGAAATGTCATGTTTGTTGCATTTTCTAACAACTCACATTCTCCATGTGCATCACACAAGTCCCAGATCTCATTTATAAGTTGTTCATGGAGTGGTATCCTACCTGAGCACTTCATTAGGTCACATTCACACAGACAGTATTTGGTCATTATTTTACCTCAGTATTTGTTCCATTCCTGGCTGTGACTTATTAATACTGATGGAAAATACTGAACAAATTTTCAAAGTGTGAACGTGGCCATAGACTGCATTCACATGTTCTTGTTTGTTGAGTTCAGGCAAGAGATCCTTATTATTTTTGGTTTCATCATAAAACAGCTCAGTGAACATGATCAAAACAGAGTTGCCTTTTTTCTTCAATTCTATCCTCCAGGAATGTTTTTCTAGTTTTCAATACGCTATACAGCATCATTTACTAGACATAAATGATGCCACTTTTTTTTTTTGCTGCATCTTGGCCATAATGCAGTGGCAACACGTAAAGTAAGGCCGGGGTCACACTAACCGACGCAAAATACGGTCAGTATTTTACATGCGTAATACAGATGAATGACCCCTAAACAGTGCTCCGTATGTCATCCGTAATCAAGGTGTGGTCGCGTATTTTGCGCATGTAAACATCCGTATGTAATCCGTATCCCATCCGTATGGCGAGATTTTCTCGCAGGCTTGCAAAATGGACATATAATGGAGCCCTATGACAGGTTTTATAACACAAACCAAAGAATAGATATAGACACATAGAATGCATATATATATGTATTCTATGTGTCTATATCTATTCTTTCGTTTCTTTATTAAACCTGTCAGTGTGAGTTTACTGTATAGCGCACTGAGTTGCCGGCTTTGCTAAAAGACACCGGGTGCGTATTTCTCGCAAGTCACATGTGTGGTCCGTGTGTAATCCATATTTTTTGCGCACCCATAGACTTGCATTGGCGTATTACGGGCGTAGTACGCTGACAATCGCAGCATGCTGCGATGGGCGCGGAGCGTAGAATACGCATGAGAAATATACGCCTGGTGCGAGGGACCCCATAGAGAATCATTGGTCCGTGTCTAATGCGTGCTTTTAGCGCCTCTCACTCGGCCGTATTCCTCGCCAGTGTGACCCCGGCCTTAGCCTAAAAATGGTAAAAAAAAATTAGGCCAATAACATTACATACTTCTTCTATACAGCAGTGCCTTTTCTTAGGCCAGGTTTTGTGGCTCTCCGCTCCTCACAGGTGGACCAGTCATTACTCCAGTCAGTGATTACCACATGTGGATTGTTGGAGTTTGATATAAGGCTGTATGGAGACTATGTGGAGGGTTTGACACCTTGTGTTGACTAACTGGATTTTTTTCTTTCTTCTTCTCGTCAGTTACCAAGACAGGCCATATTTGAGGTGCTCTGGAGGTTTTACGGTGTCTCTCACTCCCAAATAATTTCTGTTTTATGGCCTGTTGTGGTAACTGGGGAGAAATTTGAGGAACTGGGCCTCAGGATTAGATGACTCCTTGACCTTCTGTGTATTTAATCCAGTGTTCCTAGGGAAAAGCACATTGTTCCATTCAAAGGTGTGGGGTCCTGCAATAAAGAGGTGGTGTAACTGGCACAAGATGTAAATGAAACAGAAGAAAAATCACTGCTCAAGGAAAGAAAATGGACTGGAGGCTCCCACTTATGGGTGGAAGGTAACGTAGAGCTGTTGGTTTACGTACAGATTAGTGTATCTGAAAGGACTCTGCTTTTAGCTGTGAGTTAGTGCTCCTCCTATATCATCATGAGCAGATTGTGGCTGTGTATTATATACGCTATGTAATTTAATACTTTTAAAAACCTGGGAATTTCTCGATTTTGTTCTTTAGATTATTTTTCTTCCCATTCTCTTTGAAGAACCATAAAAAAAAAAATTTCTGCTGACCGCTATATTTAAGGGGTTTTTTTATTAGGTGAGATGAATAGTAGTTTTTAATGACACCACTCACTTTATCATATAATGTAATGAAAAAGTGTGAAAATTCTAAGTACGGTGAAGTGATGAAAACATGAAATTCAGCCATTTTTGACTCTTGACATTCACTGTGCAGTAATAACGAGTTGACAACCTTAGGCTATGTGCGCATGTTGCGGATTTGCCTGGGGAAATTTCTGTGCAGACTCTGCATCTCTTGGCAATTACGTGCATTTTTTATGCAGATTTCTTAGCTCATCAAAGATGTACTACTATTAAAAAAAAAAAAAAATTGCTTTCTCAAGTCCTTCCTCCATTGTTATGTTTCAATCAAGATTGGCTCTATTTTTGATTCTCTGCCCACACACTCTTCCTCCTGATTTATTTGCATTTTAAAAATCCACTGCGGTTTTTCAGCCAAATCCGCATGAAATCCGCAAACACTTTTACACCTGCGGATTTGTTGTGTATTTGAGTGCCTCAATGGAAGTAAATGGGGGCGGGAAACGCTGCAGGTCCTCACAAAGAATTGACATGCTGTGGAAAATAAAGCGAATCAGGATGGAATTTTCTGCAGCATGTGCACTTCAATTTTGGATTCCCAATTTTTTAACCTTGCTTGAACACTCATTTGAAGACTCCGTGCAGAAAAACCACTGCGGATCCGTAACAATTACGCAACGTGTGTACATAGCCTTATTCTTCATGATCACGTATGATCATGGCAATACAAATGTAAACCTTGTTGGGTGTGTTGTTTTTTTGTTTTCCATTTGAGTTGTCCGTTTGACATCTGTAAGTTTATTTCTTTTTTCCTGTAAGAAAGCTTGTTTTTTTATGTGCCAAGCTGTAGTTTTTTGTTTATTCCTCTTTAGGGCACATAAGATCTTTTGACTGCTTTTTGTGTCTTTATTTGGATAAGTGCATCGAATGAAAGATGGCAATTTTATGCTCCTTCACGACATGCACCATACATGTACGGAGCATGTCGTGCCCCTTCCCTTTTGATGTGGGCTCCGGTGGTGAGCCCACATCTTTCCCGGCACATGTCAGCTGTGTTGACCAGCAGAAATGTGACCCTAACAGCCGTGGGTGGAATCGTGATCCACTGGTGGCTGTTAAGCCGTTAAATGCCGTTGTCAATCTCTGACAGCAACATTTAATGTGGTTGCGCCGGAAGGGCGTCACCAATCCCACCCATCGCCACCCGTGTCACATGACTGCGGGTCGCCAGGAAACCCCTGTGGTTGTCATTGTCGGATTGCTATGAGCGCCGCCCAGTGGTTGGGGCTCATAGCAAGTGAGCAATTTTGCTACTCACAGGTGATCTGATCATCGTCTGTGTGTTGCAGAGGTGATCAGACAACTGCAGCTTCAAGTCTCCCATGGAGACTATTGAGGTATGTAAAAGAAAAGTTTTTAAAAATATTAAAAATTTAAGTTCAAATCACCCCCCATTCACCCCATTCAAAATAAAACAATTAAAAATTAAATAAAAAATACACATTTGGTATCGCCGCGTTCAGAACTGCCCGATCTATCAAGGTATAAAAATAATTAATCCAATCAGTAAACGCCGTAGAAAGTCAAAATGCCAGAATTACGTTTTTTCCTAGCACCCATGACAGCACCCTATGAGAGAGGGGATCCGCCCCACAAGGACAGGGAACCTTTAAGTTAAAAAGGGCGGCTCCTCTCTCCGTATCAGTGGTTTCCTGTCCTTGTAGGGCGGAACCTTGTACCTGATGGCGGCAGCGGCAAGTGCTGTAGAAGATGGAAGAAAGGAGGATCCCAGGCCTGGGCCAGTCGGCTGCAGCAGGGCACCGTCTCTGCTTTCGGCCTGTGCCCTGGAAGTGCCACGGGGGGCCCGATGGGGTCTTGGGCGTGAGCCGGCAGGTGTCGGCGGCGCCAGCACTGCATGGTGGCCAGCATCCCTGCGTCCCGGCGCATTGCCAGAGCGTGGCTGGAAACAGGAAGTTGTGCTCGGATGACGTGGCCGGGACCTTTGCACTTGGGGAACCTGGGTAGCGGAACCGGAAGTGCGGGGGACACCGGCCAGCGGATCCCCGTGCATGTAGGTACTTAAGGATGGACCGACGGCCAGGCAGGGGCACACACGCAAGATGGAGGCACAGCAGAGCCCACAGCAGCAGCACAGAGGATCACCAAAGGATCAGTCACAGCGTTCTTGGCACCAAGAAGGAAGTACGGACCGATCCAGTGGCACACACAGGTCCAGTGATTCCAGGCGGCACAGCTTCACCAAGATGAAAAGTTCCACGGTCCCTAAAGAGACCCTTTGGATGACACCCAGCCTCCTGTACCAGTACCCTTTATTTGTTGGGAGTGGTGAGTGAGCTACGAGAATGCCATTTGTTAATGCAGGCCTCTCTCCTCTCTCCCCTTCTCCCCCTGTTTTCTATATGGCCTTATGTTAGGAGTTCCCTAGGAAACGTACAGGGAAAGCAAAGCATAGGGAATGTGCTTTATGTGGGTGGGGTCTGGACAGTGCATTGCCCAAGAAGTTATGTCATCCGTCTCTGGACGACCTTTTGGAAAAGGCCGCTGACAATACAAAAGGTTTTCCTAAGCCTCCCTTTTCTTCCTTTATGCAGTCCTTTTGGAGGAAAAAGTTTGACAGGAAGAGGGGGGTCCATGGATCAAGGGAAACGTGACGATAGTCGGAAAAGATCCAAAGGGTTCCTGTTTGGCTTTTCCTCCCGAAGAGATTGGAAGTCCCCCAAATGACTCTCTCCCAGGTGGGGGGAAGGCTCTCCCACTTCCTTCCAGCCTGGGAGAAAATATCAGCCAGCCTCTGGATTCTCAACAGGTTTATCGTCATGGCCCATTGGGCGTCTGTCACAGAACGGACCACTCTAGAGACAGAGGTTTTCGGCCTCTTCCGGAAAAAGGTAATCTAATATGTACCAGTAGAGGAGCAGGGGGAAGGCTTCTATTCTCTTCTGTTCCTAATAAAGAAACCGGATGGCTCTTTCAGGACCATCTTAAATTTGAGAGGCCTGAACAGATATTTAAGAATTCCAAAATTCAAGATGGAATCGATAAGGTTGAAAAATCAGCTACTCTTCCCAGGCTGTTATATGGCTGACCTGGACTTAAAGGACGCGTATTATCATGTGCCAATTCATACAGCATTCAGGAAATTTCTCAGGGTGGTGGTACCAGTGTGCGGCACAGTGAAACATCTTCAGTACAGAGCCGCTCCCCTTTGGGTTGGCGGAGGCCCCTCGGGTTTTTACAAAACTGATAGCGGGAGTGACTGCTCACCTGAGAGACAGTCTATTTCCTGATAGTGGGGCGCTCCTTTGCTCATTGCCATAGTCAAATGGGGGACATAGTCACCATTTTAAGAGACTTAGGATGGTGTTTGTAACCGTGATCTTTTATTTTTTTTTCCAGGTTTAGCCACAGATGACACAGATCTTTTTGGGGCTCTTACTCAACTCCCACTGGCAGGAATGCAGTTTGCAAGAGGAGAAAAAAAAGAAGTTATTCAATCTCATCTCCAGGACAATAAAAAAATCCAATACGGACTCTCAGAAGTACTATGTCGCTCGTAGGCTCCCTAGTATCCCGGCAGTGAAGTGGGCCCAGATCCATTTGAGAGACTTGCAAGAATTCATCCTAGAGAGTCAGCGTCTGTTACAGGGACATCTAGACAGTACGCTAATTCTGCCACGGGAAGTCGTGTATTCTCTCTGTTGGTGGTTGAGGATAAAAACTATTCAGGAGGGAGTCCCTTGGTTTCCTCACATCTCCAAAGTAGTTACCACAATTTCCAGCCCCAGGGGGTGGGGGGCATATTTGGAAAGCCACCTGGTTAAGGGGACATGGTCACGGTTAGAGAAGGGAGACTCCTCGAATATGTTGGAACTTCTGGCAGTAGAGAATGCGCTACAGACTCTTCTGCCATTCCTGCAAGGCCGCCATGTAAAGATACTGTTGGACAATCAGGTCACAGTAGCGTATGTGAACCATCGGGGGGTACACGTTCCCTGGCCCTATTGCCAGTAACCAAACGGATTTTAAAATTGGCAGAAGCCAACATGAGAGAGACAATGTGAAATCAAATTTTCTAAGCCGCAGGCCGCTGTTGCAGGTAGAATACTCCCTCAAGTCGGCGGTGTTCAAGCAGTTAGTGGAGATGTGGGGAGAACCAGAGATCGACCTGTTTGCCACCAGACAGAACACCAAGGTGGAGAAATTCTGCTCCCTGAACCCAAGAGATAATCCCTATGTGATAGACACCTTCTGGATCAGATGGAAGTTTTCCCTAGCATATGCCTTTCCCCCAATCTGTCTGATACCAGTAGTCCTCAGGAAGATCAGGCAGTAAGGACGAGAATAATACTCGTAGCTCCCTTTTGGCCCAATAGGCCCTGTTTTTTCTGAAATATGTCAGCCATGGATGCCTGGATCCTTCCGGAGATCCCGGAGGTCCCAGACCTTCTAGCTCAAGGACTCGTGCTTCATCCTCAGGTATCTGGGCTGCACTTGACAGCCTAGAACTTAAGAGGTCGGTGCTAGGGGGGTAAGGGATTCTCAGATAACCTGATTTCCACCTTGCTTGCTCATAGGAAACCAGTTACAAGGATTTATGGTAGTTCTTTGGAAGAGCTTTTTATCTTCTACAGGGTGTTCTCCAAAAGGGAAGGTGCCCCTGAGGGAGATTCTGGAATTCCTTCAGAGAGGGCGAGATCGGGGCCTAGCACTAAGCACGTTGAAGGTTCAGTTGTCAGTATTGGGGGCACTTTATAACTACAACTTAGCAGGTAACCGGTGGGTAGTTAGTTGCATCAAGGCCTGCACTAGATCCAGAAGAGCCCCGATAGCCAGAGTCCCTCCGTGGGACTTGAATCTGGTCCTAAATGCTTTGACCGAACCCCCTTTTGAGCCATTAGTAGATGCATCCATAAAACTGGTTTCCTTTAAGACCATACTCCTGGTGGCCCTTACGTCAGCACGCAGAATTGGGGTCTTACAGGCCCTTTCAGCAGATCCTCCTTTTACAGTCATAATGGATGATAGAGTAGTCTTGAAGCCCAATCCAGCCTATTTGCCCAAAATGGTGTTGAGATTCCATAGATCGCAAGACATATCCCTACCTTCCTTCTGTCCTGACTCAAAAAATGATAGGGAAAAGAGATTTCATACCCTAGATGTCAGGAGGTGCCTCCTTCACTATTTGCAGGCAACAGAATCTTGTAGGAAGGATAGGGCTCTGTTTATCTCCTTCCAGGGTGCTAGAAAGGGGATGGGAGCCTCGAATGGTACCCTGTCCAGGTGGATAAGGGAAGCGATCAAGTTGGCCTGTGTGTATGTGGGAAGATCGATCCCGGATGATTTGACGGCTCATTCTACAAAAGCAATGGCGGCCTCCTGGGAAGAGGGCAGAGGTGTCTATCAAGCAGATCTGTAAGGCGGCTACGTGGTCATCACCTTCCACCTGCTATTGACTAGATCTGTCTGCCTCTTCTGATTCAACGTTTGGGAGAAGGGTTCTACAAGCTGTGGTCCCTCCCTGTAATTCTCTCGTAGGGTGCTGTCATGGGTGCTAGGAAAACACGGGTATTACTTACCGGTAATGTTTTTTTACGAAGCCCATGACAGCGCTTTGGTTGGTGGGTCATTGTATATAGTTCCACTTAAAGTGAGATTAAGAATAAGTTGGTATAGTCAATGAAGTTATATAAATGTATTTGTGTGTACACTAACTGGAGGCCCTCTCAAGCTCTGTAAACCACTCATGTGGAGAGAGGAGCCTCCCTTTTTATCTTAAAGGTTCCCTGTCCTTGTGGTGCAGATCCCCTCTCTCATAGGATGCTGTCATGGGCTTCGTAAAAACACATTACCAGTAAGAAATACCCGTGTTTTTGGTCACCACAACATTGCATTAAAATGCAATAACGGGTGACCAAAAGATCGTATCTGCAACAAAATAGTATCATTAAAAACGTTAGCTCAGCGAGAAAAAATAAGCCCTCACCAAGCCCTAGATCGGAAAAATTGAGATGCCACAGGTCTCAGAAAATGTTGCAATTTTATTTATTTTTTTTTTAAACAAACTTTGGAATTTTTTTCACCATTTGAATAAAAAACAACCTAGTCCGCCACCGCCCCCAGCCCTCTCTTCCCAGCGCTGTCTCTCAATAGGGTGTACATGGGGCAAGATCTGTCAATCACCTTAAAAATGGCTGTATCCTCAAAGTATATTAACTCTGAAACACCGGAACGTTTCGTAGCACTATATCCCTGGCTGCGATTCATCCTGTCAGAGGTTTGGGCAGCATGAATGGGGGTTCCCTTTATTGCTTGATGTCGGGTGAGAGTATTTCTGCACAATTCCTTTTTAGGTGCTTCTATTGCGTTAATATCCTCCCTCTTTCTGGTAATGTCAGTCTTTAGTGTGAGAGACTTGCCAAAAGGGGAAACCTATAAAACTGTAATATAAAAGCCATCTTTGGCCCATAGCAACCAATCACAACGCAGCTTCCATTTTGTATTCTGCACGTTAAAATAAACTGTTGCCAATAACTAATAACAGCTTTAATTTTTCGACCAGTTCAATAATCTGACCCATTGAATGTTGCCGCACTTGGCTTGTGAACTTTACACAGATTGCACTGTAAAACCTGTTATTTCTAAGGGTTTATTCTGATGTAGTGTTTGGGCCGAGGCTGTGCTATGAATGTATCTATAAAACCACCCATCAACCACAACAGGTCCTATCCGCAAGCTGTGACTCCGATAATGCGCCGCATGCCCTCATCACAACGAGGTTTTTTGGTTAATGGCCTCTTTACACTGATTGCACCGCAGCGCATGTTTTCTGAGATACGGTATATTAGGATATTTATGCCATAGTATAAATACACTGTGCTCTCATATTCTAGGGTTTTTTGGTATAGTATAACATTGCACTCTGTGTTTGGGACTTATGTACTTTAGTTTTAGTAGTGATTTGGTGTATTGTACAGAATACCATCGCTGGGTGCTGTAGTATTCCTTGATCTTGTGAGTATGCTCCTCTGATGAGCTGAGCATTACTGAGAAGTGTGAGAATGGAAGGCAAGGTGTGGTTACATGCCACCTGGGCAAGCTGCCAGCCTGCTCCTATGACCCTGGGACTGTGGTTCACTCATGTGACCCCACAGGCTGTGCACTTTGTATCAGCTGAGACATGAAAGGCACCTGCTGGAAAGTGTGCACTGCCAGTACCTGCTGCACAAGTGCCTGCACCCTCCAGCTCTGCCTGCCATTCTTAGGTTACATGCCACTCAGCAGCCCGGCCGGCCTGACCCTCCCCACACTCCTCCTGCTCGCTGCACACTTGGCATTGTGTCTTCTTGCCGTTCACAGATCCCGGACCCGGCTCCCGGACCCCAGGCAGCTCCTGCAGAGGTTAGTGTCAGTGACCCGCATGCTGCTCTCTGGGGACCCGGCTGATGCAGCAGGTGACACCCGGAGAGAGGGCTCAGCCCTGACATCTGGCTACGAGATGGGTGAAGTCCAGATGTGCCACACGGTCTACCCCTGGCACTCCAACCACCTGGGTGAGCTGAGTGCTGGACAGCTCCTCACCTGGATTGATACCACAGCCTGTCTGGCAGGTAGGAATAGGAGCACTGCTCTTTCTTCAGAAATGAAAACTGCTTCTGTAAAAAAATATCATTGGGGTGATGTCTTATTTCAAAGTGAATACTATTTAGCCTAATCTTGTTCTAGTCTTAACTTTTTTTTTTTCCTCCATCAAAACAGTGTCACACTAGTCTGTGGGCTGAGTCTGGTATCGCAAAACTTCTGGGGGGGGGGGGGGGGAAGACCCTATCTAATCTTTTTCTAATCCAAGAAAATCCTATTAATGATCTCTATGAAGTTTCAGAAGGAATAATGAGGCAGAACTGATGCAGCAGAAAGCCATTAACAAAATAGTTGTTGGGACACAACGGTGCTGTCCAGCTGAAACACCCTGATTTTAACTGGATCAGGTTTTTTTAAGATTTTAAGTTTTAGAGAAAATTGATCTGTTAAACAGCCATGCATTCTCTTTCATTTGAAACTGACCCAATAACCAAAAAATGGATCCTTTTCAAACCAAAGGAAAAACAGATGGTTGGTTACCTAATGGATCAATTTCCCATAGTCTTCAATGTAAAAAAAATCCATCCAAAATCCGTTTGTTTTTTTATCAGACAAAAAAACATTTTCTGCACTGTTTGGTCGCTGCTACTACTGCACAAGTGCACATAGCCTAATTCTATGGTAAGGAGGTGACTGACTGAAGGCTATGTAGCATTTGATCTAACAGTCCACTGCATCTAAAATAAAAAAAAGCAAAGCTTGCAAAAGATTTAATGACAAATTATCATTAGTATCTATGTAAGCCTGTATGTCCCCTCTTTACGGATAGCATTCTGGTCCCTACTTTATTGTTCACCTATCAAATGAATGTTTTCCAGAAGTGGAGAAAGGATGGGAGGAAGGACTGTAGAACAAAAAATGCTGTAAATGTGGATTTGCCCTTTCAAAGTGTTTTCCCGGTTATGCCAAGATATGCCATAAATATAATAGATGTGGTTCCCACTCATGGGACTGATCCCCGAGCCCTAAGCGTGTGGATATTGAGCATCGCTGGGCTGTTTTCAGAACTCCCGTTGTAGTGAATGAGAGCCGAGCAAGACAGGAGTGCGGGGCCACCGTTCTGGAGACTGATGCAAGTTCTAGAAGAGGGACCTAATCTATCAGAAATTTATGGCGCACCTTTTTGATATGCCATAAATGTCTTAAATTGGAATAATCCTTAAGGGGATATTTGATTGTGGGTGCCTGAGTTTCCTATTGCACCTTTTGAAGGTTCTAACTTTGATTTGCTATGGGGCATAGGAACGATTGAAACATTTGTAAATCCTCTGAAGTAAAGTTTCCGACAGTCTAAAGTTGATCAGATTTCTTTCAGCAACGCTCAATTAGTATTTTATCCAACTTTTTCTCAGTTCCTAACAAATAGGTGGAAATGTTTTTTATTTTATTTTGGCAAGGGAGTTTGTTGGATTAATGGTTAGATATATCCTTTATTCTTGGCTTTGCCAGTCAATTGTGACCGATTGTTGATAAATTTGTAGACAAGCGTTCCTCTGCCATAGTTGATTCCTGTTTCTTTTGTATGATGATATTGTTCTCTAAATGAATTATATTCTTTCTGGTAATATGATTTGTTCATAAGGTATTATTGTTATTGTGTCTCATGTCTGCTTTTTTTCTTTTTTTTTTTTTTTTTTTTTTTCCAGCTGAAAGGCATGCCGGTGTGGCTTGTGTTACTGCATCTGTGGATGATATACAGATTGAAGAGACAGCCAGGTACTGGTCCTAAAGTCTCCAATAAGAGCAAGCTTACCTTTATAATCTCTGGTTGCTATTAGATTTTTATTGCTGTAAAGATCAAGGTTCGTTGGAGGGGGGAAAAAAGCTTGTCAAACATCTGTCTAATGACTATATGTAATGAGTGTAAACTCTGCTTATAATGGATAGGATTCATTAAAAGTGTTGTCTTAAAAAAATCAATTTAAATGTTTGAACTATAAATATAGGGCCCTGTTCATCAAAGTAAAAAGCTGTGAAGAGTAGCCAAATTGTAACTCGTTGCGAAGCTGCGTTAAAATTTTCCTTATGGTGTTTTCACGCCATTTTTTCCCTGCTCTGACAAAGAGGGTAGAGCTGGGACATGACGTGGGTAACATCCACTCCTCAAATTCGTGGCGTTATTTACGCCACAAATCTTATTCCATTCACTATGACAACCACTCATCAGACACTTCTAATTCATTAAGAGGCCCACTCCTCTTCATAAAGCAAAGATTGACAACATCAGAGAAAGCTTCGGCCTACAGTCTCCACTGCCCCTCCTTGTAACTACTCAGCCCTCTTCTTCCAAAACCAGCTTCTCTGTCATTACAGAAGATAAACTTTCCTTTCTACTCTCCAGATCACATCTCAACACCTGTGCACTTGACCTGATCCCAAACCTCACCACAGTATTCATTCCAACCCTAACCCGTTTCTACAACCTATCACTAACAACTGGTGTCTTTCCCTCATGCTTTAAACATGCCTTGAATCACACCCATGCTCAAAAACCCTTCCTTGACCCATCTTCTGTGCCGCGGCTCCTGGATACCCGAGGTTTACATTAGAAACCAGTGTCGCTGGTCCTGATCGCTGAGGCTGTCTAACGATGTCCCAGCGATCTCATCCATGTCGGATCGTTGGTGGGATCGCTGGGACATAGTTATGTGTAACGGGGGCTTAAGGTCCCAGTCTGTAGTCTTAAACGTACCCGCCTCCGTTCTCACCTATTGGCGCAGCTCCATTCTTGCTGTCATCCTTGTGACTGCAGATTCTGGCGGGCAGGAAGCCACAGGCACAAGCTCTACATGAAAGTCTGAGAGCCAGAGTGGGGCTTTTGTAGACTGGCGTTGAAAAATGACCTCCGGTTCACTTCTTAAAATACTGGAGCGATCTGGCAGGTCACAAACTGAAGTCCGATGGGAGCAGCAGCAATAGAAGGTGAAGATGTCAGCAGGTAAGTATAGGACCAGGTGTGGGAAGCACCACTCCAGCACTACAATGAAAGGAAAATGCTGGAGTGGTGCTTTAAAGGAAATCTGTATGCAACTAAAAAAAGGAATGATTGCCCTATAAATAATCAAAAAATACAAGCAGTGCTGCATACAATGTAGCAAAGCAATTATATACAGTAGACGAGAATAAAGCCACATTAAATAGTCTGCACAGACTCCATTTAATGTGGCTCTTATCTACTTAAAGGAAAATTGTCACCATGTTTTTGCCACCTTATCTGCGATCAGCTTGATGGTTGGGCAGAGATCCTGATTTCAGCAATGTCTCTTGCCAAACTTCTGTTTGCAGTTTTGAAAAGATCAGTGGTTTTTTTTTTTTTTTTTTTTTCTGTTGAAGGTCTGCCCGTCTGATTGCTGAGCTCTGTATAACCCCAACCCCACCACTGTTTTCTGCCTACGCACAGTGTACACAAATATCTGTGACAGTGGTGTGGGTTGGGTTAGAAAGAGCTCATGAATTTAGAGGACTAAATAACAGCTGGTTTACTAATCCTCTAGTCATCTCTTGTTAAGTGAGCAGCCCAATAAGTGACACATTGCTGGAATGGGGGTCTCCATCTTGCCTTATGTTGCTCTTTGATTAGATGGCAAAAACCTGTTGACAGATTACCTTTATCTGGGAAGGGGATAACTTTACGAATTGGCACAAGCCTCTTTACTCCTTCCACACCAGAATTGTCAGGGTCCAAGTGGAGCTAGTTAGTGGCCATCAGTATTGTCAATGCCCTGACACATATTCGGATGCCCTGTCTTGCTCACTTTACATGAGGGAGTATGCCGGAGGAAAAGGACAGCAGTGGAGAAATCTGATCCTCCATCGTTTCCCTGACTTTTTTTGCCCACTAGTCCTGGCTTCCATTCTATTGATTCCCCACCATGTTTGGTGATTCATTACTTTATAGGCACGTAATTACACGATCATCTCCAGGTGTTACTGTCGCATTAGGCAGTCTCGTCATTTTCCCATGCTGTCACTATTGTCTATATTTAGTTGGCAGAATTCTCCGTGATGCCATTAGGAATTTCATTAGGAGATCATATGACGTGAACTCCCCTCCGACCATTGGTCCTCTTGTTGGAGGATTAGAAGACCCTGGCAGGAGACAGTGGAAAACTTCTCTCCGGCTTCTCTTGGCAGTGGCCTAGTTTCAGTCCAGGAACCTTCTCTATCTTCCTGACAAGAATTGTTCTGGGTTACAAGCTAAATGAATACTTTAAATGGACGGGAGCAGGGATAAGTAAATGATTTCAATAGATGTTCAGGGACGTTTCCGCCGCAAAAGCTTTCCCTTTATTAAGATGGATTGTGCGGCTTAGCAGGGAGTAGTGTTGCGCCACCCAATCTAGGCCAATTACATAAAATGTTCACGGGGTCTTTAGCTCTTCTGGTCTCCTTAGGTACAATAACTTCCCTCTGTTCAAAATCGAGTTCAGTTTTCATCTTTTTAGATTTTCTGTGTTCTCCTCCTAACAGTGATCTGTCAGTGTAATGTACAAAGACTGATGTGACTGTACCTGTCTGTCTGAGGGAAGCTTTATTATACAGAGGCGTAGCGTGAAGCTCTTGGGCAATAATGAAGAATCTTAAGGGTTGTTCTCATCTGAATTAAAGTCAATGCAATTCTCTCCAGCATCCGGATTGCTTGGATGGGAAAGCGGGTGCCCTGGTCCAGACTGTGCACCCCGATGCTGCGAGCACACGCAGCTTTGCTATGGCTGTATCGGGGAAGGTCTGATCCATCTATCTAAGCAGTACACAGAAGCTCTATAGAAAAGAGCATGAAAGTGCTGCGTTCCTTGCCTAGGAGACTTAAGACCATTGATGGACTACAGCAGTAAACTATGTAAGGAAAATCCCTCTGCTAAATTCCACTGTTGCTTGTTTGTAAGCTATTTTACCCATTTTGGATGATGAGACAACCTCTTTTAACAGCACCCCCACCATGCTATTTTATGTACCGTATCAGCATGGCTCCTGGGGTGCTCAGATGTCAAAGCACAGATGCAATTGCTCTATTTTACAACTTTAGCGATAAATCTCACAAAACGCTGAGTTAGGTTAGTAGGGGAATTGGAGTATTTAATGGGATTTTTGTATTGATGTCCTTTAGGATAAGTCATCAATATTTGATGGATGGGGATGCAACACCCGGTACACCTGACTATCAGCTGTTCCCATTTAAATAAATAAAAACAATTTATAAATTAGCGCATTTAAATTTTATGCACTTTGTTTATGGGAACCACTTACTGGGCTGTGTCTTGCTGTTTCATTACAATCAGTGTTTTATCAGCAGAAAGCTGTGATGTACTCGGCTCAACAACTCAGCTCTGCTAGATCTGCAGCTGAGAAAGCTGTGCTTGTATCACAGCTGCTGCACCCAATAAACTTAAGTGATACACTGCTGGAATAAGTGTCTGCTGGTAACTCGTGCTGCTGTCAGACTACATAACAAAACCCTGCTGACAGATTCCCTTTAAAAACCGGAAACAGGGATGGTAAATTGTCAGGAAAATGTAAGATCCAGGAAGGGGACATGCCCTACTTACATTAATGGGAATCTGTCACTCCCTGGGTCGTATATGACCTATTGATATGGGCATATAGGTGATAGAATTGTTAAATTAGTCGATGAGGGAAAATTATGATTAATTAAAGCTAGGGAGAGAAACCGTTGAAACAACCTTTGAAGCAGAGACTCCCTACTGTGGACAGGTGATTAAAACAGGATATCTGCTGGGGAAGAATGAAAGTAAGCTTAAGATCTGTTGATGCAGATTAGTCCAGGGCCTCATTTGTTCCCAGTGTGGGGAGGAGGACTCCCAGACAGTGAAAGGACAGGTACCCAGGGGACCGCCATCAGGGTTCCTGAGGGAACCATGCTGGGAGGACAGTAAAAGGAAAGACTTGACTGAAGTTGTCAGGGAAAAGGGGGCGGGGCAAGCTTAAAAGGAGCAGGGGGCGCACTGAAGTGGCAGTTGAGAGAGAGCAGGACAACAGACAGGAAGCCGTGTGAGACAGAGAGGACCGAGGGAGCAGACGGTGTGTTGTGGTGAGACCGATAGGGGCCTGTGAAAGGAAAGCTGCGGACTCACCGACTAGTGACACGTGAGAGACTTGCACCGGCGGCCACTCCCCGCATACAGTCACCTACAGCCATTCCCGCTGCTTCCCACCCTGTTGTGACAAGGCGGCTACCTCAGGTGACCGCTGCGACGACAGACCATTCCTTTACAGCGGTCAGGACACTGCCCCCCTGCCTTCTCCCACAGCTGCGGCCCTGTCATCACCGGCCCCAGGGGGCGCCACCTCACTACAGGTGGTAGTAGAGGCCCCCGTCCGGTTTGCTCAGGGACCCTGAGCAGAGGTTGGTGAATGGTTATATTTAGAGACTGCGTCATTACCGCACCCCCATCAGCACCGTTTCTTCAGGGCCTGTTGCGCCCCACCGGCACCGTTTCTTCAGGGCCTGTTGCGCCCCACCGGCACCGTTTCTTCAGGGCCTGTTGCGCCCCACCGGCACCGTTTCTTCAGGGCCTGTTGCGCCCCACCGGCACCGTTTCTTCAGGGCCTGTTGCGCCCCACCGGCACCGTTTCTTCAGGGCCTGTTGCGCCCCACCGGCACCGTTTCTTCAGGGCCTGTTGCGCCCCACCGGCACCGTTTCCTCAGGGCCTGTTGCGCCCCGTCGGCACCGTTTCCTCAGGGCCTGTTGTCCCCCACCGGCATTGTTTCTCCAGGGCCTGTTGCGCCCCACCGGTACAGTTTCTTTAGGTCCCGACGAGCCCAAACCTTCCCGGAAGATCGAGGCGTCAATGCAGCCGCATCAACGACCTCTAAGCAGCCGCATCTGCAATCCCGAGCGAAGCATGGAAGGATAAGTGGACTTTAGAAAATAAGTGTTATAGTTTGGCCATAATCTGGCCTCCGTCACCCGGACTAGCCGGGTTACTCGCAGTTACACAAAAAGTACTGTTTAGTTCATTGAGTCCCTGAGAGGACAGATTGCTTGTTCCCCCGTTTTCTGTTCAGTATAGCCCTAGTGACTTCAATTTATAAAAGTTTATTATACAAGTCATACCCTGTCTCGTGTCTCATCACTGCATCCTGAGAACCTGCTAAAACCCTACACTTGGCGTAGTCGGCAGGATGCAGTCTCCGAGCACAGACAGTGGTGCCCCAGATCAGGGTAGAGCTGTAAAATCTACAAATGATGAGGGTCCCCGTACCAGCATATCATTGGGGGCCATGCTGAACAACCTGCCTAGATTTTCCGGCTCCAATACTATGTTATGGAGCTGGACAGAGCAGATGTGGGGGCTCTTTCGGATGCACCCAATGACCCCTGATCTGGAGGCTGAGGTGGCACTGGACGGGGAGGCGCGGAGGTCAATGATGTTGAAACCTCCAGGTTACTGCAACACTTTTTTGAAAGTGTTACAGATAGTAGAACAGACCCATGGGGACCCTACTGATGTGGGAGAGTTAAGAACCCGTTTGTTTAGTCGGATGCAAGTAGAGGGGGAGACTATCACAGAGTATATGAATGTCCTCCAAGAATTGCATATGGCTATAGAAAGAAAGGATGGGGTAGGGGCAGGACCTGTTGACATTATGTGGCGCCCCTGAGGCTCAGTTGCCACAGAGGTACTGCACCTTCTCCTAAGGTGTAGTGCCCCACCATCCTGGTAAGTTGGGAGCTCCTCTCCACACTCCAACACCTACACCCGCACACAGGATAGTTCAGCAGAGCACCTTTTGTGTGTCCTTGCTTCGTAACACGAGATGTGCTGGGAGGTGGGTGGAGTTTAGATCCATATAAAAGGTTGGGAAGGTTTAGAATTACAGTTGGAGTGGAGTGGAGTTCAGATCAGTCTGACAGGAGGTCAGTCCCTTAGGGGAGTCAGGTGAAGGACAGTCAGTCAGGAGAGTCTGAGGACGGGTCCGAGGAGAAGGAGAGAGACGTAGAACTGTAACCTAAGCATCCATACGAAGGAGTAAAGAGAACAGAGAGGAGGAGTGGGTTGGATAGGAACCCTGCCTATAGGTTCTCAGTGCAAGGCCGGGGCCCGGTCCCCGAGGTTGTATGGACACTTATGGTTCTGCAGCAGCAGCAGACACCAGTGGAGTAGTTGGCTGTAAATGCACTACTCCCATTCAAGACTTGGGACACAACAGCAACACTGATAGAGAGCAGGGATCCAGGAGCATCCCCGAGCAGGCTACAGCTGTCTGTCATACAAGTAGAGTTCTAGGGACATCTAGACAGGAGGTATTCCAGGGTAACTACAAGGCGCATTGGAGTCGTCGTTCAGGAAAGGTACATGTTGGCGTGCGTGTTGGAGAGGAGAGCCCTGACTTGCCCGGGAGGGTGATTGAGTCTCTACCCCGGAGGACACGGCACGGAGGCAGGCACCAGTGTGTACCACAAACTGTGAGTAAAGCTTTGAAACTGCAAGCTCTGGTGTCCTCCATTCCTTCGTCGCTAACACCTTCAACACCGCTACATCTGGGTACCAGCATCCACACCATCCTGCACTTCTCCAGATTCATTGCACCTACACTGCCCTGGGACTATAGCTCCACCTGTGGGGAGCTACACCATCTTTGCTGCATCACACCATCAGTCCCAGCAGATCTGCACGCAGCGTTGGCTTAACATCTTACTTGCCAAACACCACAGGTGGCGTCACAAACTACTACATTCACCATTACTTGGGCGCCCAAGGCCACGGACCGGGTCACCGCCACCGCTGTGACACAACCTCCTGACACCGGCCCGGTACCGAGTACTCCACAGCCCTGGGAGGGTGACCCAATTACCCTACGTGACCTACTGGTGACTGGTTTGCGAGATCCATTAGTCAAACAGGCACTGCTGGAACAGATCAGAATGAATCCCCGAATAGATTTTTCAGAGGTGGGAAGTCGGGCACGTGCTTGAGAGCAGGAGCAGTGGATGGCTGTCACCGTGGGGAAAGTCCGTGGTGTGGAGGCCTCCGTGAATGCAGTCAAGGAACCTCAGTGGGTGGAAGAGAAGGTTGGTGATCGGTTATATTTAGAGACTGCGTCATTACTGCTCCCCCATCAGCACCGTTTCTTCAGGGCCTGTTGCGCCCCACCGGCATAGCTTCTTCACGGCCTGTTGCGCCCCATCTACACCGTTTCTTCAGGGCCTGTTGCGCCCCACCGGCATCGTTTCTTCAGGGCCTGTTGCGCCCCACCGGCATCGTTTCTTCAGGGCCTGTTGCGCCCCTCCGGCATCGTTTCTACAGGGCCTGTTGCGCCCCACCGGCATCGTTTATTCAGGGCCTGTTGCGCCCCACCGGCACCGTTTCTTCAGGGCCTGTTGCGCCCCACCGGCACCGTTTCTTCAGGGCCTGTTGCGCCCCACTGGCACCGCTTCTTCAGGGCCTGTTGCGCCCCACCAGCACCGTTTCTTCAGGGCCTGTTGCGCCCCACCGGCACCGTTTCTTCAGGGCCTGTTGCGCCCCACCGGCACCGTTTCTTCAGGGCCTGTTGCGCCCCACTGGCACCGCTTCTTCAGGGCCTGTTGCGCCCCACCGGCACCGTTTCCTCAGGGCCTGTTGTGCCCCACCGGCATTGTTTCTCCAGGGCCTGTTGCGCCCCACCGGTACAGTTTCTTCAGGTCCCGACGAGCCCAAACCTTCCCGGAAGATTGAGGCGTCAAGGCAGCCGCATCAACGACTTCTAAGCAGCCGCATCTGCAATCCCGAGCGACGCATGGAAGGATAAGTGGACTTTAGAAAATAAGTGTTATAGTTTGGCCATAATCTGGCCTCCGTCACCCGGACTAGCCGGGTTACTCGCAGTTACACAAAAAGTACTGTTTAGTTCATTGAGTCCCTGAGAGGACAGATTGCTTGTTCCCCCGTTTTCTGTTCAGTATAGCCCTTGTGGCTTCAATTTATAAAAGTGTATTATACAAGTCATACCCTGTCTCGTCACTGCATCCTGAGAACCTGCTAGAACCCTACACCAGGAAAGAGCTTTCTATGCTGAAAGAAAACTGAACTTTGTATCGAAGTGATGAACAGAATGCATTTCCTAATATCACCATAATTGCTGGCAGAACTCCACTAACTTAATACCATCCTATAGATAATGTTATACCTGCCATATTTGGTCTCTATGTAAAGGTAAAATCACAATAACAAATGATGCCAAAATCTCTGGCCTGGAGCATCCAAGAGTGAAAATATCCTGTAAGTTGGGGATCTCCAAAAATTCTGAAGGGCTGAGCACATCCCAGAAACGGCTCCCACATGAGGTCATCAAGGGGAGAAGGGGAGATATGTGGATGTACTTTAGTGCTAATAAAAAGCAGAAATTGGCTTTGGGTCTTCTTCAGTTGTTGGAAAGTGCCGCTGCTTGTATGTTCTGTCCATTTTACTGGAGTGCCTCCCTCTGCTAAGCCCTGAGCCATTTCCGTGACCAGGTTTAGTAATTTTCTTTCGTTATTCCTTTTTATTTTATGTAATTGTATATATTTTGTTGTTCTGTTCCCATTTTGTTTCATCTTGTATATTTTTATAAACACTGCCTATCTTTCTAGATTAAATAGTATAAATTTAATAGCTCTGTTCCTCATGCTCTGTAAACCGCACCCCTGAAGCTATAGGCTGCCTGTAACGGGTGTCCAATCTGCGTGTATAAAAAATTGGTGGTGGCAGCTAGTAGTAGTTCTTTCTTTTTGTTACTGTGAAGCTGGCAGTGACCGTACGGGGGTATATATATTTATTTCATGCGTTGGAATCAGAGGTGTACATACCATACACCCAGTTAATAATAATAAATAGTAATTTAATTTCTATAGCGCCAACATAGTCCGCAGCACTTTACATTATAGAGGGGACGTGTACAGACAATAGACATTACAGCATACCATTAAACACATAGATCAAAACAGATACCAAGAGGAATGAGGGCCCTGCTCACAAGTTTACAATCTATAAGGAAAAGGGGAGACACGAAAGGTGGATGGTAACAATTGCTTTTATTCGGACCAGCCATAGTGTAAGAATCGTGTGTTCCTGTGATGCTGCATGAACCAGTTAACAGTCTAAATATGTAACCGTACAGACAGAGGGCTATTAAATGCATAAAGCAAGTGAGAACATGATGCAAGGAACCTGGTTATGGTAAAAATTTTGAATGAGCCACACAGGGATATTTAGGTTAATGCATTGAGGCGATAGGCCAGTCTGAACAAATGTGTTTTTAGGGCACATTTTAAAACTGTGGGGATTAATCATATTGACCTAGGAAGTGCATTCCAAAGAATTGGTGCAGCATGTGAAAAGTCTTGGAGACGGGAGTGGGAGGTTCTAATTATTGAGGATGTTAACCTCGGGTCATTAGCAGAATGGAGGGCATTGGTAGGGTGGTAGGCTAAGGCGAGGGAGGAGATGTAGGGTGGTGCTGAGCCATGAAGTGCTTTGTGGGTGAGGGTAATAAGTTTATACTGAATTCTGGAGTGGATGGGTAGCCAGTGTATTGACTGGCACAAGGTAGAGGCATCAGTATAACGATTGGTGAGGAATATGATCCTAGCTGCAGCATTCAGGACAAATTGGAGAGGGGAGAGTTTGGTAAGCGGGAGAGCGATTAGTAGAGTTACAATAGTCCAGATGAGAATAAATAAGACAGTTTTTGCAGAGTTGAAAGTAAGAAAGGGTCGAATTCTAGAAATGTTTTTGAGGTGAAGACAACAAGAGCGAGCCAGTGATCAGATGTTGGGGGTGAATGAAATCTCTGAATCAAGTATGACCCCAAGACAGCGGGAATGTTGCTGGGGAGTAATGGTGGAACCACACACGGAAATGGCAATGTCGGGCATTAGTAGAGGGAGGAAACACAAGGAGTTCAGTTTTTGACAGGTTCAGTTTCAGATAGAGGGAGGACATGATGTTAGAGACAGGGGTAAGACAATCATTGGTGTTTTCCAAAAAGGCAGGTGTGAAATCAGAAGTGTATAATTGGGTGTCATCAGCATAGAGATGGTACTGTAACCCAAATCTACTAATTGCTTAACCAATAGGGGCATTATACAAAGAGAAGAGGAGGGGGCCTAGAACCGATCCTTGAGGAACCCCAACAGTAAGGGGAAGATGAGAGGCGGAGGAGCCAGCAAGATACAGTAAAGGAGCGGTCAGACAGATAGGAGGAGAACCAGGAGAGAACGGTGTCCTTGAGGCTGATGGAGCATAGTGAGGAGTTGCTGATGATCCACAGTGTCGAATGCTGCGGAGAGATCCAAGAGAATTAGCAGGGGAGTGCTGACCATTAGATTTAGCTGTTAGAAGATCATTAGAGACTTTAGTGAGGACAGTTTTAGTAGAGTGTAGAGAGCGGAAATCGGATTGTAGAGGGTCGAGAAGAGCATTATCTGAGAGATAGCCGATTAGTCGGGAGTGAACCAGGCGTTCGAGGAGTTTAGAGATGAAGTGAAGATTAGAGACAGGTCTATAGTTAGCGGCACAGTTTTGGTCGAGGTGTAGGATAGGCGAGGGGAGGTGCTGATCCAACAGGAATGGGGGGTGACCCGCTTCTTGCTGCCGACAGACACGAGACAGAGACAGGAGTTATATTCAACAGGTCCGTTTTTATTGGCCGCCTCTCTGACGACCACCGCAATTCATCACAGGAATTTCACTGTTCTCTTGCTCACAGACCTGGGTATCTTCACTTCTTAGTTTCACCGTCGTGGTGTCCTTTGTTGTTCTTCCCACCGTGGCTGCTGTAGGCACTTCCACCACAGCGTTTCACCCTTCAAAGTACACCTTCCACTTGGTACCCCCAGACCGTCTCCGTCTGCGGCTACTGTCCTTTTGGGCCACCCCCCGTGACCGTCTCCACTGTCAGTTACTCTCTGAAGGCTTTTACCGTCTTTCTCCCTACGGCAGATCCTCCTCTCTAGTGAGCGCCCCTGGCTGACAGGACCTTCCAGAACCTTCCCTCAGCCTTTATACTCCCTGTCCTGGTAGCTCCGCCCACTATCACCTGACAGTTACCTTGACCTATGGCTGTTACTTTGACCCATGGCAGTTACACAGTCACTCTCTCCTACACTCCCCACTGCCCTCTAATGGTCAAACTACCACATGACACCCCTTTCTCTGTATCTCAGCGCTATCCCTCTGCCTCTCTCCACAGGCAGACCTGTCCGTCAGTTCAACCTCCCCACATTGGGATGTTTTTTTTTAAATATTGGTTGTATGATGGCATGCTTAAATGAAGAAGGAAAGATACCGGAAGAGAGAGAGAGGATGAATATTTTTGATAGGTGAGTGGTGACAGCGGGGGAAAGGGACTGGAAGAGATGTGATGGAATGGGGTCACTGGTGCAAATAGTAGGGTGAGAAGATGCAAGGAGCCGGATTACTACTTCTGTTACTGGTTCAAAATCAGAGAGTGAGCTAGATGCAGTGGGGGAGGGAGGACAGTGCATGGTATGATGTGATTGGGAAATAATTTCCTGTCGGATATGGTCAATTTTTTCTTTGAAATACCTCAGTTTGAGTTCCCATTAACTGTCTAGTAGTGGAAGCAACTGCGGCCTCGTCCATCACTTGTCACTCAATTGCGTAATTGTCCTTATGATTGGAGGCATCGGAGTTGCGTTCACCTGGCAAACTAGTGGCAGCAGTGAGATCTGGGTGATCTCTCTGGTGTCATCTGTGACAAAGTGGTAACAGTGGTGGGATCTGCGTGACAACCCCCCTCCCATCCCAGCTGTGTATCCTTGACCTAAATAATGACAAACCGTACACAAATGTCCGATTCACATCTGATAGGTCATGCGCTTTCTTGCACTGTGCCACAAATCTTACTGCACAAATCTTACTTCAGTTATTGGAGTAAGGTACACCATGCCTTGTCATAAGTTTGTTCCAACCTAGCCCTATATCTGAGTGTTTATGTGAAAAAGCTGATGTTTGAGCCCTTACATTTTGCTGTTAATTTTTTTTTTTCCTTTTTTACACAAAAGTTTATCCCAGTACCTCCCTTCTTTTGCAAACCTATAGACAGTTTAGTCCTGCATTCATTGCTGATTGCTCTCTGCCTGCCCAAATTCCTACCTTTTTTTTTGTGAGGGAAGTTGTGGTTCGTTTTTAACTAACATCCCTTGCAGAGTTGTGTGGCGCCACAGAGGTGTACTGCACCTCCTCCTGAGGTGTGGTACCCCACCATTCAGGTAATGTGGAGACACCTGACCACACTCCAACACCTGCATCCCACACAACATAGTAGTGTAGCAAAGCACCTTTTGGTGGCTCCCTGCTTGGAACATGAAGCGTGCTGGAAGGCAGGTGGAGTTAGTTGGCACCAAAAGAGCGGGAAGAGTTTAGGATTTAGTCAGTCTGACAGAGTCAGTGGAGGAGTGAAGATCCCCTGAGTGGGATGGATGAAGGAAGTGCTGCAGCCGACCTCAGTGACCTGGGTCCTCTGACGCAGGAAAGAGACATTGATGGAAAGCCTGATTCTCTCCATAAGAAGGAAGGATTAGTATGGAACGTAAGGAGAGGAGGACTAAGGATTAGGGTTAGAGCAGAACCCTTCCCAAGTTCACAGCGCAAGGCTGGGGTCCGGTCCCCGAGGTTGTATGGATACTAATGGTCCTGCAGCAGACACCGGAGGAATAGAAGTTGTCACCACTTTATTCCCACACAAGACTTGGGGGCACAACAGCAACGATAGTGAGCCGGGACTTGGTAGCAAGGAGTCCCCAAAGCAGGCTACAGCTGTCTGCCGTACAAGTAGAGTTCAAAGGAACATCTGACAGGAGGAACTCCAGTGTATCTCAGTACTGAGGGTACTTCACTATAGGCGCAAAAGGGAGACGTTCAGAAAAGGCACATATGTTGGCGGAGTGTTGGAAGGGAGTACTTCATCTTGCCTGGAAGTTGGCTGAGCCCCTGACCTAGAGGACACGGCACCGAGGCGGGCACCTGTATGCTCAACAGACTGTGAGTAAAGCTTTGGAACTACATGCCCTGGTGTCCTCTGCTTATTACTGCGCCAACCGACTCGGTCGGCACTGCTACATCTCCGTGCCAGACACTACACCCTCTCCCTCAACACCTATCTTCTTCATCTTCTCTGCCCTGGGACTACAGCCCTACCTGTGTAGGGCTACACCATCATTGCTGCAGCACACAATCTGTCCCAGAGGATCTGTCTGCAGCGTCGGCTTAACATCTTCATTGCCGAACACCACAGGTGGCGTCATGAATCATTCACTCATAAACTTTATTCCAACATCACTTAACCCCCTTTTACAATGGACGCCAAGGGCCACGGACCGGGTCACAGCTACCGTGACATCTCCCATTGAAATCCACCGGGCCCGCCTCCGAGTACCCCACGGCCCTGGCATGGGGCGATCCAGTTGCTTTACATTAAAGGAAAAAAAAAATTGGTTTCAGAACAGTAAATATTCTAATTTGAGGTCAACTATACAGTTTGTTAATCTCCTTCTAGGATTTATTCTGTTTTTAACCATGGTGGACTTTGTTCTTTTAGGATCGGACAGCAAATTTGCATTAAGGCAAAAGTGAACAGAGCCTTCAACACGAGCATGGAGGTAAAGCTGCTCTTTCTATTGGTTTTTCACGATTTTAAATAGTAATTTGAAATAAGACATGAGCATTGATTATACTGGTTGGTTTTAATTTTCAGGTCGGCATTAAAGTTGCAGTGGAAGATCCATTTATAAGTAGCCAGAAACATGTTTGCACAGCCTTTTCTACATATGTGATTAAGCCTCTTAAAGCGAAAAAGGTAAAATAATAAAATAAATAATAAAATAAATGATGCGCAATGTGGACTGAAAACTCTAGCAGTAGTAGTTGGCTTCTTCGTCTGCTCTGATCAGTAATGTCACTGATTTATACACGGTAGTATTCCATTTTTTTTTCTTCCTAATTTGTGGTGCAGAATATGCGGTCAGGAGAGGATACAATCTAACATCGCTCATGGTGTCACAAAGTCTGAGTTTACATTTTGTTTTGCCCACAATTGGACTATTATCTTAGTATGGGAAAGGTCAATCAATGAGTTCAGTTATCTTCTGGTCATATTTGTTTTATGTTTTGTGTTCAAAGTTACAAGGTGTTACTACAGGACAAGAGCTGTAATCATTAACGGTGACACACTTGGGCTGTGAATGAGTATGCAATTTTATGTAATTCGTAAGTAGTTAGAGAAGGACTGAAAAGTGACAGATTAACGCTAAATTTTATGGTGACCACAAGCCTAAGCGGGTATGGGGAAGCTACATTACAGAAGATGCCGTATTTTGGACTTCAGGAGATATGATTAGTGATGAGTGAACGTGCTCAGATAACGTGCTATTCGAGTATGCTCGGGTGTTATCCGAGTATCATGGGTGCGCTCGTACAGTGAAGGAAATAATTATCTGATCCCTTGCTGATTTTGTAAGTTTGTGCACTGACAGACATGAACGGTCTATAATTTTAAGGGTAGGTTAATTTAACATTGAGAGAGAGAAGCTCTTACCTCCTTCCTTCTCACTTTCTTTTTCACTCTCCCCCCCCCCCCCCTCTTGTTTCTATCCCCATTTCTAATTCTGATACTTGCTTTGTTTGTACATTAATGATTTATACATTACACCCTCATGTGCTTTATTTGTCTTTTATTATTCTGGTTGGTGTTATTATACCTTCAATATTCAATAAAAAGACCATTAAAAAGAAAAAAAAGAGAATATCAAAAATAAAATCCAGAAAATCACATTTTATAAGTTATATAAATGTATTTGCATTTTGCACTGAGAAAGTTTTTGATCCCTCTTGCAAACAAGGCTTAATACTTGGTGGCAAAACCCTTGTTGGCAAGCACAGCAGTCAGATGTTTTTTGTAGTTGATGATGAGGTTTGCCCACATGTCAGGAGGAGATTTGGTCCACTCCTCTTTGCAGATCATCTCTAAATCATTAAGATTTTGAGGCTGTCACTTGGCAACTCGGAGCTTCAACTTCCTCCATACGTTTTCAAAGGGATTAAGGTCTGGAGACTGGCTAGGCCACTCCATGACCTTAATGTGCTTCTTTTTGAGCCACTCCTTTGTTGCCTTGGCAGTATGTTTTGGGCCATTATCTAGCTGGAAGACCCAGCCATGACCCATTAATAATGTCCTGGTGGAGGGAAGGAGGTTGTCACTCTGGATGGAGCCATGTACCATAAAATCCTTTCTCCCATTGATGCGGTGAAGTAGTCCTGTGCCCTTAGAGAAACACTCTCAAAACATAATGTTTCCACCTCCATGCTTGACAGTGGGGATGGTGTTCTTTGAGTCATAGGCAGCATTTCTCTTCCACCAAATATGGCGAGTTGAGTTAATGTCCCCTTATGTTGTGAGGTCAAGAAACTTTTCAAAGTGCTTTATGATCCATGTAGTGCTGGACATGTGTTTATTTGACCACAACATTTTATTGGGTCCTGGTGTCTCAATTTAGTGTGATTGATTAACAAGAAGAGAGAGAGCCAACAAAAAAAACCAAAACTTAGCCTTAACCTCCTATATATTCAGACCTAGCTAGGGGGATCATTTATGCAGGGGGCATTTATGCACATGTAATCGAAGTACATGTATCAAAGTACTATTGGCAGTTATATAACATGGCAGTTAGACAGGGCAGGAGACAGGTAAGACATTTATATACATCTACTCCCTGTACATTTGGAGTACAACAAATATATACCATATGCATTTGTGTAATTTATATCCTGGCCGCTGCATTCACACACATCCACTGCCCTGGCATTAACTCTCTACACTCCATCCATATTGGCCCCTCGCTTCTTTCCTCTCCTATGTATAGCACTCACGCTCTTTTCACATTGTTAAATTGCACAGATCCAGTCAGTCCCACCATTCAACATCAGAGACGCTCTCACAAATCACTTAACCATCTGCTCACTCTTTCTATCCTCCTTCTCCTAGTCGCAGGAGACATTGCTCCCAACCCTGGTCCCCCATGTTATAGAAAGTGAAACCCCCCAACTGCTACACTTAGAAACCCCTCTAATCTGATTAATATTCCCTGCCTGCCATCTGTCTCTCTTAGTTGTGCACTTTGGAATTCTCGCTCAGTGTGTAACAAACTCTCCTTCATCCATGACTTCTTCCTTTCTAATTCTCTTAACCTCCTGGCACTTACTGAAACCTGGATCCAGCAGTCAGACACTA
Source organism: Dendrobates tinctorius (assembly GCF_039654945.1). Taxonomy (NCBI): domain Eukaryota; kingdom Metazoa; phylum Chordata; class Amphibia; order Anura; family Dendrobatidae; genus Dendrobates; species Dendrobates tinctorius. Next base: position 3,013,379 of record NW_027361671.1, on the reverse strand, counting down.
CCGCTGCTGCTGCACTTTCATACGGGGGGCTACACTTCTCTCATACCCCAAGATCAGACAATAGAGCAGGTGGAGGCGTTGGTCTGCTCCTATCATCAAAATGTACCTTTCAGGTTATCCCTCAAGTACCCTCACTAGTCTTCCCTTCTTTTGAGGTCCATGCCGTCAGACTCTACACCCCCCTCTCCATGCGAGTGGCGGTGGTGTATCGTCCTCCCGGCCCCTCCCATCAGTTCCTGGATCATTTTGCCACTTGGCTTCCACAGTTTCTCTCCTGTGACATCCCTACCCTCATCATGGGAGATTTCAACATCCCCATTGCTCTTCCCCTCTCACCATCTGCCACTCACCTTTTATCTCTAACCTCCTCATTTGGCCTTTCGCAGCTTACTAATTCTCCAACGCATGAAGACGGAAACTCCCTCGACTTGGTCTTCTCTCGGCTTTGTGCAGTGGATGATTTTGCAAACTCCCCTCTCCCGCTCTGACCACAATCTTCTTTCATTCTCTATCAAGAACTGCCAGGCTGCTCAGGTCACCCCCACTGTCCAGACTTATAGAAACATACAGGCCATTAACACCCAGAAACTTATGAAGAACTTGCAGTCTTCATTGGCCCCTATCTCCTCCCTCTCATGTCCTGATTCTGCACTGAAGCATTACAATGAAACACTTCAAAGTGCCCTGGATGAATTTGCACCCCCTATAAATAGAACACCACAACGCAGACGGCGACAACCCTGGCACACGGTGCAAACACGTTTCCTGCAGCGGTGCTCCATGTGCGCCGAACGTCTGTGGAGAAAATCCAATCTACACGAAGATTTCATCCATTTTAAGTTTATGCTTAGAACATACAACACTGCCCTTCACCTCTCCAAACAAACCTATTTCAACACTCTCATCACCTCACTGTCAAATAACCCGAAACGTCTCTTTGACACTTTTCATTCTCTACTCAATCCAAGAGTACAGGCCCCAACCACAGAGCTCAGAGCTGACAATCTGGCCAATTACTTCAAAGAAAAAATTGACCAGATTCGACAGGAAATTATCTCCCAATCACCTCATACCATGCACTGTCCTCCCTCCCCCACTGCATCTAGCTCACTCTCTGATTTTGAACCAGTCACAGAAGAAGTAAGCAGGCTCCTTGCATCTTCTCGCCCAACTACTTGCACCAGTGACCCATTTCCGTCACATCTCCTCCAGTCCCTTTCCCCTGCTGTCACCCCTCACCTAACTAAAATATTTAACCTCTCTCTCTCTTCTGGTATTTTTCCCTCCTCATTTAAGCATGCCATCATACATCCACTACTTAAAAAAACCATCCCTCGACCAAAACTGTGCCGCTAACTATAGACTGTCTCTAATCTTCCCTTCATCTCTAAACTCCTGGAACGCCTGGTCCACTCCCGTCTTATCCGCTATCTCTCAGAAAACTCTGTTCTCGACCCTCTCCAATCCGGTTTCCGCTCTTTACACTCCACTGAAACTGCCCTCACTAAAGTCTCTAATGATCTACTAACAGCTAAATCAAATGGTCATTACTCCATGATAATTCTCTTGGATCTCTCTGCAGCATTCGACACTGTGGATCATCAGCTCCTCCTCACTATGCTCTGTTCCATTGGCCTCAAGGACACCATTATCTCCTGGTTCTCCTCCTATCTCTGACCGCTCCTTTACTGTATCTTTTGCCGGTTCCTCCTCCTCTCACCTTCCCCTTACTGTTGGGGTCCCCCAAGGATCGGTTTTAGGCCCCCTCCTCTTCTCCTTGTACACTGCCCCTATTGGTCAAACAATCAGTAGATTTGGGTTCCAGTACCATCTCTATGCTGATGACACCCAATTATATGCTTCTTCTCCTGACATCACGCCAGCCTTTCTAGAAAACACCGGCGATTGTCTAAACGCTGTGTCTAATATCATGTCCTCACTATATCTGAAACTGAACCTGTCAAAAACTGAACTCCTGGTGTTTCCTCCCTCTACTAATGTACCTATACCCGACATTGCTATTTCTGTGGGTGGCTCCACTATTACTCCCCAGCAACAGGCCCGCTGTCTTGGGGTCATACTTGATTCCGAGCTTTCCTTTGCCCCCCACATTCGATCACTGGCCCGCTCTTGTCATCTGCACCTCAAAAACATTTCTAGAATTCGACCTTTTCTTACTTTTGACTCTGCAAAAACTCTTACTGTTTCTCTTATTCATTCTCGTCTCAACTATTGTAACTCTTCTAATCGGTCTCCCTCTTACCAAACTCTCCCCTCTCCAATCTGTCTTGAATGCTGCAGCCAGGATCATATTCCTCACCAATCGTTACACCGATGCCTCTACCTTGTGCCAGTCATTACACTGGCTACCCATCCACTCCAGAATTCAGTATAAACTTATTACCCTCACCCACAAAGCCCTCCATGGCTCAGCACCACCCTACATCTCCTTCCTTGTTTCAGTATACCACCCTACCCGCGCCCTCCGTTCTGCTGATGACCTGAGGTTAGTATCCTCAATAGTCAGAACCTCCCACTCCCGTCTCCAAGACTTTACACGTGCCGCGCCAATTCTTTGGAATGCACTTCCCAGGTCAATACGATTAGTCCCCAATCCCCACAATTTTAAGCGTGCCCTGAAAACACATTTATACAGACTGGCCTATCGCCTCAACACATTAACCTAATCTATCCCTGTGTGGCACAGCCGAAAGTTTTACCATAACCAGATTTCCCGCATCATGTTCCCACATGCTTTATGCATCCATTAGCCCTCTGCATCTGTACTGTTACACACTTAACATTATGGCTGGTCCATACAATCAGGGCAACTGTTACCACCCACCTTTCGTGTCTACCTCTTTCCTCATAGACTGTAAGCTTGCGAGCAGGGCCCTCATTCCTCTTGGTATTTGTTATAATCTACTGTATGTGATTATTGTTATGCTGTAATGTCTATTGTCTGTACAAATCCCCTCTGAAATGTAAAGTGCTGCGGAATATGTCGGCGCTATAGAAATAAAATTTATTATTATTATTATTATTATTGCCAAAGAGCTCAATTTTTGTCTCATCTGACCACAGCACCTTCTCCCAATTAGTCACAGAATCATCTAGGTGCTTTACTGGCAAACTGCAGACTGGCCTGCACATATGCCTTCTTGAGCAGCGGGACCTTGTGAGCACTGCAGGATTTTAAACCTTTACGGTGTAATGTGTTACCGATGGTTCTCTTGGTCACTGTGGTCCGAGCTACCTTGAGAACATTATCAAGTTCCCCCGTGTAGTTTTAGGCTGATCTCTCGCCTTCCTCATGATCAAGATACCCCACAAGGTGAGATTTTGCATGGTGCCCCAGATCGATGTTAATTTGACAGTCATTTTGTACTTTTTCCATTTTCTTACCATTGCACCAACAGTTGTCTCCTTTTCACCCAGTGTCTTACTTATGGTTTTGTAGCCCATTCCAGCTTTGTGCAGGTCTATGATCTTGTCCCTGACATCCTTAAAAGCTCTTTGGTCTTGCCCATGTTGTAGAGGTTAGAGTCTGACTGAGTCTGTGGACAGGAGTCTTCTATAAAGGTGACTATGTAAGACAGCTGTCTTTAATGCAGGTGACGAGTTGATTAGGAGTGTCTAAACTGGTCTATAGGAGCCAGAACTCTTAAAGGTTGGAAAGGGATCAAATGTTTATTTCTCACCGCAAAATGCAAACAAAGTTATATAATTTATACAATGTGATTTTCTGGATTTTATTTTTGATATTCTATCTCTCAATGTTAAGTTAACCTACCCTTAAAACTATAGCCTGTTCATGTCTTTGTCAGTGGGCAAACTGACAAAATCAGCAAGGGATCAAATAATTATTTCCTTCACTGTATATTATGCTTGAGTACCTGCGGCTGTACAGTATGTTGTGGCTATTAGACACACAACACACTAACGAGCAAGCAATCCCTGCATGTGTCGTGGCTGTTGAACAGCCGTGAATCATGCAGCCTCGGTGATTCACACACATTATTTGAGCATGCCTGAGATACTCTAACACCAGAGCATGCTCAGATAACATTATGAGTATGTTAGCGCATCACTAGTTATGATGTTGTACAATAAAAAATTATTAGATTTTTATGGCTAACATGCCACCAAAATATATGTAAATACCTTCATGCCCAAAAAGACAAAAGTATTCTAAGAGTGATAATTTTTAGAGTTGGCCAATAAAGTTATTTTTGCAGCTTTCAGAGCACAGAGGCTCCTTCGTCTGGCAGGTTTACAAATGAAGTACTAAAGCAAGAACGTGACATACTTAAATTCAAAAATTTTTCATAACCTTGGCTTGTCTCTAGTAGGCATCAGTAGTAAGGGGGCTGTATTACTCGTCAAAAAGAAATCTGACAGGTACCACGCCCCTATCAAAGTGTATCAAACACGCCCCTTTTATACAATTTGATATCAAATTGTTATAAAAGGTATGTGTTTGATACACTTTTATACAATTTGATATCAAATTGTATATAAAAAGGTATTATAGGACAAAATATTTATATGTCCAATTATTTTCTCTTTTATAGGACTTTTAATAAAGTAGAATAAAAGGATCGTGATTGAATCACTTTTAGATCAATCGCTATTGTTTGATATAAAAGGTTGTGTTTGATACGCTTTTATATGACCAATAAAGGACCCTTTTATATCCTTTTTATACTTTAATTAGTATCGGTTCATTGGGCATATTATGTATATGGCCAATATTTTAATAAAGGAATCAAATGTTTGCCTTTTATAGACATTTTATACTTTAATTAGTATCGATGCAATGGGTGTATTATTTATATGGTGAATATTTTAATAAAGGAAACATTTTATTCGAATTGTAAATAAAAATGAGAGACGCCATTTTTATGAAAAATATAATAGTGTTTATTGAACAACAATCAAATACATTTTATAAAGCATTACATTTGACATTTACACTGTCATTTTAGAAGTACATTCAATTACATTTTATTTATCACACTGCACTGCAGTTAATCAAATCAAAATATATATAATACAGGACAGTATAAAGTGTTACAAAAAGCATTACATTCATATATAACAATTTGTATATTTAATATTATAAATATATACATCACATTTCTTATATAATAATTTAATGCATTACAATTGAACAGAACCAATGTTACATAGTGAGCCACATGGACTGTAGTAATGGAACAGTACTTTTTTTTTAGGCATCAGTGGCCCTTGTGTGATACCTAATGGTGAGAAGTGTAAAGGACGGATCGCCCGACTGGGGGTGGATAGGGCTCGAGGATTATACACGCCATCAGTTTCATTCATGGGCATTTTTAATTTATCTAAATGGACTCTAGTTGCGGAATTGCCCACAACTGTGGATGGCATATTTAACTCGGCCATAGCGTGCATAAATGTATTCCAGCCACTTGGTAAATTCCTGCCAGTAAGGGCATGGCTATGAGTTGTGTTACGCACCAAATCCAGCATATTAGAGCCGGGTATTACAGTTCCTTTGAAAATAAACTCACTTTTATCATTCCACGATGTAATATTTGTGTTTTGCAACATCTTGTTTAGTAGAAGTTCTGCATTCTTTTTATATTGTGGATTTACATGACTTACAATTTCATTGACAGCGGGGCTTTTATCAACGGGTGAATTTGACAATTGTTGGTGATCAGATTCTGGAGTGTTAATGATCTTTAAAGTTGATAGCTCCTTAGCATCTTGTTTAGCATGAACCAAGTATCTTTGCAGTACATCACTATATTTTTTAATTTTCACGTCATCCGGCATGTCACGACGCTGTAAAATCTCAATAATTTCACCATCAAGACGTTGGATAACGCTTTGGCGAATGTCTGTGATAGGGGGCCGAAGTTTGATTAGCTCCTGCTTGGGAACAAGATACATTTTCTCGGTATGTTCCATTATTTGCCGGCAAGCAGGCTTGTTATTATTGGGATTGCAAAGCCTAAAAGAGGACCTATAAAGCCACCAGTCTGCTTCAGTAGCTGCTTCTTTTTCTTTATGCTGTGAGATTTATTACTCATGGATTTTATAGCTTTTCGCCACTTTTTTTAGTATATTTTTTTGTCGCTCTTTCAGAGGGATTCGACCTTTTAAGATGTTTAATGCAATCTCCCCTATAGCTGTAATTAAATCATGACTCGCATTGCACAAAATAGATTTTCTGATAGAAGGTGGGGCCTTCACCAGTGCTTTTTAAGAGCTTCCAGTTACGCCGTATTCTCTCCGACATCTTTACAACACTATGGTCGCAGTGTAGAATGTCTGATTTTGTTTAAAATTCACTTTTTAGAAGTATTTTTCTTTTGAACATACACAGCTGGTAACGCTGGAGGAAACAGGTCCGTCCTCAAGCGAAGGTCCTCAGGGGTATCCGCTCTTAAGTCTAGCAACAAATACCCATAAGGCACCCGCGTGGCATCCTCAAAAGCTTCTAAGAAATAGCGTGTTTTTCCTGGATACATTTGTCGCGCTAGTGTTACAATTTGCAATTTATCCCGAGGGTTATTAAAAAGGACCATGTACTTTGTGTTTAAATTTATCGTGCGGCTTTTCTTTCCTTGACAAAATATGTTTTGTACCAGGTAGAAAATGCTGAGATTTCTGTGGTGGACATACTTGGTAAATGCTTTTTCTATTTCGCAGTTATCATTAGCACTCTCCATGAGATCGTCAACAATAGTCAAATTTACCTTTTCAGGAGGGAATAATTCATCTACGAATGTATGCGGCAGACCCTCCACAAATCTGATGAAGGGAAAAGAAAGAGAGATTTCATCATATAGTTTCTGCCAGCAGGAATAAAACCAAACAATATTATCAGGCTTATGAGAAAAATGAAGAGTGCTAGTGATAACTGCGAAATAGAAAAAGCATTTACCAAGTATGTCCACCACAGAAATCTCAGCATTTTCTACCTGGTACAAAACATATTTTGTCAAGGAAAGAAAAGCCGCACGATAAATTTAAACACAAAGTACATGGTCCTTTTTAATAACCCTCGGGATAAATTTCAAATTGTAACACTAGCGTGACAAATGTATCCAGGAAAAACACGCTATTTCTTAGAAGCTTTTGAGGATGCCAAGAGGGTGCCTTATGGGTATTTGTTGCTAGACTTAAGAGCGGATACCCCTGAGGACCTTCGCTTGAGGACGGACCTGTTTCCTTCAGCGTTACCAGCTGTGTATGTTCAAAAGAAAAATACTTCTAAAAAGTGAATTTTAAACAAAATCAGACATTCTACACTGCGACCATAGTGTTGTAAAGATCTCGGAGAGAATACGGCGTAACTGGAAGCTCTTAAAAACACTGGTGAAGGCCCCACCTTCTATCAGAAAATCTATTTTGTGCAATGCGAGTCATGATTTAATTACAGCTATAGGGGAGATTGCATTAAACATCTTAAAAGGTCGAATCCCTCTGAAAGAGCGACAAAAAAATATACTAAAAAAATGGTGAAAAGCTATAAAATCCATGAGTAATAAATCTCACAGCATAAAGAAAAAGAAGCAGCTACTGAAGCAGACTGGTGGCTTTATAGGTCCTCTTTTAGGCTTTGCAATCCCAATAATAACAAGCCTGCTTACCGGCAAATAATGGAACATACCGAGAAAATGTATCTTGTTCCCAAGCAGGAGCTAATCAAACTTCGGCCCCCTATCACAGACATTCGCCAAAGCGTTATCCAACGTCTTGATGGTGAAATTATTGAGATTTTACAGCGTCGTGACATGCCGGATGACGTGAAAATTAAAAAATATAGTGATGTACTGCAAAGATACTTGGTTCATGCTCAACAAGATGCTAAGGAGCTATCAACTTTAAAGATCATTAACACTCCAGAATCTGATCACCAACAATTGTCAAATTCACCCGTTGATAAAAGCCCCGCTGTCAATGAAATTGTAAGTCATGTAAATCCACGATATAAAAAGAATGCAGAACTTCTACTAAACAAGATGTTGCAAAACACAAATATTACATCGTGGAATGATAAAAGTGAGTTTATTTTCAAAGGAACTGTAATACCCGGCTCTAATATGCTGGATTTGGTGCGTAACACAACTCATAGCCATGCCCTAACTGGCAGGAATTTACCAAGGGGCTGGAATACATTTATGCACGCTATGGCCGAGTTAAATATGCCATCCACAGTTGTGGGCAATTCCGCAACTAGAGTCCATTTAGATAAATTAAAAATGCCCATGAATGAAACTGATGGCGTGTATAATCCTCGAGCCCTATCCACCCCCAGTCGGGCGATCCGTCCTTTACACTTCTCACCATTAGGTATCACACAAGGGCCACTGATGCCTAAAAAAAGTACTGTTCCATTACTACAGTCCATGTGGCTCACTATGTAACATTGGTTCTGTTCAATTGTAATGCATTAAATTATTATATAAGAAATGTGATGTATATATTTATAATATTAAATATACAAATTGTTATATATGAATGTAACGCTTTTTGTAACACTTTATACTGTCCTGTATTATATATATTTTGATTTGATTAACTGCAGTGCAGTGTGATAAATAAAATGTAATTGAATGTACTTCTAAAATGACAGCGTAAATGTCAAATGTAATGCTTTATAAAATGTATTTGATTGTTGTTCAATAAACACTATTATATTTTTCATAAAAATGGCGTCTCTCATTTTTATTTACAATTCGAATAAAATGTTTCCTTTATTAAAATATTCACCATATAAATAATACACCCATTGCATCGATACTAATTAAAGTATAAAATGTCTATAAAAGGCAAACATTTGATTCCTTTATTAAAATATTGGCCATATACATAATATGCCCAATGAACCGATACTAATTAAAGTATAAAAAGGATATAAAAGGGTCCTTTATTGGTCATATAAAAGCGTATCAAACACAACCTTTTATATCAAACAATAGCGATTGATATAAAAGTGATTCAATCACGATCCTTTTATTCTACTTTTATTCTACTTTATTAAAAGTCCTATAAAAGAGAAAATAGTTGGACATATAAATATTTTGTCCCATAATACCTTTTTATATACAATTTGATATCAAATTGTATAAAAGTGTATCAAACACAACCTTTTATATCAAACAATAGCGATTGATATAAAAGTGATTCAATCACGATCCTTTTATTCTACTTTTATTCTACTTTATTAAAAGTCCTATAAAAGAGAAAATAATTGGACATATAAATATTTTGTCCTATAATACCTTTTTATATACAATTTGATATCAAATTGTATAAAAGTGTATCAAACACATCCCTTTTATAACAATTTGATATCAAATTGTATAAAAGGGGCATGTTTGATACACTTTGATAGGGGCGTGGTACCTGTCAGATTTCTTTTTGACGAGTAATACAGCCCCCTTACTACTGGCATCACCCCATCCACTACATGACTTGTTATAACTCTTCAATGTTGTGCTCTTGTATCAGTAATTCATCAGTAATTCTGCTTGATGAAGGAGCCTCTGAGTTCTGAAAGCTGCAAAGATACGTTTTCTGGTTAGCCAATAAAGAGCACTCCGAGGATACTGTCTTTTTGGGTATAACTGTATTTATGTAAATACATCAGGAGTCCTTAATTTGATTTATTCTTAAAGTCAATTACATTTGGGGTTCATGCATCAAATTATCCAAACAAGGAAAGAATGTTTCCACATAAAAATGTAATGTTTTGCGCAAGAAAATTAGAAATGAAAACCAAGTACCTAAATGTCTTTTATGCAGAACGTCACAAAACTACATTATTTAACACCATAAGAATTATCCCCCTTTTTGCTTTGAATGTGCAAGTTGCGGTTAAAGGGGTTATTTTCTTATCCGGTTATATTAAAAGTATTGGATGTGTGTGTAATATATTTTGAAGAATTTGAGTTCTCCCAAATAGAGATTGCTAGTAGGCAGACATAATTAAACCCTATCAATAAGGTAACATCCACCATGAAATGGGCTAGTGCTTATTTCTGGATCTTAAGACTTTTTTTTTTTTTTTTGGATGGGGTCAGACACCGCTTCCATTATGCTGTATAAGCAATTTTCTAAGGCACTTCACATATTTAGAACAGCCTGGCTACAGCATAGTATGGTGACCACAGGGCTCCTGATGGGCAAGTCTACCTGTGAATCTGCCAGACCGCAGGTTGCAATCTTTAAATTTGAGAAAACTGATATAAGGACATTACCAAAAAGAGAGAACTATACTGTGTGTAAAATAATCAGTGAACATCTTCATAAAAAACTGAATGAAAGACTAAGTAGTCACCCATAAACTACTAGGACAACCCCTTCTTGAACTAAATGTTTAGCCCCGATTTAAAATAAAAAACCCTATACTCTCCTCCCGTGTCGATGCCATTCTAGCGGTGTTGGCACTTGCAGTCCCGGGGCTGTTGTGCGGTTGCACGACACTTGGTGCCTGAAGCCCAATCAGCGCTGGTGTCATGGTCTCTGCCTTCGTACGGATTGAACATGAAGAGGAAGTCTGGGCTGTCGCTGAACACTGACTTACTTTTTATGTTCAATTCATGTGAAGGTGGAGACAGTGACCAAATAGCTGATTGGTCGCTGGGCACCATGTGTCACAACACCGCACGATAGCCAGGGCTACCACTAGGAATTTCAGGGCCCCATATTGGCAAAAATTTTTGGGTCCCTTTGAGACTCTGCCCTACCTCCACTCCAGCTCCTCCTCCACACCCCTCGAACCTTCCAGTCCCATCGTCCACTCTTGGAAAAACTAATCTTCTGCACCACGTCCTCACCAATCTGATATTAACAGTTCCCATCAAACGCCAGATCATATACATAGCCAGCAGCTTTTGTTTTGCCCAAAAGAATTTTTAAGCCGCCACCACGCCAAGGTAGACTCTTTTGAACGAGCTCTACTCTAACCTATTTAGCATTTCTTAAAATATCAAATACTCTTTTTAGGTATATTTTTCTTTTTCTTTAAGGGAATGAGTCACATTTTTTTTAGATTGACCAATAATACCACATATACAAGGGAGAAATACAGCCTCACCATGACCAGATCGCATATTATCACCACAGTGACCGAATACTACCACATACAAGGAAAAAATACCTCCACATCATGACCTGACCACATGTTACCATGGCATAGTGACAGAATAATACCACATACAGGGAACAAATACCACCACACCATCACCAGACCATATATTACAACCACATAGTGATCGAATACTACAATACAGATCATTAATTAAAAAAAAATAACAAATACTAATGCCATTATACACAGGAGCTTTGTATATAGTGTCAGTGTACAGGTAATACAGGGATAACTGGTGACATTATACACAGGAGCTCTGTATATAGTGTACAGTGTATATTGTCAGTGTACAGGTAACACACTCTTCAGTGATGTCTCTAGCTGAAGTCCTTCACCTTTGCTTTTCTTTTTCATGCAGCGCAGACCACCACCATTTCTTCCAGCCAGGGCTTGTCTCTACATAAAATAAAACATTGTTATCTAGAGCACCGCTTCCAGAGCACATCCTCCCACTTTTTTCCCTTCTACACTACACAGCTGAATACAGATGTACACCCACCATTAATATATAATTAGTTATGCAATCCACCATTCCAAATATAAATTATAATCCACCACTGTGCCCCCCCAACTATAGCCATTTTTCCCACATAATAAATATATACATTAATTAGCCCCTGTACTCTTTCCCCCAATTAATTACCAGTCACTGCATACTCAATGCCCCCACTATGTGCCTCCCGCTCCACCAATTCATTATATTTACATGCCCCTTCCTCCCCAATTTGTTGTCATGTCTTCTCTCTCACACTTCACCCTCTAATTCATTATCAACTCCTCTCCCCCCACATTCAATACTTTTATTCCTACCACCCTCAAAATTCATCATTATTTGCTCTCCCCAGGTCCTCATTTGCGCTCCCCATCCCCCACCTTAACTTCAATTCAATTGCTGTCCCCCATCCCTCACCCTCAATTCATCATTTGCAGTCCCCCTTCCACCCTCACTTCATCATTCGCAGTCCCCCTTCCACCCTCACTTCATCATTCGCTGTCCCCCGTTCTCCCCCACTTCATCATGTGCAGTTCTCGTCCCCTCCCTCACATGATTTGCAGCCCCCCTTCCTCATGTGCAGTCCCCTCTCATCTTCTCCTAACCAATTTAATTCATTTTCTAAAGAGGAAAAAAAAAAACATTTTACATACTTATCTCATAAGCAATCCACAGCAGGCGCAGCTCCGCTTCTGGTCACAGTATCCCCATATATGTCGGCGCGTACGCGATGGCGTCATCACGTATGCGCCGACTCCTGACCAGAAGTCCAGGGAGGGTGGAGGGAGTAGGAGCTGCGCAGCCGTCAAGATTAGGCGGCTGTGCACAGCTCCAAGAAAGCTCCTGACACAGACGTGTGTGCCACAGGCTCACAGTGCACAGCACATTAGTGCATGATGGGGCCCGTTGGGCAGAAGCACAAGAGGCGGGGCCCTGTAGGCTCCCCTGTGTGCTGCTGCTCATTGGACCCCATACAGAAGTAAGGGCAATAATGCCCTGATGGCAGCCTTGACGAGCTCCGGTACAGCGACTCCTGACAACTTTGGAACTGCGCTGGCACAGGAAGTGAGTATAGTTTTTATTTTATTGGGGCCAAACATTTAGTTCTAGAAATTGTGCTCCTAGTAGTGGTATGAAGATTGCAGAAGGTTTATTTTCAAGATGAAATTTTGTAGTTACGTAAAGACTATTCTGAACTAGTAATGCAAACACATGAGCGTCTTAAGGCCTGTTTCCCACTTCCGTATTTTGACGTCAGTCAAAATCCGCCAGCTTTAGAAAAAAACGGATTTGCCCCTTATTTGGCGAATCCGTTTTTCCCCCCATAGTCTTGCATTAGCGGCGGATTTTGCCTGACGGTCGTCCGTTGCATCCGTCCGTTAGAATTTTTAGTCTCTCTCGCCCTTAGCAACTTCGGCGGATCCGTTTTTTGCATCTTTGGCGGATTTCAACTGATCACAAAAAAGGAAATGTGAAACAGGCCTAACATGGCTGACATACGCAGAATGAGAAAGAAGCGAGGGGTTACTCACATCACAACTAGAGAGGGAGGACAAACTTCTAAAGGGCAAACCTTATCAGTGCAACAGCAAAAAATATAATGCTGTAGGATTCCCCAGTTGTGAGACATGGCAGGGTTCTAGTACATGGCTCTTCATTGCCCAGGAGAGGCGTTAAAAAATGCCCCCACAATCAGTGTGCAGCCTCTCTATATGGTTGTGTGTCCAAACCGTCTCCGTTGTGGAGATCTGCGGTAACCTACTAGGCACACGACAGCCGCCTGGTCTTAAGGCATTATGCAACAAGTTATTAATCTGTCTAAATTTTATTGCTGTTATTTGGAATAAAATGTTATCACATCTTTTTTACAGGTTAATCTAAAACCAGTGAGGCTTCAGGGTGCGCAGGATCACTTGGAGTACAGCCTGGCAGCGGAGAGGAGGCGTATACGACTTTATCATGAAGACTCCTATAACAATCTGATGGAAGATGGCTGCAGCTTTTATGGTTTGTAAGATAAATGTGTTTAACAATATGATCACATGGAAAAATAAGTAAAGTGACCTTGTGCAATGGAGCCACTGTATACCTACTTCCATTATTAACATCTTTATTATCCCTCACTCCCCCTTCAAAATATTGACCCTTGATTAGTTTCTTCGAGATAATTATGGTAGTTAGTTGTATTCTAAACCACTCTTTTCTACTTTAGTCTTTGAAAACAAATGGGATGGCCGAAGGCCCCTATTCAATTTTTATATGGGGGGCCCCTAGCTTTTGTTAAACATAATGTATTGGAACTTTTGAGCAGGTTTGTAGTGTTACTTATGATGCAGAAACAATGCAGTGCAAGTACTTGGTGCACATTGCGTTTCCTTTTATCAACTTCTTGAACTTGCGCACATGCAGTCAGATTCAGTCGTATGACTTTTCAGGGATCTTAATCCTCAGAACACCTGCGCAGGTCTGCAAAACTAAGTGCATAGATATTATATATAATATACCGTATATTTTTTAAGGAAGTTCTGTTTCGTCAGACTAAGCCTCCTCCACCCCCCCATCACAAGCTAAAGGTATCTAATCCTCTTTCAGTATCCTTTTACCCTCTCCTTTTTTGCACAGCCTTTTCATGGTATCAACACTACTTGCATAGTGGACATCCACCCTCAATTTGAGTCTGTCTGCTCTAAACTCTAGATGTGTAATTCACCGTGAATTTGATTATTCACTATGTATCTAAATGTTGAGGAATATGATGGCGCTATATAAGCAAAACATAATAATTTTCCACTATAGAAATTTCCATACAGTTGTATTGGATTGGAATATGGTCTTCCAATTTTCCCAAAGTGATGCCACTCTGCTCCATGGAGTGTACCTGGCACCACAACTAGGCCCTAGTCAAATGAATGCTGTATGACTAATTCCAGAAGCGGAGTTTAGAGGAAAGCAGATCCTTTTTCTAATCTAGTACAACTCTTAATATAGAACATTATTGCATCTTTTAAGTTTTTTTTATTTCCAAAGAAATGTTAACTTGTTATAAAATGTGAATATATTATGGTTGTCCAAACTGCGGTGATCACGGTCGTTTTCGCAGCTCATGTTATAGAGGAGTCTGTCGCATGTATTTACTCCCGTGTATTAAATTTCTAGAATGCAAAATTGGTACAAAAATAAGATGGATAATGCATTATTCAAAGGCATGGCTTAAGGCTCTTGCCTCCTGCCTGCTATGTGCCATTAAAATGCTGCTGTTTTCTTATGCACCCTCAGGGTGCACACGACTGCCCTCTCCTCCTCCTATAGCGATGCCCCTGGCAACCTTGTTGCATAAGGCAGAATATGCACAATGTCTATATAGTACACAATCTTATGTATACGGCATGAATTGACCTGAATATTCACCGTGTAAGCGAGGGTGTAGAATGTTTTCAATACATTTGTTTTGTTCCACTTCCCATTATTGTCTTTCCTACTTTTAGATGCAGACTGGGAAAAAGACGACAACAAGATCTCTACAGACTGCACTCGCGTGGAAAGTATAGAACTGGTTCTTCCACCCCATGCAAACCATCAGGGAAATACGTTCGGGGGGCAAATCATGGCATGGATGGAAACTGTAGCCAACATCTCTGCGAGGTGATAAGCTGGGAGATTTTGGAAGTTTTTTTTTTTTTAAATTGAATTGCTAAATCCAGAGTGCATGATTACCGAAAACTTACAATGTCTTTGGCCACAGTATTTTCATCAGTGGTGACCCAACCTTTGGGACCCCTATGATCTTAGAAATGAAGGGACAGCAGTGCTATATATTTTGCACATTATACAATATTTTTTTTTTTTTTTACCTTGGCAATCTGAAGCACGGCTGCATTCAGATGCAGCACGGTGACCACTCTGCCCCATGATTCTTCGGATGGGTAAAAGTCCCAACGGTGAAAGTTAGAGCGCCGTATGCCAGTCATTGAATGTCAGCTAGATTGGTCTTTTTTATAAAATGTATAGTTTTACTCGAGGCTTTTTTTTTTTCTTCTCCTCTACAGCCGTCTTTGTCGAACACATGCAATTCTGAAGTCTGTGGATATGTTCAAATTCAGAGGCCCATCCACTGTAGGAGACAGACTGGTGTTTAGGGCGATTGTGAATAACACATTTCAAAAAAGGTAATGTCAGACATTTAGAATAATTAGATGAGGAGCGAGTGCATAATCCAGCTATCAAAACTTTGATTTAGTATTGGTTTTGATTTCACTGAAAGTTTTTTTTTTTTTTTTTTTTTTTTTTTTTTTTCCCCCCACTACATTTCCATAATGGCCTTCACAAAATTGCATGAAATATTTTAAATGGTATAGTATGCATCCAAATTAATTTATCCGATCCTTAGAGGGGACAGTAGTTGGAGATGCATACTGAAAAAGTGGATCCTGTTGTTGAGTTTGTCCATTCTGCCCATTATTGTCATAATGTGGCTCAATAGCAGCTTAAAGGGAATCTGTCAACAGGTTTTTGCTGCCTCATCTGGCAGCAGCATGATATAGGAATAGAGATCCTGATTCCAGCAATGTGTCACTTTGTTTACTGGGTGCAGCAGTTGTGATACATCGGTCCTGATGAGGGGACGGGCTGGAGTCAGTCACTCCTGATTCATGAAGAGGTGTATGCATGCAGTCCCTGCTGGAGTAGTGAACACCATCCTCATCATAAATTTGATGAGCGGCAGTCCCCACGCCAGTGTCTAGCTCTGCCCACTTTGTAATCCAAAATAACACAATTCTAAATGTTGCAAAATTTCAATGCAGTCTTGTGCCAAAATTATGCATTTTGTAGTTGTTAATGCCAGAATACTGGTGTAAAACCTTTTGATAAATCTGGCATATTTACGACTGTCTAGTCTAAGGGCTGATTCATCAAAGAGCAGGAACTTCTATGATAAATCTGGTGCATTTAAGACTGTACAATTCTTCAACAGTTCAACCTTAGACTAGACAATGTTGATCAATATGACCAGGACCAACGTCGGTGTAAGGTACTAGCAGGAATGCGGGATGCAGTGACGAGCAGGAGGTAAAGCAAGAGTTAACGGGTGTTTTATAAAGAGTTGTTATAACAGTAGATACTCCACGCAGGGAGAGAGGTAATATAGATGAACAAGGGGTATCTCACAATAGAGCAAATAGTCATAAATTGGAAGGAGTAGTGGAGTCCTCCTGAGTGGTCGAGTCAGGTTGCATAGAGGAGAGCGATGGTGCATCAGTTCCCACTGCGGCAGATTCTTCAGGGACCCCGGGTCCTTGTTCTACTTGTCCATCCTCGGGCACTCGTTCAGAACTTTCTTCTTTTTCCTCTTCCACTACTGTAGGAGCTTTTTCGAGAGTTTCCGGTGCCTCTCCCACTTGAATGGGATCTTTTGATAGACAAGGCTGAAGCCTATTCTGGTGAACTATCCGAGTAGGAGAGCTTCCTTCTTTAGGCTGAATCTCATACACAGGCCCTTCGGAGCTGACTTGTCGCTTTACCCGATACAGGTCCTTTTCCCACCAATTTTCCAGTTTGTCCCGAGGATGTCTTTCTCGCACCAAGATGCGGTCCCTGGCCTGGAGATCTGTCCCCCCCCGTGGCGGTGTCTTCTAAGCATGCTCCAACTCCCGAAGCCTGGTCTGTACCAGACGATGCAAGATCTGCAGACAATGGCGATGTTACTGAAGCCAGGAGGACACCCCCGTCTGTGGGTAGTCCTCTTCTGGATCCAACGCCAGCTCGGTAATACCTTTCCCTGCATACCCGAATAAGAGGGTATAGGGAGTATAACCAGTGGTTCGGTGCACTCTATTGTTGTATACCCATACTAATTCTGATACATACTCAGGCCATTGGTCTTTCCAGTCCTCCACTAGGGTCCTCCGCAATTGAATTGGTGTCCGGTTGAATCGTTCACAGGCACTGTTACCCTGAGGGCAGTGGCGTAGCGTGGGGGGGGCGGGGGGGGCGGTCCGCCCCAGGCGGCACGTGTGTGGGGGCGGCGCGGCAGCAGAAGCAATTCCTCTCCTCTGTGGGAGAAGCGCGGAGCCTGGACTCACTGACTGTACATTTCGGCCTGCGGGGCTGTGCAGTGAGGGGGTAATGTAATGCAGCCTCTTCCCACCCTTCCTCCATCCTTCTCCTCCGCCTATCGAGAGTCTCTGTACCCCTGCTACCTAGCAGCTTCTCCCTCCTCTCCGCCTGGACCCTCAGTGAGCAGCGCTGCGCTGGGCAGAGGCAGTGCTGACGTCAGCCCCGCTGCACTGGAGGACTGTCATGGTGGGATGGTCGCGACTGCCAGGAATGTGATGCACACAAGGAGCCATGTTAGGAAGAGCCAAGCAGTGAGCTGGTGAGTGCGGGGCTGGGGTAAGGTGGTCTGCGGCTGCCCCCGGCGGCCCTGTGTGCAGGCAGCTGTCATCCTCATCACAGGCTGCGCTGGGTGTGTGTCTGCCTCCATTGTGTGCAGTTATGTGCCACCAACACCGCTGCCTGTGTCTCACCATGTGCAGCAGCGAAAGGATCTGTGCATGCAGCCACACTGTGTGTGTGTGTATGTACACTTATGTGTGTGTGTGTGTATGTACACTTATGTGTGTGTGTGTGTATGTACACTTATGTGTGTGTGTGTGTATGTACACTTATGTGTGTGTGTGTGTATGTACACTTATGTGTGTGTGTGTGTATGTACACTTATGTGTGTGTGTGTGTGTGTATGTACACCTGTGTGTGTGTGTGTGTGTATGTCTGTGTGTGTATGTATACACCTGTGTGTGTGTACACCTGTGTGTGTATGTATACACCTGTGTGTGTGTACACCTGTGTGTGTGTGTGTACACCTGTGTGTGTATCCACCTATGTGTGTGTACACCTGTGTGTGTGTGTGTGTACACCTGTGTGTGTGTATCCACCTATGTGTGTGTACACCTGTATTTGTGTATGCCTGTGTGTGTGTGTGTGTCTGTGTGTGTGTGTACGCCTGTGTGTGTCTGTGTATATACACCTATGTGTGTGTGTATGCCTGTGTTTGTGTATGCCTGTGTGTGTGTGTGTGTACGCCCGTGTGTATCCACCTATGTGTGTATGTACACCTATGTGTGTGTGTACACCTGTGTGTGTGTATCCACCTATGTGTGTGTATGTATACACCTGTGTGTGTGTACGCCTGTGTGTGTATCCACCTATGTGTGTGTACACCTGTTTGTGTATGCCTGTGTGTGTGTCTGTGTGTGTGTGTATACACCTGTGTGTGTGTGTGTGTGTCTGTGTGTGTGTATATACACCTATGTGTGTACGCCTGTGTGTGTGTCTGTGTCTGTGTGTGTGTGTATACACCTGTGTGTGTACGCCTGTGTGTGTGTCTGTGTATATACACCTATGTGTGTGTGTGTATGTATACACCTGTGTGTGTGTACGCCTGTGTGTGTGTGTCTGTGTATATACACATGTGTGTGTATGCCTGTTTGTGTATGCCTGTGTGTGTGTATACACCTGTGTGTGTATATACACCTATGAGTGTGTGTATGCCTGTGTTTGTGTATGCCTGTGTGTGTGTGTCTGTGTATATACACCTATGTGTGTGTGTGTATGTATACACCTGTGTGTGTGTGTGTGTCTGTGTATATACACATATGTGTTTGTGTATGCCTGTGTGTGTGTATACACCTGTGTGTGTGTATACACCTGTGTGTGTATATACACCTATGAGTGTGTGTATGCCTGTGTTTGTGTATGCCTGTGTGTGTGTGTGTCTGTGTGTATACACGTGTGTGTGTGTGTGTATACACGTGTGTGTGTGTGTGTGTGTGTGTGTGTATACACCTATGTGTGTGTGTATGCCTGTGTGTGTGTGTCTGTGTGTGTGTGTATACACCTGTGTGTGTACACTCTGCGCATGTGTCAGCACAGCAGCAGCTCTGCTTTCCTAGGTTTTCTGTCCCGTCCTGGCACCGTAGCAGCTGCAGAGGCTCCGCCCTATTGATGCTCCCGGGAGGAGGAAAGAATATGGCGGTGCTGCTGCCCCGGCTGGGAGCGAGAGGAAAAGGGTAGGACAGTACTGCACGGGGTGAGGTGGGATACTGGGGAGCATGGTATGGGGGCGATTTGTGGGAGAGGCTGCTGGGTGCACCGCGGCCATTACCGGAGAATGCACCACCAACATCTGTACGGGAGAAGCCACAGACAGCTGTCACATGCCACATAGACATCACACCACAGGTGTCCTAATACAATAATCATCCCCCATATAAGTGTTCTCGTACATCCCCCCATATATACGTGTCCTCGTACATCCCCCTATACGTGTCCTCGTACATCCCCCCCCATATATACGTGTCCTCGTACATCCCCCATATCCATATATACGTGTCCTCGTACATCTCCCCCTATACGTGTCCTCGTACATCCCCCCATATACGTGTCCTCGTACATCTCCTCCCCATATATTTTCTGTTTTTTTCTGTCACATTATTAAAAATTATTATTAAAAAAAGCCATTAGGTCTTCATCCAGCATCATCAAGCTAATACATACATATATATATAGAGAGAGAACTGCAAGAAGATGAAAGTCTAGAAATGTAGAAATAATAACAGCAGAGTTAGTAGCAGACTAAAAATTAGATCTTTGAGTGTAGTGTGGGCTCTCCTGATGCTTCCGGATGATCATCGACCAAAGGGGCGGCAAATTTTTCGACCGCCCCGGGCGCCACAAACAGTTGCTACGCCACTGCCTGAGGGTGATACGGCGTGGTGCGGGACTTCTCAATTTTGTACATACGATGCAACTCCTCCATCACTTTTCCTAAAAAAATCAGGCTCCCTGGTCAGAATGGATTCGCTTCGGACAGCCATAAACTTGAATGAAATATTTGCTGATGTCATGTGCAGCCGACTCGGTGGTCTGATCTCGGGTTGGTATCACGACGGTTAACTTCATGAAGTGGATCCACCATTACTAAACAATATTCATACCCCTGATGGGCCGGCCCGATGGACAGTCTATCATTAGCAGTTTTAGGGGGGGCTGGACGTCACAATAGTCTTTTCCTGACCGAAGTGAGCTCTTTTTTTTTTTTGTGTGCCTCGTTAGCTATCTCTAGTAACAGAGTTTCTGGAACTATGACCTGCCAGGTGGCAACCAGCTCTTTCTGAAGCTGCACATTCCGATGCAGCAATCCATTCTTCATCTGTAAGCGTTCCCATTGCCGAAGAATCCGCAGTGTTTTCGAAGATGGCGTATCTCTCTCTTGAACTAGGAAGACTCTTTGATGTCACCTACTGCCTCAGCAGAGCACGTTCACAATCTTCTTGTTGTAACTGGACCCATTCATCCTGGGATCGCCCCAAGACGCATTTCCAAGTCAAAGCTTGCACCTGCAAAACACAAGCCGCGGAGACACCTTCACATGTTTCTCAACGCAAGCAATGACTAGCTAGGTCTTTCCCCGGGAAGGAACAACCATGGGATGGGCAGTCTCCAATGAAGGAAACCACCTATGCCAAATCATGGTATCCATCCACAGACAGCTGTTTCGGGGTAAAGCCCCCATCCCTTATGGGAAATATGTAAAAATATGCAAAACACAAGCCGCGGAGACACCATCACATGTTTCTCAGCACAAGCAATGACTAACCAGGTTTTTTGCATATTTTTACATATTTCCCATAAGGAATGGGGGCTTTGCTCTAGAATCACTACGTTGAGAAACATGTGATGGTGTCTCTGCAGTGTTGGATGTTAATCTCCATGAGTTCATTCATCCTCATTTTTCACAGTCTTTTACTAGGCATTGCTCCTACTGGCCAGTTTCCTACCCATAATGCTGCAGCAGCCGGGCCGCCAGGCTCCGCGGCCTACATAGCAGCACCCGCGGCCGCCACTGCCTCACTCACGGTTACAGCGGTGGCCTACTCACCGGTACTTGTGGCCGCCTTCGTCCCGTCCTTGACTTCGGTTGTGGCCTGCTCACCGGTACCTGTGGCCACCTCTGCCTGCCGCACTCCATACTGCGGCCTGCCCATCGAGGTACGCGGCCGCGCCGACCCACTCCAGATTGCGGCTTCGGCCGGGTCGCCAGGCTCCGCCGCCTCTGCGGAGCCTTCTGTCGTCTCCACTAGCAGGCCCCAGCTTCTCTGCTCTGCTTCTCGCCGGTCAACAAACCCGGTCCCCTGCCTGCGGTTGGAACTGCAGGAGCTTGGGGCCGGATGGAGCGAAGCCATCGCATCACCAGAGATGAGAGCGCCTACGCCACCACCGGTGGTGGACTGCTGGGCCCCTGCGCTGTCCCCCAGCGGGGACATGGGACCTAAGGCTCCTGTCACTGAACATCTGTGCTGGGCACCCCCAGGGGTCACTGGACCCTGTGGAGAAGGTGCCAATCCCTGCGCAGGGGTGACTGAGGCCGGCTCTGCCCCTGAGACTTTTCTGCCATTTAACGATGCTGTGGCGGCGGAGTTCCCTTTTGGCCCGTGCCAGGGCCTGGTTCCCAAGCAGAGAAATGGCGCGGAACGCGCCATGGAACCACCTTCTTCCCCTTCTACCCCTTTTGACGCATCTCTCAGGAGGGAGATGACCCCTGAGCCCTGGGCAAAAAGAACAGTCGGGGGCCCAGGAACAGTCGAGACATCCCGGGAGCTCCACAGCTGTGGAGTTCCCTGCTGATTGGCGGAACATCGGCCGTCAGGAGATGGCCCAG
This sequence comes from Dendrobates tinctorius, assembly GCF_039654945.1. Lineage (NCBI taxonomy): Eukaryota > Metazoa > Chordata > Amphibia > Anura > Dendrobatidae > Dendrobates > Dendrobates tinctorius. Next base: position 2,991,020 of record NW_027361671.1, on the reverse strand, counting down.
ACAATCGGGATTTCGGTGCACCGTTGTGCAGCCTACAGGACAGTTTCACGTCCAAGATAAGGAAAAATGTTTTTGTTTTCTCCTGATACAGTGGGGATGCATACGGGAAAGTGCTCATGTCAAAGAAAGGGGGAGTACTCATGTTTTGTTTTTGAAAAGTTGTGTTTAAAGAAAAAGTTAAAAAAAAAAAAAAAAAAAAAAAAAGGGGTTACTTATGCTAGTATTAAAATATGGTTAACCGTGTATATATGGTATACAAAAGTTGGTCTGATATGTAATATGTATAAGAACATGCAACAGGTCCCGGGTGCGAGGTGTGACAACGCCGACCATGACTTTTTTTTAAATTGAAGGACAAAGAGATGAAAGATATTGCACCAGACAGTGGTCCTTCAGTCAGGTCCCCGATACCACGGACACCCCAGAAGTATAGGCGAACGCTGACTGACCTGGTAGACGTAAGGCCTCGGTCATGGCGTTCCGGACAGTTGAGGGTGACAGAAGGGGAGAGTAGTGGGAGGTACACGCCGTAGAGTAGTCCGGGTGGACCTAGCCAACCTGAAAGAAGTTGTCATGTGACGTGCGTGCCAGCAGGTAGCTGTAGGCTGCTTGGAGCATGGTGCTCCCGGTTTGGTTCGGCCCCCCCACGTATGGCGGGTTTGGCCCAACAACCGGTCCGACAACAGACAGTGGAAAAGCTTCAGGACAACGAAGGTAGGGAATACGATTGTCGAGGACAACAATAGACAAAGGAAGGGGGAGTGTAGGGAAGGTGAACGGACGGACTTGTCTGTAGGGAGAAGGGACGGTTGGTGCACTGTAGACAGATGTTTGTAATGACAAAATGGAAATGGCTGGGGAAAACGGAAAAGGAGTGCAGTACCTAAGTTTGACCACAAGATGGCAGGAGGGAGCCTGAGAGCAGGACTTGACAGCAGCTTAAGGCTACGAAAACACTTAGTCATGGGGGGCGGGGAGACGGGAACCCAGGAGGGGATTTCTCGAGCAGGGAGATAAATAGGACAGGAGAGGGTTCCAGACGGTTCCAGTCTTGGGAGGAGCTCAGGAGGAGAAGAGACAGTGAAGGAGAACGAACAGTAGTGTAGAGCTCGACCAGGGGACTGAGGAGAAAAGAAGCCAGGGGGGTGGCTCCGACATAAAGAACTGCAGAACAGACGAGGCCCCAGGGGTACCAAACTGACGACAACCTCGGACTGGTGAAGTGCTGGCGGTAGATAGGCTTAGGGCAGCCCCAGTGAAAGAGCCGCGAGGAACGTCACTACGACAGAAGGAAGGTGCAGGTACCGGGCCTGAATACGGAGAGCTGTGGAAGTGCTGCGGTGTATTGCTGTGGTCATCAGGAGGACGGCCAATAAACTCGGACCTGTTGTACCTGAAAATCTGCCTCCATCTTGTCTGTGTCGTATTTGCGCGGTAAGCAGTGGACCACCCCCAATCTGGCCCTTACTACATAGCCACCACTGTCCTGGCAGGGTCTAGGAACCTGGGGATCTCCTGATCTTCTAACTCTTCATCTTTCGCACAGGTTTAGCATGTTTCAACCTGGATAAGGCATCAGCATGACTGTTTTCAGCTCCTCTTTTGTAAGCAATCTTATACCGAAACTTTGGCATTCTGGACACCCATCGTTGCTCCAGAGCTTCGCATTCTCCAAGTGAGCCAACGGGTTGTTGTCGGTGCGCACTAATACCTCGGACCCAGACAAGTATTGCGTGAACCTCTGTCATAGCCCACACCAATGCCAGAAGCTCTAACTTGAAGGAACTGTAATTGTCCGGATTTCGTTCGGAATCATGAAGGGACCAACTTGCATAAGCGATCACCTTCTCTCTCCTGTCCTGTATCTGCGACAACTCAGTCCCAAGTCCATGCAAACTCCTGTCAGTGTGGGAATAAACGGTTGAGAAAAGGCTGCATAAGCCAACACAGGAGATCTGTCCATGCCTTCTTCAGGTTCTGAAAAGCTTTTTCCTGATGCTCCTTCAACCGAATAATCCAGTTCTTTGCCCCGAAGGTACTCCCTTAAGTTGTTCTAGCAGCGGCTTCACTATGCGTGTAAAATTCTTCACAAAACCGCAGTAATACCCAATCAGTTCCTTCCAGGAATTCTCGAACATCTTTCACCGTCTCTGGAGTGGGCCAATCCTGTATCGCAGCAATTTTCTATCGCGATGATTTCACTCCAGCAGAGACCACATGGCGCAAGTACTCAATCTGGTTGTGGAACAAATGGCATTTTTGGGGCTTCACTTTTAGCCCATGTCCTTGAAGGTGACTTAACACCTGTTCTTATCTTTGGCAATGATCCTCACATGAAGCAGCATAGACTATGATGTTGTCTAAATAGATGAGTATAGCTTCAAAGTTCAAATCGCCTAAACACCTCTTCATAAGACGCTGAAAAATTCCAGGAGCATTAGCTAGGTCAAATGGCATTCGATTGAATTCAAGCAGGCCCATGGGTAGTATAAAGGCGGTCTTTGCTCGGCCTTGTTCCAACATCAGTATTTGCCAACAGCCACTGGCGAGATCTATTGTGAAGAATTTAGCATTTCCTAGTGCAGACAAGGATTCTTCAATCCTGGGTAATGGGTATGAATCTCTCACGGTACAGGCATTGAGTTTGATAGTCCACACAATGTGGGGGAATTTGCCGAACAGTCTTATGGGCGTGGTTTTTTCAGTTGGGATCTCGTGTTTGATGACCATAGTGCAGCCAAAATCGTCCTCATGATGAGCAAATACATCTGCATAGCGTCCCAACAGAGCTTCTACCTGCTGCACCTGTGCCTGAGTGAGCTCGGTCATCTTGGCCCGCATCTGCTCCAAAATACATCATCCTTCCTGGATATGCTTGGGCTCCGGCGTCGAGGAGTTTTACAGTCATGGTTCAGGGGTCTCCCTGCTGTACTTTCAGTTGCACAGCCTGAGGTGGAATTACTACTTCAGGCATGCCCATAATCTGAGCTATTTCACATTTGGGAGAAACTGTAATGTCCTGATCGTCCAAATTGACATATCGCACAGGAGCTGTTCTGTCATGCACAATGGCTAATGTATGTGCCACCATGAGTCCCGAGGGAAGTTGCTCTAAAAAAGATGGCTCAATTTGGATCTCTACTCCTTCTAACGGGGTGCAAGCTCAAACAGGCAGAGTGTGTCTCTGCCTCCTCCAAACTCATTCTGCCCCCCCGGGCAGACGGTACAATCACTTATCCTAATGCCCCTCCGTCACTGAAGGACTCTTGAGCTACACGAATCAACTGTTGGAATACTCTCCTCTGGGGGGTATGTGGGCTCCACTGCTTTGGAGTCTCGCCAGAGGGTTTGTTGATAAGGAGACTGCCAAACTCCTTTAACATGTTCATTCCCGGGGTGACTGTCCGCTGCTCACTTCTCCCAGGGTTAGCACCACACCTTTCCGTCCCAGATCCTTTCCACAAACGGAGATTTGCATCCACACCACCCCTGCGACCGGGATGAGAAGTTGGTTGGCAGTCGTCAACTTTATCACTGGACCCCACTCAGGCCGCCTTGCCTCAGGGAAATGTCATCGGAAATGGGCTTTGGGCATCGTAGTCACCTGTGACCCGGTGTCAACCAGGCAACACACTGCTCGACCATCAAATTTGTCCCAGACTAGGGGGCACATTGAGACTAGACTTGTGGGGCTTCCACTACTCCTCTGCATCTGGTCTGGATCCGGGCAGTGTCCCCCAGGCTCGGAGCCCTCTAGTTTTATGGACGACGTGGTTGGATTCTACCCAGTCGTGAACATTCCTGTGCCATATGTCCAATCTAGCCGCAATTAAAGCAGGTGAGGGGTCTCTGTCGACGAAACATTCTAGAATCATGGTGGGAATCTGGGTCTTCCCTGCCTCCTAACGGATTTGACTTGCATCCTGTCAGCTACACCAAGTGTAAGGTACTAGCAGGAACGTGGGATGCTGTGACAAGCAGGAGGCAAAGCAAGAGTTAATGGGTGTTTTATAAACCGTTATCACAGTAGATACTCCACGCAGGGAGAGGTAATATAGATGAACAAGGGGTATACCACAATAGAGCAATAGTAAGAGTTAAAATAAAGGGTTAACTTATCAGTCTGTGATTCCCGGATTGCGGAGGCAGGAAAATCCCACAATGGCGTTCATAGGTGACGCGTGAAGTTCCCGAACTGGTCCCGGAGAAAGGTGAAACACTGTCTCTTAACGGAAGCAAAGTATCCTGGTCTTCTCTCGCGTAGTCTTGTGGTCCTGGAACAAGGTACTGCTCGAGTGGTTATCTGTGGCATCGCGGTTGGTGAAAAAAGTCCCAGAGTGGAGGCCGCAGTCGCGCTTCCTGCTTCAGCGTGCACTGTTTTGTGAGTACTGCGTCATGGGCCAGTAGCGGTCAGAGGTAAGGAATGGTTTTAGTCACATCAGAGACGACAGGAATAGAGGTCTGTGGAGGAACACAGTCTGTATGCGCGGGGGAATGGAAAGCGCAATGCGGGCCTGTCTGCTGGCGTCGGTCTGCGGAGAGGAAGTTGGCCTTCTCCTGTCACACACGCTGTCTTCCAGCCAAAAGCCCTGCTCTGGCGCGCCTTGTCCCTTTTACCTCAGGTCTGCCCTCTGCAGTCAGGTGCAAAGGTCTCTTCCAGTCAGAAAGTCCTTCCCCCAGCTACAATGGTGACCGTTCCGGCCCTGATATGAGAGGGACACTTCCAGCCCGGTCCATCTCCCTACATGCAGGGGCCCTAAGCAGGCTGGGGGCCCACTCACTGTCGAGGACACCGGCACAGAATGGGGGCTCTGTGCCAGAGCCGGTGTGGCTAGTGCCCCCCCACCACTTGCTTTGGACTCCGGCACTTGTGTTACTCGCCTCTCCCTGTTCCACTGCAGCGGTGTCTTCTGACTCTAATGTTCTGGTCAGAGGACATGATGACGTCACTAGTGTGCGCCCCGTGCCCGAACAGTCACAGTGCAGAGAACGAGAAGACGCAGAGGAGTCTTGAGCAGAGCAGCTGCCAGTAAGGAGAGGTGAGGGGAGATATATATATATATATATATATATATATATATATATATATATAATAGAGAGAGATAGATAGAGAGATATATATATATATAATAGAGAGAGATAGATAGAGAGATATATATATATATATATAATAGAGAGAGATAGATAGAGATATATATATATATATATATATAATAGAGAGAGATAGATAGAGATATATATATATATATTTATTAGTTTGACTCCATGTATGGGCCCCATTATGTATGGAGCATCTTGTTGGGATAATTATATATGGGGCCCTTTCTGTTTGGAGCATTATATGGTGCCCATCACATACTGTGTGTTGAATTATATGGGTCCCATTCTGTATGGAGTAATATATGGGGCCCTTCTTATCCTGTATGGAGTATTATATGGGGCTCGTGATAATTTATTGAGTATTACATGGGGCACGTTATACTGTATGGAGCAATATATGGTATCCACTCTGTATGGAGCAATACATGGGACTCATTGTTCTGTATGGTGCATTATATGGGGTCCAGTATTCTGTATGGAGCAATATATGGGGTCCATTGTTCTGTATGGAGCAATGTATGGGGTCCATTGTTCTGTATGGAGCATTATAAGGGGGCCATTGTTCTGTATGGAGCATTATAAGGGGGCCATTGTTCTGTATGGAGCATTATATGGGGTCCATTGTTCTTTATGGAGCATTATATGGGACTCATTGTTCTGTATGGAGCATTATATGGAGTCCATTGTTCTGTATGGAGCATTATATGGGGTCTATTGTTCTGTATGGAGCATTATATGGGTCCGTTCTGTATGGAGCATTATATGGGGTCCATTGTTCTGTATGGCGCATTATATGGGGTCCATTGTCCTGTATGGCGCATTATATAGGTCTATTCTGTATGGAGCATTATATGGGGTCCATTGTTCTGTATGGAGCATTATATGGGGTCTATTGTTCTGTATGGAGCATTATATGGGTCCGTTCTGTATGGAGCATTATATGGGGTCCATTGTTCTGTATGGCGCATTATATGGGGTCCATTGTCCTGTATGGCGCATTATATAGGTCTATTGTTCTGTATGGAGCATTATATGGGGTCCATTGTTCTGTATGGAGCATTATATGGGGTCCATAGTTTTTTTGTATGGAGTAATAAATGGGGCTCGTTGTTTTGTGTGATCAGCATGATCTACTATGGTGAGGTGCCATATAGATAAGTGATTGGAAACAACGTACTGATAAAAGAATATCTTTATTAAATAACAATAGTGTAAAAACAAACTTAAAAAGACAGAGCAGGAAAGCGGGCTCCAAAATGGTGAGGAAAGAAAGCAGCAGCTAGTATTGATAAAGTGCACATTAAAAGAATATAATGCAAACACCATATATAGAAGAACTGGACAAATGTATAGTCCTTAATTTCAAGAATGGGTAGAAAAGGGAGGACTTGGCAAGCAATACAATGTTGCTTTATATGCTAAGTTTTGCGGATGCAATATAAAATGGCTGCCTATGAAGAGAAACACAAGCCCAGGAGAAGAGAGGACAAGGTAAAGTGCTTATGTATTATATGCCATAGAGGCTAATTTCTTTACATCACATGTACCAGCAGATCACAGTAAAAAGCAGGTGTATTGAATGTCAGAGACGTTCAAAATGTTCATATGGTTAAATACCTGCTATAAGACTGGTACTATGAAGGCTGCGCAGTAATGCCAGCTACTGCTAAGGATCCCCATCACCCGACGAGTGCCTTTTCGCAAGATTGCTTCTTCCAGGAGCGCAACCATGAATCATGAATTGTGGTATGTGTTAAAGGGGCCCACTGAAATTTTTTTTTTTTTCCCTGGCGCCCTCAAACCTGGAGCCAGCCCTGAATATGACCAAATGTGTAAGAGACATGCAATTCTATAGTATTGACAGGTACCAGAGGAAGGAGACTCTGGAGAGGACTTACAGTCCTGAAAGGGTCTTCCAGAACTTCCCACAGCCCCTTCTTAGCTGTGGCCATTGGTTTTAATATTTGTCATTATTAAACCATTGCAAATGGCACAAAAGGGTGTACACTATGCACAATGCTGTTTTACTAATTGGCAGAAGATCGGTCCCCACACCTATGGAGAAAAGATATCAAGGAAATGTAATCAGTCCTTGCAGGTTACTGTAAAACAATTGTAGGAGATGGTCCGATGCAGGAGTACAAGAGATGAGGGAATTTGTTCGGATTTTGGCCCCGAATCTGCTTTTGATGTATTCGGGCCATAGTCAAACACTGTTCGTGCTGAATATTTGTCTTATGATCGGTTCTGAACATATTCGGTAATTTCTACTCCCATTGACTCTAATGATATTCGGCTGTGTTTGATGAATATTTCAAAAACAATATTCGATTCCGATTTGTATTTGGAACCGAATCTGAACAAATTCGCTCATCTCTACAGCAGACAAAGCAAAATAGTTGTCACTGACTGAAGACCAAATTTTGTAGTGCAATTTCTATAACTGTTTATAATTTGTAGTAGTGTTTAGACATGGTTTAGGTAACTGTCATACTCCTATTGCTGGCCTTCAGTTCGGTCATTTCACCACTACTTGAGTGTTATAAACACATGGAGAAAGACCAGAATTAGTTGGGCTACCACGTTTTAGGATGCCTGTGTGAACAGACCCTGAATAAAGTGGAATATATGCACGTAGTTGTGGACAATCTACGTTGCGTTCATTCACCTAATGGAAATATAGTGGAAACTGACATTTTGTAAACTGCATGGACTGGTCCTAGATTAGTACCAGTAAAATGAGACATTTGGACACTGGTGTGGAATAACGCTATCCATAATTGTCAATGGTTCTATTCTTTATTTCAGTGTGGAGGTTGGTGTCCGCGTAGAAGCTTATAACTGTGAAGAGTGGACAGAAGGCAAACCACGCCACATTAATAGCGCTTTCCTTATTTACCAAGCCTTTGATTCTAACAAAGAGTATATAATGTTCCCTAGAGTAAAAGCCTCTACAAAGGTTAGTAGCTATGTATACCTGAATGGTTTGGATCGTGTCATCAAACTTTTTTGCCTATATTCATTAGTATAGGAAACTATAAGAAACTTTGTAATGTATCTCTTCAGAGACATATGGTTAATTCTTCTTTTATGAGCCACTTCTCCACTCTGCCTCCTGAACTTTCAATTTATGTTGGTAATAGACTTAAACCTGTATTGCTAAAAACAAGACCGACTGACTGCCAGCTCACTGAGGGATCAGATCACAGCTTCCTATTGAGGCCTATGGAGGAGTGAGGGGAGGGAAGGACCAGAGTGTAAGAAAGGCAGAAAGACATTAGGCCTGAGTCATCAAAGCTTTCACACCAGTATTTTGGAATAAAAAAGCTTTTGAAAAATTGTAGAATGAAGGCACAACTCAGTGTTGCGCCTACATTTTGCAACTTTTGTTGTTTTCACCCAAGTTTCTTTTAACTCCATCAAATTGAATGGAGCTGATGTGGGGCAGGGGATAAGCTGTGACCTGACACCACAGCTCGTCTAATTCTTGGCAAGCTGTGGTGCTGCATACACCAGAAATCTCAATCCAGTCCCTGACTGGAGTATGACTTCTGGCATAAGGAATACCACAGCTTGTCGGGAATTGAGCTGTGTAGTGTCACTCCCCAGCTGTTCCCCTGTCCCACCTCTGCTCAATTTGGTGGGACTAGAAGATACTGGTGTGAAAACAACAATAGAGAAGTTCCAAAATGTTGCAACTTTTTAAAGCAATTTATGCCAGAATTCTGCTGAAGTTATTTTGATGAATCATGGCTTATCTATTTTGTCAATTTCCAGGCCTTATTCACTTGGTAATTTTATTTATTATAATTCAAGGAAAAAATCTGAGGTTATCCCATTTGAACTTAGAACTTTACTCTCAAACGTACAAAGATAAATCCAATGTTCTGCCAGGATACATAAAGATGCCTGCAGTGATAACCTGCATCTCCCTTTCCATTAACTATTTTCTTATCAAAAGATTTTAATTAATACTTAGACCTTTAAAATCCTTCCAAGATCTTATAATAAAAATGGACTACGAAAACTGTGTGTAGACAGTGTTCTGCCTTCATACACATTGACACTGTGTGCAATCTAGCATACAGCATAAACCAACTTCTAGCTTCCAAAATAAGCAGATTGTTCTCTATAGTCTAACTTGTTTGTTGGTGAAGAGTATAGAACATGCGGTAAAACTATAAAGAATACAAACGACATGGGTAAGTATTGGGCAGATGATCACACCGCTAACACAATTACAGGAAGTCTAACAGTGTGATGTAAACTTTTACATAGAAACACACAGGTGTCTAATTACATCTACTGAGCACTTACTGCTGTACAGTTAATAACATCTCTGTAACACTGTGTTGCAAGAAAAGATATTAATCCTACCAGATATGCTTTACCCGGATAACAAACTCCAGTTGGGGAGTTACAGGAGGACAAGTAAACAACGTGTGTCCTATGACATACACAGAAGAAAATGGCATCGCCCTCATCCCAGAATACATTGCTTCAATCCCACATGCATCACTCTGTTAAAGACACAGGCTGTAAAGCTATTTAAGACACAGCTATAAATTCAGCCACCACTAGATGGGTGCTAACTAAACCAGCACATAATACAAACATATTTGCCCTATATTCAGAGGACAGAACAGACCGCCTGAGCCTCGCTCATGTATGCTTGTAAGACCATAATAAAACCAATTAGATCTTAAAGGGGTAATTCGGCTCACCTCATGTCCACATCAGGAGGTGAGAGAAGCGAGCAACATTGCATGTGCAAGCTGTTATCATGCACATATGAATGTGATGTCTCTGGCCTCACTCGCCTTCTAATGTGGAAGTGAGCAGGGCAGAATTACCCCTTTAAGCAAGATTGGCCTCTGTTCATGCTTCTTGGCTTCAAGTCATTACTGAAAAATTGGGAGCAGTGATTGCTTTAATTCAGCTTTGTACCAATTATTAAATTCCCATGCAAGGAGACTGTTACACAAGCATCGCACCATATTATGAGAACATTTCCACATTTAAATAATAATCACATGTTTACACCTGCATTTATTTCAGGATAGCATCAGAAGGTTTCATGGAGCCATTGCACGGAGGAAAATTCGTGTAGCAAGGTAAAAAGTGACTTTTAAAAGGGCTGCCAGCCTTAAAAAACACACTTCCTTACACATTTTAGAATTTCTCACTAATAGAAAAAGTATTCTTTTCAAGATCCCATCTAGTATTTCGACGATCATCTTACTTTGGAGGACACGGCACAACTTGGACAGTGTAATGTCATTTCCCCTGTTGAAGTGATGCAGGGAAATTGATCAATTTTGGAACAGTTACTTCAGAAATTGTAGCTGATGACTGGAGTTCTCTGCACCATTCAGTTATTAGCAAATCACCTGGGGACCATTTTAACTTAAAGGTGGTCCGAAGAAAGCAATGTCCTTTTTACCTTTTGAATTATTTTCAAGTTTATGGTATACTTTGGGGGGGACAACATTTAAGTCCAGCATTTTTTTTTTTTTTTTAAAAGCCACTGGAGTAAATTGCAGCACATCTTTACCTGTACACTAATTTACAGTAAACTTGTTAGACAGTGGGAGGCCACTTATTTTGTGAAAAGTAAAGAGATTGAAAAACATGTGCACCACAATTTGCAATTTAACTTTTTTTTTGTCAAAAAATCTTTGGAAGTTGTTTAATCTCCCACTGTTTCAATTCACTGAAAGGAATAAGAAAAATAGTAATTAAAGCAGAACTTAGGAAGAACTTTCATTCCTGTTTCGTCAGGACAATATCATGTTTGTATAACTTGTTAGTCATCCTACTGCCTGTATATGACCAATAAAAGCTGGTGGTGGTGAATTTCATAGTAGGTTGTGTGAGTTTGTGGTGTTGGTTTGTATTTAAAGTGACCCTCAATTTCTCATATTTAGTCGCCCTACATGGCACCCCCTGTTTTGCCACTTTCCGCTAAGGTAGGCATTCCATTCTCCTTGTTTCAAAGTGGTTGCTACTGTGGGAAGGATGGGTGCAGTGATGAATCTAAAAAACTCCTCCCCTGACTTCCATATCCCACAACATAGGAAAGGTGTGGTTTAGACTTACTACTGCACCCCCATGCATTTGTAGGAAGATGGACCGGGCCAGTGGTGCCTCTCCTGTGCTGGTCCCAGAACTAAAGGGACTGTCACCATTGTTGCAGGGGGGAAGGCATTCACACCTGTACCAACCTTTGCACTGGACTGAAGGGGGCGTGACTGAGATAAAACGGACTGTGCGCGGGAATCGGGGAGACTTGGAAGACTTGGAAGATCACCTGAGGGTCCCCCAGCAGAACAAATTCCCGAAGTTCCTGAAGGCCTTGCACTAGTGGAACCAGACACACCTCCACCCTCCTCCATGCAGCCTGACTCGATCACTCAAGGTAACTCAATTACTCCTTTTGACCTAGGGCGCTCTGAACGGACAACAGCTGGAATACCCCCAATCGATACAATCAGGACCAATTTGTTTGGATGCAAACTGTTCAAGAAGCCATCGGGCCCCAGCGTATTCTACGAAAAACCTTGCCCGTGGAATGGCGAGCGCAAGGAGAGGGGGAATGCAGGAAGATGGACCGGGCCAGTGGTGCCTCTTCTGTGCCGGTCCCGGAACCAAAGGGACTGTCACCATTGTTGCAGGGGGGAAGGCACTGGACTAAAAGGGGGCGTGACTGAGATAAAAGGGGCTGTGCACGGGAACCAGGGAGACTTGGTGGGAAGACAGAGTACGCAGCAGGAGATGGTTAACTCTCGATCCGTGAGACGACTCCTGAATACCGGTTCTCACTGCCATACGCTGCCGCGCATCTCTTCTGACCGTGAAGGCATTGACTGCGTGCCTACACCTACCTCTGAGATAGAATTGACTGCGTGTGCCTTTCTGCAGACCAACATGGGCGAGCGGCCTACCCTTGAACAGCGCTATCAGCCAGAGTCGGCTGGCTTGCATCCCGCCTCCGTCGCTGAACTCTGCGAAACTCCAGCGGAATTAGGACCTCACCCAAGGGAACCTGGACACACCTCTTTCGTCAAGAGACAGTGCCTCGACTACCTTCAGGACCAAGCCAGAGACTTCACATGCTTCCTTCGGCGCCACTGTGTGGCGCCCCTGAGGGTTCAGTTTCCACAGAGGTACTGCACCTCCTCCTGAGTTGTGGTACCCCAACAGTCAGGTTTGGTGGAGACACCTGACCACACTCCAGCACCTACATCCCACACAACATAGTGTAGCAAAGCACCCTTTGGTGGCTCCCTACTTGAAACACGAAGCATGCTGGGAGGCGGGTGGAGTTAGTTGGCACCAAAAGAGCGGGAAGAGTTGAGGATTTAGTCAGTCAGTCTGACAGAGTGAGAAGAGTGAAGATCCCTTGAGTGGGATGGATGAAGGAAGTGCTGCAGCCGACCTCAGAGACCTGGGTCCGCTAGCACAGGAAAGAGGCATTGATGGAAAGCTTGACTCTCTCCATAAGAAGGAAGGATTAGTATGGAACGTAAGGAGAGGAGGACTAAGGATTAGGGTTAGAGCAGAACCCTTCCCAAGTTCACAGCGCAAGGCCGGGGTCTGGTCCCCGAGGTTGTATGGATACTAATGGTCCTGCAGCAGACACCGGAGGAATAGAAGTTGTCACCACTTTATTCCCACACAAGACTTGGGGGCACAACATCAACGATTGTGAGCTGGGACTTGGTAGCAAGGAGTCCCCGAAGCAGGCTACAGCTGTCTGCCGTACAAGTAGAGCTCATAGGAACATCTGACAGGAGGAACTTCAGTATAACTCAGTACTGAGAGTACTTCACTATAGGCGCAAAAGGGAGACGTTCAGAAAAGGCACATATGTTGGCGGAGTGTTGGAAGGGAGTACTTCATCTTGCCTGGAAGTTGGCTGAGCCCCTGACCTGGAGGACACGGCACCGAGGCGGGCACCTGTATGCTCAACAGACTGTGAGTAAAGCTTTGGAACTACGTGCCCTGGTGTCCTCCGCTTATTCCCGTGCCAACCCACTCAGCACTGCTACATCTCTGTGCCAGACACTACACCCTCTTCCTCAACACCTATCCTCTTCATCTACTCTGCCCTGGGACTACAGCCTGCCTGTGGAGGGCTACACCATTATTGCTGCACCACACCATCTGTCCCAGATTATATATCTGCAGCGTCGGCTTAACATCTCCATTGCCGAACACCACAGGTGGCGTCACGAATAAACTTTAATCATCATCCACACGCTCAACACATCCCCCTTTTACAATGGACGCCCAGGGCCACGGACCGGGTCACAGCTACCGTGACATCTCCCATTGAAATCAACGGGCCCGGCTCCGAGTACCCCGCAGCCCTGGGAGGCGACCCAACTGTGGAAGACCAAACCTGCATCGCCCTGAGAACTTCAGTCTGATAACTTTGCCAGTTACTTAGATAACTTTATTGTTCCCCCTGTTTTATGTGTTCTTCCCTCACTCCCTTCATTACCAATACTCTCCCTGCATGGAGTATACCCGGTAATAAATCCCCTTTAACTCTTGATCTGCCTCCTGCTCATCACTGCTTCCTGCATCCCTGTGCTTTCCTAAACACTATCAACAGCCATCTTGGAAATTGAAAGAAAGGAACGCCAGTCTGTGCAGACAAGGCAGCGAGAGGCAAACAGAGGGTGCCATGTAAGCTTGAAAAATGTGTAGCCACTAGTGGTGAGGGTGTGTAGTCTGATAAGGTATTATCCGAGCATGCTCGGGTGTCTTTGGTGTGCTCCAAAAATATGTTCGAGTCCCTGCTTCTGCATGATTTGAGGCTGTTTGACTGCCGCAACACACGCAGGGATTGTGTGTCTGTCTGTTAGGTAATCCATGCATGTGTTGCAGCTGTCGGACAGCTTATCCGAGCACGTTCGCTCATCACTAGTAGTCACCTTTTAGTCTCAGGGTGGAGGGTCTCTTTAAGTGAAGAGCATTTTGAAATCATGTATTTTTTTTTTCGGTCACAGAAAATATATTTTGTCCAACAAACCAGAAAAACCAATCTCCATTCCATGGGACAAATGCAATCAGGTAGGTAAAATTGTGATTGTTGTTTTTTTTTTTTTTTTTTTTACTTTGCGCCGACGTGTACTGATCAGACTATGGTATTCCTCTACTTACCAAGTCATTGTGCTCCTTATTACTTTCTATAGTTTAGTTTTGTAAGGAGTTTAGTGGGTTCCTGTTACGAATGAAAGTACAATCAGGACCTTGGCTTATTAAAGGGGTTGTCCGGGCTTTTCACATAATCTCAGTGCATATCTGGGCTGCAGAATGGTGACAATAAGTAATTTACCTTCTGTCACCAGTTTGCAGGGTTTTCTAGATATCACTCTCTTGCTTCTGAGCAGAACGTCCAGGGAGGGTGTAATGGCATTGAAATGAGAACTGGTTGTTTCCTCCTACTCTAATAAAAACCTGCCCTCTATAGCAACAACCCCACCCTCCATAGCAACATGCCCTCCCCGTCCACATGAACAAGCCCTCCTGACACAGTAACAAATCCTCCCCCTCTAGCAGCCACAGTGCAGAGAGCAGCTGCTCCTCCCCCAGACACACGCTGAACAGTGATCTATGGAAAATGAAGCTCTAGTGAGGTGGGAAAATCGTCCTGTATTCTGGGCCATTCCATGATTACAATACATAGCTCACTCATTATCAGTGATTCCTTCCCTCACTGTCCCAGGCTGCTGGCAGTGATGGGGCTCGGCTGCTGGCAGCAGTGAGAACAGACTGTGTGATGGCCGGTGATGGGGGTCTGCAGCTTCTAATCTGCACAGGGGATGGCAGTCACTGATGTAATCTGTTCTGTGACAAAGTCTCTGCTGTGTGAATGAGACAGCTCTGTGTCACTGATGTCTTCACACAGCAGCAGATTTGGTGCAGTGTGTGTGAAGCTCCAGTGACCAGCATCACCCACTGCCCACTCATTGGCTGGCAGTAAACTGCACCAGCACTCATCTTTATCATCATTCCAGCATTGGAAAGAACACAGCAGTGATCCTGTATTTGTGAAAGCAGAACAATCTACATCACATCCACAATGGTAATAGGGCCATCACATGTTCCATGCCATACTCCTTGTAGATAATTGTATATTGTGTAATGAAAACTATATATAGCACCTAATGCAAGTCTATAGTAGATATGTGTATAATATATATACTAGATGTGAGACCGATGCTATTGCATCAGGAGGGCAGTGATGTCACAATGGGGTGAGCTCTGTGGAGCGGTCTTTCACCCTGTCAGCTCTCTTCTTCCTGTGCTGTCTTCTCCCCTCATGTGCTCTCTCCTTTGTGCTGTCTCCCCCTGTGTGCTCTTCCCCTGTGCTGTCTTCTCCCCTCTGTGCTCTCTCCACCTTGATGTCTTCTTCCTTCTATGCTCTCATCCCTGCAGGGCTCACACTATAGATTGTTGCTGGCTGTATACACTATAGACACTGCTGCAGGCTGTATATCCAATAGATGTCTGCTGCAGGCTGAATACAGAATAGATGGCTGCTGCAGGCTGTATACCAAATAGACATGCTCACACATACACTGCACCAAATCTGCTGCTGTGTGAAGCCATCAGTGACACAGAGCTGTCTCATTCACACAGCAGAGGCTTTGTCACAGAACAGATTACATCAGTGACTGCCATCCCCTGTGCAGATTAGAAGCTGCAGACCCCCATCACCGGCCATCACACAGTCTGTTCTCACTGCTGCCAGCAGCTGAGCCCCATCGCTGCTAGCCCAAGCCCCATCACTGCCAGCAGCCTGGGACAGTGAGGGAAGGAATTACTGATGAGTGAGTTATGTATTGTAATCATGGAGTGGCCCAGAATACAGGACGATTTTCACTCACTAGAGTTTCACTTTCCATAGATCACTGTTCAGTGTGTGTCTGGGGGAGGAGCAGCTGGGTGGTTCTGCTCTCTGCACTGAGGCTGCTACCGGGGGAGGATTTGTTACTTTGTGAGGAGGGCTTGTTCATGTGGACGGGGAGGTTCTCATTTCATTGCCAGAACACCCCCCCTTTGGACGTTCTGCTCAGAAGCAAGAGAGTGATATCTAGAAAACCCTTCAAACTGGTGACAGAAGGTAAATTACTTATTGTCACCATTCTGCAGCCCAGATATGTACTGAGATTATGTGAAAAGCCCGGACAACCCCTTTAAAGAGATTTGTTTTCTGCTGTTTCTACTTCAGGCCTATCTTGGTTACAATAATGTTGCCACACTTGTGTTCTTGGCCTCCGGTGATGGATGGGAACTGACCAGCACAAAGAAAAATGTAAGTTCTTCAATTCAAATTAGATATGGGCGCTGTGTCCGCCAGTGGTAAGCACCATTAATTTTTGGACCACAAAACTAAGGTTGGAGGCTATTACAGCTTTGCCTATCCAGTCCTGCAGGGAACTTATGACTTGGTTTCGTGTGGACCAGCACCGAGACACTGCTTTATAACTTGAAACTAGAGCCTGATAAACTGAGACATTTCAGGGTTGGTTTTAAGACTCTCTCATTTCATAACATTTCTTTGTGTATCACCACCTATACATATACAAGCATGGTGAAAGCTAACTGTTTTGTTACCTTCATTTTAAGGCTTATTTCATTAAAATAAATGTTTGCTTATAAGAATTCAATATCCATGATATTCTTCTAAAGTTCAACAGTGCCCCCTAGTGTTACCTATAAGTCCTCATCTTCTTCAAATGCAGTCATCTGTTTACCTGCAAATTTTGCAGAAGTGGAGACATTGTGCATGCAGTAATGAAGATGCCACCAAAGTTGGTTTATGGTGTCATTCCTGAGATGTGTACAAGATATACGAAAGTGTCAGTGCCGCGAGATTAAAAAAGCACATTGTGGTTGACTGTGCAAAAACTGATAAAGATAAGATATTTGTCACAACCGTGAACACAATGAATCCTTAAGGTGGTTGGCCTCTGTTCACATGTCTGCTTG
This sequence comes from Dendrobates tinctorius, assembly GCF_039654945.1. Taxonomy (NCBI): domain Eukaryota; kingdom Metazoa; phylum Chordata; class Amphibia; order Anura; family Dendrobatidae; genus Dendrobates; species Dendrobates tinctorius. Next base: position 2,973,914 of record NW_027361671.1, on the reverse strand, counting down.
TATTTCTACTTTGATCCATTTGAGGAGCTGAAAAAATGAAAACCTGTCAATTACAGGAACATTTAGTGGAATGTATTTTTTTCATAAAATGTCTTCTGTTTGCATCTCTTCTGTCAGTTTTTAAAAAGGACCAAACAACTTGGTCTGCACCATTATTTTTTTTGATTAACAAACAAAACAAAACTGAATTGCGGAAGTAATGAATGAAAACTGCAAGGTCTGTAGTCATAACACACAGTTATTGATTATGCTTTCCCCGTTAGCGCCACATGTTCCAAGCAAACTATAGGTGTTCAGACGAGACGACTAGTAAGGAAATGATCCCTTCAAAATGTAATAAAAACGGATCACAACGTATACCAAATTTTGTTTTTAAGTATCGGCACAAAATTGGTGTTCAAACGAAGTACCAGTGCTCTGTGCCCCCTTGACGTGCCCAAACATTTCAGTGCACCTTCCCACTTACTTGGCTTCCCCTCTTTCTCTGTTCCTCCTCTGTTTTGATTGACAGCCCTTGTAGAGGCAGAGATGGCGGCACTGTGCGGATCAATAGTGTTCATTGTTGCAACAAATCACACATTATGAAGAAAATGTAAAAAGGCTGTTTTCAGGTTTGACAGGTATCCCAAACGCTGGGATCCCTTCTGATCACGAGAACTAGGCCTTTGAAGATCCCCCATGGAGCGGTGTCAATCATGCACACAGCTGCTCTATTCATTCTCAAGTACCATTAACCCCTTAAGGACCTCTGAGTTTTGGTTTTGCATTTTCATTTTTTTGCTCCCCTTTTTCCCCAGAGCCATACCTTTTTTTTTTTTTTTTTTTTTTTTTTTTTTTTTTTTTTTTTGTCAAAATGGTCGTGTGGGCTTGTTTTTTGCTTATGTTTTTAATGATACCATTTTTGTTCAGATACAATCTTTTGATTGCCCGTTATTGCATTTTAATGCAATGTTGTGGCGACCAAATAAAGTAATTCTGGCCTTTTTGAATTTTTTCTCATTACGCTGTTTAGTGATCGGGCGATTCTTTACGCGGCGATACCAAATATGTGTGCTTGATTTTTTATTTTGAATGGGGTGAAAGGGGGGGGTGATTTGAACTTTGTTTTTTATATTTTTTATAAATCGTCTCTGCTACATTCAGGCGATGATCAGATTGCCTGTATGTAGCAGAACTGCTAACTTGCTATGAGTGCCGACAACCGAGCGGCGCTCGTATCAATCCGGCAGTGACAACCATAGATGTCTGCAGGAGGCCTCTGGCTGTCAATCCAACCCATCGGTGACCCGCGATCATGTGACACGGGTCACCGATGGGCAGACTTCCAGCGCGATTGCCAGAACTGCATGTTAAATGACGCTGTCAGTTTGATAGTGGCATTTAACTGGTTAATAGCAGCGGGTGGATCTTGATTCCACCCACGGCTGTTCTGGGCACATGTCATCTGTTTAAAACAGCTGACATTTGGCGGGAAAGATGTGGGCTCATTGATGTCAGAAAGGAGTTAAGAATGAATGGGTCTTCGGAATACCAATTCTGACAATTGGCTGGGGGGGGTAAGCTTTTGGACCCTCAGTGATCAGGTAGTTATTCCTCATCCCATGGATAAGAGATTACATTCAAACCTAAATACACCGGGGCTCTCATGTGGTTAGTGTGACACGTGAACCCGGCGCCCAATCGGAGCTTGTTACGGTCTCCACCTTCGGACGAATTGAACATGAAGAGGATGTCCAGGCTGCGGCTGATCTACAAATTGAACATGAAGAGGAAGTCAGAAGTCTGGGGTAGTGATCCAGCTCTGATAAACCGCCAGGTTCAGAGGTCCCAACAACCGCACAAGAGCCCCGTGTAGAGCAATTGTTGACACCGTAGGAACAGTGCCAGTACGGGATGCAAGTTTAAGCTTTTTTTATTTTAGCGGGGCCAAGGTATGGGGTATGAGAAGGAGTGGTCTTAGTAGTGGACAATCCCTTTAAGGGCAACAACCTGCACTTGTGTGTAGAGGGTTATGCAGATATATAGCATACAGCTGAGCCAAACATATTAATTACTGAATCTAGGACAAATGAATTTGGGGGCATTTCTCCTAACACTTCGTTCTTGGGATACCTAGAAATACAGTGACCTTGTCATAGATCCTTTATTGCCTCAACTTTTTTTTGCATTTTTTTTCAGATCCAGGTATTTACACATGAAGAAAATGACATTTTGACACTAAAAATTGAAATGCAGGTGAAGGTTCAAGCTAGTCAGGCTTATCTGCTGCTATCGGACTTTGGGCTGCGGCCTCGCTGGGATGTGCACTACTTGTAAGAATGTATTTTATTCTATCACTTTTTATTTCATATCTATCACTTCTGTAATGTTCTGTCATCGTGAGGGAAAGACTCAGTTTGCTGCCCTATCCCTGTATGTCATGGCCAGCATGGTGTGGTTTATTATTGCACACACCACCATCACTCCTATAGAAGAGAGCTGAGATGCAATTTCAGACACAACCCATGGGATGGCATAGTGCAGCTTCTGAAAGATGGCAGCTCATATATACCCTATAAAAAGCTGGTGGCTTTAATAGGTCACTAGGCAGGTCCTGTATGAAGCTGGTTAAATTATCAGCTTTAGAGCTTATACAGATATCTGAGGACCTATGTCCAATCACTGACCACAATGCATGGACTGGTTGCGGGGTTTCCGGCCCAAGCGTGATTGCCTCATAGAAATATGTGAAGTTGTCATGCTCGGGTAAGGAGATCCACGGCCAGTCTATGCATTGTGGTCTGTGATTGGACCGAAATTATGAACGTCTGCATGAGCTCTTACTTTTACAGGGTTTTATATGTTCCTCATTATTTTTTTATTTTCGGTATATACAGTATTTTAGTTTAGTTTTTTGCTTTTTTTGTTGATTGTAGAAGCTGTGATATTCTAGAATCTGCAGGTGATGATGACAAAATATTTTATGTAACCTGCCCACCTGTAAAGCAAAGCAAGACTAGAGATTTTGTGCTGCTAATGTCCAGGAGGTATCCATGTAAAAACGGGTGAGTTATACATTTTCTTCATCATGGATTTTGGGGAAAAAAAAAATCATCTGCTGTGATGAAAATGGGATTAGTTAAATGACAAGGCAAGAAAAGAGTTACTGGAATGTAGGAAAGCTGCCTCTGGTCATACATTACCCCTGGTACAACCACCATGAGATCTATATGTCCTAGAGGGGCATATAGATAAGACTTGTTGGATGATGAGCTTCACCATGGCAGTCCGCCATAACCTATACTAATCACCCCTTGCCGGCAGTAATCCCATCTTTTGACATGGTGGTGGGGGGGATGGAACGGTTTCCGCTGCAGATAGGCAATATCTATCTGCGGCCACTATACAGTCGACGGAGCTGTGCGGTGCATCTCCGTTACTGAGCAGTTCCGGCCACTGCCAACACCAGTAACAGCTGATTGGTGGGGGTGAAGGGTGTAGCACCCCCAATGATCAGACATTGATGACCTATCCTAAGTCGCAGACAACCTCTTTAATATGTAAATAACTGAAAAGTACGTTCTACCAAACAGATTTCTTGGGCTATGTCCGCACAAGTATTTCTTGTGAACCTCCCACAGTGATATTAGAGGTTACTACTGCTGCAGAGTTCTGTGTGAAGAAGGTGCTGGGGAGATCAACATTTCACCCTCTGCATTACAAAAAATGAAATTCGCACTGACATCCGCAACATAAACTTGCATTTTGTCTCAAACCCACCACTCTGCTCTGATTGATTTACACACCCAATATTTTTACAGTCTGTGCATGAGATTTCTTAAAATCGGACCCTATGCGAGCATTATAAAGCACAGATTTTCCACAAGGAAATCCGCTACATGGCAACATAGACTTCTTGGGTCACCTCTGTAAGGCTATCATTTACTTGGAGGGCACAAATTAATCCAATGGACTAGAGTTGAGCGACTTTAGTCGGATCGGGTTTCATGAAACAAAATTCGTTTCAGATGAAACTGGTCCGACTAGGGCAAAAAAAGTCGGCGTTTCGTCTGAAACCCGACCCCAATGCAAGTCAATGAGGAATAAAAGTCGGCATTGAGGGGATGAATTTCATCCCCTCAATGCCTACTTTTATTCCCCATTGACTTGCATTGGGGTCGGGTTTCAGACGAAACGCCGACTTTTTTTGCCCTAGTCGGACCAGTTTCATCTGAAACGAATTTTGTTTCATGAAACCCGATCCAACTAAAGTCGCTCAACTCTACAATGGACCCTACAGTGCCTTTGAAAAGTATTCATGCCCCATGAACGTTTCTGCAATTTTTCACGTTACACCCACAAACTTAAATGTATTTCATTGGGATTTTATGTGATATACCAATACTATAGTATTTGTGAAGTGTAAAAGGCAATGCTACATGGTTATCTAATTATCTTCAAAATAGAATTGTGAAAATTTTGACATGCATTTGTATTCAGCCCCCCTGAGTCAATGATTTTGTAGGACCACCTTTAGCTCCAAGTACTGGTGCAAATCTTTTAGGGTATATGTCTACCAGCTTTGCAAATGTAGAGGCTGACATTTTTGCCCATTCTTTGCAAGCTAGCTATAGCTCACCGAGATTGTCACCATCCAATCTGCGAACAGCAATTGTCACTTCTTGCCACAGATTCTCAATGAGATTTATGTCTGGACCATAACTGGGCCATTCACACACATCAATATGCTATTGTGTTTGATCTTTAATGTTCTCAAACAAACCTCTGAAGTCTTCACAGAACAGCGGTAGTTATACTTAGAAAAAATTACACCCAGGTGGACTCGAGTTACTAATTGTTACTTCTGGAAGCAATTGGTCACTCAATATTTTGTTTAGGGGTATCAGACTGCAGGGGGGCTGAACCCATATGCTTGTCAGCATCTTCAGATTTATAGTTTTAAAATAATAACAAAAAAATAATGGATCATTTTATTTTATAATTCACAAATAATTGCTACTTGTTGTTGGTATATCACATAAAATCCCAATAAAAAAATTTAAGTTTGTGCGTTTAACACAAAAAAAAGTGTGAAGTTCACAGGCTATAAATACTTTGAAACGTCACTGTATCTTGCCTGATACTGTAAAATAAGCAGATTCTGGTAGGAAGGATTTGAGCTTGTTTGCATTTATTACTAAAAACCCCATGTATACTTTAGACAATATCAGCGGATTAACTGACCATGTTGAGGAAAGAGAAGGGTCCAGTCTGTTGAATTTCACTGGACCATCCTTTTTGTTAGGTGCCAATATATGCGGTTGCCAGGTGCCCAAATAGAGCACACAAAAGTGATCAGCTGAACAGAGTATAGGCGAAGAAATGGAGGTAGAGGTTAGCTGGGCAAAAATTTGGACCACAGCCATCTAATGTGTATACGGGCTAAATTCTTGCAAAAATTATGAAACCAGATTAGTAGTCCCATTTTCACAAATAGATAATAGTAGCCATGTTCCTCATTGGTATTGCCTATCTTTCAGAGATCCTTATGTGGTTGCCATGAGATCGGTAACATTGGCCAGTTGTCCGCCCTCAGTCCAGTACCTGAGAAGTGAGGTGCAGTGTGCAGGGTTCCTCATCCACCAGCAGAACCATGATGAATGTCAGGTAACAAAGATCATAATCTAGATGTCAATTTGATCATTTTATTCTACCATCTTCCCACTTTTAAAAGCGATTAACTCACTTCCAGATATTAATGGAGGAGATTGAGGTACTTGTGGGGGTCTTCCATTCTAGATCCTTATCAGTCAGTTTCTTGTTCTGGAAAATATCTATGGGCAGCACATGGATTTCCCTGTGTAATGTGTCATTTCACAGTGGTGAAGCTGCAGAGAAGTCACACTGCCAGATTCTGACCGTTTACAGCCAAGTATTGGCGATGCCAGCAGAATCTTTGTGAGACGGGTCCATGACGACAAGACGGAGCACCTTTTAGTACCTCTCCAAGTCCTTTAAAGAGCCTGTCATATAAAAAATGCTTGGAAATATGGGCTTAATCTTCAGGTTAATAGTGTTCTGAAGCTGCCGGGACAGAGACCCGCTGCCGGGACAGAGACCCACTGCCGGGAAGAAATGAACTTTATTCCTCCGGGCAGCCTCATGCTTTCAGTCGTAGGATTGGGCCAGCGCAGTTTGTATTAACAAACTCAGTTAGTTAGTGATGCCTGAAACCATGCCCCAAGACGGACTGACACCTGACTGTTGGCAAAAAAATGTTTTTGGTTTTTTTTTGAGCAGTTTGCTCTGCACATGCGCTAAAAAGGTTGATGTGCAGTATAAAATATAAAGGTGATGGGAAATTACCGTAGGAGCCTTCATTTCCAACTCATTCCCCCTGCTAAGCGCGCTTCTCACTGTCCACTAGCACAGCAGATATTTCCCTCCATTCTGCTCCCAATTGTGAAATCTTTGCCCTCTTCTTGAATCGTCCATGTGCGTGCTGCCAGCTGCCCACCTCACTGATGGGCTCTTTGAGGGTTTCAATATGTTTTCGTTTGGTTTATCAATTGTGACTGGAGTGTGGTGATTATTTTTATGTATGTCTGGAATTTGAGCAAACCTTGTGACATTTTTAGTGGAACATGTGACTATTTGTGCTAATAATTTGGAAAACCGGTTGACGACAAATTTCGTCTTTATGAATGACGCAAACAATTTTGACAAGTTTAGTTAAAAAAAAAAAAAGTAAAGATAAAGTCAACAAATGCTAAAAGATAAGAAAGTGATAGTCACAATGAGTTTTTCAAAAGTCACAATTGATGAACCTGCCCAAAACATCTGAAAATACTAAACCCTGCACACAGTGACAAAAATAAAGAGGGGAAAAAGCATAAAATGTACTTTATTCTTTTAAATTTGCACTTTTTTTTTTTTTAAAGCGTAAATGAAAAACATCAAAAACTAGACAAAAAAGTGGAATTATGTTAAATGATCAGGCCTTTGTCTTCTTTCTTTGTACATATGATGGCGCCACCTGAGTTTTAGTTGGCACTGGTTATCGCAATACAGAAAGACTTTGCAAAGCTGCATGGTTGAAATCTTCCTGCGCTATCAGCGTCAGCTGCTGAATGTAGCAGAGCTGAATATGTACAGTAGCTGAAGTCTTCCTGTGTTGTGATAACTTGCTGGCTCCAGATAATGCAACAGGTTTACTGGCAAAAATGTGCCATCGTAACGTATGCCAACTCACAGGCCTGTCACTGAAGCGGACAAAGTTGTACTCCATTATTATTTGCGGTGTTACATAGGACTGCAAGCAATATCTACTGGATTATCTGGTATCCCAGATGTTGCCTGCCAGTCCTATGTAATGCCATAGATTACATTATCTGTCGTCACTGATATCTGTGCGTTACGTAGGACGGCAGGGTAACGTGCATTGGATTTTGGTTACTTTTGCTTAATTTTGAGAGTGAGTGTATAAATGAATGTAGTTTATTAAAAAAAAAAAAAATGATTTGAGGTGAGGATTTGGTTTATAAAATGGGGTTTGCCTGAAAAAAAAAATCGACCTGTGGATTAGCAACCCTGGTTGACCATGACTCCCTTTTCTTCCTAATAAAAACACAGGAACTTGGCTGACTAATCATCTGTTTGGGGCATTAAGGGGGTGGATGCTAATATGGCAGTCAGCTGTTGTGTATGGCCAGCAGCGAGGCCAATCTTTCCCCAAGAGAGAATAACATATCTATTTAACGGTTCCAATATTTATTCTATCGTTTAATTCCACAGGTGACCTACGTGAACCAGCTGACATCCGGCATTATGCCGTACATCGAAGAGAATCTCACTGGCTGGTCTAATTCCATACAAGAGACTGCATCATCTTGCATCAATTTTTTAGAGAACTCCAAAGTCTGCACAACTTTATTGTAAATTCCTATGGTACATTTTTAAGAGTTTGAAAACGAAAAGAAAATGTCTGGTTATAATCTTAAATTTGAAATTTATTCTTCTAAATTCTCACAAAATTCACTTACAGAAAATAATAAAAAAAAAAAACATAAAAAATGCAACCTTAACCGCAATCCGTCCCGATTCCTGCTGCTCAAACCACGGACAGTATGCATCAGATCCTGACTGCACGATTGGAGCCCGGTATATTTCTCTCTAAAGGCTCCAGCCAGGCTCTGATTAATGCCACTCCTGGTTTGGGCAGCACATAATGCACAACTAGGGCTACACACAGACTTTGTACTGCCACTAATGGTAGTTATTCCGCTACACCAGCAGTCCCAAGGAATACATGGACACATATGCAACCTGTTCTAACTAATATGTAGCACTACAGAAAATCTTACTGAGGATGCACATGGTGCTTGGGGGGAGTTGCACACAAGTCAGATGCGTTTGTTGAGAAGTCTTCCTAAATGTTGCAGCGGCTTTTCAGCTGCATTTCTAGAAATTGCTAATGGATTGCCTATTTTGCAGCAACTGTGCGGCCAATAACAATAGGAAAGTTATTAGCATCAATTTCTAATGATGCAGCAAAAAGCCACCGCGATATTTAGTAAGCGGCATATCAGCAGACACTCCTTGGATGTGTTTTACACCTGCACAGAGTGCGACATATGATTCCAGCATCATGCACTGACCATCAGGGCCCTACACCTCCAGCACCATGCACTGACCATCAGAGCGCTGCACATCCAGCACCATGCCCTGCCCATCAGAGCGCTGCACATCCAGCACCGTGCACTGCCCATCAGGGCGCTGCACATCCAGCACCATGCCCTGACCGTGAGAGCGCTGCACATCCAGCACCATGCCCTGCCCGTGAGAGCGCTGCACATCCAGCACCATGCCCTGCCCATCAGAGCGCTGTACATCCAGCACCGTGCACTGTCCATCAGGGCGCTGCACATCCAGCACCATGCCCTGCCCATCAGAGCTCTGCACATCCAGCACTGTGCACTGTCCATCAGGGCGCTGCACATCCAGCACCATGCCCTGCCCGTCAGAGCGCTGCACATCCAGCACCATTCCCTGCCCGTCAGAGCGCTGCACATCCAGCACCTTGCCCTGCACATCCAGCACTGTGCACTGCCCATCAGGGCGCTGCACATCCAGCACCATGCCCTGACCGTGAGCACTGCACATCCAGCACCATGCCCTGTCCGTTGGCGCGCTGCACATCCAGCACCATGCCCTGACCGTGAGAGGGCGCTGCACATCTAGCACCGTGTACTGCCCGTCTGAGTGCTGCACATCCAGCACCATGCCCTGACCGTGAGAGCGTGCTGCACATCCAGCATCATGCCCTGCCCGTGAGAGCGTGCTGCACATCCAGCATCATGCCCTGCCCGTGAGAGCGCTGCACATCCAGCACCATGCCCTGCCCGTGAGAGCGCTGCACATCCAGCACCATGCCCTGCCCGTCGGAGCGCTGCACATCCAGCACCATGCAGTGCACTAACTGCACTCATCTTTCCTTCCCTGCGCCTCTCCTGCTTTCTCTACCAATTCTCCATTACTAATCCTCCCTACATGTCAATGAGTAGAGAAGAACATGTAAAGCCTTAAAGCCATCACTTTTTTCTTCCATAATCCTGGGTAATCCCTTTAAAGATCTAGGAGACTCTACTTACTAAAAATTGAAACCAACCTACTGTATTATATGGCTTATAAATATTAGAATTATTTAAGATTTGTACTGTAATTATCTATCCCTTGTAAATGTGTCTAATTGTATTTACATTTAATAGTGACTGATATTTATTATGATTTTTATAGGTACAATAGTGTCAGATAACTGCAACAGTGTCACATAAATAGAGATCAATTAGAGGTTTACATTATTCTGACAGCAGCTACACTTGTCTGACAGCATGACTGCTGTATATTTGAGAACATTTTGCCTTCTTGCAGTAGAGACTATATAGATCGTGTGACACTACAATCATGATCACTCTTATGGATGTTCTAAATAGACTTGTAAAAATATGAATATAATATGAAATTAAAATGATCTTGCTAAAAATCTGCTGTTGTCTTTATAGCTACTTTGGAACACTAGATGGCGCCAAATACTAAGAATACTGTACTTGGTGCACCGCACTATGGAACTACAGAGGCAAAATTCTGAGTGAGGTTTGCAACTTTAGTCTAAGGAAGATCCATGAGGTCATGCACAAAAGTCACAATTCTAAGTGTGAGAACTCAGTCACAATCCTCAGATCAGATGGACATGCGCACGTCAGTGTTTAAAATCGCATGCGTTTTAAGAGTCAAACTGCTTATTTTATGCGCATGCTTTTTAACCAAACGCGTACAAAACGCTTAATGCGTTTTTGTATGCGTTTGGACTGCACATGCAGCGCAGTGCAAAAAAACGCTAGTGTGAAAGTAGCCTTAGGCTCCAAGGCCCAGGAACAATTGCAATCCCTATATCCACTGTAGTTTTGCCCCTGGTAGTAGGTAGTGTTCTAACCTGATTGTGGCTCTGTAAGGGGGTGTGGGCTTAACCCCTTTAAATATTCATGCTGCTATTTATATTTACCTGTATATGATTGCTATATATATCATTGTGTCGTGTTTTTGTATCCTTGTATGTTGTGTAAGATGGGGATAGTGCATTTAGGGAAAGGGCCACTAGATGGGGGCGCTGCATGGTACGGTTTGGCTGTAGGACACTTAGGAGTTAACGCTTGGTGGGGTAGCTTGGGAATAAGATAGACTTCATGTACATAGTCAGTCAGGGGTAGACCCCTGTGTGCTGCTCAGCTGGCCTATGCCTGGGCTGCTCATTTACCACGAAACGTTATAAGTAGAAGCCCAGCCATCCCTGGAAAGGAGTGGGAGTATAAGGAAGGAAGAGAAAAGTTGAGAGCACAGTATGCGCAGCAATGTAGTGAAGAGTGAAGCAATTTACAGAAGAAGTTAGAGTGGGCCACCGTGAAAGTGTGTGGACAAGATAACCGTAGAAGGGGTGGACTACCCTGTAGACAGGATTTCCGAGTCTGAAACGAAGCAGGCTGCAGGGAGATATATTGTAGTGGCGTTTTCACTGGGCTCCTCATCCCGTTATATCTTTGTGGCCTATTCCGTGACGCAGAAGAAGTGGGGAAAGACGGAGAAATATATTGATGGAACTGTGACAATGTGGTGAAAGTGTTATGGATGTGCTGTGTCCTGAAGATAATGTTTAACGTTGCTTTGGATTCTGCCTCCTGTCCTTTGAACGCAAGGAAGAATGGGGGATACAGCAGGGAAGAAGCAGCTGCCAGCACAGCGAGTACAGATTGTGCTGACATGACTACAACCCTGATGTTATTTTACTGCTCCATGTAAGGTTTAGGACTCATACACATCTGAATGGGTGACTGTGAATCAAAATCAGAAGTGTTTTTTTTCTGTTTTTTTTTTTTTTTTAATTTGGAGACAAACTGCAAAAAAAATAAAATAACATATACTTGAGTATAAGCCGACCCGAGTATAAGCCAAGGCACACCTACTTTTGCCACGAAAAACTGGGTCAGCTTATTGACTCAAGTATAAACCGGGTATGCATTGTCCCCTCATCCCTATGTGGTATGCATGGCTCCCCTGTCCCTGTCATTGTATGCACGGCTCCCCAGTCCCTGTCTTTGTATGTATGGATGTAAGGCTCCCCAGTCCCTCTTCTGGTATGGATGGCTCCTCCCGGTCCCTATCCTGTATGGATGGCTCCTCCCGGTCCCTATCCTGTATGGATGGCTCCTCCCGGTCTCTATCCTGTATGGATGGCTCCTCCCGGTCCCTATCCTGTATGGATGGCTCCTCCCGGTCCCTTATCGTGTATGCATGGCTCTCCTGTCCCTCTCCTGGTAGGCATGGCTCCTTATCCCCTTATCCCTATGTATGATGGCACTACATCTTGTTCCAGCTTCCAGCAGCTCTCTTCCAGCCTAGCGGTCACGTGGTACCGCTCATTAAGGTAATGAATATGTGCTCCACGCCTATGGGAGTGGAGATGTGTAAGAAGATGAGCCGAGACAGTGCCCGCGGTTTCTGGTGCCCTTTAGGGCCAGGACTATCGGGACTGTCACCACTGTTGCCGGGGGAGGCTTCTTCTGGGAGGGAAGGACCTTCCCGCTGGACAGCAGGGGGCATGGGGTATATAAGGAGGATTGAGCACGGGAACGGGGAAGACTTAGCAGGAAAGCGACAGGAGAAGGTTGACTCCCTCTCCGCTGCTCCGGCTGACAACTCCACGCCAATCATCCCTCAGTGTGCTGACTAGAAGATTGACTTTGATGCTATTAAGTTATCGTCTGACCCTGTTCTTTTGGACAGCCCTGTCTTGTCTGTGGTAACAGATAAGCTGCCTAGAGACTACTCGCCGCTGCAGTCTGTGAGCATGCCCACGGCTTGCATACGGCGCCATTCCTGAGGAATCCACATAAAGGACTGTTTCCACATTCCAGCGCACTCAAGCCAAGCAGGACCGGATCCATCAGCACCGTCGAGAGACAGTGTCTCTCGTTCCTCCGTAGCAGAGCCAGAGACTTTGACTACGATTTGCAATGCCGCTGGGAGATTTTCCAGTCTTTCCCCTGCAAAAACTGCAAGTGATAAGTTACCTTGTTTTTGTATATCTTATTCTAGAGCATTGTGTTTGTGTGCCATTCCCGTCGCTGCTGTACTAATCTTTCCTCCCTGCGTGGAGTATTATTGGTTATATGTCTGTTCAGTAAATCCTGTTAATCCTTTCTCTGCCTCCGGGTCTACACTGCATCCAACGAACCTCGCTTCTTTACATTTACTCACCCTCGGAAGTCATCCCCATCTTGGACACCCTCCTGTGTAAGTGAAGTACCACTTTCTCTGCAGGTTTCCACAGGACAGGAAACCAAACTGATGTGGAGATGAGCGTACCACCTTTTTATTCAGGTTTCCTGTCCTTGATGGGCGGATACCCTCTCTCAGGTGGTGCTGTCATGAGAGAAATTTAAAAATTTTCCAAATTTTGCAGTGCCCCCTCTACTAAGGGAGCACTGCAGCGCCAAAAATACATCAGGTTGTTTTTATTGCTTTACTTTTAATCATGTATCTAATAAAATTTTGATTCTTACCTGATTAGTGTGCCAGCAAAATATCCTCCTTTCCTCCTTTGTTTGCTGCACCCACCAGTTCCATATCTGCAACTACAACAGGATTCCAGTCCACAGGCTACACGTGTGGAGATTCCTTGTCCTTCCTCCATGCTGAACACTTTAGATAATTTTAAAAGAATTTAAATCTCCTGGTCCAGATGAATTACATCCTAGGGTACTGAAAGAGTTAGAGGAAATTGCAGAACCACTAGCAAGAATCTTTGAAAAATCCTAGAAAACAGGAGCAGTCCCAAAAGATTGAAGATGGGGACAACATTTGCCCTTATCCAAAAATGGAAAGCCAGTAAATTACAGGCCAGTGAGCATTACTTCTATACCAGGAATTATATTTGAACAAATTATTAAACAGCATGTATGTAAGTACTTGGATAAGAATACAGCAATTAACCAGAGACAGCATGGGTTTGCAGCCAGCAAATCATGCCAGACTAATCTAATTTCCTTTTATGATGGAATTACTGACTGGGTGGATCAGGGAAAAGTGGTAGATATAGTAACTCTCAACATCAGGAAAACATTTAATAAAGTATCTCATATTATCCTTATTGAAAAAATGACCAAATATGGGATTGACAAGGCTACAGTTAGGTTGATCCATAACTGGCTCAGTGATTATATTCAAAGTGGTAATAAATGGTTGCACATCCAATTGGAAAAGTGTTTCAAGTGGTGTACCACAAGGCTCTGTCCTGGCCCCAGTGTTCAGCGTTTTTATAAATGATCTAGATAAGGGAACTGAAGTTAAACTAATCATATTTGCAGATGATGCAATGCTAGGAGGGATAGCTAACACCAGAGAAGATAGAGGATTCAGAAGGATCTAGATAAGCTTGAACAATGGAAAGCGACTAATAGAATGGTATTTTACATCTGGGCAAGAAAAATGGCAATTACATCTATAGAATGGGAGGAACAGAACTAAGCAACAGCATGTGTGAAAAAGACTTGGGTATACTAATAGATCACAGATTGCACATGAGTCAACTGCGTGATACTGTACAGCAGTAAAGAAGGCAAACACGGTTCTTGTATCTATTAAGAAATACATAGAGTTTAGATCAGAGGCGTATCTAGGCTTTCTGGCACCCGGGGCAAGAATTTGGTTTGGCGCCCCCCCCCAGTACATATGCGACTTGCACAGTTAGTCATGTACCCACGAGCTGCTCTCCCTAATCCTCTCAATGTTCAGTAAAAAACTGAAAACAGGAAGAGAAGCTCGTTGTCACAGGACCATAACTATGAAAATCGCATACGAGTGAAGTGTCCATGTGATGACACTGGAACCTGCAGAGCTGAATCCTGACATTGCAGCTTCTGAATTCTCACAACTAATGCACTGCACACTTTTAGGATTCTTCCTTGCCGATATACAGTCATGTCAGCACAAGTATGTGATTTGTATACTTCTGACCACATTCCAACTAGACGTGCCCGGCCTCACTCTAATCATTTTCATTGAGTGAGGCCACACATGTCTAGTCAGCATGTGATCACATGTATGTAAATTACTGGCACGAGAGAATCCTGACAGCATTCAGTGAGCACTGTGAAAATTCAGAAGTCTGCAGTCACATAGAATGATTGACTGCAGACTCTGCACAAACCTGGACAACCCCTTTAGTGTTCCTAACAAATAAAAACATGAGAATTAGTCAGTATCACAAAAAATATTTACATCCAGGTACCTTTATAGATGACGTCGTCTCTGGCGTCGATCTCCTTTTCTTCTTGTCCAGACACCATGATGAGTTTTCTTATCCACATCTAGTCTCTGCAGACTTCGATCTTCTCCGGTCTTCTGCAGCAAATCTCTGTGCTGTTTCATCTAAAGTTATGATTATATAGATTGTGTTATGTTACCATTCTTTGTGTTCAGTTTTGCATTTGGTCTGCTGCCACCTGCTGTCCTTTTTCTGTATAGCAGACTGCAGCTAATTAATTCTAGAACATGCCTTCCACTTCCAGGTCAGGTCACTCCTCTTCCTGCCGGTGGCCATTATTAGTTTCTTTTTCTCCTGGGAGAGACACGCTTACGAGAAAGGCATCAATTTTTTTACCACAATTTTCTCAATTTGCTGAACCAACTTGCTGCACACACATTGCTGTATCACCTTGGTTGTTACATCTGCACGTCTGGAGAACCTACTGCATTACCATTCATACGCTGTATGTCCAGATTTCCAAATAAACAAGTCTGAACTTCACAATATCTGGTGTGTATCATCTCTCCAGATACACAAACAGCAAAACAGCAACAATGGTCCTGTCTGCTCTGCATTGAGGAAACGGAAGGTAGGAATCTCTCCCAGCCCCAATCAACTACACCTCCATTCGCCTCATGTGGGGACAGAACAGTCAAACTGCCTTGAAGCCCGGCAAAAAATCACCCTTATATCCTGACCCATCTGCCAGCTCACATACTGCAGCCCTGCTCTGCTAAAAAACTCTGCAGCGTCACCCCAGACCGCATTGTGCATAGAGACTCTCCGTATATTATACGACATCGCTGCAGACTGTCGGACTGCAAAGCCCCACAATTCTCTAAAAACACAGTGGGAATCTCATCAGGATGTCTTAACTAAGCTGCACTGCGATTTCCAGCCCCCAATTCAAAAGTTCAGTTTCTTAAAGACAGTGCACCTTAAATCAAAATGTCCGAAAAAGACCCTGCACAGTCTCCCACTGCTGAAACAGAGCAAATACCTGATACTGTCCATTATGAAGAGGGGGAAACAGAGCCAGCTTCAGAAACAGACCAAGACTCACGACCAAAACGCTCTGTCAAACCAACCATAAAGACTGTTGAAAACTATCACAATACAAAGGATGAGTTCAATGACAACCTGGACGACCTATGGGAACAAGTCACCTCCCTCATGTCAAGCATCCAACGCCACAAAAATGATGCAGCGAGTCTACAGGACACTATAAAACGGCTAGACACAGCCCACGGAAGATACAAGAGACTATCCGCAAGGTACGCTGCCTTCCTAAAAGACTCTAATATTGATGAAGCCTCATCAGAATTAAGCAAAGTAGATTCCACAGAAAGAGAAAGGGATGCCGCCATGCAAGACACCAAAGATAAAGCGGAGCTCCGTATTGCTCATCTGCAAGAATCAAGATCCCACAGGTCAGGCTCATCCAGACACTCCGCTCGGTCATACCAATCATTTTGCTCAAGAACTTCAGCCCTCAGCGAAAGAATCCTAGAGGCCCGTTTAAATACAGAGCGATCCAAACTAAGACGTTCCTTTACAGAAAAGAAAGCCGAAGCAGAGGCAGAAGCCAAGAAAGCCGAAGCAGAGGCAGAAGCCAAGAAAGCAGAGGCTCAAGCAAAGATCCTTCAAACAGAAGCAGAGGCTCGGGCAAAGATTCTTCAAACAGAAATGGAGGAAGAAATCACGCTAGCCGAAGTAAATATACTTGAGCAAGCATTGAAGCAAAACCTCAACCTGATTTGCCTACCACCACTGGAAGAAGAGGACCCAGCTGTCCGTACCAGTGATTACGTGCAGAAACAGATATCTGCAGCACACACCTTCTCCAGTGACGTTTAACCCAACAATGTGGAAACATCCAAGTCAGCCCAACTTACGGTGCCAGTGTTACCCACAGCATCTGCAGAGACCCAAGACCAACACCATAATGTGTTCCCTCAGGAGCAGCAATCATCACAAGATGACCACAAGATGCACTCCAGTCCATCTCCACAGTTCAAGCCGCAGTCATCGAAATCTCCAGAGGTTAAACCACAGCTCAACCCTGCAAGTTTGTTGACGAACAGGCCCAAATGAGGAACGACCCTAGCCTAGACTTCCTGGAGTCTAACACTACAGCTCCAGCAACACCGTCATGAAGGTATGAAAGTGTCTCACATAGACGCAAGGACTTGAGGAGCTATATAAGTGTCAGAAAGACTAACCTGCCACCACCTGCAGTAAGTGCCGATAAACAGTACACTATTCCATCAAGAGATAAGTCTTTCAATCATGAGTGTCCCATTCACAAAAAACCACACTCATTGAACAAATGTAGAGGCTTCAGGTCCAAAACCATGCAGGAGTGCAAGAAAATCCTCAGCGAACTTGGGGTATGTTTCAAATGCTGCGCCTCATTAGAACACATGGCCAAGGACTGTAAATCTGCCATTAAGTGTGAAGAGTGTCATAGTGACAAACACCCATTAGCTTTGCATCCAACCTCAGCCACCAGCGATTCAGCAGTCGCAGTTACCTCTCGTCCGGCTACAAGCCATGGCGGGGAGCCACAGAATAATGCCAAGTCTACCATGGCTGTCTCCTGCTCATGCTCAGAGGTATGTGGGGAGAGCCAAAGTGATAAATGCTGTGCCAGGATATGCCTAATCAGAGTTTATCCAGAAGGGCAACCAGAGAAGGCAGTAAAAATGTATGCCATCATTGACGATCAGAGCAATCGATCCCTAGCTGGGCCTAAGTTCTTTGAAGCCTTTGGAATCAAGGGACCAACAACGCCATATACTCTGAACACTTGCTCAGCCAAATAGAAACTAGCGGCAGAAGGGCACAAGGTTTCATTGATTCTACTGTCAACGGAGGCGTAGAAATACCCTTACCTACGCTAATCGAATGCGATCAAATACCCGACCAAAGGGATGAGATCCCTACCCCGGAAGCTGTGTTCCACCAACCACACCTAAAGCACCTAGTCAGCGTTATCCCACCTATGGACACAGATGCTGAAATTCTACTTCTGCTCGGCAGAGACAATTTAAGGATACTTAAGGTCCGCCAACAGTGTAATGGTCCTGGCTATGCCCCCTACGCACAGAGACTCGACTTGGGGTGGATAATCATAGGAAATGTGTGCTTGGACCGAACAAGAGTCAATTCCTTTAAGACCTATGTACGCAGAGACGGACGAGCTACTTTCTGCAAACCATGCCCTCATCACTTCGAGGTGAAAGAGAATCCTCCAGATCCTGTAAAGCTGCCTGATGTCATTCCTTCTCCCTATGCAGACGACTTGGTAAGATCGGTGTTTCATACAACTAAGGATGACAACAATGTAGCCCGGTCAATGGAAGACAAGGAATTTGTCAGGATAATGGACAATGAATTCCTTAAGGACGAGACTAATCACTGGGTTTTTCCCCTACCCTTCCGAGCTACCAGGGTAAGACTCCCGAACAATCGTGAACAAGCCTTGTCCAGATTCAACTCTCTCCAGCGCACACTTAGCAACAAACCGGAGATGAAAGAATACAATGTCACATTCATGAGCAAGATATTCCGGAATAACCATGCGGAGCCAGCGCCTCCCTTAAAGGAAAACGAGGATTACTGGTCCCTACCCTCATTCGGAGTATATCACCCACGGAAACCTAAGCAAATTAGAGTTGTCTTTGATTCAAGCGCCAAACATCAAGGTGTATCTCTCAACGATGTCCTCCTCACAGGTCCTAACCTTGCAAACAACCTAGTAGGAGTGTTGATGAGGTTCCGGAAAGAGCCCATTGCCATCACCGCCGACATTGAATAGATGTTCCACTGTTTCATAGTCAAAGAGGACCATAGGAATTTCCTCAGGTTCCTGTGGTACAAGGACAATGACCCCAGCAAAGAGATGGTGGAGTATCGCATGAGGGTGCACGTATTCGGGAATAGCCCTTCTCCCACAGTGGCAACCTATGGCCTGCGGAGAACTGCTCAAGAAGGAGAGACCGAATATGGAACAGCTGCCAGAGACTTTGTAGAGAAAGATTTCTATGTAGATGATGGACTAAAATCTCTACCCACAGAAGAAGCGGCTATCGATCTACTCAAGAGGACCCAAGGTATGCTGTACCAAGCTAAGATTAGATTGCACAAAATTGCTTCAAACAGCCAGGCTGTCATGAGAGCCTTTGATTCAAGTGACCACGCACGAGGATTCAAGGACATAGACCTGGGACCAGACTGTCCGCCTGTGCAGAGAAGCTTAGGCTTGAGGTGGAACCTGTCAGTGGACACCTTCAGTTTCCAAATAAACTGTGCAGACAATCCATTCACTATACGTGGTGTCCTGTCAGTGGTGAATAGCTTATATGACCTACTGTGGTTCGTAGCACCAATTACCATACAAGGTAAATCCCTTTTGAGACAGCCTTCCGAAACCGTCAAGGACTGGGATGCCGCACTCCCTCCTGAGAAGGAACCAAAGTGGGAAACCTGGAAGCAGTCTTTGTGTGCCTTGGATGAGATCAACATACCGAGATGCTACGCCAGAACCTCACTTGCTGCTAGCACTAGGAAGGAACTCCATGTGTTCTCGGATGCATCCACAGAGGCCATTGCAGCAGTTGCCTATCTGAAGGTGACGGGACCCGACAATCAACATCACGTTGGGTTCGTCTTCGGCAAGGCTAAGTTGGCTCCACATTAGATAGGGACTGCTTCGTGAAGGGTTACCGTGACGTGGTGAAGCGGCTTGGCATACATTTTTTGCTAAAAACGTATCGACTAAATACCCTGTATTTGTTATACAGCACTTGCTGATCACTGTTATGTTTTTTACTGCAGAGTATTTTTGCAAATTTGTCATTTTGTGTTCTCTTGTTGTGTTTCAGCCATTGGGTGGTGTGAGCATTGTCTTACTGACTTGTTCACACTTGTGCATGTCACATATGTTTTTAATCCGTTTTTCCTTGCTAAGCATGGTTTGGGAGACCTCACCCCTCTCCTGTGTGACATGCATATAAATGAGCGGTCTTACACCACAAACCCATATACTAGGAGGCGCCTGTCTGTATCCTGTTCATTTAGACATTGTTCACATGTTCAGGTTTTAAATACATTAGATAGGGACTGCTTCGTGAAGGGTTACCGTGACGTGGTGAAGCGGCTTGGCATACATTTTTTTCAAAAAACGTATCGACTAAATACCCTGTATTTGTTATACAGCACTTGCTGATCACTGTTATGTTTTTTACTGTAGAGTATTTTTGCAAATTTTTCATTTTGTGTTCTCTTGTTGTGTTTAAGTTGGCTCCCAAGCCTGATCACACTATTCCCAGGCTTGAACTCTGTGCAACCGTGCTTGCAGTAGAACTCGGAGACTTTATACAGCACGAGATGGACACCAACATAGACGACGTACAATATTACAGTGACAGTAAGGTTGTCTTAGGTTACATCTACAACCAAACAAGGCGCTTCTACGTGTACGTCAGTAACCGCATCGAGAGAATACAGAGGTCTTCCAAGCCTGAACAATGGCACTATATCCCATCTGAACTTAATCCAGCTGACCATGCCACTAGACCTATGTCTATAAGGTCCTTTGCTAACTTTTCTTGGCTTTCAGGTTCTAAGTTTCTGTTGGAACAGAAGGGAAGTGAATGTGTCTAGGAAGTCTTCAGCATCCAGGATCCGGATGGCGATCCAGAAGTCCGCTCCGAGGTCAGTGCTTTGGCGACGAACACTAAACCAACCTCCACCCTTGGTTGCCAGCACTTTGAATGCTTCTCCAATTGGATGAAACTCGTCAAGACTATAGCAAGGTTAGTCCACATTGCGAGATTGTATCACAACTCACTTGGAGACAAAGACTGTCACGGCTGGCACGTCTGCCATAAACCACTCTCTGCTGAGGACATTTCTCACTGTGAGTCTCTTATAATCCGTTATGTCCAGCAGAGCGTATTCAGTACTGAATGGGAATGCCTACACCACAAACAGCAGATCCCTCTGAAAAGCCCCATTGCCCAATTGAATCCAGTAATGGACGGCTTCGGTTTGCTGAGAGTCGGTGGTCGTTTAAATCAAGCCAAGATTGCGGCTTCAGAGCAACATCCTTGCATCATTCCCACTAAACATCATATCATTGATCTATTGATCCGGCACTTTCATGAAAAAAACGAGCACCAAGGCAGGCAGATCACAGAAGGCAAGTTACGGTCTGCAGGGCTTTGGATCATAGGTATGAAAAGACATGTAGCAGGATCACTACATCGCTGTGTGCAATGTCGGAAAACCAGAGGAAAACAGGTACATCAACAAATCGCTGACCTGCCCTCTGACAGACTGAGTGCCGAACCACCTTTCACCTACGTTGGCCTAGACGTCTTTGGACCATGGATGGTATCTGCACGCAGAACTTGAGGTGGCCACGCCAACAGCAAACGTTGGGCCGTACTAGTCACTTGCATGAGTGTCCGTGCTGTCCAAATAGAGGTAATAGAGAGTCTATAGACACATCCAGCCTGATCAACGCTCTTCAGCGGTTTCTAGCGATAAGAGGACCGGTGAAACAGTTGCGGTCCGACTGCAGAAGCAACTTCATCGGTGCACGTCGAGAGCTGGATATTGACATCAAGCCAATTCAGGATCAACTGGCAGAAAGAGGTTGCACCTGGATCTTCAATCCTCCGCATAGTTCTCACATGGGAGGTTCCTGGGAAAGGATAATCGGGATCTCACGCAACATCCTAAACTCTGCTTATGGACGTAAACTCTTCAAGGCTTACGCATGAGACCTTGGTTACTCTTCTGGCCGAAGTTTCTGCCATAATCAACTCAAGACCACTTGTCCCAGTGTCAACGGATCCTGAAAAACCGACCATTCTTACGCCAGCTACTCTTCTCACCCAAAAGACCGGGAACCCGCTAACAGTTAGTGGAGAGTTTACTCACGCAAACACCTACCAGAAACAGTGGAAATGTGTGCAGTACCTCGCTGACTACTTCTGGAACCGGTGGAGAAAGGAATATCTCGTGACTCTCCAATGAAGAAGAAAATGGCGACAGAATAAACCGAACTTGAAAGAAGGAGACGTGGTACTAATGAAAGAACAACAAGCCCGAAGGATCGACTGGCCTATGGGAATCGTTACAAAGACTTTCCCTAGTCAAGACGGTAAGGTCCGGAAGGTGGAGCTGAAGGTCCTTAGGAAAGGCGAGCCTAAGACATTTCAGAGGCCAATCCACGAGCTCGTATTGATACTAACAATTGAGGACATTCCAGTAGGATGAACCATGAACAGAACACTGCCCTACTAATTTGTCCATTGGATTACTGATGGGTCGGAGTCAGTTTGGCCTAGTGCGGCTTCTCCGATCCGAAGATGGGTATCATTGGATTGTCTCAGGAACTAACTGTCATCAACCTCGTTTTGAAGTTATTATTGCATGCATATTTGTGTTTCCTTTCTAGGTTATTGAACTTAACTTAAACAAAAAACATTAATATAGTGAAATCCCTTTCGGAATTTCAGATGGGGAGTCTGCTGTTCCATCTAAAGTTATGATTATATGCTTATATAGATTGTGTTATGTTACCATTCTTTGTGTTCAGTTTTGCACTTGGTCTGCTGCTACCTGCTGTCTTTTTTCCGTATAGCAGACTGCAGCTAATTAATTCTAGAACATGCCTTCCACTTCCAGGTCAGGTCACTTCTCCTCTTCCTGCCGGTGGCCATTATTAGTTTCATTTTCTCCTGGGAGAGACATGCTTACCAGGCTGTGAAAGGCATCAGTTTTTTTACCACAATTTGCTGAACCAACTTGCTTCACACACATTGCTGTATCACCTTGGTTGTTACATCTGCACATCTGGAGAACCTACTGCATTACCATTCATACGCTGTATGTCCAGATTTCCAAATAAACAAGTCTGGACTTCACAATATCTGGTGTGTATCATCTCTCCGGACGCACAAACAGCAACAATGGTCCTGTCTGCTCTGCATTGAGGAAACGGAAGGTAGGAATCTCTCCCAGCCCCAATCAACTACACCTCCATTCGCCTCATGTGGGGACAGAACAATCTCCACACGACGCCCTTAAAGATAGAAGTGTCATTGTAATGCTCCTGAATAAAAATGTCTGCAATATACTGTCACCTCACACTATTCCCCTCCCTCCTCATACTGTCTCCTCTAACATCCCCCTGTTCACATACTGTCTCCTCATATATTTACCCCCTCACTCTCTATACTGTCTGCTCACACATACCCCCGATTCCCCATACTGTGTCTGCACACATCCCATCACCCTCACTCCCCATACTGTGTCCACATACATTAGCCCATTCACTCCCCATACTGTCTGCACCCATCCCCCATACTGTTTCTTCATACATACTCTTCATTTTGTGTCCTCAAATCTCCCCACACACATTAAATCCCCCATCCCCATTCCAAATCCCCCATCCCTCACACACATTAAATAACCCTCCATCCCCACTCCAAATCCCCCCACACACATTAAATCCCCCATCCCCACTCCAATTCCCTTACACACATTAAATAACCCCCCATCCCCACTCCAAATCCCCCCACACATTAAATAACCCCACATCCCTACTCCGTATCCCCCATCCCCACTCATTAACCCCCACACATTAACCCCCATCTCCACTCATTAACCCCCCCCACATTAACCCCATACCAACTCATTAACCCCCCACACATTAACCCCCATCCTCACTCATTAACCCCCATCCCCACTCATTAACCCCCACACACATTAACCCCCATCCCCACTCATTAACCCCCATCCCCACATTAACACCCATCCCCACTCATTAATCCCCCCACACATTAACCCCCCACACAAATTAACCCCCATCCCCACTCATTAACCCCCCCACACATTAACCCCCTTCCCCACATTAACACCCCCCATCTTCGGCGTCTTCAGCTCCACAGTGGAGCACTTACCACCAGCGTTCGCTCTGGGCGCTGGGGAGTGATGTCAGCAGCGTGATCACATGACATGTCACACTACTGACGTCGCTCTCGCCCGGCGGTCAGAGCTTCAATTGTACTGGCGTCTGTATAGACGCCAGTACAATTGTTCCCTGGGAGCCGGCACGCACACCTTCTCTGCGCCAGCTGTCAGCTTGACAGCTGATAATAATATAGAATCACCGCACACTCAGAGAAATATATTGCCAACAAGTGTTCATTTTATTATGTACAAAACAATTTATCGCTGAATCCGTTGGCTATTCTCTCGGGAGTTCTCTTACAATCTATTCAAAAGATTTGAAAACGGATTCAGCGATAAATTGATAAAGGCTCGGGCTGAGCCGAAATGTCGTTATATATCGCTTCTATCTAGTGCTTTATATTCTTTGGCTCCCACATGTTTTGTACATAATAAAATGAACACTTGTTGGCAATATATTTCTCTGAGTGTGCGGTGATTCTATATTATTATTGGTAATAGGACCTACAGGTCCGTTACACCTGCACCTCTATAATAAGACTTGAGTGCACGCTATTCCCTTGATTAGCTTGACAGCTGACACAGAGAACCGCCGACTCTCAGGCCGGGGGGGCGGCAGAACGCAGCCGCCAGGGAGGACACTGTGGATCGGTGCATTAGGCGGCCCGACTGCGGCCCCTGCCGGCTGCGCCCAGGGCAACTGCCCCGGCTGCCCCCCCAGATACACCCATGGTTTAGATTACGTGAAGCAATTATCCCCCTCTACTCCTCCTTGGTCAGGCCTCATCTGGAATACTGTGTACAGTTCTGGGCACCACATTTTAAAAAGGCATTGAAAAACTGGAGCAAATTCAGGGAAGAGCTAACAGAATGGTAAGCAGACTGCAAAGTATGTCCTACTGTACGAGGAAATGTTAAAGGATCTGGGAATGTTTAGCTTGCAAAGTGTCCTCTTAGCCTAATAACTGTCTACAAGTATCTGAAGGGATGTCACAATGTAGAGGGATCATTATTATTCTCATTTGCAGATGGAAATGTGAAAAGCAATGGAATGAAACAAAGAAAGAAGATACAGATTATACAGCTCTGGCAAAAATTAAGAAACCACTACACAGTTTTATAAAAAATCAGCTTCTATACATGTCTGACAGCCATTCCATTCCAGTGTCAGTTGAATTCCAACCAGAGTCCACCTCATTCTACTTAATGTGCTTCTGATTAGGTGACCACTAGTGATGAGCGAGTATACTCGTTGCTCGGGTGTCCTCCCAGTATTTTGGCATGCTAGGAGATTTAGTTTTCATCGTTTCATCTGCATGATTTGCGATTGCTAGACATCTTGAATACATGTGTGGAATGCCTGTTTGTTAGGGAATTCCCACATGTATTCAGCCTGTCTACAAGTCGCAAATCATGCAGATGAGACAAAAACTAAATCTCCGAGCACGCCAAAATACTCGGAGGACACCCGAGCATGTTCGGGAAAACCTGAGCAACGAGTATACTCGCTCATCACTAGTGATCACCTGAAACAAATCTTATTTAACGAAGGAAAGTATAAAAAAACCCTGCTGTGGTGTTCACAATCCTCTTGCAATAGGACAAGCTGGATGGCAAAACAAGTGCTAGTAATATCCCAAAAGTAATAGGAATGAAAAAATAACTTTTAACCATGCCAAAGGAGTTGAAAAGAAAAGTCTTGAGTCTTAATTTTTGCCAGAGCTGTATATTAGAAAAAACTTTTTGACAGTGAGGGTGATCAATGAGTGGAACAGGCTGCCATGAGAGGTGGCGAGTCCTCCTTTAATGAAAGTCTTCAAACAGAGGCTGGACATACATCTGTCTGAGATTAATTTTCACTGACTGATCCAATTGGAGTGATATATAGAATTTAACTTTTAATGAACAATCCTAAAATGTAACATATAATTACTATTTCTACAATATACTTTTTAAAATCATTCCTGTAATAGGTTGCAGTTGTGAGTATTACAATTTTGACCATTGTCACTTTGAGATTATAGCTCTGGAACGCTTCAATGTGGAATATATTGGAAAGACCATGAGAGTTCAAAAGGAGAGTTGGTGAGCATGTTGGTGATATGGAACACAAAAGGGATACTTCTATTTCCCGCCATATCAATAACCAACACAGTGGTCAAATAAGTAATCTGAAATTTATGGTGATTGAGAGTGCCCAAACCAATAAGAGGAGGAAACTGGGATCAGTTACTATTACAAAAAGAGCCCAAGTGGATTTTTTTACTTGTGTACAACACCTAGTGGTCTTAATAACCAAATTAATTATGGATGCTTCCTATAAAACCTTTTTTTTTTCTGCTTTTCTTAAACTACATTCGTGTTAACAGACTAGATAATTACATCTTTACCAAAAATCCTGTATTTTTTGTACTACCAAGTTAGGATAGCATGTTGTGCTATTTATCATCTATGACATATTTCCCTTTTATTTAGCTGTTATATTGGCTTACTCAATTATTGTTGTTTTTATTTTTTACTTTTGGGCCACTGCCCTTATACGATGTTTCAGTTTTTTCAGGACATATTGACTATATATGTTGCACTGACAACTAACTGTGGGTCAATAACATATACCTGTAGGTACGTTTATTGATAGATCTCATTTGTGGTTTCTATGCGGTTCACCTCCGCTATATTTTCCTGGCTTGCGTTCCACAAGCTGGAGTATCCGGTCGCTTTGTTCTGTCGCAAGTGGTTGCACGCCACCCCTCTGTGGGGAAGCGGTCACGCTTAATTATAACATCACGACGTGCTGTTACAGAACCACTCAGCACCCAGAATATGTTGTGCAGTTATATGTATATATAATAGGTTCCATGTGAGATGCATGTCCCTAATGTATCAGCAGTGTCCGCCCTCCCCCCACCTTTGTAATTCCCACAGTAAACATACGCAGGCTCCGGCCACCTGCTGCTTTTGTAATGCATGTCTGGCCTTACGCTTGTCTATTGGCCGGCCCTCTGTATCTGTGTGATATATTCTGTGTCCTGTGAGTAAAGTGTTGTCAGACTGGAAATACATGGAGAAGCTGTGATCTTTTATATGCGCCCATTCACTTAGAGGAATTCCAGCCAGCGTCCTTCATTCAGACTCCAGCCAATGCAGAGCGGACCTCCGAAAACACGGGGTGGTACTGAAAGAGGTACCCCAGCTTGGAAGACCCCGTTACACGTGCGTTCCAATAACCGCAAGTGGAACTCTTTTCATTTTGGCTTGCGTTTCATAGAACAGAAGTTTCGCCTGCTCGTTCATGATGCAGGCGGACATGCGCCGCTTATACATGTAAGGACCAATAATGTGGTGGGATGACACCACCTTGTGCGTTCCAGGAACCGGAAGTACAATGTCGCGTGCGTTCCACCATTTGAAAATGCCCTACACGTGCTCTGTCTTTAGTCTTTGGAGGAGCCACATATGGGAAATAATGAGCAGGAAATGGTAAGTGTGTGTATTGACTACCATTTTCTATTTAAGCAAGCCCTGCTTCTCTCTTCAGTCTCTGCAGAACAGCATAGAGAGTGGAGGGACCACATGTTTCTTTAGCACTTACCACTTTATCTCCTTTCACAAGCTAGTCCCCTGATGATTGGACTTGGATGAAATGCGTCGGGTCGATGTTTGAGGGAGAGTGCAGGGCATGTGTATTGCAGGGGTAGATGTGGACTGCCCTTGTCAGGGCGGGAGTTTTTTGGGATAGACCATTGCTAGCTCCATAGGGACTGACAGGGTATTGTCCATCCCATGTATCTCCTGATGATCAGTAGCCTGATGGCCATCTGAATTGGTGAGAATGTTCCTTTTTGACTTTTTTTCTCACTTTTGTATAATTTGATGTCATTGGTGGTGATACCTTGCCACCCTGGATGCAATTTTGATTTATTATGGATAGTGATATTCTGCTACCATAGATGCTATATTACCCTGTTACATGCAGACAGGTTGCATTGTTGTGTATATGTTCAATTGAATACATGTTTCATGACTGTATAACCTGTATTTCCATGGACTGAGTCCTGACCACTGCAGGACGAATCTGCTTTGTCCTAGAGGAGACTGTTGTTTTCGGCTGAAAATTAATGACCAAAACCCTGTCTCTTTTTTCCAAATCACTTTAGCCAAACTCTAACGCTAATGGAAAAATGGAAATAAATATTTTTTTTTTTGTTTTATGATTTTTACCTAACTAAGGCTGGTTTCAGACTAGCGCATTCTACATACAGCGCACGGCGCCGCTAAGCCCCGCCCCGTCCGGTCATTTCCTCCCACTATCGCACATGGCTGCATGCGATCTGCGCACCCTATCTTTAGCATAGGGTGCGCAGACCATGTGCTAGTAGGATTTTTGCGTGCGCTGCGCACTTTTGGAGGTGCACCAAAATGCAACATGGTGCGTTCGGCGCACACCGGCGCACCTTTAAAAGTGCGCAGCACACGCAAAAATCCTACTAGCGCATGGCCAGCGCACGGTCTGCGCACCCTATGCTAAAGATAGGGTGCGCAGATCGCATGCAGCCATGTGCGATAGTAGGAGGAAATGACCGGATGGCGCGGGCAGGGGGCGGGGCTTAGCGGCGCCGTGCACTGCATGTAAAATGCGCTAGTCTGAAACCAGCCTATGGGGGTGATAAAGGGGGGCTTGATTTACTATTTTTTTATTTTGATCACTGTGATAGGGTCTATCACAGTGATCAAAATGAACCACTAGGAAAAATTTGCTATTGTTGCCAGGTGCTGGTCGGCATATTTCAGTGGGGTCGCACTGAGCATGCGCCAGCCATTTTCTCCTAAAAGATGCGGGTGGCCCGGGGGACTTCACAGGGGGGTTGCAGGGACACCAGAGGTGCTGGGAGGCGATCACATCAGAGGAGAGAGAAATTAAATGGAAAAATCTTTTTTTTGCGGTTGCTGTTATACCGTTAATAACGGCGATCACAACACTGAGGTCAGTAAAAACCAACTCAAATCATGTTCTCTGGGGTCTCAGCTACACTAGGTAGCCGAGACCCCGGAGAAATTTCCACTCTGGGCGGCGCTTTACACTTATTTCTCAGCGCTAATAAAAAGCTGCACTGAGGCATAAGTACCCTTAACTGCCGTCGTTAAAAGGCGTATCAGCGGTCGTTAAGGCTGTTAATCTGAGTGTAAAGCTTACTGTATTTCTCGGATAAGACCCTATTTGCGCTGATCTCTTCTACAGCTTCTTAATAAGCTAACATAGGAAGCCCCCCCAAAAAGATATAAAATATAACTTTTAATATGAATATTTAAAACCAACACAAACACCATACATTAATAGTGCGCACTAGGTTCACCCTATGTTAAGAACCCTGAACTTGTCCTCTACCTACCAGCGGAGGTTGGCACCCTAGTTATTTCAATACAAAAATGGCACCCCTCTCCTCGGCAACTGACCCTTACTGCCCTGTTTCACCCTCTAGATAAGTGGAATCAATCACCCACTCATGAATTAATGGGGAAGAAGGGGAAAATTATCAAGGCCTGCGAATAGCTAAAGCTCAGAATGTAGGTAGGCTTGTGTCAAAGAATTTCCAGTTTTTCACAATTAAATGCAAGTCATATAAAAAAAAGTCACGACTATCATGAAGTACAATATGTCACGAAAAATCAGTCCCAGAATCATCGGGATCCATTGAAACATTCCAGAGTTATTACCTCCTAAAGTGACACTGGCCAGAATTGAAAATATTGGCCTGGTCATTAACATGCAAACCACTTTCTGGGGTAAAGAAATTAAAATGGACTGGTGGTGTAATACCAGCAATCTATATATACAGTATAAAGCTGAGCGTATGTGTGTTTGTGTGTATGTATGTATCAAGCCACATAGCCCCGCCCACTCCGCATAGCTACACTCACTTCACACACAAAGCCCTGTCCACACAGCCAATGTTGTTAGCGAACACGGGCAGAGACACATTCACGTCGAAAGCCACCCTGCAAAACTCACCGGCTGCGACGTCCCAGCCGCGACGTCCCAGCCGCGACGTCCCAGCCGCTGCGAGTTACAATCAGTGCCGCCTTCAGAGTATCAGTTTGCGGCAAGCACAGGCCACATCTAGCTCTATCGTGTCTAGATTGGAGTTGCTTCTGTAAGGCATAACATCAAGGGATATAGAGAAGCTTCATGGATTACGCCGCTGTGCTCATAACAGGAAGCTGCTGTGCATGTGTGAGGGGAAGAGAGAGGAGTGAGGGGAAAATGAGAGATTTGATGGGAAAATGAAAGGTGTGATGGGAAAATGTGAGAAGTGAGGTGCTGCTGCAGTATGAGGCTGTGTATAGAGAAGAGTGAGGCGCTGCAGGTGGAGGCTGTGTATAAGGCCGGCGTCACACTAGAGAGGAATACGGACGAGTGAGAGGCGATAAAACAACGCATTGCACACGGACCAATGATTCTCTATGGGGTAGCTCCCATCAGCCGTATTTTTCTCTCGTATTTTCTACGGTCCGTGCCAATCGCAGCATGCTGCGATTGTCAGCGTATTATGACCGTAATACGCCAATGCAAGTCTATGGGTGCGCAAAAACATCGCATTACACACGCACCACCCGTGTGACATGCGAGAAATACGCAAGACTTTTCCTGGTGACAGGAAATGGGCCAATCCATCATCAGGAAGCTTAGACATGCTAATTAGCTCAAAAAGCGCTCCAGACATACAGGAAGTACGCCTCCACGGAGTACAGCATCATGGCACCCTACCAGAATCTCAATGTGGAGCTGATAATTGTTCTTGTGCATGATCGCCCGGAATTATGGGACCAACGGGATGCACATTATGCCGACCGGGCAGGAAAGGAGTCTGCATGGAGACGCACATGTCGCAAAATGTTCCATGATTTTGGTGATCGGCCACGTGAGGAGTAGCAGCACATAAGTACATGCACATAAATTATGTATGTCAAATTACCTGCCATCTCAAAAAAATGTTATAAGTAGGCCCCCCCACATCCTGTGCTTCTGATATTGGGCTCTTGTGTCTTGTAAATTATTTTTGGACATACTGTTTGACCCTGAGAGAATGTTACCCTGTCCCCAAGCTCCTCATAATGCCTAGCAAAAACAGTTTAAAGATTTGCTAATTGCCACATGAGCTACTGTGACCCTGTGCATCTGGCCTGGTTGCACCAATGCTATAGACCACCCTGGGTAGAACTCACGCCCTAGTAGGCCACATGACTTTGATACCAGTTCAAAAACTTGTTTAAGGCAAATTGTAAGTTTCATTCTTTTATGTCACATTGCAGTCGAAGATGTGATGAGACGCTGGCGCAGCATCCGTGACCAGTATCGCCGTGAGCACCAGCAGCGGGCCAGAAGTGGTTCAGGGGCCCACACAAAGCGGAAATATGTTTATTTTTCGACCGCCTCTCGTTCCTCGCTCCAATTATGGATCTCAGACTGTAAGTATAACAAAAACACCACATGACACAAATGCTTTATAGGGCCCGATCAAAAATTTCCTTTTTCTACATTTTATATTTAATCACAGAACTCACTCTAACATCACTGAAAAGGACACAGGGTCTGAATCAGAGGCCATCAATCCTGTAGGTGGAGGGGTTGAGCTGTCTGGACCATCTTAAGAGCTTCCAAGGAGCCAGGCCCAAGTCATTTCTCCGGCACGACCTGATCCTGCCCTAGTACCTGGGCCGCCACCAGAAACACCACCACCAGGAACAGAGCCACAACAAGGACCGTCAGCTGCACCACCACCCGACATCCATGACGAACAGGTCAACAGCAGCAGCCCAACTGTTTACCTAGAGGGCGCCCCCCAGCCTGCTGTGCCATCCAGGCGACGTAGACGAAGGGGCCATATCCCTGCCACTGATACCACGACCAATGTGGATACAGGGGCCCAAAATTCCCGTAACAGAGTTGCCACTGATGATGGGGAGGAGGAGTACTCAGGCAGCCTTGCCCATTATCTACGTTCCCTTCCCCGTGAGGTGCGGCAACGTGTGCGAGGATCCATTCAGAACCTAATTGACGCAAGCACACCCCCCAATACCCCTTATGAGCTGTTTGAGTTTCTGGAGAGGTGGCAGCTGTCACCCAGGAATCTCATGCGTCTTATCCCACACCCCCAAGTGCTTGCTCAATCAGTGTCTGAGGATCCTCCTACACATGGGCCTACACCTCACCCCCTTCCCCCCCTTCCCAACATTGGCAACATCATTCTCAAATGTCAGGGTATAACCCAGCACACCAATATGGCCACTTGTTCCCAGCCAATGTTGGAGGCTGGTCCCAATCTGGTTGGGAACGACATGGCCATTTTGGTGGTTTAGACTCACGGCCCTATCAGACTCAACAGGAGAGTCGTCTCCAATATAGTGCCCAGTATCCACCTCAAGCCCATGAGCCAGCCCACTACCTCCATCATGGGCAAGGTGGCCACACTAGCCATCAGGCAATACAGGCTGGGCTGCCGCCTTCTCCACCCCCTACATACTACAATTTATAACTTTGTGTGTGTTTTTGTGGTTAAATGCTGTATTTTAACATTCGAAAAATTTGTTTGTGTTCTAAGGCCAATTCTGGCCATTTTGCTAAATAACATAAGGCTTCACAAGGCCTTTAAAAAAGGATACATAAAAAGTTTTCACTTTCAATTGTTGTTGCCTTTATCAGTGATGCACTTACATCACGACATGCTGCCATATGCTTACACATTGATTTCTAAACAGAGAAAAGACATAAGGGGTTGTAATATATATACTATAGTTTCCCAAAGGCCAAAAAGAAACCTTTACAAAATAGACACAGCATGCTCTGGCCAAGAAGTTTCCCCCTCAGGTGACATAAAGTAATTTGTGAAAATATCAGGCACTTTGAGCCCAGAGAGCATCCTACGTTAGGGTTGATAGGTGGTCTCGCTCTACGTACATTGTCTGATTGTCTGACCCACGCACAACACCAGCAGAGGAGGAACAATCATGTATCCTGGTGAAGTTATGGGCAGCGCCACATGCTTTAATTACTTCATTTACATTTTGTTCACTCAGCTGAATGGCAGACTGGAGGACCCACCATTTTGGCCAAAGGAACACTCCACCTGTCGCCGAGCACGTGATAGGCGCAAGTTACAAATTCAGCAGCGGTGGTCCAGGTTGCGCCGGGGATATGGCCTCATGACATTGCGCGTTAACTGAAAAGCCTCATCTGCCACAAGGACATAAGGGACTGATTCTTGAGTGGATCCTGGTAGCTGGTGTGGTGGTAGATCCAACTGGTTGTTGCGGAGCCGCCAACCCATAATGGAAGTATTGAAGACTCTAGAGTTTCCCGTCCTTCCATAGGCCCCAATGTCAACAATTATAAACTTGTATTGAGGGTCGGCCAGAGCCAACAATACAACAGAAAATTATTGTTTCTAATTGAAGAATTGTGAGCCAGAGTTCGCCAGCTTACGCACCCGGATATGTTTGCCATCAAGGGCCCCAATCCAATTAGGAAACTGGCATTCCTCCTCAAAGTCCCTTGATATCCTCAACCAGTCTTCCATCCTGGGCTGGGGCATGACGAGTTGATGTAGTGTTGACCATATTTGACTACATGTCGACCTGACTATGCCAGAAATGGTAGATCTTCCAATGAGAAAATCATGGTGAAGGGCGGCAGAAGACAGGCCAGTGGACAGGAAGCTGAAGAACAACAGAAATGGAACATTTTAGAATGCACAAATTAACAAAACACCAGGTAAATACATACCAAATTTGTTAGTGATTCATATCTACTAACATAGTAACATAGTAACATAGTTATTAAGGTGGAAGGGAGACTTTAAGTCCATCTAGTTCAACCCATATCCTATCCTAACTTGCCCTAACATGTTGATCCAGAGAAAGGCAAAAAAAACCCATGTGGCAACAGTAAGCTTCACACTGGGGAAAAAAATTCCTTCCCGACTCCACATACGGCAATCAGACTAGCTCCCTGGATCAACGCAATATTAAGGAAACTAGTGTATATACCCTGTAATATTATACTTTCCAAGAAAGGCATCCAGTCCCTTCTTAAATTTTAGTAGGGAATCACTCATTACAACATCATATGGCAGAGAGTTCCATAGTCTCACTGCTCTTACAGTAAAGAATCCGCGTCTGTGAGTATGCTTAAACCTTCTTTCCTCCAGACGTAGAGTATGCCCCCTTGTCCCCGTCACAGGTCTAAGAGTAAAAAGATCATTAGATAGGTCTTTGTATTGTCCCCGCATATATTTATACATTGTAATAAGATCACCCCGAAGCCTCCGATTCTCCAAACTAAATAACCCCAAGTGTAATAACCTGTCTTGGTATTGCAGACCCCCTTGTTCCCTAATAACCTTGGTCGCTCTTCTCTGCACCCGCTCCAGTTCAGCTATGTCTTTCTTATACACCGGAGACCAGAACTGTACACAGTATTCTAAGTGTGGTCGCACTAGTGACTTATATAGAGGTAAAATTATGTTCTCCTCATGAGCATCTATGCCTCTTTTAATGCATCCCATTATTTTATTTGCCTTTGCAGCAGGTGCCTGACACTGGCCGCTAAATGTGAGTTTGTCGTCCACCCATACACCCAGGTCTTTTTCAGTGACAGTTTTGCCCAGTGTTTTGCAATTAAGCACATAATTATACATCTTGTTCGTTCTACCCAAGTGCATGACCTTACATTTATCCCCATTAAAGCTCATTTGCCATTTATCAGCCCAAGCTTCTAGTTTACATAAATCCTCCTGTAATATAAAATTATCCTCCTCTGTATTGATTACCCTGCAGAGTTTAGTGTCATCTGCAAATATTGAAATTCTACTCTCTATGCCCCCTACAAGGTCATTAATAAATATGATAAAAAGAAGCGGGCTCAAAACTGACCCCTGTGGTACCCCACTGCTAACTGTGACCCAGTCCGAGTGTGCTCCATTAATAACCACCCTTTGTTTCCTATCCCTGAGCCAGCTCTTAACCCACCTACACATATTTTCCCCTGTCCCCATTGTTCTCATTTTATGTATCAACCTTTTGTGTGGCACCGTATCAAAAGCTTTTGAAAAGTCCATGTACACCACGTCCACTGAATTCCCTTGGTCCAGTCCGGAACTTACCTCTTCATAAAAGCTTATCAGATTAGTCTGACAGGAGCGGTCCCTTGTAAACCCATGCTGATATTGGGTCATAAGGTTATTCTTCCCCAGATACTCCAGTATAGTATCTCTTAGAAAACCCTCCAGGATTTTACCCACAGTTGAGGTTAAACTTACTGGCCTATAATTTCCAAGTTCAGTTTTTGTCCCCTTTTTGAATATTGGCACCACATTTGCTATACGCCAGTCCTGTGGTACAGACCCTGTTATTATAGAATCTTTAAAGATTAAAAATAATGGTCTATCTATGACTGTGCTTAATTCCTGCAGTACTCGGGGGTGTATCCCATCTGGGCCCGGGGATTTGTCAATTTTAGTGATTTTTAGACGCCGCCGTACTTCCTGCTGGGTTAAGCAGGTGACATTTAACGGAGAATTTTTATCCCTGATCATGTTATCCGTCATGGGATTTTCTTGTGTAAATACTGTTGAAAAAAAGTCATTTAGCATATTGGCTTTTTCCTCATCCACCATTTCACCCAGACTATTTTTAAGGGGGCCAACACTATCATTTTTTAGCTTCTTACTATTTATGTAGTTAAAGAATATTTTGGGATTATTTTTACTTTCTCTGGCAATGAGTCTCTCTGTCTCAATCTTTGCTGTCTTGATTTGATTTTTACAGAATTTATTTAATCTTCTGTATTTAGTTAATGCCTCATCACTACCTACATGCTTTAATTCTCTAAATGCTTTATTTTTATCTCTTATTGCACCCCTTACAGCTCTATTTAGCCATAGTGGTTTCCTCCTATTTCTAACATGTTTATTCCCATATGGTATATATTGTGCACAGGTCCTATTCAGGATGCTAATAAACGTCTCCCATTTTCTTTGTGTATTTTTATGTCTCAGGATATCGTCCCAATTAATTGCACCAAGATCATCTCTCATCCGTTGGAAATTTGCTTTCCTGAAGTTTAGTGTCCTTGTAACCCCTCTACTACCCATCTTATTAAAGGATACATGAATACTTATTAATTTGTGATCATTATTACCCAAGTGACCCCCAACCCTTACATTTGATATGCGGTCTGGCCTGTTGGTTAATATTAGGTCTAGCAGTGCCCCCCCTCTTGTTGGGTCCTGAACCAGTTGTGAAAGGTAATTGTCTCTCATAGTAGTCAAAAACCTATTACCTTTGCTGGAACTGCAGGTTTCGGTTCCCCAATGTATTTCAGGGTAGTTGAAGTCCCCCATAATAATGACTTCTCCTTGAGTCGCAGCTTCATCTATTTGCTTTATGAGGATATTCTCTGTTGCTTCCATTATTTTTGAAGACTTATAACAAACCCCTATCAGTAATTTATTATTTTTCCCCCCTCCCCTTATCTCTACCCACAGGGACTCTACATTTTCATTAGATTCATATATATTATCACGAAGGATGGGTTTTAAGGATGATTTTACATATAAACACACACCTCCCCCTCGCTTATTTGTTCGGTCATTTCTGAACAGACTATAGCCCTGTAAATTAACCGCCCAGTCATGGCTCTCATCCAGCCATGCCTCAGATATCCCCACCATGTCATAATTATGTTCCAACAACATTAACTCCAATTCCTCCATTTTGTTGGCGAGGCTTCTGGCATTAGTATACATGCACTTTATGTATCTCTCTGTACCTCTATTCTTTCTCAAATTATTAACTGTTCTAACCCCACCCCCCATGCCACCCCCACCCCCAATGTCATATTTGTGCCCAGGTCTCTAGCTGCACTGTCTTCCCCTCCTATAAAAGGAATACCCTCCCCCCCATCCCTAGTTTAAACACTCCTCCAACCTTCTAGCCATTTTCTCCCCCAGCACAGCTGCACCCTCCCCATTGAGGTGCAGCCCGTCCCTAGCGTAGAACCTGTAGCCAACTGAGAAGTCGGCCCAGTTCTGCAGGAACCCAAACCCCTCCTTCCTACACCAATTCCTGAGCCACTTATTAACCTCCCTAATCTCCCGTTGCCTCTCTGGTGTGGCACGTGGTACAGGAAGTATTTCCGAAAATACCACCTTGGAGGTCCTTGCTTTAAGCTTACAGCCTAATTCCCTGAAATCATCTTTAAGGACCTTCCACCTACCTCTAACTTTGTCATTTGTGCCAATGTGCACCATGACCACTGGATCCTCACCAGCCCCTCCCAGTAATCTGTCAACCTGATCAGCGATGTGTCGGACTTGAGCGCCAGGTAGGCAGCACACCGTTCGACGATCCCTGTCTTTGTGACAGATTGCCCTATCTGTTCCCCTAATAATTGAGTCTCCCACTACCAGAACCTGTCTGGCCTGCCCTGCTCTCCTATTTCCCCCCTTACTGGAGCAGACACTCCTCCGGCTTTCAGAGGACATGCCTTGCTGCAGCAGTGCTACTCCTGCACTAACACTCCGCTCATCTGCCAACTTAGCAAACTTATTGGGGTGTGCCAGATCAGGACTAGCCTCCATGGTGCTCTTCCCTCTACCCCGCCTTCTAACTGTCACCCAGCTAGCTGCTTCATTGTCCTGCAGCTCCAACCTAGCATCCCCCCCCTCATCTATCCCATTGAGCGTCTGCTCAGTGAGCAGAAGACTCCTTTCCATATTGTCTATGGATCTCAGTGTTGCCAGCTGCACATTTAGATCCAGTATCTGGGCTTCCAAATGCACAACGTGCTCACATCTCGCACAGCAGTATGCACCC
This sequence comes from Dendrobates tinctorius, assembly GCF_039654945.1. Taxonomy (NCBI): domain Eukaryota; kingdom Metazoa; phylum Chordata; class Amphibia; order Anura; family Dendrobatidae; genus Dendrobates; species Dendrobates tinctorius. The sequence continues at coordinate 2,936,215 of NW_027361671.1, read as the reverse complement.
TCGACCGGCTGTTCAAGGATTTCATACATGCGGCAAGACGTGCACTGGATGGCATTGGCAATAGTGGAGCACATCCTAATGGGGATTGCACCAGACAATAAGATAAGCAAAAATAAATTAAAAAAAAAAGAAAAAAAGTATTAATATAATATAACAGCAATTTAGTAAGACCTCCCTTGGAAACTCTCTGAATCTAAAGTCACTGAATCTCAAGTCACACACTTACCACAGTTCGCACTTACGCTCAGGTCACACTCAGCTCGTTCACACTAGCTCAGGCAGAAGATTTAAAAGATTTTTTTTGTTTTTGTTTTTTTTCCCCCTTTTACCAGCACACCACCTTGCTGCTCAATGCACTTCCAAAAAAGTAACACATATATTTGGTCGCACAATCACTACGTGATATTCAGTACATATTACACATAACATTCTGGTCTGTAAGTTTATATATATCTGGAATAAGATGAGGGCATTAAACTTTGGACCAAATAAAAAACAGAGTTTGGGCAACACATCATGAACATAGAGAATGTGGTTGTGTAGTACATACCGTAATGTGAGTAGAAGTCGCTCCTCTGCAGATCTAGCTTGACGCATCCTTTTGTCCTGAAAGGTTATCCCAGGATCCCAGGGCGCACTGTCTCCAAGAGTAGATCAAATGTTGCATGGCTCATGCGACAGTATTTGTAAAATTTTTCCGGATGATCCCGCAGAGAAGAATAGAGGGGCTGGAAAATGACCTCTTGTGAGTCGTTGCCTCAAAAGTGGATGGACCCACATGCGTCTCCTCCTCCTCGGATCTACAATCACTGGGTATGGCTGGCCAAAGCGACTGGACAAAACCCAGTTGAAGAGAACACGGTCAGTTGGGGTGAACTGAAGTGTGTCAGACATGTTTGCTAACAACCAGCAAGACCCCCACACAAGCAGAGCACCAAAATGGGCAGATTGGAGGCTGCCACCTGATGTTGAGGCAATAAATAGGGTTGGTGCTAATGATTTAAATTATGTGCTGGCCTCAAAACTGTTTAATGTCCGTTTTGCAAGCCTGCGAGAAAAAAACGGGATACGGATGCCATATGGATTATATACGGATTGTTACACCGCTCCGCCATACTCACCCGGCCTCCGCTCCCACGCCGCAGTCGGCCTCCGCTCCCTCGCCGCAGCCTCTCTCCACCCGACGGCCACGGCGGTCACCTGAGACGGGCTCGCGACCGATGCCTTCCCTGCATGCTATGCGCATGCGCCATAGGCCGCGGCCGCGCCTCCTTCCTGCTTCTTATGCTCCGGCTGTGCCCTGACCCGGAAGCACCTTTGGACCATTGGCTGACCAGACGGGGCCATATCAGGCCGCTTCCCCCTGAGGGAGGTGCCTGATCGTTGTGTTTCCTAGCACTCTGGCCTCGCTGCATCGTGTGCACTCTGCTCCTGCAGTTCCGTTCTCGGCTGCTCCCCGCAACAGCCTCTCAGTCCTGCTACCCGTGTTCCTTGCTCTCTTCCGCAGTTCTGTCTCCTGTGTTCCTGTTGTCCTGCTCCAGTCCTGTCTCCAGTGTTCCTGCCGTCCTACTCCAGTCCTGTCTCCAGTGTTCCTGCCGTCCTACTCCAGTCCTGTCTCCAGTGTTCCTGCCGTCCTACTCCAGTCCTGCCTTCAGTGTTCCTGCCGTCCTACTCCAGTCCAGCCTCCAGTGTTCCTGCCGTCCTACTCCAGTCCTGTCTCCAGTGTTCCTACTCCTGTCCTTCCTTCTCGTTCCAGTTTTCTGTCTCACTTCATTCCGGCCTCCTGGTTCCAGTCTTGTTCTGTCATTCTTTACTCTAGTCTCAGTTTTACTCCGGTCCATCCTGAGCCAGCCCTCTCGGTACCGGCTACCGTGGTACTCGAACCCCTGGGCCTGCTCCCAACGGTCCCTGTATAGGGGTCGATTCCACCTGGCAGCTCGCCCGGGGTCCCTCGGTGCCACGGTCCAGAGGGTCCACTCCCGGAGTTTCCTGCTCCAGACCACCCACGCTAACACGGATGCTTACATGAGAAAAATACGCGGCCACACCCTGACAACGGTTGACATACGGAGCATTATTTAGGGACCATTTATGCGTATTACGGACGTAAAATACGGTCCGTATTTTTCTACCTTGTGTGTGACTCCAGCCTAAGGCCACATTCACACGTTCAGTATTTGGTCAGTATTTTACCTCAGTATTTTTAAGCAAAACCCACGAGTGGGAGAAAAATACAGAAGTGGTGACGTGTTTATAATATACTTTTCATCTGATTGTTTTACTCCAAGTTTTAGCTTACAAATACTGATGTAAAAATACTGACCAAATAACGTATGAACGAGGTCTAAAGAGAAAAGTCTGGTGCTGCTGAATAAGTAGGCGGTGCAGGGGTGGGACTACCGCGGTCGCAGCTGCGACGGGGCTCGGAGACTTTAGGGGCCCGATCGCGGAGCTGCAGCCGCTCATTGGCTGTGCAGCTCCGTTCTTTGGCTGCCAGGCTGCAATTGGCTTCCCTGTGCGCACAGGACCTCTGATGAGGTCACAGGAGGGGAGGAGTCAGGGGTCACATGATCAGGAGCCTCCGTGTGTGTGCGGGAGTCTGCTGTGCATGGTGCATGGTGCACTGCTGGATGTGGGTAAGTTTATGCGTGGGGTCAGGAGGGGTTTACAGGGTGGATGTAGCAGAGACGTGTGTGTGCACAAGGTGTACAGAGCAGAGCCGTGTGAACGAAGTGTATGGAGCGCAGCTGTGTGTGTATGAGGTGAGTGGAGCCGTCTGTGTACGAGGTGTACAGAGCAGAGCCATGTGTGTACGAGGTGTACGGAGCAGAGCCATGTGTATACAAGGTGTACGGAGCAAAGCCTTGTGTGTACGAGGTGTACGGAGTGGAGCCATGTGTGTAGGAGGTATACGGAGCGGAGCCGCGTGTGTAGGAGGTGCACGGAGCGGAGTCGCGTGTGTAGGAGGTGTACGTAGCGGAGCCGCGTGTGTAGGAGGTGTACGGAGCGGAGCCGCGTGTGTAGGAGGTGTACAGAGCGGAGCCGCGTGTGTAGGAGGTGTACGGAGCAAAGCGCGTGTGTACAAGGTGTACGGAGCAGATCCATTTGTATAGAGCGCAGCCGTGTGTGTACGAGGTGAGCAGAGCCCCATGCGTACAAAGTGTACGGACAGAAGCTGCGTGCTTAAGAAGTGTACGGAGCGGAGCTGCATGTGTATGACGTGGATGGAGAGGAGCCGTGTGTGTACGGAGTGGAGCCGTGTGTGTACGAAGTGTACGGAGTGGAGCCGTGTGTGTATGAGGTGAGCGGAGCCGTGTTTGTACGAGATGTACGGAGAGAAGCCACGTGCGTACGAAGTGTACGGAGTGGAGCCACGTGCATGCGAAGTGTACGGAGCAGAGCCGCATGTGTATGAGGTGGATGGAGAGGAGCGGAGCGTGTACGAGGTGTACAGAGCGGAGCGTGTACGAGGTGTACAGAGCGGAGCGTGTACGAGGTGTACAGAGCGGAGCGTGTACGAGGTGTACGGAGCAGAGCCGTGTGTACGAGGTGTACGGAGCGGAGCCGTGTGTACGAGGTGTACGGAGTGGAGCCGTGTGTGTACGAGGTGTACGGGGCGGAGCCGTGTGTGTACGAGTTGTACGGAGCGGAGCCGCATGTGTACGAGTTGTACGGAGCGGAGCCGCATGTGTACGAGGTGTACGGAGCAGAGATGTGTGTGTACGAGGTGTACGGAGCAGAGATGTGCATGTATTTTGGCATTGGGGGGGGCCCATTTGAAAGTTCGCACCGGGGCCCATAACTTTGTAGTTACTTACACCACTGAGGCTGTGTATATGATATGCTTTATTGCAATTAGTGCAAAACAGGTGACATGTTTTATGTGCAATATAATCATTATACGGTAATTTGTTATAACTAACCACAGTTAGTTACTAAGCCCGGGCAACGCCGGGCTCTTCAGCTACTTAGATTATAAATATAGGAATAATTCCCATATTAGGCTGGTTTCACATTCGCGCTTTTTAAACGCACGCACGGCCGGGGGTAGCTCCGCCCCCGAGCCGGCTCTCTGCCCGGCGTGCCCGCCCCTTCCTTGTAGCGCCGCCTCCTAGCGCACAGCGGCGCCTGCGATCGGCGCACCCTATCTTTAGCATAGGGTGCGCAGATCGTGCGCAGGCCGTGCGCTAGTTGCGCTTTGACCTGCGCTGCGCACTTTTGACGGTGCGCCGTGCGCGCCAAAATCAAACTTTTCGGATTTTGGCGCGCACGGCGCACCGTCAAAAGTGCGCAGCGCAGGTCAAAGCGCAACTAGCGCACGGCCTGCGCACGATCTGCGCACCCTATGCTAAAGATAGGGTGCGCCGATCGCAGGCGCCGCTGTGCGCTAGGAGGCGGCGCTACAAGGAAGGGGCGGGCACGCCGGGCAGAGAGCCAGCTCGGGGGCGGAGCTACCCCCGGCCGTGCGTGCGCTTAAAAAGCGCGAATGTGAAACCAGCCTACGAGATCCGTCTTGGGTAAGATGATAGGGAGTGAATGGGATTAGAACACTTATGGGTTTGATATTTAATAAAGAAAAATATCTTCCTGTGTTTCTGATTATGAAGGATTAAAGCAGGATTCCATGCTTTATAGTTGTTTGCAGCACACCAGGAATAGCATTTAAGAATCAATGAAGCATGAAAAAGAAAGGGATTCATTAATCCCCTTGGGACTAATGGATTGTAAGTTATGAATTTATGTAATTTATTACATCCATCAAGTCACCATGGCTCGAGATTGAGCTGAAGGCTGCTAATAATAATTAAAAGATGGATTGTAACAACTTTTTTTTTGTCCTGCTCAGATAACCGATTGCTGCTGGATCTGCGTCAAACAGATGATTACTGGACATGTGCGCTTAATTCGGTCTTGTATCTTCATTGTATAGGAGTCTTATCTCTTTATCACTAGCAAAATACACTTGGTAGAATTATTATCATTAAATTTAGTGAATACAGGCGTTTGTCTGTGTCAGTCCGTGCTGTACATGGACAGCACAAAGCTGAAAATACACTACTAGAAACTTGGGGTACAAGCACATCCCAGGTGTGGCTATCCCTATAGTGATGATAGTGACGTAAGCGTTATAAGCTGTAAATTAGTTTACTCAAAGGATTATCAATATATATATAGCACTTTATCAACATACCAATGCGGTGAAAAGTGATATTATAATGGTTCACTGTTTCTGCCATAGTACTGTGGTCCTTTTCCACTGAACAATACTATTATTTGTGACCATCAATCTACGTATTAGGATTACAGGATTAATTGATTTCACCTACCAAGTTGTGTGATCAAGGAACAAAAAGAGGTCAAATGGGGGGGAGGACACTGATAGCAGGGGTTTTATAACTTGCATGGCATCACCTGCAACAGCTGTAGCCAGTATGAAAGCCTCCATTGCATGCGCTAAAGTGATTTTGTAGGATACTAGCAGGTGCGTAGGATGCAGTGACGAGCAGGAGGCAGAGCAAGTGTTAACGGTTGTTTTTATATAACCAGAGAAAAGGATAACAACGCTTTCTCCACGCAAGGAGTTAATATATACAAGATGCACAGCAGTAGTGCACGGCAAATATGTGGAAGTTCAGTATAAAGCAGTGACAGTTTGCCTTCAGCTGTCAACAACGGTAACAAAAAAAAGATTTGCTAACGGCGGGAAAAAAAAAACCCAGGGTTCAACTTATCAGACTCTGTCGTCCGGAGGGAGGTGGTTGGAAGATCCCACGGTGGTGCTGCAGTCGGCGCGTCACGTTGAGAAAGCGGTCCTGGATGTATCGGAGGCACTGTCTCTTAGTGGTGAAGAAGAGTCCGGGAACTTTTGGTGGGCTGCTGTATGCCCAGGTACCATTGGCTGTTGTTTCAGCAAATGAGACGGAGGGTTCTAGTTTCAAGGCTGCAGCTGCGCTGTAAAGTTGAAGTCTCCGACGGGAGTAGTGCACTCCATGCTGTCAGCGGTCAAGAATTGTGCAGTACGGTCAGCGTTTCCTGCCAGCGGTCAGCGGTGCTGTTGCTGGATGTTGGGGGGTACGCACTCAAGTGCAGTCTGCCATCAGTAGTGTCACCCGCAGGGAGGGAGCAAACCTTCACCTGCCGTGCCTCCTGTCTTCCTGCCAGAAGCCCCAGGTTCCAGCGCACAGCTCTTTTAAGTCAGACCCGCCCTTGGCAGCAGGGGTCACAGGTCTGTCCCAGGCAGGTTCTCTGTCCCCACGCAATACTAGTGGCAGTCCCAAACGTTCCGGCCCAGAGATACCGTGGCCTTTATTGTTCCGGTCCTTCCTCCTACAATTTATTCTTTTAAAAAAAAGCACACTTTCTCTCTCTTATGTGAACCGATGTCTATGCATCACTGCAGAAATTTTTTTTTTTCTATAGTGCCAACAGATTCCCCAGCCCTTATATTAGTTGTATTCAGAAAAGGTTGCACCCTGGGCACAGTCCACATGTTTAAGGAGGTGGGGAGTTGAAGGTGCGATTTGTCAGACCTCTATGATACTTGTGATCAGATGTCGCCATCTGCTGAGCAAGCCGAGTAAGGTACAACCGGAAGATGGAGGAAGTGTTTGTGAGGGCATGTAGTTGAAGAGAAGTTAGGTGGTAGCTGTGGCGCAGTTGCCAAGTATAAAATGGCAGAGCGAAAACCGGGAAGTCATTTAGCATCAACCAGTGAGAGAATAGAGATGTGTGAGGGCGGAGTGCAGAGACAGAGTGGCTATGAGGGGCCTGGGAGCCGAGACCAGCAGGACATTGTGGGTCAAATGCAGAAGCCCAGGCTACACCGGTCAAAGTTCGAAGTCCTGACTGCGTCGGTCAGTACCCGATGTCCAGATGCTGCAAGTCAAGCACCAAAGGCCGAACTCTCGTTATCATACAGGGTCAGATGTCTGCCATCCTGACTAGTGATGATCGAGCAATAAAATGCTCAAGTGCTCACTACTTAAATCGAGCAGGTAGAACACTTGGATGCAGGGCTGTGGAGTCGGTGCTCATTTTGGTGGAGTCGGAGTCGGAGTTGGAGTCGGTATAAAATGGACCGACTCCGACTCCTAAAATATATAATAAATTGGGTACAGTAATTCAATGCAGGATGTGCTGAATATTTTTTCATAGGAGTTTGGGAAAGTTATGAAATGTCCTATAAATGGCTGTTATATTCCTGATCTAAGGCTACATTCACACACAACGTTTTTCCTGTGTTTTTTGAGGATACGTTTTTCAGCTGCAAAAGCTGATCATCTTTTTAAAAAACTGCATCACCTGAAAGGTTTTTGAGCTCATAGATAATGTTTTCAATAGCAAAAGCAGATTAGAAATCTGCTCTATCTATCCATTTATCCATATCTGTCTATCCATATCGTATCTGTACCAAAAAGAATGAAAACCGGGTAGTACACCAATATATATTCTGTTCTATCTAAATATCTTGATTATTGGATCATAAAAATGATTAAATGTCTGAGATTCACATTGTACTACAATAAATTTTTCACTTAAATATAAGCAATATGTGTGGGAGTCGGAGTCGGAGTCGTGGAGTCGGAATCGGAGTTGGAGTCGGAGTCGGTGTAAGGGAAATTGAGGAGTCGGAGTCGGAGTCGCAGGTTTGGCTTACCGACTCCACAGCCCTGCTTGGATGGGATCGACTTGAATACTGAGTATAATGAAAGTCAATGGCAAACTGAAAGATTTTTGCAGAAGACTCTGACAGGAAGGCTGGGTAGGCAGGAAAATAACTGAAATGGATAGAAACAGTGCTCAAATGTATTGGGAATAGTATGGGAAAGATGCCTGGATGCATCTCTGACTCCCATGTCACTGGTGGGAACAATGTTGTCAGAGTATTACTCCACTTTTACGGACTGACAATAAAACATACAAAACTGAAGATAAAATGGATTTTATGGAAAAAAAAAGTTAGGAAACATTCTTTCCTGTATAATGACCTGTACATTTTTCAAAAGTAAAAAAAGAGGAAAAAAAAACCCTGCCTCCTCCTCCCCTTTAATAACCGGGCCATCTCTCACCACATTTCTCCGTCACCTATGACTACAGTAGACGACATAGTATGCACATAGTAATAGACATAGTAGTCACCGATAAATGTAATTTAAAAATTTTACTACCTTATCTGGGCATGTGGTATATGTGACATGGTCAGACACATCCTGTTTAATTTATGAAGAAGAGACTCACAAAGCTTATGCAGACAATGCAAGAACTGCCAAAAATTAGAAGGAAGATGTACTCTGATACACACTGCATTACGCATAAAGGAGGGTCTGTTTTGCCAAGTATTTAAAGGGGTCGGATACGGCTTTAAAGAAGGCAATTAATTTTATTATAATAATTAAATGATTACAGAAAATAGGAAATAGTGTGATATTGCGTACATTTTTGCATAATATAAATCACAAAGGTAAAGTACTTACATTGCACACTGCACAGGAAAAACTTCACCAGGAACAGCACATCATCTGTCCAGGAATATCAGCTGTGAGAAGCAGAACAGCGAAGACAGAGAAATTCCTGGGTTCCACACTGTGGAGTCATGGGCATCCCCTTTTAAGTCCACAGGTTAACAGGGCTACTGTCTTAGCTGAAGTCTTCCCCAACTTGTGTATTGTTTAGAAACGAATGCTTGCATAACCAAGTATTACACAAGCCCTAACAAGTTCAATTCGTCCGACATAGCATCCCTCTGGCTGAGTAGCCAACTCCCCAGATGTCAATCAACATCGGACAAATACATCACCGGATAAACCATGCCAAAAACTCTCCTGGTACCGAATGTTCTACCATACTATAAACACAACACGTCTCACTAAACATTAATAACAAAACTATTCAGTGATTGAATGATACTGTAAAGGTATGCTTTCCCACTAAACGTTGATAAAGGAGCTATGTGGTCCAGGTGTTGGCAAAATTAAAGAAAATACAAGGCTAATATAAACTGAACTGTTACTGTCTAATATCTTAAAGGTTCCTTAAAGACAGGCTACCAATATGGATTCCTGATGGTCATTATCATCTTAGCACTACAGGCTCTCATACATATTCTGTTAAAATTGTTAGGTAGTGGGACTCCTAGGCTCATAAATAGTGATAATCGAAGAGTGAAATATTTGGATTTGGGAAATTCAGTCCGAATAATTTCTAATATTAGGGTATTCACACCAAATAACGAATGCAATACAAGATAATGGGAAAGCCGAATATTTTTCTGCTGGACAAAACAAACAGGTCTGGGGGCATGACAAAAAAGGCTGAAATGGGTGGGAAAGTGCTAAAACTAAATGGGAACAGCATGAAGAAGATGCCTGCATGCCTTTCTGACTCACATAAGGTATCTGAGAATAATGTTGTCAAACTGTTGTGCCGGTTTTATGGATTTATAAGAAGACCTACCAAACCAAACCTAAATTTGTTATTTACAGTAAAAAATGCTAAGAAACATTTTTTCCTTCATAATTACTTGTATATATCGCAAAATAATAATAATGAAAAAATTATGGTATACTTCCCCTTTAGCATATGTTTACATGTAGCATTTTGGCTTTAGTTTTTCCTTTTACATTTGTGAAGACCCTCACTTATACATTTGGAAGGTCCCGCCCTCATTCAAAATTGTTTGCTAGATAGTAGAATACATATTCCCCAGCACTTTACAATTCCAGCTAAAACATGCCCATTTGAATTTTGGGCTTTGGCCGCCACCACCACGTCCACCGTCTTGTCTTTTTGCAGACCTCGCTTTACATTTTCAGAGGTCCAGCAGGTGCCATGAAACCTGAGTTTGTGAAGGGTCCTCAGGTGGCCCTGTATCATACATTTGGCAGGGCTCTCACTCCTACATTTGGGAGGTCCCTCCCTCATTCAAAATTGTTAGCTAGATAGTGGAATGCATATTTTCCAGCACTTAGGCATGTTTTAGCTGCCACTCCAATTTGAATTTTGGGCTTTGCCCGACACCACCACCATGCCCACAACCATTTCATTATGCGGCCCTCGCTGCCAATTAGCATTGTGCCATCAGGTGCCATGAAACCTGAGTTTTGTGAGCTCCACAGTTCATTTTGGCCATCGGATCCAAATAGAGCCACTGTCATAGCGGGTAAAGCCGCTGTAAGGTGAATATAATACTGGAGTTGGGGGAGCTGTATGATCAATGTCAGTAAATTGGATTTTACCAGACATCAAAAGCATTAGAATTAAATTCGGAAAGCAGTGTATGCAAGCAAGGGCCTGTATTGTGCTCATGTCAGAAATATGTACAAGCCTCATTTTACTTGGAAGCAGCATCCTCAATGGAAAGAGGAGTGCCATTGACCAATCTGCACAAGCCTACGCACTTCTTCTGGAAACTATCAAACCAAGCAGAATTTATTTTTTACATGGTATTGAGCAACAACAAAGTAATTACAGAATATGTCCCAGAGAGTGACGAGGTCTGTGGAGTGTACTACTCAGGTGACAGGCAGTGCTACAGAGCTCAGGTAAAAGCCTTAGTGTGGCAATGATCATGTTCCAATATTTGTATGGCTGCGGCCTGAATAGGTCTGTGGAGCGTATTAACCCAGTCTCTCTGCTTAAAATGTACAGAAACTGGCCAATATCCAAACAATTTTTTTTTTTACTATAATTTAGAACATTTAAGGGAAGCAAAGGTTTAATAAATAGACACAAGTCTCATATAGGAGCCTGGAAAAGCCAGAAATGGTCTTTGGCCAGCACCGGACAATGTAAAGTGCTAACGAATATGTATGCCCGCTCTATCTAACTAACAATTTGGAAAGAGACATTTATGCTGACAAGGGAAAACTGAACACTGCGCTGAGACCAAAAAGTGGACATGGTTGCTGAATGTTCTTACTGTATGTGCAACTGCAGGTTGTGGACAGAAGGTACCAGTGCCTGCTTCCTGGACAGCAGATTGGGATGGATGTAACACAGGGGAAGGGCCAGTTGTTTCACTGTCAGACACAAATTTTATACCCAGACATTGTCCAACTACTGGGGTGCTGCGTATGTCAGCAGTATATGACATATAACATTTTGACAGTGATCAGTGAGTGGAACAGGCTGCCACGAGAGGTGGTGCCTTCACCTTCCATGGAAGTCTTCAAACAGAGGCTGGACAGACATCTGTCTTGGATAATTTAGTAAATCCTGCTTTGAGCAGGGGGTTGGACCAGATGACCCAGGAGGTCCCTTCCAACTCTACCATTCTATGATTCTATGGCGTATGTTAATAGAGGTATTATGTCGAATTTTGTTAATGTATTATGTCGAATTAAGTGATGTGTATATACAATATATATATATATATATATATATATACATACATACAGTGGGGGAAATAAGTATTTGCTCCCTTGCTGATTTTGTAAGTTTGTCCGATGACAAAGACATGAATAGTTTTAAGGGTAGGTTAAAACACATACTCCTTTAACCCCTTCACCCCCAAGGGTGGTTTGCACGTTCATGACCGGGCCAATTTTTACAACTCTGACCACTGTACATTTATGAGGTCATAACTCTGGAACGCTTCCATGGATCCCGGTGATTCTGACATTGTTTTCTCGTGACATATTGTACTTCATGTTAGTGGTAAAATTTCATTCAAATAACTTGCGTTTATTTGTGAGAAAAACGGAAATTTGGTGAAAATTTTGAAAATTTCGCAATTTTCCAACTTTGAATTTTTATGCCCTTAAATCACAGAGATATGGCACCCAAAAAACGTGATAGCTAACATTTCCCACATGTTTACTTTACATCAGCACAATTTTGGAACCAAAATTTTTTTTTGTTAGGAAGTTATAAGGGTTAAAAGTTGACCAGCGATTTCTCATTTTTACAACACCATTTTATTTTTACGGACCACATCACATTTGAGGCCACTTTGAGGGGTCTATATGATAGAAAATACCCAAAAGTGACACCATTCTAAAAACTGCACCCCTTAAGGTGCTCAAAACCACATTCAAGAAGTTTATTAACCCTTTAGGTGCGTCATAGGAATTTTTTTGAATATTTAAAAAAAAATGAACATCTAACTTTTTTTCACAAAAAAAATACTTCAGGTTCAATTTTTTTTATTTTACCAAGGGTAACAGGAGAAATTGGACTGCAAAAGTTATTGTGCAATTTGTCCTGAGTACGCTAATACCTGATATGTGGGGGGGAACGACTGTTTCGGCGCATGGCAGAGCTCAGAATGGAAGGAGCGCCGTTTGACTTTTTCAATGCAAAATTGTCTGGAATTCAGATCGGACGCCATGTCACGTTTGGAGAGTCCCTGATGTACCTAAACAGTGGAAACCCCTACAAGTGACCCCATTTTGGAAACTAGACCCCCCAAGGAACTTATCTAGATATGTGGTGAGAACTTTAAACCCACAAGGGCTTTACAGAAGTTTATAACGTACAGCGGTACAATTAAAAAATCTTATTTATTTTCCAAAGGGTAACAGGACCCTAAAAGTTATTGTGCAATTTGTCCTGAGTACGCTGATACCCCACATGTGGGGGTAAACCACTATTTGGGCGCATGGCAGAGCTCGGAAGGGAAGCAGCGCCATTTGACGTTTTTGACTGGAATTGAGATCGGACACCATGTCGCGATTGGAAAACCCCTGATGTACCTAAACAGTGGAAACCCCCCACAAATGACACCATTTTGTAAACTAGACCCCCAAGGAACTTATCTAGATGTGTGGTGAGCACTTTGAACCCCCCAGTGCTTCACAGATGTTTATAACGCCCGGGCGTGAAAATAAAAAATTCGTATTTTTTCCACAAACATGATCTTTTAGTCACCATTTTTTTATTTTCCCAAGGGTACCAGGAGAAATTGGACCCCAAAAGTTGTTGTCCAATTTCTCCTGAGTATGCTGATACCCCATATGTGGGAGAAAACTACTGTATGGGCACACGTCGGGGCTCGGAAGGGAAGTAGTGACGTTTTGGAATGCAGACTTTGATGGAATGGTCTGCGGGTGTCATGTTGCCTTTGGAGAGCCCCTAATGTACCTAAACAGTGGAAACCCCCCACAAATGACACCATTTTGAAAACTAGACCCCCTAAGGAACTTATCTAGATGTGAGGTGAGCACTTTGAACCCCCAAGGGCTTCACAGAAGTTTATAATGCCCGGGCATGAAAATAAAAAAATCGTATTTTTTCCACAAACATGATCAATTAGTCCCCAATTTTTTTATTTTCCCAAGGGTAACAGGAGAAATTGAACCCCAAAAGTTGTTGTCCAATTTGTCCTGAGTACGCTGACGCCCCATATGTGGGAGAAAACTACTGTATGGACACACGTGGGGGTTCGGAAGGGAAGTAGTGACGTTTTGGAATGCAGACTTTGAGGGAATGTTCTGCGGTTGTCATGCTGCCTTTGGAGAGCCCCTAATGTACCTAAACAGTGGAAACCCCCCACAAATGACCCCATTTTGGAAACAAGACCCCCTAAGGAACTTATCTAGATGTGTGGTGAGCACTTTGAACCCCCAAGGGCTTCACAGAAGTTTATAATGCCCGGGCATGATAATAAAAAAATCGTATTTTTTTCCACAAACATGATCAATTAGTCCCCAATTTCTTCATTTTCCCAAGGGTAACAGGAGAAATTGGACCCCAAAAGTTGTTGTCCAATTTGTCATGAGTACGCTGACACCCCATATGTGGGAGAAAACTACTGTATGGACACACGTCGGGGCTCGGAAGGGAAGCAGTGACGTTTTGGAATGCAGACTTTGATGGAATGGTCTGCGGGTGTCATGTGCGTTTGGAGAGCCCCTGATGTACCTAAACTATTGAAACTCCCCACAAGTGACCCCATTTTGGGCACTAGACCCCCCACGGAACTTATCTAGATGTGTTGTGAGCACTTTGAACCCCCAAGTGCTTCACAGAAGTTTATAACGCTCGGACGTGAAAATAAAAAAATCATTTTTTTCCACAAAAATGATATTTTTGCCCCCAATTTTTTATTTTCCTAAGGGTAACAGGATAAATTGGACCACAAAAATTGTTTTGCAATTTGTCCTGAGTAGGCTGATACCCTACATGTGGGGGTAAAACACTGTTTGGGCGCATGTCAGAGCTTGGAAGGGAAGGAGCACCATTTGACTTTTTCAACTCAGAATTGGCTGGAATTGAAATCAGACGCCATGTTGCATTTGGAGAACCCCTGATGTGCCCAAACAGTGGAAACCCCCAATTCTAACTCCAACCCGAACCCCAACACGAACCCTAATCTCAGCCCTAACCCTAACCCTAGCCCTAACCCTAACTGTAATGGAAAAATGGAAAAATGGAAATAAATACATTTTTTTAATTTTATTATTTTTCCCTAACTAAGGGGGTGATAACGGGGGGTTTGATTTACTATTTATGGCGGTTTTTATGTTTGGCGGTGGTCGCACGCTAAAAGACGCTTTTTATTGTAAAAATAGTTTTTGCATCACCACATATTGATAGCTATAATTTTTCCGTATTTTGACCCACTGAGTCATTTGAGGTCTTATTTTTTGCGGGACGAGTTGACGTTTTTATTGGTACCATTTTTGGGCATGTGACATTTTTTGATTGCTTTTTATTCCGATTTTTGGGACGCAGAATGAACAAAAACCAGCGTTTCATGAATTTACTTTGGGGGGGTGCGTTTACACCGTTCCGCGTGCGGTAAAATTGATAAAGCGGTTTTATTCTTCGGGTCAGTACGGTTACAGCGATACCTCATTTATGTCTTTTTTTATGTTTTGTCGGTTTTATGCAATGAAAATTATTTTATATAAAAAATTATTTTTGCATCGCTTTATTCTGCGAGCTATAACTATAACTTTTTTATTTTTCCGCTGATGATGCTGGGTGGCGGCTCGTTTTTTGCAGGACAAGATGGCGTTTTCAGCGGTACCATGGATATTTATATGCGTCTTTTTGATCGCGCGTTATTACACTTTTTGTTTGGCGGTATGATAATAAATCATTATTTTTTGCTTCGTTTTTTATTTTTATTTTTTAAGGGGTTCACTAAAGGGGTTAACTAATGGGACAGTTTTATAGGGCGGGTCGTTACGGACGCGGCGATACCTAATATGTGTACTTTTATTGTTTTTTTTTATTATTTTCAAAAAATGGATTTATTTGGGGGAATATTTTTTTTTTTTTTTGTAATTTATTTGGCGATTTTTTTTAAATTATTTTAACACTTTTTTTTATTTTTTTTTTTTACTTTATTAAATAGTCCCAGGTGGGACATCACTGTTCTGTGACAGATCAATGATCTGTCACATCACAGATCAGTGTGCCAGAACAGCGATCTGTCACAGGCAGTGCACAAGGCTTCCTCATGCCTGCGCTTTGCAGGCACTGAGGAAGCCAGCTTCCTGCAGGCCCCCGAAGGCCCCCGTCACCATCTTGGATTCGGGGGCCTGCAGGAAAGGAGCCCCCGGCAGCAGCGCTGCACATTGCTCTGCCGTGGGGGGCTCAGGGGAGCACGGAGGGAGCCCCCTCCCTGCCGATGCTTCCCTTTAACCCCCGGTACACCGCGATCATGTTTGATCGCGGTGTGCAAGGCGTTAACGTGTCGGGGCGGTCCGTGACCGCCCCTGACACATTGTGCCGGGTGTCAGCTGTGATAATCAGCTGACACCCGGCCACGATCAGCAGCGCTCACCACGTGGGCGCCGCTGATCGCGGTAGACGTACTATCCCGTCCATGGGCATAGGGGCCCGGGTCCCATGGATGGGATAGTACGTCTACCGCGATCATCTGTCTCATGTCAGGAAGGGGTTAATGAATCTTGATTAAACCATACTTACCGAACGCCTAATCCACTGAAGCCAACATTTCCTGCACCAAAAAAAAATAATAAACCACAATATTCCTCACTTGTCCACAGATAAGATAATAATCCATAATGTCCCACGACGATCTTGATGACTTTGAGAGCAGTCACTAATGTGACTGCTCTCAAAGACAGCTGGCTATACACTGGCACAGGAAGTAATCGCTCCTGCAGTGTATAGCACTGAACTGCCATCAGTTGATGAGTTCCGATGATCTGTCAAGGCACCACCACTGCTTGAGAAAGTTCACAGGAGTTCATCACAAACTTGTGTGACCTCTCTCACAGCAGCTCAGCGCTTTACACTGCGGGAGCGATTACCTCCTGTCAGTGCATCGCCGGTGGCCGGGTAGAGCAGTCACATCTCCTAACACTATGCCTGCGGCTGCGGCCTTTTCCTGCTATTTCATTGAATGGGTAACAGGCCAAATAAGGAAGGCGGTACATTCGTATATATATATATATATATATATATATATATATATATATATATATATGGGGATATAATTTGTAATCTAAGCTGTATCTGTGGGGCATCACCCCTTTATCTGTCTTTCTGACCCTTTTGACCCTTTCTGACCCTTCTGACCCTTTTGTATCTATCTAGTTATTCCTATAGGATTACTTCAAATTCAGTGGCTATTTGATGTTTATTTCTTTGCTTATCAAGGCAAACATGTTGCATATTATTAGCCTTTTTGCCTGCTATGGCATACATCTATAAATACTAGGTCCTGTAGCCCAACTTCTATTTATACCATTTACCCTATTGGGGATTACATACCTATTTGTATCAATTAAATGAATGCTCTGTATGGCAGTAAATGGCACTATTGACATCTGCATATAATGTGTGGTAGTAGTTAAGCAGATTCGCAGCAATTATCACGAATGTCCTTTCTCTGTGTACCAGATTGAGGATATGACACACTATCATTTGTGATTGTATGATTTCCCATTTTTTTTTGCTATATCATAGAGTGCCTACGTGAGCATTCTATAAAATCAATTTATGCTTGGTCCTTTTGACGTTGTAGTATTAACTGTATAAAGTGAGTCAGGGAATGTTGATTTCTGTCCATCAATTTATAAGGGTGTGACAGGTCAGACCAGCGATAGACGAGGTCCGAGCGTTGGCAGCATTCTCGTGTTCTTCTAGGGTGCCTACTCCTGCTGCTAGGAAGGGGTGCTGTAGTACAGGGTGGGTCATTTATATGGATACACCTACACTGTGTGCAGAATTATTAGGCAAGTTGTATTTGAGAGGATTCTTTTTATTATTGAACAACAACTATGTTCTCAATCAACCCAAAAGACTCATAAATATCAAAGCTTAATATTTTTGGAAGTTGGAGTGTTTTTTTTTAGATTTGGCTATCTTAGGAGGATATATGTTTGTGCAGGTAACTATTACTGTGCAGATTTATTAGCCAACTTAATAAAAACCAAATATATACCCATCTCACATGTTTATTTTCACCAGGTAAACCAATATAACACAAAATTTAGAAATAAACATTTCTGACATTCAAAAACAAAAAAAAAATCAGTGACCAATATAGCCACCTTTCTTTACGATGACACTCAAAAGCCTTCCATCCATAGATTCTGTCAGTTGCTTGATCTGTTTACGATCAACATTGCGTGCAGCAGCCACCACAGCCTCCCAGACACTGTTCCGAGAGGTGTACTGTTTTCCCTCCCTGTAGATCTCACATTTTATGAGGGACCACAGGTTCTCTATGGGGTTCAGATCAGGAGAACAAGGGGGCCATGTCATTATTTTTTCTTCTTTTAGACCTTTACTGGCCAGCCATGCTGTGGAGTATTTGGATGCATGTGATGGAGCATTGTCCTGCATGAAAATCATGTTTTTCTTGAATGATACCAACTTTATCCTGTACCAGTGCTTGAGGAAGGTGTAGGTCTGGGAGTTGAGCTTCACTCTATCCTCAACCCGAAAAGGTCCCACAAGTTCATCTTTGATGATACCAGCCCATACCAGTACCCCACCTCCACCTTGCTGGCATCTGAGTCAGAGTGGAGCTCTCTGGCCTTTACTGATCCAGCCTCGGGCCCATCCATCTGGCCCATCAAGAGTCACTCTCATTTCATCAGTCCATAAAACCTCACAAAAATCTGTCTTAACATATTTCCTGGCCCAGTCTTGACATTTTATCTTATGTTTCTTGTTTAAAGGTGGTCGTTTTTCAGCCTTCCTTACCTTGGCCATGTCCCTGAGTATGGCACTGTGGCGCCCCTCGAGGGTTCTGTCGCCACAGAGGTACTGCACCTCACCCAGCGGTGCGGTATCTCACGACCAGGTTAGATGGGGGCACCTGAATACACTCCACACCTGCATCCCACACACACTTTGAACAGCAGAACACCCTCTATGGCCCCTGCTTGGTTCATAAAGAGTGTTGGGAGGTGGGTGGAGCTTAGGAAAAGAGCGGGAGATTTGTAGGTAGTTGGTGAGTTCCCTCAGAGGGAGGGGAAGTGAAAGGACGTGTTTGGAGCAGCTCCTGTCAGGAGGAGCTGCCGGACGGATTGGCTTTGAGGGAAAGCTCCCTGAAGGAAAGAGTGGTTCTTCTAGAGGCACGGTTGGAGCATGCTCCCCGTGCGGCTCGTCCCACGCTGATAGCTGTCAGGTGGGGGAAGAATCCAGGTTGCAGAGAGGTCTCAGCCCCTAGCCTAGTGGAGTGTACATCGTGACTTAACTAACTAGCTGACAGCTGTGGCTACTTTATGGGCCACAGCGAATTACCACAGTTATCTTCGCCAGAAAGGCAGCCACATAGGATCAAAGAAATGCCTGAGTCACGTTATCTGACAGGATCCGCGGCAGCTGGAATGGGACACTGACTGTGAGATGCTGAAAGGAAGGAAAGTTGAAAGCAGCATTGTGGAGACGGCCTGGGAAGGTACATACTGAGAGGGAGTGTTGGAAGAGTGTACTCATTTGCCTGGGAGTTGACTGGACCCCCTTGCCTGGAGGACTCAGCACTAAAGCGGGCATCTGTATCACAAACAGAACTATGAGTAAAGTCTTGGAAGTGCATCCAACTGCGTCATCTGTTTCCTTCCTGCGTCATCAACCCGGCACAGCTTCAATTTTCACTCCCCACCACAACACCACCTCAAAAAAACTACTCTCAATGGCCCTGGGACTACTGCTCTACCTATGGAGAGCGATTTTCACCTCAGTTGCGTCATACCAACGGTCCCAGGGGAACGGCATCACAGCGCTGGTCGCCTCTGACCAGAAGACCACAGGTGGCGTCACGAATCACATATAAACTTTATTCTCATTTAATTACACACTAATTCTTTACAAGACGGCCCGGGGCCACGGACCGGGTCACCGCCACTGTGACCTTTCCCATTGAAGTTAACGGGCCCGGTACCAAGTATCTCACGGCCCCTGGGGCGCGTCAAATTTTTGGCATCACGAACAGGATAAGAAGCCCGGTATCACCAAGTCCTGTGTGCTGAAGATTTATTACATTTGAAAATTGTGCAAAACAACAGATTTTATAAACTGTAAAATGGACTCTCAAAATGGCCGCCAAAGTGGTGAAGAGGGGCGTGTCATCGTGGGTGGCACCCCTAAAGAGCGCGAACTGTCCTGGGCCTCCCCTGCCTGAATTTCTATGCAACTGCAACATGGCCAACCCCCAGGGAGGTACGGATATTGGCCTGGTATGGTGGAAAGGGGAAGAGACGCTGCCCCCTGGGGAAGAGGAGAAGCTCAGCAGCCATCATGGAAAGTGGACGGGGACAAGGAGAGCGCGGTAGAGAAGAACACCTCTCCTCTGGCGCAATAGTCACAGGCTCTGTCCCGCTGGAAATGATGGACCTAAGGCAGTTGGCAGAGGAGATCGCACTGCTGAACCGCAGCCTGCAGCTGAGGCAGGTTTTATTGGAACAGAGGAGGCAGCAAACCCAGGAGGGATCCGCCCTCGGGGTACCCTCACCACCGGTACCCGCTGCCCCTGTCCAGGTAACCTCACCATCGGTACCCGCTGGTTTTCTCTAAGTACCACCGCCACCGGTACCCGCTGCCACCACCCAGACCACGCCACTGGAAGCCGCCGCTATCAACCAGGAGCCGTTGCCATCAGCTCCTGCTACCGCCGCCGCGGCACCGGCCTCCTCACTGGAACCAGCTGCTGCCGTCACCACACAGGCCTCACCGGCACCTGCTGCTGCCACCGGACCAACCTCCCCAATGCTGGAGGATGCCTCACCCGACCTGGAGCGATAAAGGAAAACCAGGTATTGCCGCCGCCCCTGCACCCGGGGAGGTTCTGACAGGCCTTAGTGAGTCCCCGCTTGCCCCAAAACCCGGGCAGGTAGTTATAGACCTGGCTTGAGACTGGAAAACCACCCCCGGGGGGAGAACAGAAACTTCTTGTGGTACCGCCACCATCCTCCAGGGAGGAATTGGAGTCCAGGGCCCGGGGATAACCCCCAGTCACCAGAAGAGTTTTGTCAGCAGCAGATCCGGAAGCTCGTGGCAGAACAAAGGGAGCGGGAACGGCATAGATCAGCAGTACTGGATAGGGATCTGCGGGAGAAGTGCCAGGCAAGTGCGGACCGGTCCGCTAGGAGCGCTTCCATCAGCTGGGGCCAAGTCCTGAATTTTATCTTGGATAAAGGGTTCGGGTTCATCCAGGACACCCAAGAAATCGCCGATCTCTTTGTAAGCCGCAGGGATGTGGAGGCACATCTCCCTATGGGACACCCTAATCGCGACCTGTACCGTGGGGAGTATGTGTCCTTCACCCGCCACCAGGGGGTGCGAGGCTGGTACGCTCTGCACGTACACCGTATACCAGTACCATTTGCGGCAGCCTATCAACACCAGGAGACGCCAACACCCGTGGCAGCTGCAGACCCAGTAATAGTCTATGCACCCTGACAACAAGCTGCAGCAGCAGTAACCCCAACCATTACCACCGCAGCCTCCATGTCAGCAGCAGTAACCCCAGCTGCACAAGTATCAGCACAGGCAGCAGCAACACCGGCTGCCAGAAAATCACCCCAGGCAGCCACTAGTATAGCTACCTCAGGAGGACCTCACTCGTAGGAGTACCTTAAATGGGTTGTGCCACAAGGGAGTGGACACCCTGACAATCTGCCTTGGAAGCAGAAGAAGCCTGCTTCATCCACCCCAGGTGGTGAATCCAAATAAAAAAGTTTTATAATTTCTGAACAGTTACCCGGGAGGGTATTTGCACCTTTGTGCCTAGTTGTTTGCACAGTTTCTATGAGGCTATGTGCACACGCTGCGGTTTTTGCTGCGGATCCGCTGCAGTTTTGGCCGCTGCGGATCTGCAGCAGTTCTGCAGACAGTGTACAGTAGTATGTAAATCTATGTGATTTACAATCTTCTGTGCACATGCTGTGGATTTTTAACTGCGGAAAAGCTGCGGTTTTGAATCTGCAGAAAGAAATGACATGTCACTTCTTTTCTGCGGATTCTGCTGCAGTTTACCATCTCCTCCATTGTAGAGGTGATAAACCACAGGGGAAAACTGCAGGCCAATCCGCAGGTAAAACCGCAGGTCATTTTACCTGCGGTTCCGCAGACACAAATCCGGAGACCAATCCGCAGCATGTGCACATAGCCTAAAGGTTACCAGTTCCTTTTGTTGATGATCTCTTAAAGTAAAAGAAAAACTGAGAGATCACGAACTATGTGTGGTCCAAAAACTTTCTATGTAAATAGTTTTGCACCTCTTCAGGTGCTCCCTTTTGGTTTTACGTAAGCCTTTTTAAAATGATAAAATTTTACCATTGCAACAATAGCAGACCTGAACAAAAACCCGTTGGGTGTGGCCGCAGACAAGGTCTAAAGGAAAAGCATCAGTTATGTCCTGCAGCCCAACCAGAACCACCATTGGATGTTTGGAGCGGGTCCTCCACCAGCAAAAGAGACACTTCAAGATACCCCGGTTGGGACAGAGTGTCGGTTGTTTGCCAAGAATAGTTGATTGTCTAATGAAATGTTGACAGTATTTTAATATTGATAGTAATAAAATGTTGACAGTATCTTAATATTGATCGGATTGAAAGCACTTTTTGTAGAATATAGTACTAGCGTAGTAATGTTTAGTAAATAAAAGTCTTGTTTCACAGATAAGATGTTCAAAGCAGGTGGTGAACCATAGCTAGCGGTTGTCACAGGAGGTAGTCAGGTTCATAGATAGTATGAATAAAGTTAGTTTGTAATGTTATAAGCAAGGTACCTCTCTCAGAAGTTTTATTGTGACAAATTGTTAATTACTGCAGTAATATTTACAAAATGACTTTTGTATGCTCCTCTGTAACATCTGTGCTTTATTTTCAGCCCGCGGGCGTGCTGGGTTTAACAGGGGGGGAATGTGGTGCCCCTGAGGGTTCAGTCGCCACAGAGGTACTGCACCTCACCCAGGGGTGTAGTATCTCATGACCAGGTAAGATGCGGGCACCTGACCACACTCCACACCTGCATCCCACACACACTTTGAACAGCAGAACACCCTCTATGGCCCCTGCTTGGTTCATAAAGAGTGTTGGGAGGTGGGCGGAGCTTAGGAAAAGAGCAGGAGATTTTTAGGCAGTTGGTGAGTTCCGTCAGAGGGAGGGGAAGTGAAAGGACGTGTTTGGAGCAGCTCCTGTCAGGAGGAGCTGCTGGACAGATTGGATTTGAAGGAAAGCTCTCTGAAGGAAAGAGTGGTTCTTCTAGAGGCACGGGTGGAGAGTGCTGCCCGTGCGGCTCGTCCCACGCTGATAGCCTTCAGGTGGGGGAAGAATCCAGGTTACAGAAGGGTCTCAGCCCCTATCCTAGTGGAGTGTACATCATGACTTAACTAACAAACTGACAGCTGTGGCTACTTTATATGCCACAGCGAATTACCACAGTTATCTTCACCAGAAAGGCAGCCACATAGGATCAAAGAAATGCCTGAGTCACGTTATCTGACAGGATCTGCAGCAGCTGGAATGGGACACTGACTGTGAGATGTTGAAAGGAAGGAAAGTGGAAAGCAGCATTGTGGAGACGGCCTGGGAAGGTACATACTGACAGGGAGTGTTGGAAGAGTGCACTGATTTGCCTGGGAGTTGACTGGACCCCCTTGCCTGGAGGACTCAGTCAGCACTAAAGCGGGCATCTGTATCGCAAACAGAACTGTGAGTAAAGTCTTGGAAGTGCATCCAACTGCGTCATCTGTTTCCTTCCTGCGTCATCAACCCAGCACAGCTTCAATTTTCACTCCCCACCACATCACCACCTCAAAAAAACTACTCTCAACGACCCTGGGACTACTACTCTACCTGTGGAGAGCATTTTTCACCTCAGCTGCGCCATACCAACGGTCCTAGGGGACGGCATCACAGCGCTGGTCGCCTCTGACCAGAAGACCACAGGTGGCGTCACGAATCACATATAAACTTTATTCTCATTTAATTACACACTAATTCTTTACATGACTGCCTGGGGCCACGGACTGGGTCACCGCCACTGTGACCTTTCCCATTGAAGTTAACGGGCCCGGTACCAAGTATCCCACGGCCCCTGGGGCGGGTCAGCACACCTTGTGCTTTTTGATACTCCAGTAATGTTGCAGCTCTGAAATATGGCAAAACTGGTGGCAAATGGCTTCTTGGCAGCTTCACGCTTGATTTTCCTCAATTCATGGGCAGTTATTTTGCGCCTTTTTTTATCAACGCGCTTCTTGCGACCCTGTTGGATATTTGCCGTGAAACGCTTGATTGTTCGGTGATCACACTCCAAACGTTTGGCAATTTCAAGACTGCTGCATCCCTCTGCAAGACATCTCACAATTTTTGACTTTTTGGAGTTCGTCAAATCTCTCTTCTGACCCATTTTGCCAAAGGAAAGGAAGTTGCCTAATAATTAAGCACACCTTATATAGGGTGTTGGTCATTAGACCACACCCCTCCTCATTACAGAGATGCAAATCACCTGATTTACATAATTGGCAGTTGGCTTTCAAGCCTATACAGCTTGGAGTAGGACAACATGTATAAAAAGGATGATGTGATCAAAATACTAATTTGCCTAATAATTCTGCACACAGTGTAAATAAAATGGGAATGGTTGGTGATATCAACTTCCTGTTTGTGGCAAATTAGTATATGGCAGGGGGGAAACTTTTCATGATGGGTGGTGGTGACCATGATGGCCATTTTGAAGTCGGCCATCTTGGATTCAACTTTATTTTTTTTCAATGGGAAGAGGGTCATGTGACACATCAAACCTATTGAGAATTTCACAAGAAAAACAATGGTGTGCTTGGTTTTAACATAACTTTATTCTTTCATGAGTTATTTACAAGTTTATGACCACTTTTAAAATGCCCATTGTGTTGGATTGTCAATGCAACCCTCTTCTCCCACTCTTGACACACTGATAGCAGTGGACATCCTTATGTGATTGGAGCACAGGAAACGCTGTGTCAAGGTGTAGAGCAATCAAAAACATGGGAAGTCCAGCTCAACGAACTTGTGAAGAAACTTCTTTCTTTATTCACCAGCAGAGGGTAAAACAACATCAGCATAGACAGCTACATGACATGCGATGACGCGTTTCAGGTGACTACGCACTCTTAATCATGCTTAAGGGTGCGTAGTCACCTGAAACGCGTTGATGTCACATATCATGTAATTCTCTACACTGATGTTGTTTTAACCTCTACGCTACACTTTTGGTGAATAAAGAAAGAAGTTTGTTCACAAGTTCGTTCAGCTTGACTTCCCTTATTTTTGATTAGGAAAAAGAACCCTGCAAATATTCAAGAGCTTGAACAAACTGCAGAGGAAGAGTGGGCGAAATTACCAGCTGAGAAGTGCAAGAAGCTTATTGATGGCTACAAGGAACGTTTGGAGGCTGTCATCTATGCCAAAGGGTGTAGAACCAAGTATTAAATAGGGGTGCCTTTATTGCAGCACATGTTGTTTATTCTTTACAATTGCAACATGTAAGTTGAAACACAATGTTTTATTGTTGTATTACTTTGTATTAAAAAATCCTGAGGCTATAACTATGGTACATTTACGTTTATTTATGAAGATATTGTACAGTTAATGAAAAAATGAAGGGGTGCCTATAATGGTGAGCAGCATTGTACATTGTTGCTTAATTTTGATTGGACTATTTTAATATTAACTAATAAAGGTTACTTTTTAATTGGGGTTTTCTTTTTATGAGTCTTGCATAAATACCCTTATGCATATCAAAATCTACCAGATATTCTAAATCTACTAGAAGTCATCATCATTAAGGAGTGAGATTGGATCCTGAGTCACCCCAGTTTTGCTCTATGAGTTTCAAAACTAAATTTACAAACCTGAGAGCTGCCCAAACACCACCCCTGAGTAATCTTCAGAGACAGAATACTCTTTATATTATAACATTGGCTTATAAAACAATGTTAACTCCCTGTTTAGCTTAAGTATATTTATATTCCCTTATTTACTTTATGGTGCCATCATATAATTAACCACAATCTACAACACGGGTTTCCAAGTGGCACATACATTGAGTTTTTGTTGAGCGATTAATTATCACAGATTAATGTCTTCACCATTTCTCAGAAATGTGTCATTAAATTAATCTCTTATGATAACTGGGAAACTTGAAGACTTCTTGCCTCATTCTCCGAGCTCTATAAATACAGCAGCCGGACAGGCTCCGGTATCATCGCAGGTAAATATATTGCTGGATACTGGAGCAGAGCGACAAGGATGGCGCAGATTCTGGTACTAGTCGGGCTTCAGTCCTGCTTGATGATGTCTACTGCTGTAGAGTTAAGAAAGATTATGCCAGGACTCAACCCTCAGAGCCTTCAATGAGCATATCATGTCTGGTTAGATGCAATGAGAACTTACAGCTATTTAAAGGGATCTTCTCATTCTCCTTAAATAGTCATATTTACATGAAACTGATGTTTCTGAATATTCTTTAAACATGTTAGGCTAGTTTCACATTAGTGCTTTTGAGCGCAGCGACGGCCTGCGCACGGCCGCCGCTAAGCCCCGCCCCCTGCAGCGCCTCCGCCGGTAGCTCCGCCTGCCGGCGCATGACGCTGCATACGTCCTGCATCCCCTATCTTTATCACTGGGGGCGCAGGCCATGCGCAGTATGCATTTGGTGGCGCATGCGCCTTTTTGACGGTTCGCCAAGCGCAACCAAACTGCAGCAGGTTGCGTTTGGCGCAGGTCGGCGCACCGTCAAAAGGACGCATGCGCCGCCAAACGCATACTGCGCACGGCCTGCGCCCCCAGTGATAAAGATAGGGGACGCAGGATGCATGCAGCGTCATGCACCGGTAGGCGGAGCTACCGGCGGAGGCGCGGCAGGGGGCGGGGCTTAGCGGCGGCTGTGCGCAGGCCGTTGCTGCGCTCAAAAGCGCTAATGTGAAACTAGCCTTACCAGTGCTAACCAAAGCAGCTCTTCTGGAAAATTCTGACCCAATGCCTGTACGAGAGCTGCAAAAATATTTGGAGCATGTTTGCATTCCGTTGAGAAGAAAGAAGGAACTGCAATTAATTAAACAGTGTCAGCAACGAAATGTTAATTTTTGCTAATATAAATTCTGCATCAATTTCTCACAATTTTCATGATCTCTGATTGCAATCATCTAACATTTAGTTTCAGGGAATAAAAATTTGTTCTGGTCATGGGATAAAACAGATTGCTCAACCTTTTCATGATTTGGTAATTTTACTGTAAAGCTGACCATACACATGTCTTAGCGGAACACTGGTTAAACTGACAGCTAGTTCTCATGACTCCTCTGTGCACATGAACGCTCGGCCAAGGGCTCGTTTGTGTTCATTGAAGAGAAAGCTGCAGCCAAACAGCGGTGGCAGTGGCTTATTTCATGGACAATAAATGTGTCGGGTATTTCCACATCAAATCAAGCATCATCTGTCAGGGAATAGTCCGACAATGACTAAATCAGTGTGTTCAGCCGACCTTGGTGAGGTGTATATGGGGGGCCTTAACTTTAAGGAACCATCATCACATGACCAGGGCAAATTATAATTGCAGCGGCGTTACCGCTGACCATATGGTCTGATGAGAAGGTTTTTTTTGGTTGTTTGCTTGTTTATATTTTGTCTTGATATTAAGACTTCATCAGTAATATTGTTATTTCTCTCCGTCTACTCTGCAAAGTGCAATCTGGCAGGTCAGTGGAAGAATGACCAGGGCACTGGTATTACAATATTTAGTGTCAAAAATAATGGACTATTTAATGGGACTTACGGAACAGCTGTATCCACTACTAATATGACCATTGTGGAATCATCACCTTTCATTGGATATCAGCAACTAAGTGATTCTCCTACATTCGGCTTTACCGTGAAGTGGGCATTTACAAGTAATGTATTTTCTTTCTTGATCGCTATATTAAATATTGTAAACAATGTATGAAAGCCATGCATGATCATCCATCAACAATGGCAGAGATTTCTACTAACAGTAGTATAAGTATCAAAACAGAAGAAAATTTAATATTCAGAGATTTATGAAAAATACTTCTGTTTTTCTTTCTGTAGATTCAATCACAGTGTTTGCGGGTCAGTGTTTTATCAATTAAACAGGACCGCCTATTCTACAAACCATTTGGCTGCTGAAATCAGAAAGTGATGATATTAAAGATAACTGGAAGCAAACAAGGTAAACATATATATATATTGACATGGTATATTAAACTTTAGGATCATCAGGGAAAGATTCTCTGTATAATCAACACTTTCCTCTATAATACCCCTTGCACTTGTACACTGTTTATCAGCCTTCCTAACATGATCCTTCCAATTAGTATCATGTACTTGAAGGATGCCACTCTACTGAGTGTGTGGAAGTTCTATGTCTCTTGAGTACAAGGCCACATAGTCTTCCCTAGAAGTTATGCTATACATGTAGTTCCAGATTCATCAAAATGGTCTTGATGAGGGAGTGTATTTGGAATCAGATGCTCCAGATTAGAGATGAGCAAACCTTTCAAGGTTTGGTTCGGATTGGCAAACGTCCCAATGTTTGCTGAACAGTTCACCAAACATATCCGAACCCCATTGAATTCATTGGGAGACAAAACGAAACATATAGCCAAAACAGCTCAAACTAGAGGCAAACATCAGGAAAAGTGTCATCAACTGACCCAGAGTACAAATAGTATAAGGATGCATGGGACAGGGCTTAAACCAGGATTTCTAGCTGAAACATTGATCAGTAACAGGTGGATGAGTGACAGGTGTAGGCCTGGTGCTCTGAGAGCCCTGCCAAATTCAGGCAACACACATGAAGGAGACCCAACTAGCAGTCCAAACATTAGGGGCAGATACCAGGAAAAGTGGCATCAATTGACCCAGAATACAAATAGTATAATTGCGTAGCATGAATGCATGGGACAGGGCTTGGACCAGCATTTTTAGCTGAAACATTGATCAGTAAAAGATGGATTAGTGACAGGTGTAGACCTGGTGCTCTGAGAGCCCTTCCAAATTCAGGCAACACACATGAAGGAGACCCAACTTTCAGTCCATACATTATGGGCAGACAGCAGGAAAAGCGACATCAATTGACGCACAGTATAAATTTGATAATGGTGCATCAGGGTCTAGGCCAGTATTTAGAGCTTTGAATTTAAGTTTAAATTAAGATGAGGAGGGTGAGGGACCGGTGTAAGCCAACTGTACTGGGAGCCCTGATACCTCATGCAGCAGTTCAAACTGTTTTTTTTTGCTCAGTCACACTCAGGTGGCACAAATATCAGCTTTGTAAACTACTATAGTTAGAAACAATTATGGATAGTAACACAGGTAGTTGACTGAAAGTAAGTGCAGGCTTGTCGGTCTAGGAGCCATACTGCTATAAGCAACACATATGAAGGAATCCCAGCTTGGAGTCCAAACATTTCAAAAAAATGTTGCCACACACCACTAAAGTGGCATAAAATTCCCCAGAGTAGAAACAGAATAATGGGACTCTGACACCCCTTCCACTACAGGCAACCTACCAGATGGCGACCCAACTTGGAGTCCCCACATTTCAAAAAATTGTTTGCCACAACAGCAGCAGTAGAAACAGCAGGCACAGAAGCCACAACAAAGGTGTCACTGACTGCAATAATGCGATATCAATGCAGCACACTAAAAACCACACCATCGCCTACTGTGCCCAGTCTGCGACTGGGGTGCAAAAGTCATTGAAGATCCATGACTTGTTCATCTTGATGAAAGTTAGGTAGTCTAAACTTTCAGGGGACAGCCAGATGTGCTTACCTGTCAGGACACCACCAGCAGCACGTTCTGAGAGAACACTGGCTGCCGGGTATGGCAAAACCTCCAAGGCATGGCAAGCGAGGTCAGGCCACGCTTCCATTTCTGAAGTCCAAAATGCAAAATGCAAAGGAGTCCAAAATTCCCCAGATGGCATTGATATTAAGCTCATACACCATCCTCTCCAGTCGTTCAATATGTGTCAGACTTGTACTTTGTTCTGCTGGTGCACAGGCTGGTCTAAAAAATGTGTGAAACGACTCACAGAAACTAATTCTGTCACATACACTGCTGCTAATGTTTTTGTGTTAATGACACAGGGTCTCATTGTTGTCTTGGGGAAAACCACTCTTAAGATTGTCTACAAGCGTGTTTCGATACTCCAGCATGAGTGCGTCTCTTTCCAGTGGGGGAAGCATCTGGCAAAATTTACTCTTGTACCTTGGATCTAACAGAGTGGCAACTCAGTAGTCAGCACTATTTCTAACACTAAGAATATGGGCATCATGTTGCAGATTGTGCAGCAAGAAGGTGCACCTGTGTTGGGCACTTCCATGAGGTTCAAGTCTATGTTGTGTTGGTGCTGAGATAACACTCAAGCTCGCTTCCTTCGTCCCCTCCTGCCCACCACGGACAACAAAGAGGGGATCATTATCCTCTTCATCTCCTGACTGTTGCATGCCCATCACCTCTTCCTCCTCATCCTCTTCCATTTGTTCCTTGGCTCTTGCACCTTCAAAAACCGTTTGTCTGGTACCATGAGCCCCCTGGATAGCTGTAATCCAGCCATCCATGGCACCTACCTGTGCGACGACAGTCCGGAAATTTGAGATATTGTTATACCTTCCGTATCCTCCTCTGCTTCCTTCTCTTCCTCTGGTACCACCACTTCCTCCCGCAGACTATTCAAAGTGTGCACCAGCATGTAGAGGACCAGAATAGTGATGCTGATGATGGCATTATCAGTTCTAACTGTGCAGAAGGGTGCAGAGGTCCTTCATCTGTTCCCACTCCACAAGCAAGATTTGCACCATGTCCGTACTGTTTTGGCCCAGGCTATGCAAAACGACATACTGCACCGGGGCTCTACTGAGTCATTTTTTGCAAAGTTGGCAGATAATGTGAGTTGGCTTGTCCTTTGCGGTCTCAAAAAAGGCCCAGGCTTGGAAACCCTTGCTGCCCATGCGAACTGCAGACCCGTGAGTACATTCTGCATGTGCCTCAGGTATTTGAGTCTCATCATGATGATCACCTCTACCTATGAGGGTTAACATGAAGTGATAAGGGTCTGGATTCTGCTTGGACCCTACTTCATATGGCCCCAGATTCAACTGAAAAAAATTTGGGGTATCAGTCCAGCTTTCATCCTCTTGATTCTATAAATCTTTGGAGCAGACATCTGAAGCTCATGGAAAAGAATGTATGAACAACTCTGCAAACTCGTCCAACTGTGGTTCCCCACAGTCAGTTGAGCGGTTGGAGAGTTGTGACATGGAGGAAACAAGGGTATTTGGGGTGACAACTCTGATTATTGTATTGTGTGTGATGTTAGGGTGGAGGAGAGGCCACTTGAGGCAGCGCTTGCCATCCACTGGAGCACATGCTATTTCTGGCCTTGCCATCCACAAGGTGGATGCCAAAGAAAGGGAGTCGAGTAGGCCATCCAATAGCAAATATTGTCCGTTGTCTTTGGATACGACAAGACAGTGTTTGTTCAGTAGATCTTTCAGTAACGTTACCACCTAATCCACGTACACCTTGAATACCAAGGCTATTCTCCCTTTAACCATGACCTCGCTTTATCCCACTCATGTTGGACATACCCTTCCCCTCTTTTAACCAGCTGTTCACAGTCCTAGGCCCATACCTGTCAGTCACCTGTCACTAAATTAACAATCAGCATTTGTTTGTTGAGATAGTGTTTCTGGACCACACTATTAGCAGAAAGGATTCAGATTCAAAAATATGGCCTGGTGTCTGGCCCACACTATTAGCACAAATAACTTCAATTCTGAAATGTGGCCTGGTCTGTGGCCCAAAGTATTAGCACAAACAATTTAGATTCTGAAATGTAGCCTGATCTCTGGCTCACACTATTAGCACAAACTATTTTGATTCTGAAATGTGGCCTGCTGTATAGTCCAAACTATTAGCAGAAAGGATTTTGATTCTGAAATGTGGACTCCTGGCTGGATCGCACTATTAGCACAAATGACTTAGATTCTGAAATGTAGACTCCTGGCTGGACCACACTATTAGCACAAAGTATTTAGATTCTGAAATATGACCTGGTGTATAGCTCACACTTTTCAGAATCTAAATAATTTCTGTTAAATGTGGCCTGATGTCTGGCCCACACAATTAGCACAAATGATTTAGATTCTGAAATGTGGCCTGGTGTATGGCCCACACTATAAGCAGAACGGATTTAGAATCTGAAATATGGCCTCGTGTATGGCCCACACAATTGGCAGAAAGGATTTATATTCTGAAATATGGCTTGGTGTCTGGCCCACACTATTTGCACAAACTATTTAGATTCTGAAATGTGGCCTGGTGTATGACCCACACTATTAACAAAACGGATTTAGATTCTGAAATGTGGCCTGGTGTCTGGCCCACACTATTAGCAGAAAGGATTTAGATTCTGAAATGTGGCCTGGTGTATGACCCACACTATTAGCAGAAAGGATTTATATAAATACATACATATGTAAATATGGGATTACTAGCCACACACTTGAAAAGGAAAAAATGGAAAGGAGAAAAAGAAGTGTGCAGACATAGGCAAGGATCACCATAGATAAACAAAAATAAATAAGATTTATTGAGATTCAAAAACACAAGCAAGACAAAGAACACATTTAAAAAAAAGCAATTAAAACCAGAAAGCTAAATGTAAAAAACAACTGGAGGACCATATAAGGACCAACCAGGCTCCTCCACTATGTGCACCGGGGTGTGCTGGAATTTTGCACACTTAAAAAAATTCCTGGAAAATGGTTATTTCAAAATAATAGCATTCCATAAAATACAATTCATAAGCTATAAACGTGAACAGTAAAAGAAGGGTAATAATATATAATCCTAAAATATTGGGTACCCAAACAAGAGTAGTTCCTGACAGAATTTTCCAGCACACCCTGGTGCACATAGTGAAGGAGTCTGGTTGGTCCTTATATAGTCCTCCAGTTGTTATTTACATTTAGCCTTCTGGATTTTTTAATTGTTTTTAAATGTGTTCTTTGCCTTGCTTGTATTTTCCACATAGCCTTTCTATATACAGAGTAAGCCCCCACATGGCTTCCTAAATACAGCGTGAGCATGACATAGCCTCCCTATATACAGCATGAGCCCCACATAGCCTCCCTATATACAGTGTGAGCCCCACATAGCCTACTATATACAGCATGACCTCCACAAAGCCTCCCTATATAAAGTATGAGCCCCACATAGCCTCCCTATGTACAGTGTGAGCCCCACATTAAATCCCTTACAGTATGAGCCCCACATAGCCTCCTATATACAGCATGAGCCGCACATAGCCTCACTATATACAGTGTGAGCCCCAGATTAAATCCCTTACAGTATGAGCCCCACATAGCTTCCTATATACGGCATGAGCCACACATAGCCTCCTACATGTATACAATGATCCTATACACATGAACAAAAAAAACCCAGCAACAACACATACTTGCCTCCCTACGATTCCCCAGGCACTCTGCTCTCTCCAGTGCACTGACTATCCACAGTGCACAGGAGATGTGATGACACTTTAAAAAGAGAGTTTGTTTGCAGAAAATACACACTTAGAAAGCATAGCACTTTGGACACTAAGCGGTTAATTCATCAAAGTGTTTTTGACAGTTTTTTGTCGTAACACACTTTGAAAAGTTGCAACTTTTTTGAGTAATGCAAAGTTGAGCAAAACTTTTATGACTTTTGTTGTTTTCAAGCCAGTCTTGGCCAGCGCCACAAAAGTGGACAGAGAATGGGTATGACTGCGCCAGCCCAACAAATTCATCAAAAGTTACCAGAAATATGACTGGAGCAGCATTTTTGGTGAAGTACACGCCACCAAGAAAATGTGCCAGATTCATTAAGTGGTGTGCACCTCATGATGAATTCTGCACATTTTAACCCACCATATCTATACAATTCATTAAGTCTGGCATATACAGCTCCAATCCTAATAACTTGGCCCCTCCAAATGATTATGTTTGGTTTGAAAAGTTATGTTGTGCTGACAGACACCCTTTAAAAGGAACCTGACAGGTCCCTTATGCCCTCCAACCCATCATCATCATTAGACTATTGGTTTCTAAATACCCTACGTAACCAGCCCTCTATAGTGTTTAACACCACAACCCATGTTTAAAAAAGGATTTATAAACTGTGCATTTCATATGCTAATAAGAATATAACATTATACTCTGTGTGTGTGTGGGGGCTGTGTTATATTGTGTGTGTGGGGGGCTGAATTAAACTGTGTGCATGTGGGGCTGCATTATACTCTGTGCATGTGTGGCTTCATTATACTGTATGTGTGGGGGATGCATTATACTGTGTGGGGGGGCTTCAATATCCTGCATGTATGTAGGGCTGCATTATACTGTGTGTTTGTGGGGCTGCATTATACTGCGTGCGTGTTGGGCAGCATTATACTGCGTGCGTGTTGGGCTGCATTATACTGTGTGCATGTGGGGAATGCATTATACTGTGTGTGGGGGCTGCATTATACTACAGTTGTGGCCAAAAGTATTGACACCCCTGCAATTTTGTCAGATAATACTCAGTTTCTTCCTGAAAATTATTGCAAACACAAATTCTTTGTTATTATTATCTTCATTTAATTTGTCTTGAATGAAAAAATACAAAAAGAATTGTCCTAAAGCCAAATTGCGTATAATTCCACACCAAACATAAAAAAGAGGGTGGACAAAAGTATTGGCACTGTTCAAAAAATCATGTGATGCTTCTCTAATTTGTGTAATTAACAGCACCTGTAACTTACCTGTGGCACCTAACAGGTGTTGGCAATAACTAAATCACACTTGCAGCCAGTTAACATGGATTAAAGTTGACTCAACTTCTGTCCTGTGTCCTTGTGTGTACCACATTGAGCATGGAGAAAAGAAAGAAGACCAAAGAACTGTCTGAGGACTTGAGAAACCAAATTATGAGGAAGCATGAGCAATCTCAAGGCTACAAGTCCATCTCCAATGACCTGAATGTTCCTGTGTCTACCGTGCGCAGTGTCATCAAGAAGTTTAAAGCCCATGGCACTGTGGCTAACCTCCCTAGATGTGGACGGAAAAGAAAAATTGACAAGAGATTTCAATACAAGCTTGTGCGGATGTTGGATAAAGAACCTCGACTAACATCCAAACAAGTTCAAGCTGCCCTGCAGTCCGAGGGTACAACAGTGTCAACCCGTACTATCCGTCGGTGTCTGAATGAAAAGGGACTGTATGGTAGGAGACCCAGGAAGACCCCACTTCTTACCCCGAGACATAAAAAAGCCAGGCTGGAGTTTGCCAAAACGTACCTGAAAAAGCCTAAAACGTTTTGGAAGAATGTTCTCTGGTCAGATGAGACAAAAGTAGAGCTTTTTGGGCAAAGGCATCAACATAGAGTTTACAGGAGAAAAAAGAGGCATTCAAAGAAAAAAACACGGTCCCTACAGTCAAACATGGCGGAGGTTCCCTGATGTTTTGGCGTTGCTTTGCTGCCTCTGGCACTGGACTGCTTGACCGTGTGCATGGCATTATGAAGTCTGAAGACTACCAACAAATTTTGCAGCATAATGTAGGGCCCAGTGTGAGAAAGCTGGGTCTCCCTCAGAGGTCATGGGTCTTCCAGCAGGACAATGACCCAAAACACACTTCAAAAAGTACTAGAAAATGGTTTGAGAGAAAGCACTGGAGACTTCTAAGGTGGCCAGCAATGAGTCCAGATCTGAATCCCATAGAACACCTGTGGAGAGATCTAAAAATGGCAGTTTGGAGAAGGCACCCTTCTAATATCAGGGACCTGGAGCAGTTCGCCAAAGAAGAATGGTCTAAAATTCCAGCAGAGCATTGTAAGAAACTCATTGATGGTTACCGGAAGCGGTTGGTCACAGTTATTTTGGCTAAAGGTTGTGCAACTAAGTATTAGGCTGAGGGTGCCAATACTTTTGTCTGGCCCGTTTTTGGAGTTTTGTGTGAAATGATCAATGTTTTGCTTTTTGCTTCATTCTCTTTTGTGTTTTTTCATTTAAGACAAATTAAATGAAGATAATAATACCAAAGAATTTGTGATTGCAATCATTTTCAGGAAGAAACTGAGTATTATCTGACAAAATTGCAGGGGTGTCAATACTTTTGGCCACAACTGTATGTGTGGGGGGCTGCATTATATTGTGTATGTGTGTGGGGCTGCATTATACTGTGTGTGTGCCTGCAGTATACTGTGTGTGGCTCCATTATACTGGGTGTGTGTGGAGGGGGCTGCATTATACTGTGTGTGTGCCTGCATTATACTTTGTGCGGGGCTTCATTATACTGTGTGGGGTGCTGCATTATACTGTGTGTGGGGGGCTGCTTATACTGTCTGTATGTAATAATTAAACTGGAGGACTCAGGAGTCTTTTTGCGTGGAGCAAGACACTACAGAACACAGTTTGTAGATGAGAAAGTCTATATAATAAACACATGGTGCTTCAAACAAGTGCAGAGAAAACTCAAGTCCATAACACTTAGAATAACTACTTAATAAGTCTGTGGGAAACCTCAGAGAGAAATGCAATCAGCAAAACAGTCTGTGAAGCGCAGTTTGCACTTGAGAATGCTGGAAACAAGTAGGTCCAAACAAGGTGTTAGATTATCCAGGGAGGCCTGGGTAGGAAGTCTCAGATTAAGCAGAGCAGTCCCGAGCTTTGCAGCTAATTAAACAAAGGTAGAACCAGAGCAGCAGTCAGCTTACGTGTTGCAGGTGAAGGTCAGCGGCACCAAGGAAGCAGCATGAGTAGTCAGGAGCAGGAGGAACACTGGCACAGATGAATACAGCAGAACTCAGACAGCGAGGAGCAGGATATTCACACAGGTTTGCAGTAGCAGCTGGAAAGCCAGGAAAACACCAGGAGCTGAACACAGGCAGAATACTCTAGCACAGACTAGAGTATGGGGTGGAGTTATAAGGCAGGAAGACAAAGGTCACATGAAACAAAAGACGCCTTCTTGAAAAAGGGCAGGCATTCCCAAAAGGTAACCAACAATATTCAGAGTTGTGACAGTGTGTGTGGCTGCATTATACTGTGTGTGGGGGAATGCATTATACTGTGTGTTGGGGGCTGCATTATACTATGTGTGGAGGGCTGCATTATACTATGTGGGGGGGCTGCATTATACTGTGTGTGTGTGGGGGGGCTGCATTTTACTGTATGCATGTGGAGCTGCATTATACTGTGTGTGGGGCTGCATTATACTGTGCGTGTGGGAGGCTGCATTATACTGTGTGTGGAGATACATTAAACTGTGGGTGTGGGGGGCTGCATTATACTGTGTGGGGGGCTGTATTATACTTGTGTGTGGGGGGCTGCATTATACTGTGTGTGTGGGAATGCATTATACTGTATGTGGAGGCTGCATTATACTGTGTGTTGAGGGCTGCATTATGCTGTGTGAAGGCTGCACTATACTGTGTGTGGCTGCATTAAACTGTAGGTGTCTCTCTGCATTATATTGTGTGTGGGGCTGCATTACACTGTGTGTGGGGGGCTGCATTATACTGTGTGTGTGTGTGGTCTGCATTATTCTGTGTGTGGCTGCATTATACTGTGTGTGGGGGCTCCATTATACTGTGTGTGTGGGGTGCTGCATTATACTGTGTGTAGGGTTCTACACTATACTGTGTGTGGTCTGCATTACACTGTAGGTGTCTCTCTGTATTATACTGTGTGTGTGTTGGCCTGCATTATACTGTGTGTAGGGCTACATTATACTGCGTGTGGGGGGCTGTATTATACTGTGTGGGGGGGCCTGCATTATACTGTGTGTAGGGCTGCATTATACTGCATGTGGGGGGATGTATTATGCTTTTCATGTGTGGCGGCATTATACTGTGTGTGGGGGCTGCATTATACTGTGTGTGGGGGGCTGCATTATATTGTGTGAGGGGCTGCACTATACTATGTGTGGCTGCACTATACTGTGTGTGACTGCATTATACTGTAGGTGTCTCTCTATATTATACTGTGTGTCTAGGCCTGCATTATACTGTGTGGGGGGGCTGTATTATACTGTGTGTGTAGGGGGCTGCATTATACTGTGTGTGGGAATGCATTATACTGTGTGTGTGTGGGGGGGGCTGAATTATACTGTGTTGCTTCTTCCCTTCCGAGCTCTCCCGTGTCTCCAAACAAAACTTTGCATGTGGGGTATCGCCATGATCAGAAGACAGTGGGCAACAAACGGTGGTGCCCACTTTTTCATGTTACCTCTTGCAAGAGTGGAAAATTTGGGGCTGAAGCAGCATTTTCATGAAAATTTTCAATATGACAACCTAATGTTATAAAATTCGCTATACCCTTGGATAAATTCCTTGAGGGGTGTAGTTTCCAAAATGGAGTCACTTGTGGGTAGTTTCAGCTGTTAGGGCAATTTAGGGGCCGTGCAAATGCAACATGGTGACCGCAATCTTTTTCCGCCAAATTTGTGTTCCAAAATTCAAATGGTGCCTCTTCCCTTCCAAGTCGTGACGATTGTCCAAACTGAGGTTTCATCCACACCTGGGGTATCAGTGTGCTCAGAAGAACAAATTTTGTCGTTCCATCCCTTGTCATAGTGAAAAAATGGGTATAGCAGAATCACTTGGATACATTGGAACATTCTAGAGTTATTACCACATAAAACTGCATTGGTCAGATTTGAAAAAACTTGGCCTGGTTTTTAAAGTGGTATTCCGAAGGCAAAGCATTTTTCCCTATCTTTTTAGTCCCATAATGTAAGCTATTTTCTAATATACTTGCTTTAAAAATTCCCTACCGTTCCTTAACTACACTAAATACTTTTGAATTTTTTCTCTACTTCCTGTCTGATGACAATTTGCTTGAAAATTCCCAGTGCATGCTGGGATACTCAAATGAAGCATCATCAGGGGGGCAGAAGTTGCAGTCATTGCCACATCCCCTCGTTGATGCTTGTTTCACGGGCTGTGCTCTCCCTGAACTGTACCTGTAAATGCTGCGGACAATAAACAACTGCGATTCCTCGTGGAATTTTATGCAGCATGTGCACAGCGTTTTTGCATTTCCCATTCATTAACATTGTGTGTACTCTGCACTGCAGATTTGAGGCAATTCTGCGCATCCAAAAACACTGCAGAAACGCATCAAAATCCGCAACGTGTGCACATACCCTTAAGGTCAAAATTGGCTCTGTCACTAAATGGTTAAACATGAGTCTTGGTGTTAAACACTATAGACAGCTGTTTAGGCAGGGTGTTTAGCAACAAATAGTCTAATGCTCCTGGGTTTGTTGGGCATGTGGGACCTGTCAGGTTCCCTTTAACCCCTTTCTGACATTTGACATACTATCCCGTCCATGTGCCCCAGGCCCGTATGCCCATGGACGGGATAGTGCGTTATAGCGATCAGCTGTGCTCACAGGGGAGCGCAGCTGATCGCGGCCGGGTGTCAGCTGATTATCACAGCTGACACCCGGCACTATGTGCCAGGAGCGGTCACCGCTCCGGGCACATTAACCCCTGGCACACTGCGAACAAACATGATCGCAGTGTACCAGGGACATAGGGAAGAATCGCGCAGGGAGGGGGCTCCCTGCGTGCTTCCCTGAGCCCCTCGGAACAACTCAATTTGCTTGCATTGTTCCGAGGGCCTCCTTTCCTGCAGGCCCCCGGATTCAAGATGGCCGCGGGGGCCTTCCGGGTCCTGCAGAGAGGCAGCTTTCTCGGTGCTTGCTGCGAGCAGGTGCTGAGGAGCCTTCTACACTGCCTGTCAGATAGGTGATCTGACACAATATAGTAATGTCCCCCCTGGAACAAAGTAATAAAGTAAAAAAATTAAAAAAAAACAAGTGTAAAAAGAAATTCCTAAGTAAATTAAAAAAATGTATATATTCCCTAATAAATTCTTTTTCTTTTTAAATAAAAAAAAACAATAAAATATTTAGTATCGCCGCTTCCGTAATGACTCGCCCTATAAAACTGTCCCA
Source organism: Dendrobates tinctorius (assembly GCF_039654945.1). Taxonomy (NCBI): domain Eukaryota; kingdom Metazoa; phylum Chordata; class Amphibia; order Anura; family Dendrobatidae; genus Dendrobates; species Dendrobates tinctorius. The sequence goes on along the minus strand of NW_027361671.1, from coordinate 2,896,794 downwards.
CTAGTTAACCCTAGTGAACCACTTCATAAAAAAAAAAACAAGGCAAAAAATAATGCTTTATCATCATGCCGCCGATCAAAAAGTGCAATAACACGCGATCAAAAAGACAGATGTAAATAAACATGGTGCCGCTGAAAATGTCATCTTGTCCCGCAAAAAGCGAGCCACCATACAGCGTCATCAGCGAAAAAATAAAAGTAGTAGCTCGCAGAATAAAGCGATGCAAAAATAATTATTTTTTTTTAGATAAAATTGTTTTTATTGTATAAAAGCGCCAAAACATAAAAAAATATAAATGCGGTATCGCTGTAATCGTACTGACCCGAAGAATAAAGCCACTTTATCAATTTTACCACACGCGGAACAGTGTACAGTCATGGCCAAAAGTTTTGAGAATGACACAAATATTAATTTTTACAAAGTCTACTGCTTCATTTTTTCTAATGGCAATTTGCATATACTCCAGAATGTTATAAAGAGTGATCAGCTTAACAGCAATTACTTGCAAAGTCAATATTTGCCTAGAAAATGAACTTTATCCCCCAAAACACATTTCAACATCATTGCAGCCCTGCCTTAAAAGGACCAGCTAACATTGTTTCAGTGATTGCTCCACACAGGTGTGGGTGTTGATGAGGACAGGGCTGGAGATCAATCTGTCATGATTAAGTAAGAATGACACCACTGGACACTTTAAAAGGAGGCTGGTGCTTGGCATCATTGTTTCTCTTCTGCTAACCATGGTTATCTCTAAAGAAACACGTGCAGTCATCATTGCACTGCACAAAAATGGCCTAACAGGGAAGAGTATCGCAGCTAGAAAGATTGCACCTCAGTCAACAATCTATCGCATCATCAAGAACTTCAAGGAGAGAGGTTCCCTTGTTGCCAAAAAGGCTCCAGAGCGCCCAAGAAAGACCAGCAAGCGCCAGGACCATCTCTTAAAAGTGTTTCAGCTGCGGGATCAGGCTACCAGCAGTGCAGAGCTTGCTCAGGAATGGCAGCAGGCAGGTGTGAGTGCATCTGCACGCACTGTGAGGCGGAGACTCTTGGAGCAAGGTCTGGTCTCAAGGAGGGCAGCAAAGAAGCCACTTCTCTCCAGGAAAAACATCATGGAGAAACTGATATTCTGCAAGAGGTACAGGGAGTGGACTGCTGAGGACTGGGGTAAAGTCATTTTCTCTGATGAATCCCCTTTTCGATTGTTTGGGACATCTGGAAAACGGCTTATTCGGAGAAGACCAGGTGAGCGCTACCACCAGTCTTGTCTCATGCCAACTGTCAAGCATCCTGAAACCATTCATGTGTGGGGTTGCTTCTCAGCCAAGGGAATGGGCTCTCTCTCAGTCTTGCCTAAAAACACAGCCATGACTAAAGAATGGTACCAGAATGTCCTCCAAGAGCAACTTCTCCCAACCGTCCAAGAGCAGTTTGGCGATCAACAATGCCTTTTTCAACATGATGGAGCACCTTGCCATAAAGCAAAGGTGATAACTAAATGGCTCAGGGAACAAAACATAGAGATTTTGGGACCATGGCCTGGAAACTCCCAGATCTTAATCCCATTGAGAACTTGTGGTCAATCATCAAGAGACGGGTGGACAAACAAAAACCTTCAAATTCAGACAAAATAAAAGCATTGATTTTGCAAGAATGGACTGCTATCAGTCAGGATTTGATCCAGAAGTTGATTGAGAGCATGCCAGGGAGAATTGCTGATGTCCTGAAGAAGAAGGGTCAACACTGCAAATATTGACTTGCTGCATTAACTCATTCTAACTGTCAATATAACCTTTTGTTACTCATAATATGATTGCAATTATATTTCTGTATGTGATAAAAACATCTGACAAACACACATAAAAACCAGAGGCCAGCAGATCATGTGAAAATATAATATTTGTGTCATTCTCAAAACTTTTGGCCATGACTGTAAACACCCCCCCAAAAGAAATTCATGAAATGCTGGTTTTTGTTCATTTTGCGTCGCAAAAATCGGAATAACAAGCGATCAAAAATTGTCACGTGCCTGAAAATGGTACCAATAAAAACGTCAACTCAAAATAAGACCTCACATGACTCTGTGGGTCAAAATATGGAAAATTATAGCTCTCAAAATGTGGTGATGCAAAAACAATTTTTTGCAATAAAAAGCATCTTTTAGCGTGCGACAGCTGCCAAAAATAAAAACCGCCATAAATAGTAAATCAAACCCCCCTTTATCACCCCCTTAGTTAGGGAAAAATAATAACATTTTTAAAAAAGTATTTCCATTTCCCATTAGGGCTAGGGTTAGGGTTAGTGCTAGGGTTAGGGTTGAGATTAGGGTTAGGGATGTGTTGGGGTTAGGATTGGAGTTAGAATTGGGGGGTTTCCACCGTTAGGCACATCAAGGGCTCTCCAAACGCAACATGGGGTCTGATCTCAATTCCAGCCAATTCTGTGTTGAAAAAGTCAAGCGGTGCTCCTTCCTTTCCAAGCTCTGCCATGCACCCAAACAGTGGTTTACCCCCACATATGGGGTATCAGCATACTCAGGACAAATTGCGCAACAACATTTTAGTTCTAATTTCTCCTGTTACCCTTGGGAAAATAAAAAATTGGGGGCAAAAATACAATTTTTGTAGAAAAAAATGATTTTTTTATTTTTATGGCTCTATGTTATAAACTTCTGTGACGCAATTGTGCTGATGTAAAGTAAACATGTGAGAAATGTTACTTATTAAGATTTTTATGTGCCATATCTCTGTGATTTAGGGGCATAAAAATTCAAAGTTGGAAAATTGCAAAGTTTTCAAAATTTTTGCCAAATTTCTGTTTTTTTCCGCATATAAACGCAAGTTATATCAATGAAATTTTACCACTAACATGAAGTACAATATGTCACGAGAAAACAGTGTCAGAATCACCGGGATCCATGGAAGCGTTCCAGAGTTATGACCTCATAAACAGACAGTGGTCAGAATTGTAAAAATTAGCCCGGTCATTAACGTGCAAACCACCCTTGAGGGTAAAGGGGTTAAAGAGATTGTGTCACTATGATAGATCCAGTAATGATATTCATTTGCTGTCATAGTAAAGCTCTAAAATCTAAATATCAGAATTGATTACAAAAATCTCCTTCTGTGGCAATGAGAGGATGTTGGATTATTTGTTTTCAGAGCTGTTGACTACCTGACATGAATCATGTCCACCAGTAGCGTAGCTACCGGGGGGGCAGAGGGGGCGGTGGCCCCGGGCCCCTCGCTCTCAGGGGACACACCCGGCGCTACGCTACAGATGCATTTTGGGCCCCTGAGCAGGTGGGGGGGCCCAGTGCTAGCAGTGGGCCCCCTGGCCGTCATCGCAGGGTCAGCAGTGTCGGCTACATGCCGACACAGCTGACCGCATTGATGACAGAAGGAGCGAGCACATTCTTATAGATGCGCCTTTTCTGGGGTGTCTGGGGGCAGATTTTTGTAGCCAGGGGGGCCAAAAACAATGGTCCCTCTCAAGGCTATTTAAATCTGCACTCACTCACCTGCTTTACCTCTCTGGTTGTCAAATTACCGTGGGAGCCCACGCAATTTTTTACAACAAATTAACCCCTTAAATTAACACCTACACCTCCCAAATTTTACACACAAACCCTCATCTAATTACTAGTGAAAGACATAGAGAAAAAACATGAAATGAAATGGTTTATTGTATGTAAACCATGTGTCATTTCATGTCGGGTTGGGGAATGATTTTACAGAAGCTGGCTATTGAATTAGCGGCTATTCTGCTATGTAGAACTCAATGAAATATAAATATATATATATGTGTCCATATGACATGTACATATATATATATATATATATATATATATTCTATGTGTATATGTCTATTCTTTCTATTCTTTATTAAACCTGTCAGTGTGATTTTACTGTATTGCCGGCTTTTCTAAAGGGCACCAGGTGTGTACTTCTCGCAAGTCATATGTGTGGTCCATGTGTAATGCGTTGTTTCTGCGCACCCATAGACTTGCATTGGCGTACTATGGGCGTAGTACGCTGACAATCTGGCACGGACCGTAAAATACGGGTGAGAAATATACGGCTGAGCTACCCCATAGAGAATCATTTGTCCGTGTTGAATGCATTGTTTTTACGCCTCTCACTCGTCCGTATTCCTCTCTAGTGTGACCCCGGCCTTATTTAAAGACTCTGAAGTATCAAAATGTGAGTATACAAACTAATGTCTGTCTGTCTGTTTTTCTCCCTGCAGTCTGTAATCACTTTTGTCTCTCTTGCAGCATTCCTTATCATGTCCTCCAGTGCCGAGCAGATCTCACAGAGTGGACAGGAGATGGAAGTGAGTACATTTGCTACTGATTGTTAAGTATTGACTGTCAATATGACACATGAGGTAAAATCATGTATTTTCTTTACAGAACCATTCCAGTGCAGATGAGCAGGAGCAGCAGACTCAGGCCCAAGATCCGATGGCAAGACGGCGTGTAAGTATTCTTGACTATTTTTGGTTTAAGTGTTTTATCTTTAGAACATTAATGCCTTTCTTTCTTTTCTAGGTTCCACAAAAGGAGGAAGAAGCCATTGATAATGACCTACTTATCACATTGGTGGAGGAGCGAGTTCCGTTGTTGGACACCCGGGATCAGCAGCACTCGGACGCAGTGGTGATTCGGCGGCTGTGGAATGAAGTGGCCCAATCGCTGATGGATGAGTTTGTCAACGCCAAGCCACAAGTCCGAAAGGATTTTCGTAAGTATTGCAATGTGGTCAACGCGGCTGTGAACCTGTAAGGCCGGGATCACACAACCGTGTGTGATGTGAGAAACTCCTGCCAGTTTCTCGCATCACACACGGTTGTGTGATCCCGGCCTAAAGTACATTGTTTAACAATTTTTTTCCCCCTTCACAGTGAACAAAGTCAGAACCCGTTGGCGTTCAATGAAGGATCGCTTCAATAAGGACCTGAGACAGGAGATCAAAGTTCGAAGTGGTGCTGCTCCAAAGATCAGGAAATACAAGTACCATAGGATGCTGTCTTTTCTGAGGCCTGTGCTTGCTCAGCGAATGTAAGTATTTTTGTGTTGTATTCCATTGTGTTGTATTTCATAATCTGATTTTTTTCTTTTCCTCAGGATATGTTGGCGCTTTTACAATTGTTATTTTTTTGTACTAATATTTTTCATTTCTTTTCCACACAGAACCTGGAGCAGCACCATCGAGCCAGGATTGTCTTCGGTTGGAGCGGCCCCTCATCAAACAGCCATCGAACAGTCCCAGTCATCCACCAGCGGTGCAGCAAGTGGGCAGGCTTTACAGGCTGGAGAACAGGCAGCTGGTCCTTCAGGTGTTCCCCTGTCCCAGGCCTCTGCCACTGCTTTCTTTGGGTCTTCCCACCAGCGGCAGAAGGCCTTGGACAGGTCACTCATGCCTGAGTTGGTTCACTTGAGCTCGGTCTTCCAGAATGGCCTGAAGGTACTCGGAGATAGACTGGAAAGTGGTTTTGCCCATATAAACACACTTTTCCAGGATGTCAACAGACGTCTTGACCACCTAGAAGCTGACCTTCAGAGACCAGCACAACATTTTTTACTGCTATAGAGTGGGGCATGTCAGAACACCTTACACCTGATCTCCAGCTGAATGTGATGCAGGCCTGCAATGCTGCTTACGGTCAGGCTATGCAGCAGACTCGGTACTAACAGCAGCCACACATGGCATTTCCACCTGTGCCACCACTAACCCACTTCACCTCTTTACCAAGTTCTGCTGCATGCAAATGTACTGCCGCCACCATGCCCAATCCTGCTGTACACCACTATACCGCCACCACCATGCCAGGTCCTGCTGCTGAATGCCAGTCCACCACCACCACCTTCCGGGTCCTGCTGCTGAAGGCCAGTCCACCGCCACAACCATGCCAGTTCCTGCTCCTGTTCGCCCGTCCACATCTACGTTGCCGAGTCCTGCTCCTGCATGCCCGTCTACCTCCACGATGAAGTGTTCTGGTACTGCACGCCATCCTCAACCCACCACTCCCACCCTCCCAAAGAGACACAGAAGAAGCAAGATGCCTAGTAGCAGCTCTGGACAGAGATCTGGACAGAAATCCAAAAAGAAGAAACATGGCCCCAAAACTGTCCTACCACCTCCATCCTCACCTCCCAATGTATCTCTGTTGTCCCATTTCTCTCTCCCTTCCAGTGTGTCTCTCCCATCCCATGGTTCCCCTCTTAATGTGTCTACTCCCATCCCTGACCTCCCAGACCCGACACATTTAGTTGGCCCTTCCCCTGGAACCCCTTCATCATCCACACGTAGCCAATCATCCCAGCTCCACACCCCCCAGGTCAATAACATTTTGCCCTCATACATTCACAAAAGTTAAGTTTTGTTGCTAAATAAAATTGTGTTTTTTTTCACCAATGACTGCTTGTTCTTTGTCTCTTTCTGCGCCGTCGCCGTCAAAACACACTGTGAGCACCTTATAAAACTAAGTATTGTAATGTTGAGGGCACTTGGAACAGGTGTTTAAGGTGTTTTATTATTTTTGTTAGCAAACATAACAGGTACATTTTAGCATTCCAGGTATATAACATTACAGGTACATAACATTACAGGAACATTTTACTGGCTTAAACCATTTCATCTTGCCATGCCACACGTCCTATATCCGAAACAAAGTAGGCAGCAAATGTATCCCTCATTTGGGCAACTTCCCTTGTCCTCAGAGGGTGATGTTGGTACTCTGGCAATGGGGTAGAAACAGGTTCATCAAGTTCTACATTAGGTCGCACTTTAGCCATGATGTAGTTGTGCACAACCACACATGCTTTCACAACTTCATTGACAGTCTCAATTTTTTGATTAATGGCTGTTCCCAAAATCCGCCATTTAGATACCAGCAAACCAAAGGCACACTCCACAGTTCTTCGTGCCCTTTTGAGACGGTAGTTAAAAATCCTTTTTGTGTGGTTCAAGTCCTGACTGGAGTATGGTTTAAAGAGGTTTCCACACATCTGAAAGGTCTCATCCCCAACCACAACAAATGGGATTGGAGGTCCTTGAGTGTTGGGAAGAGGTCGTGGCAGTGGGAAATTGAAATTATTCCCATATAAGCGTTGACCCATGTCCGAGTTTTTGAATGTCTTGGAGTCATTACCTCTTCCAGAAGATCCAATGTCCACGGCGACAAATCTACAGTCTGCAGCTGCAATCACCATGACCACTGTAGAAAAGTATTTTTTATAATTAAAATACTTGGATCCAGTTCCAGCCAGTTTGGTAATTCAAATATGTTTTCTGTCCACAGCTCCCAAACAGTTTGGGAAATTACAAATTTCTCAGAATTTTTCAGCCTTTTCCAGCCAGATTTCAGGGGTGGGTAGGGGGATAAATTCCTCACGTAGAACGTCCCACAAAGCCTGGCAGGTGTCTGCAACAATCCCAGAAAGGGTGGAAACGCCAATCCGAAATTGGAAATGGAGAGATGATAATGAATGTCTCTCCGGTAGCCAGAAATGTGATGAAAAAAGAAAGGAAAAAAATTAAGTACATGCCTTTTAGAACAATATTTATGACAGCTGTTTTGCCGAACAGAAAAAGGAAAAAAAAAAGGACATGGTAGAACTTTAATGTTTATGACTGGCGTTTCGTTTTAAAAATTACGTACCTTAGGGTCACCAGCAGATGTTCCTCAGCAGGAATTGATCTACGTAGCTGTGTGTCCTGCCTGCTAATGGCTCCTTGTACACGTAGCAGCAAATCACTGAAGCTCTGTTGAGACATCCTCGTGAACTCAAAATATTTATCCAAGTTTTCATGGAGCTCACTGTATAAGGAGTGGTAGGCTCCACGGCTCTCTCAGAGTTCAACAATGGGGTGTTGCCAAAAGCGACGACGACTTCTTATCCGTCTTTCTGTTTTCCTTTCTAGTTCACAAGCAAATGCAAAGGCAAGAAACAAGTTAACATCCAAATCCAGATTACGATAGAAACTCTCCATGCGAAGATCCATCTTGACGCTGGATACAGCAGCAAAAGATGAGGATTTCATCTGTACAAGGGTCTACATACAGAATTTCAATGAGACACGCCCATTGGGCGTGGCTTGTGTCAAGGAAATTCTCCTGGAAAAGCATTTTCCTATTGAACACATGCGCATAAAAAGCGCAAACACATGTAAAAACGCATGCAAACGCTGTGTTTTTTTGCCGTCATGCGTAAGCTGATGCGGATAAAAAATGCATTAGCATGTCGATGATATGCTGTGCACATAGACGCAAATGTGAACCTAGCCTAAGGGGTTATCGCAATGTTGCGGAACCCAAGAAAACATAATTCTGGAGTTTTTAATTTTTTCTAGTCATGCCATTTTCTGGTTGGAATATTTTACTTTATTTTGATAAATTAGTCTTTTACAAATGCAACAATACCAAATATTTTTCAATTGTTTCAATTGTTTATTTTTTAGTGGGGCAAAAGAGGGGTGATTTGAACTTTGTGGGTTTTTCTTTAACTTTTTGCTGTATTTTTTATTTTATCATTATTAATATTTGAAAAAGAAGACACTAATTGTGCCATAAGGAGCGGATCGATCAAGCCCACATGGAAATAACAATAAATAGTATTTTCATAACATTTAAAATAAAATAAAATAAAGAAAAGTAAACAAAATCCAAGGTAAGGTCACTGGTTGTACATTGGTTCGACGTGTTATTGAATATACCAGGTGGTGGTGACTCAAAATTAAATGTTAAGTTATTGCATACTTATGTAAATTAGTAAAGAGGGCTAAAGAAGAAAAAGGCAAGAGAAGAAGCTAAACCATAAACACAAAGACAAAGGGTGATGGGGAAGGGATGTATGGGAAAGAGGATGAGAGGAACAACAGATAGGTGCCTAAAGTTTTGTCCTATAAGGTCAAGGTACTTAGCAGAAGATTTAAAATCCAGCAAATAGAACCTTGTTTTGTAGAATTTATCATGAGAATTATTGATCGTGGAGGTGAGCTTCTACATAATCTTATTTATTTTTGAAAACCAGAGAGAGATTGTTGTTTGGTGTCATTTTTCCATAAGAAAGTAATGCACATTCCCCAGTATTTGTAAGCCAAAACCAGGAGTGGAACGGTCAGAGGGAAAGCATAATAGAAATATTTGCTCCACTTCTGCATTTTTCACCCACTCCTGGTTTTGACTTACAAATACTGGGGTAAAACACTCACCAAATACTTAATGTGTGCATGTGGCCTTAGTCTTCAAGGCTGGCACACACTGTTGGTGGTATGTTGGCCCATTCCTCCATGCAGATCTCTAGAGCAGTGATGTTTTGGGCCTGTCGCTGGGCAACACAGACTTTCAAATCCCTCCAAAGGTTTTCTATGGGGTTGAGATCTGGAGACTGGCTAGGACACTCCAGGACCTTCATATGTTTCTTACGAAGCCACTCCTTCGTTGCCCTGGCGGTGTGCTTGGGATCATTATCATGCTGAAAGACCGATCTACGTTTTACCTTCAGTGCCCTTGCTGATGAAAGGAGGTTTGCACTCAAAATCTCATGATACATGGCCCCATTCATTCTTTCATGTACACGGATGAGTCGTCCTAGTCCCTTTGCAGAGAAACAGCCCCAAAGCATGATGTCTTCATACCCATGCTTCACAGTAGGTATTGTGTTCTTTGGATGCAACTCAGCATTCTGTCTCCTCCAAACACGACGAGTTTTGTTTCTACCAAACAGTTCTACTTTGGTTTCATCAGACCACATGACATTCTCCATATACTCTTCTGGACAATCCAAATGCTCTCTAGCAAACTTCAGACGGGCCCGGACATGTACTGGCTTAAGCAGGGGGAGATGTCTGGCACTGAAGGATCTGAGTCCATGGCGTCGCAGTGTATTACTGATGGTAGCCTTTGTTACGGTGGTCCCAGCTCTATGCAGGTCATTCACTAGGTCCCCCGTGTGGTTCTGGGATTTTTGTGTAAATCAAGTTTATTGAAATTATACAATACAAAATCCAAGCAAATTGTAAAGTATGTGAGAATGCATATAAACCGTATCAACATGAAATTCTTGCAAAGCTGACAACAATCAATATATTGATGGGTTTACAGAGCAGTCAATAAAAGAATATTAACATGTAAAGAATGCTTGTGAAGTGAAGTTATTTACGCAACCTTAACAGGAAGATGAAAAGAAAAGAGAAAAGAGAAAGGAAATGAGGGAAAGGGGAGAAAAGAAGAAAAGAGAGGGGAAGGGAGGGGATTAGATAATCGTGTGAAATAGAATTTAAGCATTCCCCGGACCCGGAAGGCCATAAATCCCTCGATCACTCCGATAGGAGTCAATATCTGGGATGACCATCCAGGCACCCAGGGCGTCTCGAAAATCATCCAGCCAAATGAAAGGGGGGGTGTTCATGTATAGAAGAGTATCATCAGTGTCCCGATACCCATTCCTCCAACCCAGGGGTCTCTATATAAGCAAGCCAGGGAGCCCAAGTGTAATAAACTCTGTCTGTATCTCCAGCTATTTGGCCTATTATTTGCTCCATTCTATATATATCGTTAAGCTCAGCAACAAACTCAGAACGAGAAGGTGACTTTACCTGTTTCCAATACCTGGGGATCAAGTTCCTGGTGGCTGTAAGAAAATGCCTAAGAAGGCCTTTTTTGAATTTAGAGACTGAGATGTCACTCAAGGACAAAAATGCCGCTTCCAATGTGGGTCTAATATTGGTAATGGACAATCTATTGTGTAGATCAAAAATTGCTGACCACAAGTTTTTGATAGGCGGACAGTGCTAGCATATAAGAATAAATGTGCCCTCCTCCTGTAGGCATCTCAAACAGGTATCCGGGACTACTGGGAATATAGAGTGGACAGCTGAAGGGCATCTGTACCATCTTGCAAGAATCTTGTAGCTCCTCTCCTGTGATGTAGAACATAGTGAAGATCTAAATGTAAAGAGAAGGTCCTTGATCTGCCTTTGGTCGATAAAGATTTTCCCAGGTCAGGCTCCCATTTAGAGAAGAATGAAGGAAAGTCGTGAAGAGGGGTTTGCCCCTCTTGAAAGAGTTTATACAGCAGGGATACGGTATGATCTGGAGTGCTCCTAGACAGACAAAGGGTCTCAAAGGGTGTTAATGCTCTAAAAAGATTAGTCCAATTAGCCAATTTTAATATAAAACTTCTCACTTGTTCAAAAAAGAACCAGGAGCCCGCCGGAGGTTCCTCGTCTGAGAAAATATCTTGCAGCCACTTCATCTGTGATCGAGTCACATAGTCATAGACTATGGGGTGGGAGCTTTTATCTTTATTTAAAAAATTTTTCCTGTGTAGTCCTGCCGGAAAAAGCGGATTATCGTAGATGGGAGTTAAAGGGCCAGGGGATGAAGAGATCTCTAGTATTCGGCGGTTCTGGGATTTTTGCTTGCCGTTCTTGTGATCATTTTGACCCCACGGGGTGAGATCTTGCGTGGAGCCCCAGATCGAGGGAGATTATCAGTGGTCTTGTATGTTTTCCATTTTCTTACTATTGCTCCCACAGTTGATTTCATCACACCAAGCTGCTTGCCTATTGCACATTCAGTGTTAGGGATGGCGGAACGCACCAAATATAAATAATAGGAGGTGCGTTCGCCGCCCAGGTTCCACCGTGCGGTAGATGTAAACACCGCTGCTGGGTAACGGCAGACTAACTGAATGGCGGAGTACTGCACTCAGGTTAGAGTCACCCAAGTGCTAAGGCAGACTCTGTTAAATGGCACAGAGAAGCCCTAAAGAAATTAAGTATAAATGCTGGGGCCTGTTGACTACACAGAGCCAACCAGTGTGTGGCATCGCAGCCGCGAATGCCAAAAGGAGCTGCTAAGCGCAGTGCGGCAGGAACTGCAGCCGCTTAACGACAGTGCCGGAAAGCCGGACACTGTCGGACGCTAGTGCTAGGCGCGGAGAGCACAGTGGCCCAGCTAGCCACTACCTGGCGCTGACTAAAACCAACACTATGTCACCATTCGTATTATCAGAGGGCAGGGGTTTCCAATGAGTCAGTCACCAGAAAATGCATCCGTCACCATACACACAAAGCAGATAAGTCTACACTAGTGCATGCCCGAGCCGCCATGCGGGCTTTTTACAGCCATGCGCTTCCGGGACCTTCCAGTACTTTAGGAAGAACCAATCAGATCCGACGCAGGACCTGAGCATGCGACCCCTGTTCTCCACTGAGAGGTCAGCTTGCGGGCATGCCCTGTAGCACGGCGAGAGGACTTAGCCTCTGGAGTGGTTCCCTGCACAGCAGGTTGCGCTACCATTGCTGCACCAGAGGTGGCAGCAACATCCAGACTCACAGAATGGGTCTGAGCAGGTCGCCTGGATCGCTGAGATTGCTGAGCAGGACCCTGAGCGGTCGGAGGGGAATGGGAGACCGCAGGATGTACGGCTCTGGATTCCTGTTGTGCAGTCAGAAATCCGACGCCTAACATTACCCCCCCCTCCTAGGGCCGGGGGTAATGAGCCTGGCTGCGATCAAGAGTGGAGCATGGATATTTTGCCATGGACAAACCTGCGTCCCACGATGGCGTTAACCTCGAACTCGTCAGACGACAAGTCTGATGACCTAGCAGATGACTCGGAGAACCGGGCCATATGAACTGGTTTGAGGAGGGACACATGGAACACGTCCGAAATGGCTAAGTGTGTCAGTAGAGCCAGACGGTAGACCACCGAGCTGAGACTCTCGAGAACCTTAAAAGGTCCGAGGTATCGTGGCGCGAACTTGGGGGACTCGACTCGCAGCTTGATATTACGAGTAGCGAGCCACACCATGTCGCCGGGGGAGAAGCTTGGAGCGGGTCGCCGATGTGTCGGCAGACGCCCTCATCCTTTCTTTAGAGGCCCGGATAGCATCCTGAGTGCGATCCCAAATGTCGCGAGCCTCCACTGCCCAGTCTGCGACCCTGGAGTCAGCGGAGGACACTGGCATCGGGACGCGTGGATGCTGGCCATAGTTTAAAAGAAAGGGCGTCTGACCAGTGGACTCGGCCACTGCATTATTCAGGGCAAACTCAGCCAATGGTAGCAAGGATGCCCAGTCATCCTGCGTGGCAGAGACAAAATGCCGCAGGTACGTGACCAAGGTTTGGTTGGCTCTTTCAACCAAGCCGTTCGTCTCGGGATGGTAAGCAGAGGACAGGTATAGCTCAATGCTGAGTAGACTGCAGAGCTCCCACCAAAACAGAGACGCAAACTGGGGACCTCGATCACTAACGATTTTGTCCGGCATGCCATGTATACGTGCTTTATGAACAGAGTGGCAAGACCACGAGCAGAAGGCAACCGTGCGAGTGGCACCAAATGTACCATTTTGGAGAAATGGTCAGTGACCACCCAGATGACTGTACTGCCACCAGACTTGGGCAAGCCAACCACAAAGTCCATGCTAACCATCTCCCAAGGTCTTTCCGCCACTGACAAAGGATACAATAGCCCCGCCGGCCTCTGTCTAGAGGGTCTGTTCTGTGTACACGAGACGCATGCCTGCATGTATTCCTTGACATCCCGAGCCATATGCGGCCACCAATACGACCTAGCCAGGAGCTCTGTGGTCCGTTTATTGCCAAAGTGACCACCCACCCTGGAGGCGTGTGCCCAGGCGAGCACCTCCGGCCGTAGCTGAGGAGGCACCAAGGTCTTGCCCGGTGGCACTGACTCAAGAGCAACTGGAGCCACAGTCGTAAAACTCTCCGGCGGGAGAATTAGCAGAGGCTCAGCCTCTCCTTCCTCCGCTAAGACCACCGAGCGTGAGAGAGCATCCGCACGGACGTTCTTCTCTCCTGAGAGGTAGTGCAGGGTGAAGCGGAAGCGGGAAAAGAAGAGCGACCACCTAGCCTGACGATAGTTCAGGCGCTGGGCCGTCTGCAAATAGACCAGATTTTTATGGTCTGTATATACCTGGAATATACCACTCGGAAAAGGCCAACTTCATGGCTAGTAGCTCCCTGTCGCAGATGGAGTAATTCTTCTCTGCCGGTGAGAAGGTCTTGGAGAAAAAGAAGCAGGTATGCTTCCGACCTTGAGCATCCTTCTGGAAAAGGACCGCTCCTGCACCGACGGAAGAGGCATCTACCTCCAGGATAAATGATTTATCCACATCGGGACGATGTAAGATGGGAGCACCAGCAAAGTGCGACTTTATGGACAAGAAGGCCTTGGAGACTTCTTGTGACCAAGCATTCGGATTATCTCCCTTCTTGGTGAGAGCAACCAAGGGAGCTACCAGTGTGGAGAAATGGGATATAAACTGATGGTAATAATTTACGAACCCCAAAAAGCGCTGCACCGCTTTGAGTGAATGGGGTCCCTGCCAGTCCATTACCGCCAGGAGTTTGGCCGGATCCATAGCCAACCCCTGGGCCGAGATGATGTAGCCCAGGAATGGCAAAGACTCCTGCTCAAACTGACACTTCTCTAGCTTGGCGAAGAGAGAATTCGCACTCAGACGGTCGAAGACCCTGCAGACGTCTCTCCGGTGGGTGGTCAAATCTGGCGAAAAGATGAGTATGTCATCCAGATAGACCACCACCGAGGTAGAAAGCATGTCACGGAAGACATCATTGACGAAGTTCTGGAATACAGCAGGCGCATTACAAAGGCCAAAGGGCATGACCAGATATTCGTAGTGGCCATCCCTGGTGTTAAAGGCTGTCTTCCACTTGTCTCCTTCGCAAATACGGATCAGGTTGTACGCTCCCCGTAGATCTAATTTTGTAAAGATCCGAGCCCCTTGCAACCTGTCAAACAACTCTGAGATCAACGGCAGAGGGTATTTGTTCTTGACCGTTATAGCATTGAGACCTCTGTACTTTAGTCAATGCAGGGGCGTAGCTCTCTGCTCTTCTTCTGTACGAAGAAGAACCCTGCACCTGCCGGCGACACCGATTTTTTGATAAAACCTCTAGCCAGGTTCTCCCGGATATATTGAGACATTGCCTCTGTCTCAGGGAGTGATAGCGGATACACACAGCCTCTAGGAGGTTCTGTGCCTGGCATGAGATCTATCGGGCAATCGTACGGACGGTGCGGTGGGAACGTCTCCGCAGATTTTTTGGAGATGTCCGCATACTGGTGATAGGGTTTAGGAAGCGCGGAGAGATCTGCAGGCACTTCAGTGGAAGCCACCTGAAGACTGCCCCTCAGACACCTTCCCTCACAGTCCTTGCTCCAACCCAATATCTTCCCTGTCGCCCAATCGATATGAGGGGTGTGGCACCAGAGCCAGGGAAGCCCAAGAAGCACCTGGTCAATGCCATCAGGCAAAATGAGCAGGGACAGAGTCTCCCGATGGGAGGGTGAGATAGAAAGCCCAAGTGGAACTGTCTGATGGGTCACCTGAGAGGGCAAATGTGCACAGTTAACCACCATGATGGTCAGAGGCTGGGGCAGCAACACCAGGGGAATAGCGTGTTTCTGGGCGAAGGTTGAGGACATAAAATTCCCCTCGGCCCCGGAATCCACGATAACCTCTGCCTCCCAGGTGGAGGACCCACTGTCTAACGTGCTCCGGAATACCGGTTTGGGAGAAAAGGGTTTCGCATTGGACTGACCACCACCTACGGCCACAGGACGTGGACGTTTTTTCGCCCGCAGAAGACACGTGCTAGCCGAGTGACCAAACTGTCGGCACTGATAGCAACGTACAGAACTTCGCATCGGACGTGGCTTGGGGCCAGTGCGAGACACCTCCATAGGTTCAGAGGGTGCAAGCTCCTGTGCAGGGTATCTCAGCGGTTCAGTGAAGGTGGGAGCCAAGTTAACCCTTCATCTGGATTGTGCACGTTCCAGCCCGCTCCGTAAACCAGAGGTCAATGCGGGTGGAGACAGCAATCAGCTACTCCAGACTTGTGGGAACTTCTCTGGTAGCTAGAGCATCCTTGACGTGCTCAGCTAACCCTCTCCAAAACACCGGGATTAATGCTTTGTCCGGCCACTCTAATTCGGAAGCCAGTGTCCGGAACCGGACGGCATAATGGCTAACCGAGAGCGACCCCTGTGTTAGGGATAGCGATTGGAGAGATGTATCGTGTGTGATCCGTGGTCCCAAAAAGACCTGCTTCACGGCCGTGAGGAACTGAGCAGCACCCTGAACCACAGGATCATCACGTTCCCACAATGGCGTGGCCCACTGTAATGCCCTGCCAGACAATAATGAGACAATAAATCCCACCTTAGCCCGCTCTGTAGGGAATCGTGCAGCCAGTAACTCGAGCTGAATTGAGCACTGGCTGACGAATCCCCTACAGGTGGCATTGTCACCTCGAAAACTTGTCGGGGAGCTGGAGGCGAGAAATTGTCGGCATGGGCAAAAGTGTGGGCACACGTGAGACAGCCTCAGCGACTGGGCAGCAGCTAGCGCTGCATTCGCAGCTGAGTTGGCGCTCTCAATAGCCGCCAACCTGCTCTCCAGCTGCCGAATGCAGCACTGCAGCTGCTGCACGTCTGCCATTACCAGCCAGACCCTGGCGCTAGTGTAATGTTAGGGACGGCGGAACGCACCAAATATAAATAATAGGAGGTGCGTTCGCCGCCCGGGGTCCACCGTTCGGTAGATGTAAAAGCCGCTGCTGGGTAATGGCAGATTAGCTGAATGGCGGAGTACTGCACTCGGGTTAGAGTCACCCAAGTGCTAAGGCAGACTCTGTTAAATGGCACAGAGAAGCCCTAAAGAAATTAAGTATAAACGCTGGGGCCTGTTGACTGCTCAGAGCCAACCAGCGTGTGGCGTCGCTGCCGTGAACGCCAAAAGGATCTGCTAAGCGCAGTGCGGCAGGAACTGCAGCAGCTTAATGACAGTGCCGGAAAGCCGGACACTGTCGGACGCTAGTGCTAGGCACAGAGAGCATAGTGGCGCAGCTAGCCACTACCTGGCGCTGACTAAAACCAACACTCTGTCACCATTCGTATTATCAGCGGGTAGGGGTTTTCAATGAGTCAGTCACCAGCACATGCATCCGTCACCATACACACAAAGCAGATAAGTCTACACTAGCGCATGGCCGAGCCGCTATGCGGGCTTTTTATAGCCATGCGCTTCCGGGACCTTCCAGTACTTTAGGAAGAACCAATCAGATCCGACGCAGGACCTGAGCATGTGACCCCTGCTCTCCACTGAGAGGTCAGCTTGCGGGCATGCCCAGTAGCACGGTGAGAGGACATAGCCTCTGGAGCCAGCCCCCTGCACAGCAGGTTGTGCTAGCATTGCTGCACCAGAGGTGGCAGCAACATCCAGACTCACAGAACAGGTCTGAGCAGGTCGCCTGGATAGCCGAGATTGCTGAGCAGGACCCTGAGCGGTCGGAGGGGAATGGGAGACCGCAGGATGTACGGCTCTGGATTCCTGTTGTGCAGAGTCAGAAATCCGTCACCTAACATTCAGTCTTCCCAGCCTGGTGCAGTGCTACAATTTTGTTTCTGGTGTCCTTCGACAGCTCTTTGGTCTTCATCATAGTGGAGTTTGAAGTGTGAGTGTTTGAGGTTGTGTACAGGTGTCTTTTAAAATTAATAACAAGTTCAAACAGGTGCCATTACTACAGGTAATGAGTGGAGGACAGAGAAGCCCCGTAAAGAAGTTACAGGTCTGTGAGAGCCATAAATCTTGCATGTTTTTAGATGACCAAATACTTATTTTCCACCAAAATTTGCAAAATAAATCTTGCCAAATCAGACAAGGTGATTTTTCTGGATTTTGTTTTCTCATTTTGACTCTCATAGTTGTGGTCTACCTATGATGTCAATTACAGGCCTCTCTCATCTTTTTAAGTGGGAGAACTTGCACAATTGGTGGCTGACTAAATATTTTTTTCCCCACTGTACATGTTTGGTATCTATAAACTCGTAATAAACTGGAGAATCATAATGGCATGTCACTTTTAGCATTTAGCGACCATGGTAAAAAAAAAAAAAAGTATGGAATTGCACTTTTTTTTTGCAATTTCACTGAACTTTGAATTTTTTTTTCTCATTTTCCAGTACACGACGTGGCAAAACCAATGGTGTAGTTTAAAAGTACAACTCGTCCTGCAAAAAAAAAACCCTCACATGGCTATATTGAGAGAAAAATAAAAAAGTTATGGCTTTGGGAAGAAGGGGAGCAAAAAACGGAAACTCAAAAACAGAAAAACCCAAGGTGGTGAAAGGGTTAATGCTGTCCTATCACTTGTGCTATACATAACAATGCACAAGTTTAGAAAATAAACAAGGGACAGGTAGATAATACAGGTGCTTCTTACAAAATTAGAATATAATCAATAGTGATCTATTTTAACCCCTTAACGACCGCCGATACGCCTTTTAACGGCGGTAATTAAGGGTACTTAAACCACAGCGCCGTTAATTCACGGCGCTGTGATTTAAGTGAATAGCGCCCCCCAGTGTCGGATTTTCTCCGGGGTCTCGGCTGCCAGGGGTAGCCGAGACCCCAGAGAACATGAATCGGTCGGTTTTTACCGACCCCCGCTTTTGCGATCGCCGTTATTAACCCTATAACGGCGACCGCAAAAAAAAAAAAAAGCCGCAATTTTACATTTAATTTCTCTTTCCTCTGAGGTGATCGCACATCAGAGGATAGAGAAATAGGGTCCCCGATCCCCCGGTCCACTCCCGGTACCTCTCCCTTGTCCTCCGTCCCCTCCCGGTGGTCCCGCGCCCGCCGGCGTCATCCGATGGGCGCCGCCATCTTGAAAATGGCGGGCGCATGCGCAGTGCGCCCGCCGGGAATCTGCTGGCTCCGGCTGGCAGATTCCATTCATTATTTTGATCACTATGATAAACGATCATAGTGATCAAAATAATAAAAATAGTAGTACATAACCCCCCCGTTTATCACCCCCTTATATAGGCGCACACAATGAAATAAAAAAAATATTTTTTTTTTCAGTTTTCCATAAGGGTTAGGGTTAGGCTAGGGTTAGGGTTAGGCTAGGGTTAGGGTTAGGCTAGGGTTAGGCTAGGGTTAGGGTTAGGCTAGGGTTAGGGTTAGGCTAGGGTTAGGCTAGGGTTAGGCTAGGGTTAGGGTTAGGTTAGGGTTAGGCTAGGGTTAGGGTTAGGCTAGGGTTAGGGTTAGGCTAGGGTTAGGGTTAGGCTAGGGTTAGGCTAGGGTTAGGGTTAGGCTAGGGTTAGGGTTAGGCTAGGGTTAGGGTTAGGCTAGGGTTAGGCTAGGGTTAGGGTTAGGCTAGGGTTAGGGTTAGGCTAGTGTTAGGCTAGGGTTAGGGCTAGGCTAGGGTTAGGGTTAGGGTTGGGCTAGGGTTAAGGGTTAGGGTTGGGCTAGGGTTAGGGTTGGGCTAGGGTTAAGGGTTAGGGTTGGGCTAGGGTTAGGGCTAGGGTTGGGCTAGGGTTAGGGCGAACTAGGATTAGGGTTAGGGTTGGGATTAGGGTTAGGGGTGTGTTGGGGTTAGGGTTGGAGCAAGAATTGAGGGGTTTCCACTATTTACCAACTTTGGGGGTCTAAAAATTGGGGTCTAAAAAATCACTTTTGTGGAAATAAAAAAGACTTTTTATTTTCACGGCTCTGCGTTTATAAACTTCTGTGACGCGCTTGGGGGTTCAAAGTGCTCACCACATATCTAGATAAGTTCCTTAGGGGGTCTAATTTCCAAAATGGGGTCACTTGTGGGGGGTTTCCACTGTTTAGGCCCATCAGGGGCTCTGCAAACGCAACATGATGCCCGCAGACCATTCCATCAAAGTCTGCATTCCAAAATGGCACTCCTTCCCTTCCGAGCTCTCCCATGCGCCCAAACAGTGGTTCCCCCCACATATGGGGTATCAGTGTACTCAGGACAAATCGCATAATAACTGTGGGGGTATGATTTCTCCTGTTACCCTTGTAAAAATAAAAATTTGGGCGCGAAAAGATCATTTTTGTGGAAAAAAAATGGATTTCTTATTTTCACGGCTCTACGTTATAAACTTCTGTGAAGCACTTGAAGGTTCAAAGTGCTCACCACACATCTAGCTAAGCTCCTTCATGGGTCTAGTTTCCAAAATGGAGTCACTTGTTGGGGGTTTCCACTGTTTAGGCCCATCAGGGGCTCTGTAAACGCAACATGATGCCCGCAGACCATTCCATCAAAGTCTGCATTCCAAAATGGTACTCCTTCCCTTCCAAGCTCTCCCATGCACCCAAACAGTGGTTCCTCCCCACATATGGGGTATCAGCGTACTCAGGACAAATCGCATAATAACTGTGGGGGTATGATTTCTCCTGTTACCCTTGTAAAAATAAAAATTTGGGGGCGAAAAGATCATTTTTGTGGAAAAAAAATGGATTTCTTATTTTCACGGCTCTACGTTATAAACTTCTGTGAAGCACTTGAAGGTTCAAAGTGCTCACCACACATCTAGATAAGTTCCTTAATGGGTCTAGTTTCCAAAATGGGGTCACTTGTTGGAGTTTTCCACTTTTTAGGCACATTAAGGGCTCTCTGAACGCAACATGGCATCCAATCTTAATTCCAGCCAACTCTGCGTTGAAAAAGTCAAACGGTGCTCCATCCCTTGCGAGCTCTGCCGCGTGCTGAAAAAGGGGTTTACCCCCACATATGGGGTATCGGCGTATTCAGGAGAAATTGTACAACAAATTTTGTGGTTGATTTTCTCTTTTAACACTTGTGAAAATAAAAAAAATTGGTTCTGAAGTAATTTTTTTCCAAAAAAAAGTTAAATGTTAATTTTTTCCATCCACATTGCTTTCGTTCCTGTGAAGCACTTAAAGGGTTAATAAACTTCTTGAATGTGGTTTTGAGCACCTTGAGGGGTCTAGTTTTTAGAATGGTGCCACTTTTGGGTATTTTCTGTCATGTACACCCCTCAAAATGACTTTAAATATGATGTGGTCCCTAAAAAAAATGGCTTTGTAAATTTTGTTGTAAAAATGAGAAATCGCTGGTCAACTTTTTACCCTTATAACTTCCTAACAAAAAAAAATTTTGCATCCAAAATTGTGCTGATGTAAAGTAGACATGTGGGAAATGTTATTTATTAAGAAATTTATGTGACACATCTCTCTGATTTAAGGGCATAAAAATTTAAAGTTTTAAAATTGCAAAATTTTAAATTTTTTTGCCATATTTCTGTTTTTTTCATAAATAAACACAAGACTTATCGAAGAAATTTTACCACTAACATGAAGTACAATATGTCACGAAAAAACAATCTCAGAATCAGCAGGATCCATTAAAGCGTTCCAGAGTTATAACCTTATAAAGGGACAGTGGTCAGAATTGTAAAAATTGGCCTGGTCATTAAGCTGCAAACTGGCTCTGTCGCTAAGGGGTTAATTATTTGTTTTTGGTTTTGGCCAGTTATCAACAACTGATAACTGGCCAAACACCACACCTGAGTAATCTTGAGACTCATAAAACTCCTGTATTATAACATTGGCTTATAAAGCCACCAGAAATAACTAATCTAAAAGTTTCCAAGTGGCACATACTTTCAGTTTTTCTTTAACGATGAATCATCACAGAATAGTTTCTTGACCATTTCTCAGAAATGTGTCCTCAAGTTAATCTCTTACGATAATTGGGAAACTTGAAGACTTCTTTCCTCATTCTCCGAGCTCTATAAATACAGCTGCAGGACAGGCTCCGGTATCATCGCAGGTAAATATATTGCTGGATACTGGAGCAGAGCGACAAGGATGGAGCAGATTCTGGCTCTCGTCGTGATTCTGTCCTGCTTGATGATGTCTACTGCTGTAGAGGTAAGAAAGATTATGCCAGGACTCAACCTTCGGAGCCTTCAATGAGTGTATCATGTCTGGTTAGATGCAATGAGAATCTATGGCTACTTACTGGGATCTTCTCATTTTCTCTCTAAATAGTAATATTTACATGAAATTCAGATTTATTAATGTTCTCTAAATGAAAGTTACCAGTAAGCAGCTCTTCTAGGAAAATCAGACCCGATACCTGGACGAGAGCTGCAAATTGATTTAAAGTTGCATTCATTTGAGACGATGGAACCACCATAAAGGAAACATCATAAATGTTCATTAATGGAATTGTACAATTTTAGCAATGGAATATTTTATTGCTAAAAACTGTATAATTTCTCTTTTTTTTAACATTTACATGCTCTCAGCTTTCAATCATCCAACAATTACTTCCTGAGAATAAAAATCTGTTCTGGTCATGTAATCACACCAGATCTCAAATTTTTCAAGATTTAGTAATTGTGCTGTAAAGCCGACCATACACAACTTAAAGCTTTGTCTCGTTCTATTTTTCTGACTTCCCCATACACATGAACGCTTTTTCAGTGGGGAGAAGGCTGCTGCCAAAGAGCTGTGGAAGTGGCTTATTTAATGGAGAATAAATGTGCCAAGTGTTTCCACATCAATTTTAAACATCATCTATTGGGAGTCAGACAATGCTGATATCAGTGGGTTCAACTAACTTTAGTGGATTGTATATGGGGGCCTTTAAGGGGTTGTCCAGGTGTGAATCCTCACATCGTGTGCAGCGAGGATTCTTTAGTTGAGAATGTGACCTTACGGTAAGGGATATGCATTCTCCTCACCACATTCCAACTAGACATGCTAGGCCTCACTCACTTGCATTGAGCGTGTACACACAGGTCTACTCGTAATGTGACCGGACATATGCAAATTTCAAACTTGGGGTCACATGACTGCTCAGTCTCGCCACCAGCGCCAGAGAATCCTCACAACGTGCACAGAGAGTGATGTGTGTATTCAAAAGTCTGCAGTCACATAGAGCGACTGCAGACTTTCATGAATAACCCAGAAAGACCCTTTAACTTTAAGGAGCCATGCACCCAAGTCTCCATCATGTTACCAGAACAAATCATGATAGCTTCATCTGGTATTACCCACATAGTTTTGTGAGGTGTTTTTATTTATTATTCTATATATTGTTTTTTTGCTACCAAGCATTCATCAGTTATTTCTCTCTATTGTGTAGTCTGCACACTGCAATCTTGAAGGTCAGTGGAAGAATGACCTGGGCTCCAACATGACCATATCTGTGGTCTCCAATAGTGGACTATTTAAAGGGACCTACCTAACAGCTGTATCCGCTACTAATAAGACCATTGTGGAATCACCTCTTATTGGATTTCAGCAACAAAGTGATGCTCCTACATTCGGATTTACTGTCAAGTGGGCATTTACAAGTAAAGTATTTTTTTCTTGAGATTTACATTATAAGCAATGTATGCAAGCCATGCATGATCATCCATCAACATCTGCTGAGATTTCTATTAACAGAGTACAATACACAAATATTGTAAATAGCAAAACAGGAGAAAAAAAATATTTTGAAATTTATGAAAGTTACTTGTATTACTGTTGGTGCAGATTCAATCACAGTGTTCACGGGTCAGTGTTTCATCAGCGAAACGGGACAGCCTATTCTACAAACCACTTGGCTGCTGAGATCAGAAGGTGCTTTTAAAGATAACTGGCAGCAAACAAGGTAAACTAATGTAACATGGTATGCTTAAAAGGAATGTGTCAGTAGGATCAACCCTCCTGGGCCGTCTATATTGGCATGCAGGTCATAGGAAGCTGAATAACATGATGCCTTGATATATGCAGTCTGACGACTTATTCCAGGGATATCCACATTTTTCTTAATATGTAAATGAGTTGTTAAGATCTATGGGCTGGACGTAGATCTCTGATAATCTCCCCCCAGAGTTTATTTTAAATGACTGACAGTCTGCTCTCCTTTTTCTCACACTGGTAATGCCCACTTTCATTTAAAATAAGCTAAGGAGGCAGATTATCAGAGACATCCATGTCTGGCCCATAGATCTTAACAGCTCATTTGCATATAAGATAACCGTGGATTTCTCAGGAATAAGACAGATAAGATACGATCGCACATATCAAGATATCATTTTATTCAGATTACTATGACCTACATGCCCATATAGATGGCCTAGGAGGGTCCATTCTATTTACAGGTGCCCTTTAATTTTATGATTAATAGCCAAAGCATTTTCTTATAATGCACCACTCCTATACACCCTGAGCCTTCCTGTTATTGAAGGATGCCACTCTTCTGTGTGCATGGAAATCGTAAGGTTCTCAAGTATCCACCCCAGTATTCCCGAGAAGCTAAGCTAAATACAAAGGGTAGTATGACACATGCTATAGTTTTATGATTTCCTTAGGATTTGTACAGAATCAAGGCAAACAAAGATAGAAACCTCATGTGCCTTTATTAAAGCCCTTGGTACAAAATAAACACAGCCATGACCAGACGTTAGTTGCCAAAAAAGTTCACTGCCTGGAAATGCAGCAAGGGCTTTGAACACTAAGGGGCTGATTCATCAACGTGTTTATGCCAGTTTAACACTTTGAAAAGTCACAACATTTTTGCATCAAGTTGCAGGGAAAAATGTAAGACTTTTTGCATTTTCACACCAGTTCCAACAGTTCAGCCAAAGAATGGGTGTAATGGAATCTGTCCACCAAATTCATCAAAAGTTAGACCAGAAATGTTACTCCAACCCCAGCATTTCTGGCATCGGTGTACAATGCAAGCCTTAATGAAATGGCCCCTAAGTGTCCCCTTCAAGCAGATGTTTGCTTTGAACAGTAATTTTGAAATTTTGACACCCTGTAACGAGATCCTTTCAGAGCGGCTGACTACCTGACATGGATCATGTCCACCATAGGCCTCAAGAGATCTCAGCATTGCCAGATGTGTCAGCTGTATGGTGGATGCAGTTACACTAGAAGCTCTGAGGTCCTCACACATATGCTGTCATATATAAGGGGTGGTTAGACACTTCCCTTTACCCTTACCATCCTAAGCATTTCTAGAATAAGCACAAAATATGTCATAAGTGCATCAAATACATTGTTATATTAGCAGACAAAGTATTGCTAAAATAAGGGCATTATGTTTTATTTTACATTTTCTCTACATTTTCTTCCAGAGTTGGGAATAACATTTTTCAGCCAATGTAATAACATTCCAACTAAGAGTTCTTGATTGTCAGCCATCAGTCACAGAGATCTGACACACTGCGATTGAACAAGTTGGAATTTACAATGACGGATGAAGAGTTTGTCTGGAGAGCAGGAATGTCCATCAATAAATCAATAAAGCATATTTGTCACATACAATGTAACTTGCTCATGGTGTTTGTATGTTGGATGCATCTATGATACTTGTTACAGTTCTCAGGACAGGCGATTGTAGTTCTGCGTTAATAAAACTAATGATCGTCATCAGCAATTTGAGTATTAGGGGCATTGGCATTTCAGCCTTTCATGGGAATAACTTTGGCCAGGTACTGGCCACAAGAGATGGAGCTGCAGAATCAGCAGAGCGCGGCTGATCTACGAGGTTTCCATACCATCTCCTGTGGTCGGCACATGAAAGGTTGAAATGGGAATACATTTTTGAGGTTTTTTTTTTTATCCATTTTTTATCATTAGATTCGGCAAAAGCGTCAGAACTCTACTAATAAGCTGTTTGACGGTGCAGGAGCACCATGTCCACCTAATTCTTTACCAGTCACAGCACCAAACTTTTAGTTGGGAATGTATTAGATAACAGACCCAAATCACATTCACTTAAATTTTTTTCCCTATTTGATCACTGCATTGAAAAAAACATAATTAAAACATTTGCCCCAACCCCAAAAGTTCTATAGGGGTTTTTACTGCTTTTCACAAGACATTTAAGGCTGACATATTTTTAATAAGGGACTGGGACTCTTCTTTGGGTAAGTCCTCTACACTGGGACAATTAATCTGTACAGAAATTGTTTTTTTCCTCTACGTATTCCACAGATTCCAAAGTTTCCACACACCAGTTCTTATTAGGCATACTATAATCATGGATCAATATCAGATTGGTGGGGGGAGGTTTGATGTTGGCACAGGTTTTTTCTGCTGTTTGCTCATGTAATCAGTGTATGGAGTTGCACAGCACAGAGCTCCATGTAGTATGTAGTGGCCATTATCACGTGCCACACACAATCTCACTCACGTGAGTAGGATCAGAGGTGTGGGTACCCCATCTATATAGGAGAGCCCCTTCTCTGCATACTGTTCTACTCCCTCTTATACTATGGCCTCGATTCATCATTGCCTTTGCACCTGTTTGTCTAGTTTTGGGCTTTTTTTTTTAAATTCTTTGCACCCAATTCATTATTCTATTTGCGCCATTTTTGAAGTGTAGTTTATATTTGCTCTCCTGCTTTTTTGGGGTTTGTTTCTGCTTTGTGGGCAAAGTCTAGCAATTCCAGATATTTAAGCCCAATTCATAAATTTTAAGTTTTTAATAAGTAAGAAAATGTGGGGCAAACAAATTTGATGTGACTTTGGAAGTAAAAAAGAAAAATAGTTCAAGACAGGAGTTTTCTTTTGTTTGTTTTTTTTTACTTTGCGCCAAACTCATGAATCGCATGTGCCATAAGGATGAATTTTTCACCTAAAACAGCAATACCACAAGACAAAAAAATAAATAAAAATAAAACACAAATGATGACTCGGGGCCCAGGTTCCTTATGCAGTACAATGGAAAGGCTGCTTAACACTTCTTTGAGACAACAAGGTCTGTCATTCAAAAAAAAGTAATCCCTAACTTGGTGGGCTATGCCAGAGTCAGTCCTTCAAGGGAGGTCTCTTCTTCCGCTTCAGTAGCAAGTTATCACCACCGATGCCAGCCTTCTAGGATGGGGAGCGGTGTTCCATCAGAAAAGGGCCCAAGGACGCTGGAACCCACAGGAGGCTCTTCTCCCTATCAATCTTCTGGAGATCAGAGCAATCTTCCTGGCCCTTCTACATTGGCAGCCTCTCCTCGTCGGCTAGCCGGTCCGCATTCAGTCGGACAACGCCACAGCTGTGGCATACATAAACCACCAGGGGGGTACACGCAGCAATCAAGTAATGGCAGAAGTGGCCAAGATACTGATGGATTTTTGGTTCTTACCGTAAAATCTCTTTCTTGGAACCTTCATTGGGGGACACGGCACCCTCCCTGTTTAAGTTGTACCGTGTTGGGCTTTGAGCTCCTTGTTGGGTTGGTACATATGTTTAAAGTTCCGTGGCTTCTCTGTTGTGAGTTCATTCTCCCCTTCAGCTTTGATGTCTGATGAACTCCCTCTGCTGGTGAATAGAGGTAGTGAAATTGATTGGGATGGGAAGAACCTGTCATCTGAACAGGCGGAGTGTGATTGGACATCTGGAATTTATGAGTGGATATAAGGCAGCCGACGCCCTGCAGGGCTGCTGGTGATCCTTTCTGCTCTGAGCTCTTGCATCCAGTTTTGTTCCTGTCTACTAAAAGCTAAGTTTTTGCCCTGCTAATATTCCATGAGATTTTGTCTGGTTTCCTTAGTGTTTGTATTCAGCCAGTCCTGGTTGGAACTGGCTGAATTCCATTTTTATCTCTGATCAGTTGATCTCTTTGCTCTGTTTTCAGAATATACCTGAGTGCTGATATAGTGATTTTGAAGTCTAGCGACTTCAGGGCCTTTTTCCCTATCAGACGGTTGGGACATTTTTGGTAGGGTTTTTTGCGGATTGCAGCCAGCATCTTTTCTGTCCTGTCCTATCTAGTTAGTTGGGCCCCATCGTTTGCTCAGCCTGTCTTTCTGTCTGTGCTTGTGTTTTCATCTGTTTTTCACCGACAATACATGTTGGGGGCTGTCTATTGCTTTGGCGTCTGCTCTGGGGCAGTTTAGATTTCCCCTTTCCTACTTTAGGCTTATGTAGTTCTCCGGCTGTGACGAGGGGTCTAGGGCACCGTAGGAACCCCCCACAGCTACTGTTAGTTGTGGTGTATAGGATCAGGGGTCTGCAATCCGATAGCTACCAACCTCTCCGGTTTTCTGGACTTAGCTTGTATTTTTGTTTTCTCCTCCGGTGACTCATTCATAACACTTCTCCTACTGCTTTCTCACCAACTGAGGTACTTGGTATCTGTCGGTGGGTGTATCCTGCCGGGGAGGAGCCAATTTTCTTGTTTTTGCATAGTGTCAGCCTCCTAGCAGCAGCAGCAGCATACACCTATGGTAATCTGTGTCCCTCAATGAAGGCTCCAAGAAAGATTTTACGGTAAGAACCAAAAATCCATCTTTTTACAGGGCTTGTCCACTACTTGAACAACCACTTCTCAATTACTATATACCCCTTAGTAAAATAAAAACATACTACTCGAGGCTGTGTGCCCACGTTGCGTTTTTTTAAGCATTTCCGCAGCGTTTGTGCCGGCTCAGACGCTGCAGAAACGCTTAAAAGAAGCTTCAAATTAAATTGCATGCGTTTTTGGCTTTTTGTGCCAATGCATGCGTTTTAAAAAGCTCAGGAATCGCTTAGCGGCTAAAAACGCAGCATGCTCATTAATTTCCGCATTGCTGAGTGTTTTTAGCATTTTCCAATGTTCGGAAAAAAACGCGTCAAAAACGCGCATCTTTTGTGCAAAAAAACGCAAGAAACGTGCGGAAATAAAACACGCGTTTTCTGGGAAGGGGATCAGTTTCCTGAGCGTTTAAAAACGCTAACTTGGGCACATCGCCTGAAGGTGTCGGGGCTCACTTGACATGGTCTGCAGCCAAACAGCAGCCAGTAATAGGCTGCTTTACTCTCTTCCTTTGGCCAAAAAGGAAGTAAGAGTTGCTGCTGTCTGGCTTCCTCCAGATGGCCGTTACATCTGAAAGAAGATGGAGTGAATCAGCTGCAGGGCTCATGTGCCATTGTTATGGGAGTCCCAGTGCTGTCAACACTGGAGCGGTGCCAGCACCAGGGGTGATTTCCAGGCTGTTGCCTGTTTCCTGAGTGCTTTTCCTATGGTTTTAGCCATCTGTGTTTTTTGTGTGAATATTTTTCCATGGTTTCTGTGACGTCATTTTTTTTATACAATTTTCCTGTTTTTCTTGTTTTTTCTATCAAATTGAATAAAGAAGAAACTGCCTGCATTCCTTTTAACACCAAAACAATGAAAAAATGCTTCAAAAAATCTGCAGGCGTTCTCTGGGAGCATTTCCCATTTGACTTGTAAGGCCGGCGTCTCACTAGCGAGTAAATCAGACGAATGCAATGCGATAAAAAATCGCATTGCATTCGTCCCAATGTTATTCTATGGGGCAGCTCCCATCATCCGATTTTTTTTTTTTTTTGTTGGATCTTTTCTTCGGTCCGAGACAATCGCAGCATGCTGCGATTGTCACCGATTTTCGAATCGGACTCGCCAATGCAAGTCTATGGGTGCGATAAAAAATCGGATTACAAACAGACCACGTGTGACTTGCGAGAAAATCACAAGACTTCTTCAGGTCAACAGGTAATAGTATCAGGCATTGGCAGGAAGCTTTGGCATGCAAATTTCACTTGCACCATAAAAAAAAAAAACAGGAAGAATGCCTCCACGGATTCCTCCAGCATGTCCACACAAGTGAATGTAGAAATGCTGATAGTTCTGGTCCAGGAGAGGCCAGAACTATGAGACCAGACAGATCCCCACTATGCTGACCGGGCACGCAAGGAGGCAGCGTGGAGAAGAATCTGTTCCCAGATGTTCACTGGTTATGCGACCAGACCTCGGGAGGAGCAGGAGCAAATTAGTAAGTTAAATATTCCCCCCAAAATTTAAATGCACTGTAAAAATGTGGACACATAAAAAGGAAAATGTAATATGCTCTATGTAAGTTACAATATGTGGCCTCATATCATTCCGAAATTACTATGCCATTAATGTCTGTATATTATCCCAATCTAAATTACACAGACCAGACTGGTGGCCCCATTAATATTTTCAGACAAATATTGCAATCCTTAGCTAATTGTTCATCCAACAAATGCAGTGCTCTCCTTGTTTTTTGGTCCCTATCTTAGCCAGTATATATCTTGTTTTTTTTTTATTCAAAAAATAATAGATGTTCGCATCCATACATCATTACCACCTGTTTTTCAACATTTTTGTTTAGAGTAGGTTGGTTAGAAGGTCCTTTGTAGTAGACCTGAACCCGTTACTCATTTTTGGAGTATTGGTGTAGAGCCATCAGAAATCGAATTCCTAGAAGATGAAATATGGTTGCCTAAGCATATTAAAACCATTGATAACGTAGCCATATGTGTGGTCTTAAATCCTGTGTTTTGTTTTACATTGTAGTGACTGATGTGATGAGGCGTTGGCGCAGCTGTAGGGACACATATAGGAGGGAGAGACAGCTGAGGGCCCGTAGTGGAGCGGTCGGAACCACCAAGAGGAAATACCTCTACTTCGACCGCCTACATTTCCTTGCTCCTGTGATGGATCTGAGACCGTAAGTGCAGGGTTTAATTTTGTAATTTTTTTTTCAGTGCAAAATATTAATGTTCATTTTTTTTTTTTTTTACATTGTAGGACCGAGTCAAACCTTACAGAGAGGGAGATGGGTTCCGACTCTGAGGTGGTGATAGATCCAGTGTCTGTTGTTGCTGCAGGGTCAGGCCCATCTGCAGAACTTCCCAGAGCCACACCACCACCACCAAGATCACCACCAGAATCTGGTAGCCAGCCAGCACAAAATGATGACCAGGGCAACAGTAGCAGCCCCACCATGCCACTGGATACCTCTCCACAGCCTTCTGCCCTACCACGACGAGGCCGGCGCAGGAGAGGAGAGCAGCTTCGGGAACAAGGAGGCAGGTTGACCGAGGTGTCTTGGACTACTTGTCCACGCTGCTCATGAGGCTTATGGGTGCAGTCTGGCACAGTACTTGAGGGCAATTCCCTGTGGGTACAGGCTGCGTACCAGAGGGTTTCTACAAAATAGTTCTGGATGCCAGCACACCACCCAATAATCCCCGCACTGTGTTTCAATTTTTGGAAAGATGGCAGCTGTCGGTGGAAAATCAAGTAGGCTGGTGGAACTTGAAGTGGCAAGTCAGCCATCGTTGGAACCTCTTCCTCCTCCACCACGGGTGCCAACACCTCCGCCTCAGCCTGCACACATACAGAATGTGGCTCCACATGTCCAATATATGGGCCAGGGCACACATGCACAATATGGCCACTTTAACTAACCCAATGTTGGAAGGTGGCCCCAACATGGGTATGTTAGACATGGCCATATTGGGGGATATGGGCAATTTGGGCAGCCCTACCATCAGGACTACCCCCAGCAATTTCCTAATTACCCCTACCCAAACCCCCAAATTGATCCTGCCAGGATGCAACAGAGCCAACTGGCAGCACACAGGGGGACCGTGATTTGGCCCAGCAACCAAGGCCAAATGTCCAAGCAGGACCCCCACCTTCACCACCCCTAACCTACCATGACTTGTAGGTTTGCCTTTGGTACTCATTATTTTTTTTTTTTTATACAGTATGTATATTTTTTGGTCAGATTTTGACATCATAATGTGCTGCTAACATTATGCCATATGTTACTTATATGGTTATTTTCTTTTGGCATTACCAAAAGAAAAAACAAGTAATAAACTTGTTAAATCACAATGTGTGCTTGTTCATGTTCGGATATGTGCTGTAATGTGTAAGATACATCTAAAACACTAAACTAGTCATAAAAACACACAAAAGGGCAAGCAAAAAATCTTTATGAGAACACAACCAAAACACTACATAGATAAGGCATCATCTTGCCAGGGAGTAGCACCCTGAGATGTAAGAAAATAAGTAGGGAACTAGTGAACACATCACGTACTTTGAGTCCCGAGATTGGACGACAGGGTGGGATTACATGTGTCCTAGGCCTACACACATTGCCAGACTAAACTTCAGCATCATCATGTGAGGTGCAGTCATGAATTCATGTGAAGTTATGTAGGACCACACAGGCTTTAATAACTTTCCTTTATATTAGCTTCACTCAGCTGAATGGCGGACTGTAGGACCCTCCATTTAGCCGAAAGAATACTAAAGGCGCACTCCACCAGTCACTGAGCACGTGATAGATGCAAGTTAATCATTTGACGCCGGTGGTCAAGGTTTCTTCTTGGATATGGCCTCATGATATGTCGGCTCAATTGAAATGCCTCATCTGCTACAAGAACATAAGGCAGCGGTTCAAGATTTGAGTCTGGAAGCTGGCGTGGTGGTGGTAGGTCCAGCTGATTATTACGCAGCCGCCGACCCATAATGGAAGAATTGACTGGAGTCTCCAGTTCTTCCATAGGCCCCAATATCTACAATTATAAACCTGTAGTGACTGTCAATATTGCAGCATCTGGTCCCTTCCAATCCTCAACAACAGCAAAGTGATCATTCAGATCTGGCACAGGATTGCGAGTTATACCTCCTATGCATGCAATTTCTCTCAATCTCTGAACTCCATCTGCAAGAGTCTCCCATCCTGTCTGTGGTATTACTTCCATAGGAGAGTCATACCCTTGTGCCACAGAATCCCTCACCAAATGCAACAAAGAGAAATTCTCTGCAGTGTCCCTTGCACGTCTCATTTTTAGACGTACCATAGGATCAATACAAATACTACAAAGTCTTACTGCCTCAAGACGGTTCAAGAATATAGTATCGGCGCCCTGATCCCATAATCTGAGAATCCATGCTAACAAAGGTTCTCCTGCTTGCTGTGTACCTGGTAGCTAATTCTGCTATTTCTCCGGCTGTATAATTCCTAGTTTCTTCGGTCATTGAAGCTTCTGCTCCTGTAGCTGCGTTTCCTGCATCCATCCTATCTCCACTACGCTGTGTGACTTCTCTCCTAGTTTTAGTAGTCACAATCGGTCTGGCTTGCTTTTCTTCCTCATATGTCTCACTGTTACAGTCATCACATTCTAGCAAATCTGACCATTTCTCATGTGCAATCATGGTTCTAATCTGTGCAGTACAAAAATCTGACACTGGCCACTGTCTCCTTCTGCGCCTATTCTTATTCGCATTTTTCATTACATAAGCTTCAAAATTCCTTTGCACATTGTCATGCTGTTTCATTTGGTTTCTCAAGGCTGATTGCAAGCTAATCCTTTGCTCTAAAACTGTATGCAGCTCTAAACGCAAATTGTCTATCTCCTCCTGTAATCTTTGCAACACTTGCACACAGATCCATCCAACG
Organism: Dendrobates tinctorius; assembly: GCF_039654945.1. Lineage (NCBI taxonomy): Eukaryota > Metazoa > Chordata > Amphibia > Anura > Dendrobatidae > Dendrobates > Dendrobates tinctorius. The sequence continues at coordinate 2,863,736 of NW_027361671.1, read as the reverse complement.
GCTGCTGCAGCTTTCTGCTCTTTTGCACCATACCTTGAGAGATTAAATTTGCCAGCCACATCCTGAGGATTTGATAAGCGCTGACCCTCCATATATTTGTTACATTCCTGTGCCATTGGGGTCCACTTTCCTGGTAACACCCATTCTGGCAAAGATCTGACACTACTCTCAACTGCTTTCCTACTCTTAACAAACTTATTCAATTTTGCAAACATTTTTATTCAAAACAATCCCACTTCTGACACCAATTTGTATTGTAAGGGTTCCAATGGATTGTAATGAATAAGAAAATGCTCACACAAGAATTGAATTTACTAAATTGATTTACTATATAAATGATAAGATTAAAATATAAAACTATAAATACATATGCATTAATCAGAAACAGGCATTATTCATACATTATATTATTCATATAGTCTCATCTCAGTGTCCTCTCTGGTCTGCCACATCTCTTTCTCTGAATCTCTCTCTCCACTAATCAGTACTCTCCTTTTATCCCCCCCAAAAGCATTCAAATGTATCTTCTTTGATCTATCCTTGAATGCTAATGAGAAAGTCCCCTGACCAAATCACATCCTTGGGAATGTTTACACACCCAATCTAATTATGACAACGAAGGTCCTTTGTTGGTAGATAAGTGTAAGCCAGTTATTTGTTCTGCTTGGACAATTTGACCATCTGGTTGAAACAAGTTTCAATGACCTTCTAGGAAGGTTCAAAGAGCTGAATATATATATATATAGTATAACTGATTGAAACTATATCAATAGTTGGTATTAATTAATTGGAGTGTTGAAACCATTAAAAATAAATCATAGTATCCATTCCACCCCTTGGTTTCAATCACTTTAATTAATTAACCTGCCACTAAACTATACCATTTATCATTATTTGCATATATATATATATATATATATATATATATTTATTTATTTATTTATTTATTTGCTACCAATAGAAAACCGCTTGGTAAAAAATAACATCCTGGGCTTAAAACGGAACAAAAACAGCATTGGACCAACAGGTACTGAAATATCAAATGTCTGTAGAAATCTTTCTTCGGATCCTCTTGACCGCAATTTTTAAATGGGTCTCTGTTGCAGGGAAGCACGGGGATTATTATGCCCTCATCACTTTGGGGTGACTTCACTACTTTCCCTGGTTAGCAAAAGAACAGACTCTAGGAGCAATCTGTCCCTGCCCTTCATAACATTAACCCCTCGTTTATCCAAAGCAATGGGTGAGGGGAGTGCAGGTGTCCATGGCTGAGCATAAGAGTACCTTTATCTTCTATTGCTGCTGCTGTTCAGGGCCTTATTCACCCTGATGACGCTTTAGCAGCATCTGGGTTCAGTCTCATCGCTCAATTGGACATCTTCAGTCTACAAGAAAGACAGCCTGCACTGAGGGAAAGTGAAGTTCACAATCATACTTGAAAGTTCCAAAGTCTTGGCAGAGCTAACTCAGTCCAAAGCAACAGTCCAAAATAACTCAGTCCATGATATATTCACAGTCCAAGATAGAATAACTTGTTCAATATAAATCAGTCCTGGTGGCTTGTTTTCCACCCCTTGATCAAATGAATCAAACAAAATTACTGTAAGTATGTTGGTCCAAATTGTGCCCAGAATGACCTTTGAAATTTTCTACTGTAGCAAATATTTCTACTCTAGATAATAATACTACATAAAATATATATCATATGTGTATGGACTTATACACTGATCAAACACATCAAATTCATGTCAATCACATTTGCATAAGAACGATGATCATAATTACCAGTACAATCATGTTCATGGAGATCACAAAATAATGTTATTACTAATCAGAATCAGTACAATTACATGTTAAGGAAAACCGAACTCAAGCCAATTTGCTATTAACCAAATTCTAGCAAATTATTATTTTTACCTAATAATATACACATTAAATCAACACACACTCTGGCTAAACCTAATGCACTCATTCAGTAAGCAGGAGAGATTCTCATTTATATATAGACAAACACACACTTTGGGTACCCACACATTTGCATTGCATGACTCAGGTGTAAGTAAACAAAGCTATATCAAGACATTAACAAACTAGCATTCATTGAAATCATTTAACATATATATTCTGCAAAACCCAATTTGCACGGGAGCTCCCAAAAAATAAAAAATGTTAAAACTCAAAAATAAGTCATAAAATACAATCTTATATTAGGTAGATGGACTCCTTTTTCACTATTGCAGGAATGAACTATTTACTGTGCACTGTATTTACATGTTAATTTAATGGCCAAGATTTCTTCTTTCACTCCTGCAAACAAACAAAAGGTTAATTACACACCCCACCCCCCAATCCAACATGTAGTGGACTGAAAAGAGAAAAAACAATTCCTTTAAAAACCAAGAATGCTAAACACAGTACAATTAAAATTCAGAAAATGTGCTCATAAAAATATACCAAATAAAAAGTAAAAATAAAAATACCACGTGGATTTTTTCTTTGGCTGTGAACCAATTTTAATCAAGGGATATCCATGACAAATACACAAAGCACATACAATGACAATACAACACTTAGTACGAATAAGTCATCTATTTATCTTGTCAACCCCCCAGTATATTATCAGTCATCTAACTTTACGACAGTCTTAAATTCATTGTCTGTACTGTCACTCCCTCTTTTCCTTGTATGTTTCTCACATGGCTCCCACATACAGAATCATCTTATATCTGCTGTGATGTTTTGCCTTTTAAAACATCAAGGTCTATTACAAACCCTCAGGTGAGGAATGCACATTTATGCATCACCAAGACCAAACCCAATTCATCATATATCAGCCAGCGCATACGTCACAGTATGCTCACAGGAGTATTTCTCTAAGAAACTCTAGAATGAAAACAAACATTATTAGACATCAAAAAATGGCAAAACTGTTCAAACAACAATTTTTAGGGATGTTCCACAACTTTTATAATTAGTCCATGAGGGAATCTTGGCAGGGGGTGTAGTATGCCATGGTACTGGAAGAGTGCAAGGGGCGGTTACAGTGGGGACTTTGTATGCCTCCATCAGGTGTCCCACCTCTATCTTTCCAACCCCCTATCTCATTTGTCACCACCCTCTTGGGTCTGGCGAGTTGCAATTTACTTTTTCTCCTCAGACCTTGCCATCTCCTCAACAGGTCACTTGTAGAGATCCCATTTATATCCTGGAATGGAACTCCACTAGCTATCAGGTCACAAAACAACTCCGTCCTGCTCTTTCTAATTTGAGTATCATCCTCTTTTCTCCTTTCTTGATCTACTCTCTTTACTGTACTATTTTTTGATACTTTTGCTCTCTCTAGAGCAGATAGCTGGGAGATTAAATTGCATGCTGTGTAGACATTAGTGGAATTTCCCATAAGTGCACTGAACATAGTGAACAATGGGGCTTTGTATGACGCTGGGGCACCTTCTATGAACTTATTCTTCATCAATTCTGTCAATATTGCAGCATCTGGTCCCTTCCAATCCTCAACAACAGCAAAGTGATCATTCAGATCTGGCACAGGATTGCGAGTTATACCTCCTATGCATGCAATTTCTCTCAATCTCTGAACTCCATCTGCAAGAGTCTCCCATCCTGTCTGTGGTATTACTTCCATAGGAGAGTCATACCCTTGTGCCACAGAATCCCTCACCAAATGCAACAAAGAGAAATTCTCTGCAGTGTCCCTTGCACGTCTCATTTTTAGACGTACCATAGGATCAATACAAATACTACAAAGTCTTACTGCCTCAAGATGGTTCAAGAATATAGTATCGGCTCCCTGATCCCATAATCTGAGAATCCATGCTAACAAAGGTTCTCCTGCTTGCTGTGTACCTGGTAGCTAATTCTGCTATTTCTCCGGCTGTATAATTCCTAGTTTCTTCGGTCATTGAAGCTTCTGCTCCTGTAGCTGCGTTTCCTGCATCCATCCTATCTCCACTACGCTGTGTGACTTCTCTCCTAGTTTTAGTAGTCACAATCGGTCTGGCTTGCTTTTCTTCCTCATATGTCTCACTGTTACAGTCATCACATTCTAGCAAATCTGACCATTTCTCATGTGCAATCATGGTTCTAATCTGTGCAGTACAAAAATCTGACACTGGCCACTGTCTCCTTCTGCGCCTATTCTTATTCACATTTTTCATTACATAAGCTTCAAAATTCCTTTGCACATTGTCATGCTGTTTCATTTGGTTTCTCAAGGCTGATTGCAAGCTAATCCTTTGCTCTAAAACTGTATGCAGCTCTAAACGCAAATTGTCTATCTCCTCCTGTAATCTTTGGAACACTTGCACACAGATCCATCCAACGGCTGCTGCAGCTTTCTGCTCTTTTGCACCATACTTTGAGAGATTAAATTTGCCAGCCACATCCTGAGGATTTGATAAGCGCTGACCCTCCATATATTTGTTACATTCCTGTGCCATTGGGGTCCACTTTCCTGGTAACACCCATTCTGGCAAAGATCTGACACTACTCTCAACTGCTTTCCTACTCTTAACAAACTTATTCAATTTTGCAAACATTTTTATTCAAAACAATCCCACTTCTGACACCAATTTGTATTGTAAGGGTTCCAATGGATTGTAATGAATAAGAAAATGCTCACACAAGAATTGAATTTACTAAATTGATTTACTATATAAATGATAAGATTAAAATATAAAACTATAAATACATATGCATTAATCAGAAACAGGCATTATTCATACATTACATTATTCAGATAGTCTCATCTCAGTGTCCTCTCTGGTCTGTCACATCTCTTTCTCTGAATCTCTCTCTTCACTAATCAGTACTCTCCTTTTATCCCCCCCAAAAGCATTCAAATGTATCTTCTTTGATCTATCCTTGAATGCTAATGAGAAAGTCCCCTGACCAAATCACATCCTTGGGAATGTTTACACACCCAATCTAATTATGACAACGAAGGTCCTTTGTTGGTAGATAAGTGTAAGCCAGTTATTTGTTCTGCTTGGACAATTTGACCATCTGGTTGAAACAAGTTTCAATGACCTTCTAGGAAGGTTCAAAGAGCTGAATATATATATATATATATATATATATATATATATATTTTATAACTGATTGAAACTATATCAATAGTTGGTATTAATTAATTGGAGTGTTGAGACCATTAAAAATAAATCATAGCATACAGATGCGCGCTAGGCAGTCTCCGCTAAACTAAAGACGGTAAGGTGAGACAAACAGGGGAACACTTAGCTGAATAGCCAGATACAGATACCAGAAAAGCGATTCCAGACACCAACCAAACTGGAGCACTCTGAGACGGTCCAACACTCTAGCAAGCAGAAGTGGAAATTAAGCTATTACCCGCACTGGGTCACAGCTGAGCCACTAACTAAATAGATCCAAACTTCTCAGGGCAGGAGGAGGTCGACGCTGAGTCCTAGAGGCAGATGGTTCAGGGAGCAGTCTGTATGGACAGGCGCTCAGACCTTCTGAGGCCTGACGCAGGATGATAGCCTGTCACCTCCGAAGCGCTCGTGACAGTACCCCCCTCCTACGAGCGGCCTCCGGACACTCAGGACCCGGTTTCTCAGGATGTGAGGTATGGAATGCCCTAATTAACCTGGGGGCATTCACCTCTGACGCTGACATCCACGTTCTTTCCTCTGGACCATAACCCCTCCAGTTCACCAGGTACTGCAAGGAACAAAAAAGGAGACGAGAATCAACAATCCTCGAAATCTCACACTCCAAATTGCCATCTACCAAAATTGGGGGGGGGGGGGCGCGGTGGGGAGGAGGACTCACTGGGGTTCACACATTTCTTAAGAAGAGATGTGTAAAACCGGTTTAACATGCCCCTGATGTGTCTCAAGATCCGGCGAATAAATCAAAATGTCATCTAAATAGACCACCACAAACCTGCCCACCAAGTGATGAAATATGTTGTTGATGAAGTGCTGGAAAACAGCAGGGGCAGTAGTGAGACCAAATGGCATAACTAGGCTCTCAAAATTCCCCTCAGGGGTGTTGAAGGCAGTTTTCCATTCGTCCCCCTCTCTGATCCTAACCAGATTGTAAGCCCCCCTTAAGTCCAACTTGGAGAACACTTTAGCTCCCACCACCTGACTGAACAAAGCTGGAATCAGAGGCAGAGGGTATGGGTCTCGGATGGTGATTTAATTCCCAGAAATCTACACAGGGACGTAAGCCACCATCCTTCTTCTTCACAAAGAAGAACCCCGCCGCAACGGGTGAAGATGAGGGTCTGATGTGTCCCTTCTTCAGACTTTCTGCAATGAACTCCTTCATAGCCTGTCTCTCAGGGCCAGAAAGATTATACAGTCTGGATTTGGGCAGTTTAGCTCCAGGGATCAGGTTAATGGGACAATCGTATGCACGATGCGGGGGTAGTTCCTGACTCCCCCTCTCCAAAACGACATCCTCAAAGCCCTTCAGAAATCCAGGCAAGACTTCAGCAGAGACTGCAGAGAGGGAAACATTCAGACTGTTCTCCTGACAGTAATCTCCCCATTCAATGATTTCCCTGGCTTGCCAATCCACCACTGGATTATGTCTGACCAGCCAGGGTAGGCCCAACACAATTGGAGTGGGGAGCCCCTCTAAAACATAGCATGGAATTATTTCAGAATGAGTCAGCCCCACCCTCAGTTTTATATTATCAACAATTTGTGTGAGAGTCTTCTGTGCAAGTGGAGCTGAATCAATGGCGAAAATGGGAATAGGCTTAGCTAATGTGCAGCAAGCAAGACCATGAGTTCTCACAAACTCGGTGTCCACCATACTGACTCCAGCTCCACTGTCAACAAACACAGAAATGTTCTCGGCCTTGCTCTCTAGCACCACCTCTGCTGACAGGACAAATCAGGAACTGCGAGCAAAAGAAAAATGCACGACCTGCTTATCTAACCCCAGACCACCAAGGGTTAACCGAGTACCCTTTTGCCTTGGTACCAAAGGGCAGGCTCCAATAAAATGACCCTTTTTACCGCAGAAAAAATAAACCCCTTTTTTCTTGCGACTCTCAGCGGAGAAGTACGGGGTGGCGGCCCCTCCTAACTGCAAGGGTTCTACCTCCTCCCCCAACACAGTTCACCACCAGGCTGATCCCCGGACACATGGGAATGACTCCCACCAGAGGGACCTGGAGAAAGTGGTCTTAAACACCGATCCCGAAGGCGTCTATCCACACGTATAGCAAGCGAAATAGCTGCCTCCAATGGCACAGGAGCCTCATACATAGCCAGAACACCTTTTAGTTTTTCAGAAAGATCCTCACAAAATTGGCTCTTAAGAGTCGCATCATTCCATTTTGTGTCCGTTCGCCACCTACGGAATTCAGAGCTATATGACTCTACTGACCGGTTCCCCTGCAGGATGCGGCGAAGTCTAGACTCCGCCAGGGTAACTCGGTCAGGGTCGTCATAAATGAGGGCCGGGCCCCAAGAAATCCCTCCACAGACTGAAGACAAACAGAGTCCTGTGGTAAGAAACATGCCCAGGATTGTGGATCTCCCTGCAATAAAGAAATCACAATCCCTACTTTTTGCTCTTCACTGCCAGATGAGTAGGGACGAAGTTTGAAATACAATTTGCAGGCCTCTTTAAACACAAAAAACTTGTCCCTGCCTCCTGAAAATCTGTCAGGGATAGCAATCTTAGGTTCAGGCCGACCCGGCCCAGCAGCAGAGGCCCCAACACAGGCCACCTGCAGCTGCTGCTGCAGAACCGATGGAGATCAGTCACTTCCAGAGACAGACAGCGTAGTTGCTCAGCCAACTCAGTGACTGCATCAATCTCCAAAGGGAGAGAGAGAAAAAGAAAACCCAATAAAAAACCCCACAAAACTAACAAAACACATGCACAAATGAACCACGTATCAGTTTTTTTTCTCTAAACAGTGCGGCGGGTAATGATGTCACGCATGGTGAGGGAAAACCAAGTGTGACATAAAGGGAAATGGGGAAGGGGGCCCAGACACTAAGGAAGGGATTTGGAGACCCCAAGGCTAGGTCTAATCTCTCCCTAGAACTCCTACCGAGTCCCTATATTGGTTCCTCACCAATCACCGAGCCGAAACCTGAGGCCCTGAATCTCCCTGGGGCCTAGTCCTGAATAGGAATGGGAGGGAGATGCGCACTAGGCAGTCTCCGCTATTCTAAAGACGGTAAGATGAGACAAACAGGGGAACACTTAGCTGAATAGCCAGATATGGATACCAGAAGAGCGATTCCAGACACGAAACTGGAGCACTCTGAGAAGGTCCAACACTCTAGCAAGCAGAAGTGGAAATGAAACTATTACCCGCACTGGGTCACAGCTGAGCCACTAACTAAAGAGATCCAAAATTCCCAGGGCAGGAGGAGGTCGACGCTGGGTCCTAGAGGCAGATGGTTCAGGGAACAGTCTGTATGGACAGGTGCTCAGACCATCTGAGGCATGACACAGGATGATAGCCTGTCACCTCCAAAGCGCTCGTGACACATTCTTCCTGGAAATATCTACCTTCCGAATGGCCGCCCCAGCTTAGCTGACTTGCGTCGGTGGTGATCACGATGCAAGGGGAGAAAATCCAGGGAACTCCCACCTGGAGGTTTTCTGTAGTGGTCCACAAGCATAGAAATTTCTTCACCGAGAGAGATAGAGGTATCAGTGTCCAGCGACAGTTGACGTTTGTCCCAGGCAGATAGAACTGTGCCCTAGAGCATTCGTGAGTGGAACTGACTTCACCGTACGCATGGGATACAAGAGGTCATCAGTCCCAGGATTCTCATTGCTTCTCTGATGGAGCAGCGGCTTCCTGTAATTTGGTGGATTATTTCCATCATGGCGCTCTGCTTCTCTTCTGGTGAAAAAGATGTTCTTAGTTGGGAGTCTAGCAGAACCCCTAGAAATCGCTTTCTTGATTCTGGAACAAGATCTGACTTTTCCCATTTCATGACCCATCCCAGCCTCTGAAGGGTGGAAATTGAGGTCTGGCAGTGCTCCTTGAGCTGTTCTTCAGAGCTGGCTATCAGGTAGTTGTCTAGGCAGGGGACTATAATGATGTCCCGTTTCCTTAGATAGGTGACTAACTTTGCCACAAGCTTGGTGAACACTCTGGGTGCTGAAGCTAGGCCAAAGAAAAGACAACAGAACGGGTAGTGACAGATTCTCCCCTGGACCCTCAGAGCAAACCTTAGGTTATCTCTGGAATGAAGCATGGACAAGAACGTGATAGTATGCGTTTTTTAAGTCTAGGGTACACATCACCGCATTACTGTCTATAAGCGGAATCATATATCTAATGGATTCCATCTTGAATTTCTTGTAATTTATCCAGTGATTCAGGGGCTTTAAATTTATTATTGTCCTGTTTTCTCCTCAGGGTTTCTTTACCAAGAAGAGATTGGATTAATGGCCCTTGCATTTTTCCTGCTCGGGGACCAGGACTACCGCTCTGATCTTTAAGACATCCTGAACATCTGTCCACATGGGGGAAGCAGCTGACTGCAGGCGGGAGTTTGTTATTATGAACCTCTTTGAGGAGAGATGGGTAAACTGTATTTTGTAACTGCAGGAGACTATCCCCAAAATCCACTGATTTTCTTTTCAAACATTTTTATTGAATTTTAGTAAAAATATAGGGTTGAAAGGGAGGGGAGAGGAAGGGAATTAACACTAAGGGAAAGGGATGGGAACGGAAAGAGAAGGGAATAATAACTAGAGAACTCAAGTCCATTTTAAAATACCTTACAAATACACAGCTAATCAATTAAATAGAATAACAAGACATCATACAATGTTTGTGCAGACAAAGCCAAGCGAGCAAATTCAAACTATTATAAAAAAATAGCTAAGTATTACAAAATTTAGCATTCCACACTTTCCATTTCACAGTGTATCTAGTCATGCCATCATTAATCAGAGCAAACCTCTTTTCTAGGAAACTATGCTGGTGAACCTTATCAGAGGTCTTTGATCTTTGTACAACCTCAAAATAAGGGAAAAAAGTTTCCTTGTTGTCCACAGTTTCTCCAACAAAGAGGGGAATGTTCCTTATTTATATGGGCCAATCTAATAGGCGTGAGATACCACCTGGTTAAGATCTTAAAATATGACTCGTGAAGCGCCTTTGAGATACCAGATCGGTAAGTGGACCTAATAGCGCTGTCCCACTGTTCATTCTCCATAACTATATTCAAGTCAGACTCCCATCTCCTCATGTACACGTTTTTCGGGCTGACCACATCTCCATTAAAATAGTTGTATATATTTCTCAGACTCTAGGCAGTTTTGTTGTTTGTATTAAAAACACATGTGACATGCACAAATGTGAACAAGTCTGTTAGAGAATGTTCACACCACCCACTGATAGAAACACAAACAAAAAGCACAGAATGGCAATTGTGCAGAAATACCTTGCAGTAAAACACATAACAGTAGTCAGCAAGTGCTGATAAAAAGATAACAAATAGAGGGTATTTAGTCGATACTTCTTTTGCAAAAAATATATGCCAAGCTGCTCCACCTCGTTAAGGTAACCCCTATTGAAGCAGTTCCTATCTAATGTATTTAAAACCTGAACATATGAACAGTGTCTAAATGAGCAGGAATAAGACAGGCGCTTTCTAGTATGGGCACGTGGTGTAAGACAGCTCCTTTTGTGCATGTCACACAAGAGAGGGGTGGGGTCTCTCAAATCATGCATAAGCACGAAAAAAACTGGATTAAAAACACATGTGACATGCAGAAATGTGAACAAGTCTGTTAGAGAATGTTCACACCACCCACTGATAGAAACACAAACAAAAAGCACAGAATGACAATTGTGCAGAAATACCTTGCAGTAAAACACATAACAGTAGTCCGCAAGTGCTGATAAAAAGATAACAAATACAGGGTATTTAGTCAATACGTTTTTTTGCATGGCATATATTTTTTTGCAAAAAAACATAACGACTAAATACCCTGTATTTAGGGAGAGCCCTAAAAACATAAAGAACCTTCGGCAAAATAGTTGTTTTAACCATTAATATTCTTCCAAAGAGAGGTCTATTTTAGCGTAAAAGGAAACAGCGAGAGAGATAGACTCAAAAATATCTTTCAAGTTGGTTTTGACAGTATACAATATATTGTTTGAGATGGTTATCCCCAAGTATGTTATCCCCCTTTCTTCCCAGGTAAACTCATACTGTTTCTTCAGTTCCTCAATCTTCATGCTGCTAATATTAAAAGTCAGATATTTAGATTTGTGATTGCTAATTTTGAAATAGGAGGCCTTAGTAAAGAGCTCCAGTTCCAAGGACAATGCAGCCATACATTTATTAGGATTGAGTAGCGTCAGAAGCAGGTCATCTGCAAACAGTCCAAGTTTATATTCTAGAAGTGAGGAGGCAAATACGTTTATATCAGAGTTAGATCTTATTCTCTCGGCCAAAGGCTCAATAGCAAGGACGAACAAGAGAGGTGACAGTGGGCATCCCTGCCTTGTTCTGTTAAAGATGGAAAATTTCTCTGATAAGGAGTTGTTAGCATATATTCTTGCACTGGGCGCCGAATATAATGCAAATATTGTAGACAGGAATCTCTGATCGAAACCGAATTTCTCAAGAGCAGCTTTGAGATAGGCCCAGTTCAACCTGTCAAAAGCTTTTTCGGCGTCCAGTGTCAGAAAAACCGCTTGTGAACCAGAAAGCTCAATCTTGTTCATTAGATTTATTACTCTCCTTGTTCCGTCCAATGCCTGACGTTCCTCCGTAAAACCGATCTGATCGTCCAAAAGCAAAGATGGCAAAATACCTTTTAGTCGATCTGCTAAAATTTTGGAATAAATTTTTATGTCACTGTTAATCAACGATATTGGCCTATAGCTCTGAATCCTCTCGGGGTCTCCCCCCCTTTTGGGATCATAATTATAGTCGCTTCCAACATTTCTTTTGGGAACGAGCCCCAAGAGGAAGCAGCACCAAAGACCGAAACCAAGTGGGGAGAAAGAATTTCCGCAAATGACCTAAAGTATTCATTGGAAAAACCATCAGGGCCTGGAGATTTTTGAATTTGAGTTTATGTATGGTATCTCCTTCTTGCCAAAAGAGCCATTAATAAAATCTAAATCTGTGGAGGTAATTTTAGGGAGATTAATGCTAGATAAGATTGCATTGATAGAGCCTGAATCAACATTAGGAGTATTAGGGTCTTCTTTAAGGTTATATAGATTCCGGAAAAAATCTGCAAAGGAACCAACTATGTCCTTAAGGGCCCGTTACATAGTGATATCGCTAGCAATATCGCTGTAACGTCACTGATTTTGTGACGCAGCAGCGATATTGCTAGCGATCTCGCTACATGTGATACTTAACTCCCCCGCTGATTATCGCTGATCACGCGAGAACGTCCTGGACCATTTCTCGTCGGGCGCTTCCTGCTGGGCTTCCTGTGGCGCCAACGAGCGACGCGTGGACACGGGCGGGAGGACGTCAGGATCACCGCGTCTGACAGGTAAGTAGCGACCCCCGACCGCTGCTATGTCGCTGGTGAGATCTGCCTATTTGGCAGCTCACTAGCGACCACTTAGCGATGCACCAGCGATCCATATCATTGTCGGGATCGCTGGTGCATCGCTAAGTGTAACGGTACCCTTAGGGTGTACAAGAGTTTTGCCTGCAGGTGTAATCATTTTATTGATTCTCCTGTTGATTCTCTCCTTTTTAAGTTTCGTCATCTTATATCTTGTTGGTTTATTAATAGACGTATAAGACTTAAATTTGGAAGCCCTAATGATAGAATCATATTCAAGAAAAATTTCTGACCTCAGTCTTTGTCAGAGTCTCATAATTTCCACCTGAATCGCAGAAGATGGAGTTGGTAGTCTGCACTGCTGTTCCTCCTCATTATAAATTTGAGCCTGTAGATTCAAGATATTTTCTCTATTCTTTTTCTTGTGCCTGGAAGCAATCTGGAAAAGGCCACCCCTAACAACTGCTTTATGCGCATTCCACAGTGTAAATGCGTCTATCTCAGGAGAAGTGTTTTCCCTAAAGTAATTATTTATCAAATTCTCAATCTCCTGTCTATATTCCAGTATTTTAAACAAAGTTGGGTTGCATTTCCAAAGATATGTATAGACGATAGAAATGTGAAATTTGCTCCAAATAAAATAAAAACTCTCCCAGTTTATACCTATTCAGTGCAGTTCGATGTGGGCTCCATCTGTTGCCCTACACACATCCAAACGATAGTGAAGAAGTTCTTGCCACACACGGGTAAGGACATCTGGTGTAAAAGTGAATAACATCTGTGATTCTTTGTTTATATGGTGTTGAGTCATCATCCACGCATGTGCACATGCTGCCACATCATCCTACAGAAACTGGGAGGGTTTTCCTTTTATTTGGTGTAGATTTCACATTTCTATTATCTTTTGCTGCTTTCCTGTGACTGGTCAAAAGTGCACCATGACTTTATGGACACTACATGCATTACTGTGTAATAACTTGCTGTGCATACGTTCAGGCTTTTGAATGTCTTAGTCACTTCAAACTTCTTAAAACACGAAACGGTATAAAGAAGAGACCTGACCATTCTTTTGGCATTTTTCGCACAGAAGACGCTCTGCACTTTAGACGGGAGTCACACACAACGATAAAAAAATTGGTCCGATTTTGACGGTCCGAAATCGCACAAAGGTTTCTTGACCAGTGATCCATCTGTCATCCGAATTTCCTGCGATGATCTGATTTTATTCGCATCTAAGCATCCGTTTGACATCTGCCTGGCGATATTTTCTCGGAGGCTTGCAAAATGGACAAATAACGGTTTTTAGGCCTGAAATTAATTTAAATCATCATCCCGCCCTATATTTATGGGCTCTCCAATAGGTGTGAGCCTGCTACCTTTGCCATAGAGTCAGTGCTTGGATTTGGTTATCTCTGCTTTGTACTAAACATGACAGACAGGCTGACTTTTCACACCACTGAGCGTGTTCTTTTCTATTGGGTTATATCCTGATGTTTTGGTGAGCCATACCCTGTGATTGTCGGTCCGAGGAGGCGTAGACGAATGTGGGTCTATCCGCTTTTGTTGTGCAGGATATCTAAAGGCCTTTTCCACCATCTCTATACATGTCTGCGTAGCCATCTGGAGTTCTTTCAATATTGTCGGATGAGCCTTGCTACCTTTGATCATTTGCTGGAGATTGTGCGCCCTGGGATCACGTTTCAGGACACAAGGATGAGCAAAGCAATTTCTGCAGAGGAGTGGCTTCTCCTCACCTTACGGTATGTCTTAAAGCAATATGTTGATGATGTGTGAAGCAGCATATTTCATTTCCAGACCTTGAATCTTATAGAATTTTGGCATGTAATATATATTTACAAGCACATTTCCCAAGATACATTATATGCTTGTGTATTACTGAACCAAGTCATGGCATATAATTTAATGTTGACCATGCACACTTTAGAATTGATAGACTATAAATTTGATTTAAGCTTTATCTGTTGTTTTTTGGGCTGTGTACTCATGTGTATATTTTTTTTTTTTAGCTTCCTTTCAACTGGCCTTTCATATGCTGGTCTGCATTTAGAATTTTTAATCGGGAAATCAACAATCTCTGGCATTGTTCGGTCTACATGCTCAGAAATCTGGTTCAGACTCCATCATGTGGTAATGCCGGAGCCCAAAATGGCAGACTGGTTGCGTATCTCCCGTGGATTTGAGGCCACGTACCAGTTTCCACAATGTATTGGAGCCCTAGATGGGAAGCACATCCGTGTGCGTAAGCTGCCGAACTGAGGGTCCTAATTCTATAATTATAAACAATATTTTTCTGTAGTATTGTTGGCCCTGGTCGACACTCACTACAGGTTTATAATTGTAGATATTGGGGCCTATGGAAGAACTGGAGACTCCAGTCAATTCTTCCATTATGGGTCGGCGGCTGCGTAATAATCAGCTGGACCTACCACCGCCACGCCAGCTTCCAGACTCAAATCTTGAACCGCTGCCTTATGTTATTGTAGCAGATGAGGCATTTCAATTGAGCCGACATATTATGAGGCCATATCCAAGAAGAAACCATGACCACCGGCGTCAAATGATTAACTTGCGTCTATCACGTGCTCAGCGACTGGTGGAGTGCGCCTTTGGTATTCTTTCGGCTAAATGGAGGGTCCTACAGTCCGCCATTCAGCTGAGTGAAGCTAATATAAAGGAAAGTTATTAAAGCCTGTGTGGTCCTACATAACTTCACATGAATTCATGACTGCCCCTCACATGATGATGCTGAAGTTTAGTCTGGCAATGTGTGTAGGCCTAGGACACATGTAATCTCACCCCGTCGTCCAATCTCAGGACTCAAAGTACGTGATGTGTTCACTAGTTCCCTACTTATTTTCTTACACCTCAGGGTGCTACTCCCTGGCAAGATGATGCCTTATCTATGTAGTGTTTTGGTTGTGTTGTGTTCTCATAAAGATTTTTTGCTTGCCCTTTTGTGTGTTTTTATGACTAGTTTAGTGTTTTAGATGTATCTTACACATTACAGCACATATCCGAACATGAACAAGCACACATTGTGAATTAACAAGTTTATTACTTGTTTTTTCTTTTGGTAATGCCAAAAGAAAATAACCATATAAGTAACATATGGCATAATGTTAGCAGCACATTATGATGTGAAAATCTGACCAAAAATTATACATACTGTATAAAAAAAAAAAAATGAGTACCAAAGGCAAACCTACAAGTCATGGTAGGTTAGGGGTGGTGAAGGTGGGGGTCCTGCTTGGACATTTGGCCTTGGTTGCTGGGCCAAATCACAGTCCCCCTGTGTGCTGCCATTTGGCTCTGTTGCATCCTGGCAGGATCAATTTGGGGGTTTGGGTAGGGATAATTAGGAAATTGCTGGGGGTAGTCCTGATGGTAGGGCTGCCCAAATTGCCCATATCCCCCAATATGGCCATGTCTAACATACCCATGTTGGGGCCTCCCTCCAACATTGGGTTAGTTAAAGTGGCTATATTGTGCATGTGTGCCCTGTCCCATATATTGGACATGTGGAGCCACATTCTGTATGTGTGCAGGCTGAGGCGTTGGCACCCGTGGTGGAGGAGGAGGAGGAAGAGGTTCCAACGATGGTGGACTTGCCACTTCAAGTTCAACCAGCCTATTTGATTTTCCACCGACAGCTGCCATCTTTCCAAAAATTGAAACAGTGCAGGGATTATTGGGTGGTGTGCTGGCATCCAGAACTATTTTGTAGAAACCCTCTGGTACGCAGCCTGTACCCACAGGGAATTGCCCTCAAGTACTGTGCCAGACTGCACCCATAAGCCTACTTCCCATCATCATGAGCAGCGTGGACAAGTAGTCCAAGACACCTCGGTCAACCTGCCTCCTTGTTCCCGAAGCTGCTCTCCTCTCCTGCGCCGGCCTCGTCGTGTTAGGGCAGAAGGCTGTGGAGAGGTATCCAGTGGCATAGTGGGGCTGCTACTGTTGCCCTGGTCATCATTTTGTGCTGGCTACCAGATTCTGGTGGTGATCTTGGTGGTGGTGGTGTGGCTCTGGGAAGTTCTGCAGATGGGCCTGACCCTGCAGCAACAGACACTGGATTTATCACCACCTCAGAGTCGGAACCCATCTCCCTCTCTGTAAGGTTTGACTCGGTCCTACAATGTAAAAAAAAAAAAAAAAAATGAACATTAATATTTTGAAAAAATTAAACCCTGCACTTACGGTCTCAGATCCATCACAGGAGCAAGGAAATGTAGGCGGTCGAAGTAGAGGTATTTCCTCTTGGTGGTTCCGACCGCTCCACTACGGGCCCTCAGCTGTCTCTCCCTCCTATATGTGTCCCTATAGCTGCGCCAACTCCTCATCACATCAGTCACTACAATGTAAAACAAAACACAGGATTTAAGACCACACATATGGCTACGTTATGAACGGTTTTAATATGCTTAGGCAACCATATTTAATCTTCTAGGAATTCGATTTCTGATGGCTCTACACCAATACTCCAAAAATGAGTAACGGGTTCAGGTCTACTACAAAGGACCTTCTAACCAACCTACTCTAAACAAAAATGTTGAAAAACATGTGGTAATGATGTATGGATTCGAACATCTATTATTTTTTGAATAAAAAAAAACAAGATATATACTGGCTAAGATAGGGACCAAAAAACAAGGAGAGCACTGCATTTGTTGGATGAACAATTAGCTAAGGATTGCAATATTTGTCTGAAAATATTAATGGGGCCACCAGTCAGGTATGTGTAATTTAGATTGGGATAATATGCAGACATTAATGGCGTAGTAATTTCGGAATGATATGAGGCCACATATTGTAACTTACATAGAGCATATTACATTTTCCTTTTTATGTGTCCACTTTTTACAGTGCATTTAAATTTTGGGGGGAATATTTAACTTACTAATTTGCTCCTGCTCCTCCCGAGGTCTGGTCGCATAACCAGTGAACATCTGGGAACAGATTCTTCTCCACGCTGCCTCCTTGCGTGCCCGGTCAGCATAGTGGGGATCTCTCTGGTCTCATAGTTTTGGCCTCTCCTGGACCAGAACTATCAGCATTTCTACATTCACTTGTGTGGACATGCTGGAGGAATCCGTGGAGGCATTCTTCCTGTTTTTTGTTTTTTTTTATGGTGCAAGTGAAATTTGCATGCCAAAGCTTCCTGCCAATGCCTGATACTATTTCCTGTTGACCTGAAGAAGTCTTGTGATTTTCTCGCAAGTGACACGTGGTCTGTCTGTAATCCGATTTTTTATCGCACCCATAGACATTGGCGAGTCTGATTCGAAGACCGGTGACAATCGCAGCATGCTGCGATTGTCTCGGTCCGAGGAAAAGATCCGACAAGAAGAAGAAAAAAAAAAAAAAAAAAAATCGGATGATGGGAGCTGCCCCATAGAATAACATTGGGACAAATGCAATGCGATTTTTTATCGCATTGCATTCGTCCGATTTAATCGCTAGTGAGACGCCGGCCTTACAAGTCAAATGGGAAATGCTCCCAGAAAACGCCTGCAGAATTTTTGAAGCATTTTTTCATTGTTTTGGTGTTAAAAGGAATGCAGGCAGTTTCTTCTTTATTCAATTTGATAGAAAAAAAAACAAAAAAAAACAGGAAAATTGTATAAAAAAAAAATGACGTCACAGAAACCATGGAAAAATATTCACACAAAAACCACAGATGGCTAAAACCATAGGAAAAGCACTCAGGAAACAGACAACATCCTGGAAATCACCCCTGGTGCTGGCACCGCTCCAGTGTTGACAGCACTGGGTCTCCCATAACAATGGCACATGAGCCCTGCAGCTGATTCACTCCATCTTCTTTCAGATGTAACGGCCATCTGGAGGAAGCCAGACAGCAGCAACTCTTACTTCCTTTTTGGCCAAAGGAAGAGAGTAAAGCAGCCTATTACTGGCTGCTGTTTGGCTGCAGACCATGTCAAGTGAGCCCCGACACCTTCAGGCGATGTGCCCAAGTTAGCGTTTTTAAACGCTCAGGAAACTGATCCCCTTCCCAGAAAACGCGTGTTTTATTTCCGCACGTTTCTTGCGTTTTTTGCACAAAAGATGCGCGTTTTTGACGCGTTTTTTTCCGAACATTGGAAAATGCTAAAAACACTCAGCAATGCGGAAATTAATGAGCATGCTGCGTTTTTAGCCACTAAGCGATTCCTGAGCGTTTTAAAACGCATGCATTGGCACAAAAAGCCAAACACGCATGCAATTTAATTTGAAGCTTCTTTTAAGCGTTTCTGCAGCGTCTGAGCCGGCACAAACGCTGCAGAAATGCTTAAAAAAAACGCAACGTGGGCACACAGCCTCGAGTAGTATGTTTTTATTTTACTAAGGGGTATATAGTAATTGAGAAGTGGTTGTTCAAGTAGTGGACAAGCCCTGTAAAAAGATGGATTTTTGGTTCTTACAGTAAAATCTTTCTTGGAGCCTTCATTGGGGGACACAGATTACCATAGGTGTATGCTGCTGCTGCTAGGAGGCTGACACTATGCAAAAACAAGAAAATTGGCTCCTCCCCGGCAGGATACACCCACCGACAGATACCAAGTACCTCAGTTGGTGAGAAAGCAGTAGGAGAAGTGTTATGAATGAGTCACCGGAGGAGAAAACAAAAATACAAGCTAAGTCCAGAAAACCGGAGAGGTTGGTAGCTATCGGATTGCAGACCCCTGATCCTATACACCACAACTAACAGTAGCTGTGGGGGGTTCCTACGGTGCCCTAGACCCCTCGTTACAGCCGGAGAACTACATAAGCCTAAAGTAGGAAAGGGGAAATCTAAACTGCCCCAGAGCAGACGCCAAAGCAATAGACAGCCCCCAACATGTATTGTCGGTGAAAAACAGATGAAAACACAAGCACAGACAGAAAGACAGGCTGAGCAAACGATGGGGCCCAACTAACTAGATAGGACAGAAAAGATGCTGGCTGCAATCCGCAAAAAACCCTACCAAAAATGTCCCAACCGTCTGATAGGGAAAAAGGCCCTGAAGTCGCTAGACTTCAAAATCACTATATCAGCACTCAGGTATATTCTGAAAACAGAGCAAAGAGATCAACTGATCAGAGACAAAAATGGAATTCAGCCAGTCCCAACCAGGACTGGCTGAATACAAACACTAAGGAAACCAGACAAAATCTCATGGAATATTAGCAGGGCAAAAACTTAGCTTTTAGTAGACAGGAACAAAACTGGATGCAAGAGCTCAGAGCAGAAAGGATCACCAGCAGCCCTGCAGGGCGTCGGCTGCCTTATATCCACTCAGAAATTCCAGATGTCCAATCACACTCCGCCTGTTCAGATGACAGGTTCTTCCCATCCCAATCAATTTCACTACCTCTCTTCACCAGCAGAGGGAGTTCATCAGACATCAAAGCTGAAGGGGAGAATGAACTCACAACAGAGAAGCCACGGAACTTTAAACATATGTACCAACCCAACAAGGAGCTCAAAGCCCAACACGGTACAACTTAAACAGGGAGGGTGCCGTGTCCCCCAATGAAGGTTCCAAGAAAGAGATTTTACGGTAAGAACCAAAAATCCATCAGTATCTTGGCCACTTCTGCCATTACTTGATTGCTGCGTGTGCCCCCCTGGTGGTTTATGTATGCCACAGCCTTGGCGTTGTCCGACTGAATGCGGACCGGCTTGCCGACGAGGAGAGGCTGCCAATGTAGAAGGGCCAGGAAGATTGCTCTGATCTCCAGAAGATTGATAGGGAGAAGAGCCTCCTGTGGGTTCCAGCGTCCTTGGGCCCTTTTCTGATGGAACACCGCTCCCCATCCTAGAAGGCTGGCATCGGTGGTGATAACTTGCTACTGAAGCGGAAGAAGAGACCTCCCTTGAAGGACTGACTATGGCATAGCCCACCAAGTCAGGGATTGCCTCACTCTGAGAGGGAGGAGAATGGGGCGGTCCAAAGACCGCGTGGTCTTGTCCCAGGCTGAAAGAGCCAGGTGGAGGGGGCGAAGATGAAATTGTGCGAAGGGCACTGCTTCCAAGGAGGCTACCATCTTCCCCAGGACCTTCATGCAGTATCGAAGGGGGACGGGCGTTGGATGCTTTAGGATTCGGATTCCCTTGGAAAGAGCCGCAAATTTTTCCCTCCGAAGAAACACACGGGCTAGATTCGTGTCGAATTCCATGCCCAGAAAGGTCAGACGCTGAGTGGTGCTCAAAATGGACTTTTCCCTGTTGACTATCCATCCGAGGCGGCAAAGAGTATCCAGGGTTATCTGGAGACTCTGAAGTCTTGACGGGACGAGCCCTTGATCAAGAGATCGTCCAGATAAGGATGATAAGGATCCCCCTGGAGCGAAGGATGGCCATGACTGTCGCCATCACCTTCGTGAAAACACGGAGAGCGGAAGTCAGGCCGAAGGGAAGCGCCGTGAACTGGTAGCGATTTTCCTGAATCGCAAAACGAAGATATTTCTGATGTTGCAAACAAACAGGGATGTGAAGATAGGCATCCCAAATGTCCCGGGTTCCCTTGAGGCTATTACCGACTTAAGAGACTCCATTTTGAAGTGGAGAATCTTCACGTGGCGATTGAGCAATTTGAGGTCCAGGATTGGCCGAAGGGAACAGTCTTTCTTCGGGACTACGAAGATATTTGAGTCGAACCCTGAAAATCGTTCGTTTTGGGGAACGGGAACGATCACTCCGGAGGCGAGAAGGGAGGAGACGGCTTGAAAGAAACCTGGAATGTGGAGGTCGAGACAGGAAAAATCGCCTGTTTGGCGGGGAAGCAAATTCGATCTTGTATCCGGATGCGATGATTTCCCTGACCCAAGCGTCGTCGACAACGGACAGCCAAGCGTCCATGAAAAAGGAAAGTCTGCCTCCCACCCTGGAAGAGCTTCCAGGTGGGGGTGACCCATCACTTTGAGGAAAACCTACCGGAACGGGCGCCTGAAGACCTGGGGTATTGTCCTCTAGATCTCCAGTGGGGAGCGGGTTTGTAAGATGGTTTTTTCTGCTCTCGCTCCCTAGAGGCGGAAGGCCGATCTTGCTGGGTAGATCTCTGTGTGGACGAAAAGGCCTAAACGTCCGGAAACCCTTTCTGTTAAAAAAAAAAAAGCGTTTTGGTCGAGACTGGGGAAGAGAAGTGCTTTTACCACCAGTGGCGTCGGATATTATTTGATCCAGCTTGGCTCCAAAGAGCCTAGAGCCATGGAATGGCAGAATGGTAAGCGACTTGAGGTGGTATCCGCATTCCATGACTTTAGCAAAAGGACACGGCGTACAGCTACTATGTTGCTGTTAGCCCTTGCTACGCACCCAGCCGCATCCAAGGAGCTTTTTAGTAGGGCAGCACCAAGGACAACATCTGCAAGGAGTTTGTATGTTCTCCCCGTGTTTGCGTGGGTTTCCTCCCACATTCCAAAGACATACTGATAGGGAATTTAGATTGTGAACCCCATCAGGGACAGTGATGATAATGTGTGCAAACTGTAAAGCGCTGCAGAATATGTTAGCGCTATATAAAAATAAAGATTATTATTTACCCGCATGATTAATTTGATCTGCGAGATCTGCCAACTCGTCCTGAGGAGCTGCCGCTAAGATGCCCCTGCGAAGAATTTTAGCCCAAGCCGAGATGACTTTTGCCACGCAAAAATCAGACAGAGGGATGCGCAAGATGCCTCAAAAATTGATTTCGCTAGAGATTCTATTTGCCTGTCTGTTGGATCCTTAAGCGATGCCCCATCCGGGAGGGATAGAACAGTCTTAGAGGCTATGCGAGAGACGGGAGGATCCACTTCGGGGGCTTTGGTCCATTTTGTGAGTAAATCTACATCAAAGGGGTAACAGGACATCTAAGTACCTGTGGCCTGAGAAGCGTTACTCAGGGTGCTCCCAATGTTTGGTTAGTGTAGTGTCAAACTCTTTGTGGTTTGGAAAAGTTCAGTATGGAGGCCTTGATCGTTTAAATGGAACAGAACATTCTTGAGGCGGGGGCTTGTCCTGCTTAATTTCCAGGGTTTGGAAGATAGCTGAAAGGAGACTATCGACCATATTCCGTGTTTTAGATATGTTATCTGCTTCTGAGCTAGATCCCGATTGGGGATCGTCGTCTGACCTAATGTCGTCCTCTGAAGGGGGAGAAGGGCACCTGGGTGAAGCAGATGGGCCTAGTGAGCTGGAAGACGAGCCAGACAGAACACGCTTCCTTGAAATCCTTCTCGGTCTGTCCCTCTAAAGGTCGCGGTCAGGTGCGGACGACTCACCATGAGAGGCGGTCGGTGCACTGGTAGCTGTAGATAGCTGAGGCAAACGTTCTAGGACCTGGACCAGGGACTGAGAAACTTTAGTCAGATCTGAGATCGACTGAGACATTGCAACGGCCCACTCTGGGAGAAGGGGAGTACTCTCATCTCAGGAATCGGTGTGCTCCTGCGAGGCTGACATAGCTGAAGGACTGCAGGACGGACAGAAGGCAGACGACTGAGCTGACGCCCACTTTTTACAGCGTGCACAGGCGTAGTAATGGTGGGCTTGAAAGAAAGTGCCGTTGAAGGGTTGAGCATAGGTGGGCTACGCCTTATGGCCGCACTAAATAGAAAGGGACTGCAGAGGAGAGCCAATTTGCAATAAAGCGCCGAGTTTACCGAGAATCTGATGAGCAGCAGGACCCTGAAGTGTCCCCCAAGCAGCGAGGAAGCAAGAGAAAATGCAGGATGAAAGCTGCTGTTAATTCGGTGGGCGGAGCTTGGCGCCAGGACGTGATTGGGCAATGGCAGGGAAGGGGCGCGGTAATAAGGAAAAGGCGACCTGTGATAGGAAAGAATGGGCACAAAACAAAGCGCGCCCAGAGTGAAGGAGGAAGCACGTCCAGAACGCCTGGATCTCTACACCGAGATGGCCGTGGCGCAGATAAAGGTGGGCCTGCGCCTGAAAAAAACCCCCTCCCTTGTGATAAGATAAACCCCCGCAGATAATGGGAGAACGCTCCATGTGGTACCACTGTGTGTCTCTGTACAGAAGGGAGCGTGGCTGTCAGCATGAGCGCGGCTGCAGTGGAGAAGGATGAGGCGGGAGATTCAAATGGTGCTCAGGGACATGCAGGGCTGAAGGGATCGATCAGACTCTTACCTGACGTCCCTGAAGAGGATGACCGCAGGGGCCATGTGTAGCAGTCAGGCCGCTGGGAGATGTCCTCTTACCCTTTGTCATGCAGAAGACGGCGTTTTGTTGCTGGGAGTGAAGGAAAGCCTAATGGCTACCACTGTCTTCCTCTCAGCCCTGTCCCGGGAGAGGGGTGAGGAGTTGCTTTGGCATGGACCGGCCACCCGTCATCAGCCCATAGCACCGAATGGTGATAGGGAAAAGTCCTGCCTGCGGTACTGAGAGTTGCGATGTGGGGACACCACACTGCTCGCTCAGTGGCCTGATATGGGAAATCAGGGAGATAGCTACACCGTTTCCTGACTGAAAAACCTGAAACGAGAAAGGGTTAAAAAGTTCGAGTAACACCTAGAAAAGGGATTATTAACTGCGGATGAGCAGACCCCAGTCCACCTCCTACAGACACTAAGCACAAACTGAGGTACTTGGTATCTGTCGGTGGGTGTATACTGCCGGGGAGGAGCCAATTTTCTCGTTTTTGCATAGTGTCAGCCTCCTAGCAGCAGCAGCATACACCCATGGTAATCTGTGTCCCCCAATAAGGCGATAAAGAAAAATGCAATGTATCAGTAAAAGTATGATGTTAAACGAATGATCCATACGAGCTAAGAATTTTTTTTTTTCCACGCCCATAGACTTAATTAGCTGAGCTTCATCCGAAATACTTTAGAATAGTATGTGCTGCAATTGTTTTTTTTCACGGAGACATTTGGACTGTAGTAAGAAATGGTCATTTGAACTGCTCAAATGACATTTTTCTAGTGTTCTTCATGTGATGACAGTTTTTTTTTCCATGGATGGCACTCAGATGGAAAATATGGTTATGTGAACAAAGCCTTAGGAGGACACCATATGAGGCAAAAATCAGGTCACATAACATATGGACAGTTATTTTACATTTTGAAATCACAAGAAAAAAAATAGAACATTTTTAAATCAAGAGAACGTTTTACGTTGTTGGGCAGCACGGTGGCTCAGTGGTTAGCGCTGCAGCCTTGCAGCGCTGGGGTCCTGGGTTCGAACCCCACCAAGGACAACATCTGCAAGGAGTTTGTATGTTCTCCCCGTGTTTGCGTGGGTTTCCTCCGGGCACTCCGGTTTCCTCCCACACTCCAAAGACATACTGATAGGGAATTTAGATTGTGAGCCCCATCGGGGACAGTGATGAAATGTGTGCAAACTGTAAAGCGCTGCGGAATATGTTAGCGCTATATAAAGATTATTATTATTATTATTTATTGCCATTTGTAAAAAGAATATACATTAACATTACAGGTTTACACTTCAGAACGCCTCTTCCGTTGGGGAGTTTTTGTGATTTTCTTTCCTGAAGCAGTTTTGCAGGGGGGGGGGGGGAGATTTCCATGAAAAGGATCTAGTACAGAGAAGTGACAATTTAATTTGTTTTTTTTTTTCCCCCACAGGCAATTTTTCAAAACCTGACAGAAAACAAAACTCAAAAGACTGAGCATATGAGCAAAGCTTTTTTACAGTAGAAATAGCAGCCGCCCTTAAAATGATTTTTAGCCATTTTTCAAACACTTCTGTTTTGCAGTGGACCTGCTCTAAACATTCCTTCAGAAACAATGAGCCTGATTATTCATGCCGATCTTGAGGAGATGTGCTGGAGTCAGACGGTCTGGATTCATGAATCAGGAATGTCAGACAAGTAGCATACACCTCTGTGTGCCTCACTAGAAATCATACTCCAATCTCTTCTAGAGGAACATTTGTGGCGAAGCGAACGCCACTGTTGGTCATGAATTTGACAAGTGGTGGTTGCCATAATTCCATCTTGCCCACTTTGTCAGAGCTGGATGACACTGGAGAACACCAAATGTGTCGCAAAATGTTAGCACAGCCCTGACTTGCATAAAAATGATGCAACTTTTCAAAGCTTTTTATGCAAGAAAACTGGTGTAAAAGCTTTGATCAATCAGGCCCTTTGTTTGCACATATCTCAAAGCTATGTTCACACATTTTTGCTCCATTTTTTTTCCCATTCAAAAAGCAGGATTTGCTGTGGGTTTTTTTTTGGGTTGTTTTTATTGTCTCATTTGCCCCCCAAAAAACACAGTGCAACTTCCTTGAGATTTTGCACCTCTGCAAAACGCTGAAAGAAGTGACATGCAGTTTTAAAAAACGCAGTTTTCCAATTCAGTCTGGAAAAAAAAAAATGAGCATGAGATTTCTGAAATCTCAGCCTTGGCTGGTACTGTAACACACAGCTTAAAGTTTACATAAGAAAGCCGCAGCGTGAACATAGCCTTAAGCCCCAGTTACACATAGCGATATCGCTAGCAATATCACTAACGTCACCGATTTTGTGACGTTATAGCGACATTGCTAGCGATATCGCCATGTCTGATACTTACTCTGACCGGTTCCCCTGCTGCTCATCGCTGGTCGCGCGAGAACGTCCTGGATCATTTCTCGTCGGGCGCTTCCTGCTGGCGCCAACGAGCAACGCGTGGACGTCAGGATCGCCGCTTCTGACAGGTAAGTAACGACCCCCGACCGCTGCTATGTCGCTGGTGAGATCTGCCTGTGTGGCAGCTCACTAGGGACCACTTAGCGATGCACCATCGATCCATATCGTTGTCAGGATCGCTGGTGCATCGCTAAGTGTAACGGTACCCTTAGTCTATGTGTAATAAATAACCTTGCCATTCCCTTTAATGGGAGATGCGTTGATAAAGTATGTGGTGCATTTTTAATGCATATGGGAGGGGGGATTCTTGTTGTTTCCAAACTTAAATTAAATGGGAGCTGAAAACGAAACAAAGAAAAGCCGTGTAAGATAATGGTTTAATACTTTTTTGATGTTGATAATTCAGCAAAAAAAATCTTGAGAAAAAGATGCTGTGCAAAATTTTCAAAGAATCTAAAAGTTCCTGTGTGTACAAACGATTGTTTGGCTGTCGCATGAATCCCCTCTGCTGGTCACTTGCATGTAGCCGGTTGTCCAAGATGTCATAAGCCGATGCTCCTTCCATAGCACTTATACAGCGGTGTACACAGACCTGGACACCATGTCCCTCCGGGCACACACTCCATATCCTAATCACACACATACTGGCAGCCACATACTATTGTGCTGGAGGAAACCTGCAGACATCAGTGCTGTCACATCAGATGTCACAACTATCCATATTTACAGCCTTCAGGTCTCTTTGGTTTCAGTCTCCAGTTCACTTGTGATCCATATTTTCATAAAGTGTCAGAAGGTGACAATTTTGGGCACTTTAGTTGACGCTTGCTTCACTTTTGTCTGTACGGGAACATCTTCATGATCTGCGCTCATACCACTCGACCACCTGCTGACTGTCATTTGGGCTAAAAAATAAAAAATATAGAACAAAATTGGCAAAGAGAACACCAAGTGCTATAAATGGCATGTTATACAACATTAATACTAATATGTGTGACCCCGGCCTGAGCCTAAAGAATGGTACCAAATCTGACACTTAGAGGGATTGCTGCAATATAAGCAATTATACAAGTAGGTTGCAAAGAAACTGAACAATCCCCAGAGCTTTCCTCCGAGTGACTTACAACTTGCCGTTTATTATTCTCTTATGAAATACAGTATGTCCCTCATGTGTAAAACACAAGAATAATGGACAGGGCAGAGAGACGATTATTTTATTCCATATATTTCACTTAGCCTGCATTCTTCTAAGGATGCCATCATTTTGTGCTTTTGCCATCAATAATTGGCTTTGTCTATTAGAAGAGATATATACAATTCAGTCGCAATATAAGTGGCACTGGGCTGCTTCTACTTCGATCTACAATTACACATAAATTAATATACTGAGTATTGAGTAGCTCAGTGATTACCATGAGCGAGTGCTGCAACAACTGGTGCCCTTCTACCCGTCAGGGTCACTACTGCATCATTTACTCCACTGCAACTGGACCAAACCGCTCTCCGTCCGCACAATCTTACTTCTTAGATTAGGGCTCTCCCCGCAGAGCACGGAATTATTCATTGACCCGCTTAACGGATTTCCCCTTCTAGAGCCCATGAGGAGCAGCCTGTGTGATCGGTGCACAGCCGTCTTCCACAGCCTGCTGCCATCTCTTATGGAAGGTGCAGATGACGGTCTCCTTCTGAGAAAACCAGTCCGGTTATGCGGATAAAGCAGGACCAGTTTTTCATGGAAAATTAAGAGGGGGGGGGGGGGGGGTGAAGGTTTCTCTAGCTTCTCCTTTCAGTCTGTCTGTGGAAATACTTATTAAGGGCTCACAAAGATTCTGTAGGAGCAAAATGGTTGGAGACCTTATAAAAAGGCTATATAGAAAGCTGTATAGTTTTGCCTTAAACCCCTTCAGGGACAATTTTTATTTTTTTGCACTTTTGCTGTTAAATCACCTTTTTGCAAGAAGCATAAATCTGCTTTTTCTATTGACAACAGTATGAGGATTTTTCTTTTCTTTTTGCAGGACGGGGTTTAGGCTTCAATGCTATCATTCATTTTACAATTCACCAAGTCTTAAAATGGAAAACCACAAGTGCAGTGAAATTGTGTCAAAAAACAATTCAGCAATTGTTTCTAGGATTTTACATTGTGCTGTTAAAATGACCTGGTACTACAAGTATACAATAGTGGAGATATTTAACAATATTAAATCTTGTTTACGTTTATATTCTTCGCTCCCCTCCTTCCCAGAGCTGAAACTCTTATTTTTCCATCAATATGGCCATGTGAAGGTTTGCTTTTTGCAGGACGAGTTGTACTTTTGAACCATATAGTGTACTTGAAAACAGGGGAAAAAAAATCCAAGTGCAATTCCACAATTTTTTTAATGTTTTTAGCCGTGTTCACCAAATGCTAAAACTGACCTGTCACTGTGATTCTCCAGGTCATTATGAGTGTGTAGATACAAACATTTCTAGTTTCTTTTTTTATTTGAAGTAGAGGAAAAAAAAAAAAAAAAAAATAATTATATAAAAAAAGTTGGTTATTTTTTTTCCCCATCTTCCGAGAACCATAGCGTCTCCATTTTTTGTGTTCTGGGGTTGGGGGAGGGCTTTTTTTTTTTGCATGCCGAGCTGATGTTTTTATTTTAATGCAATGTTGTGGTGATTAAAAAAAAAAACGTAATTCTGGCGTTCTGACTTTCCCGTTACGCTTTTTACCGATTATGGTTGTTTCTTTTTTTATATTGATAGATCAGGCGATTCTGAACACGGCAATACCAAATATGTTTGTGTTTTGTTTTTTTAGTTTGAATGTGGGGGGTGATTTAAACTTTTAGGTTTTTTTATTTATTTATTTTTTTAACCCCTTCACTACCAAGGGTGGTTTGCAGGTTAACTACCGGGCCAATTTTTACAATTCTGACCACTGTCCCTTTATGAGGTCATAACTCTGAAACGCTTCCGTGGATCCCGGTGATTCTGACATTGTTTTCTCGAGACATATTGTACTTCATGTTAGTGGTAAAATTTCATTCATATAACTTGCGTTATTTATGAGAAAAACAGAAATTTGGCGAAAATTTTGAAAATTCCGCAATTTTCCAACTTTGAATTTTTATGCCCTTAAATCACAGAGATATGGCACACAAAAAAGTTAATACGTAACATTTGCCACATGTTTACTTTACATCAGCACAATTTTGTAACCAAAATTTTTATTTGTTAGTAAGATATAAGGGTTAAAAGTTGACCAGCGATCTCTCATTTTTGCAACACCATTTTATTTTTACGGACCACATCACATTTGAAGCCACTTTGAGGGGTCTATATGATAGAAAATACCCAAAAGTGACACCATTCTAAAAACTGCACCCCTTAAGGTGCTTAAAACCACATTCAAGGAGTTTATTAACCCTTCAGGTGCGTCACAGGAATTTTTTGAATATTTAAAAAAAAATTAACATTTAACTTTTTTTCACAAAAAAAGTTACTTCAGGTTCAATTTTTTTTATTTTACCAAGTGTAACAGGAGAAATTGGACTGAAAAAATTATTGCGCAATTTGTCCTGAGCACGCTGATACCTGATATGTGAGGAGGAACCACTGTTTCGGCGCATGGCAGAGCTCAGAAAGGAAGGAGCGCCGTTTGACTTTTTCAATGCAAAATAGGCTGGAATTCTGATCGGACGCCATGTCGCGTTTGGAGAGCCCCTGATGTACCTAAACAGTGGAAACCCCCACAAGTGACCCCATTTTTGAAACTAGACCCCCTAAGGAACTTATCAAGATATGTGGTGAGAACTTTGAACCCACAAGGGCTTCACAGAAGTTTATAATGTACAGCGGTACAATTAAAAAATCATATTTTTTCCACAAAATGATCTTTTCACCCCCAATTTTTATTTTCCCAAGGGTAACAGGACCCTAAAAGTTATTGTGCAATTTGTCCTGAGTACGCTGATACCCCATATGTGGGGGTAAATGACTATTTGGGCACATGGCAGAGCTCGGAAGGCAAGCAGCGCCATTTGACTTTTTTGGCTGGAATTGAGATCAGACACCATGTCGCGTTTGGAAAGCCCCTGATGTACCAAAACAGTGGAAACCCCCCACAAATGACCCCATTTTGGAAACTAGACCCCCCAAGGAACTTATCTAGATGTGTGGTGAGAACTTTGAACCCCCAAGGGCTTCACAGAAGTTTATAACGCCCAGGCGTGAAAATAAAAAATTTTTTTTTCCACAAAAATGATATTTTTGCCCCAAAATTTTTATTTTTATTTTCCTAAGGGCAACAGGAGAAATAGGACCCCAAAAGTTGTTTTGCAAATTGTCCTGAGTAGGCTGATACACCATATGAGGGGGTAAAACACTGTTTGGGTGCATGGCAGAGCTTGGAAGGGAAGGAGCACCATTTGACTTTTTCAACGCAGAATTGGCTGGAATTGAGATCAGATGCCATGTTGCGTTTGGAGAGCACCTGATGTGCGCAAATAGTGGAAACCCCCAATTCTAACCCTAACCCTAGCCCTAACCCTAGCGGGAAAATGGAAATAAATACATTTTTTTAATTTTATTATTTTTCCCTAACTAAGGTGGTGATAACGGGGGTTTGATTTACTATTTATGGCGGTTTTTATGTTTGACAGCTGTCGCACGCTAAAAGACGCTTTTTATTGTAAAAATAGTTTTTGCATCACCACATATTGAGAGCTATAATTTTTCCATATTTTGACCCACCGAGTCATGTGAGGTCTTATTTTTTGTGGGACGAGTTGACGCTTTTATTGGTATCATGTTCGGGCATGTGACATTTTTTGATCGCTTTTTATTTCGTTTTTTGGGACGCAGAGTTTACAAAAACCAGCGTTTCATGAATTTCTTTTGGGTGGTGCGTTTACGCCGTTCCGGGTGCGGTTAAATTTATAAGGCGGTTTTATTCTTCGGGTCAGTACGGTTACAGCGATACCTCAGTTAGGTCTTTTTTTATGTTTTGTCGGTTTTATGCAATGAAAACAATTTTATATAAAAAATAATTATTTTTGCATCACTTTATTCTGCGAGCTATAACTATTTTTTCGCTGATGCTGTATGGTGGCTCGTTTTTTGCGGGACAAGATGACGTTTTCAGCGGTACCATGGATATTTATATGCGTCTTTTTGATCGCGCGTTATTGCACTTTTTGTTTGGCGGTATGGTTATTTTTTAAGGGGTTCGCTTAAGGGGTTAACTATTGGGACAGTTTTATACGGCGGGTCGTTACGGACGCGGCGATACCAAATATGTGTACTATTGTTTTTTTTTTATTTCTAAAAAATGAATTTATTGGGGAATATATTTTTTTTTTTTTTTAATTTATTTGGCGATTTTTTTTTTACACTTTTTTTTTATTTTATTTTTACTTCATTACAATGTCCCAGGGGGGACATCACTGTCCTGTGACAGATCGCTGATCTGTCACATCACAGATCACTGTGACAGATCAGCGATCTGTCACAGGCACTGCACAGGCTTCCTCATGCCTGCGCTTTGCAGGCACTGAGGAAGCCAGCTTCCTGCAGGCCCCCGGAGGTCCCCGTCGCCATATTGGATCCGGGGACCTGCAGGAAAGGAGCCCCCCGCAGCAGCGCTGCACATTGCGCTGCCGTGGGGGGCTCAGGGAAGCAAAGAGGGAGCCCCCTCCCTGCCGATGCTTCCCTTTAACCCCCGGTACACCGCGATCGTGTTTGATCGCGGTGTGCAAGGGGTTAACGTGTCGGGGGCGGTCCGTGACCGCCCCTGACACATTGTGCCGGGTGTCAGCTATGATAATTAGCTGACACTCGGCCGCGATCAGCGGCGGTCACCACGTGGGCGCCGCTGATCGCGATGACGTAATATTCCGTCCATGGTAATTAGGTCCATGGTCACATGGACGGAATATTACGTCATTTGTAGGTAAGGGGTTAACTTCATACTTGCTTCAATAGTCTCCATGGGAGACTAGAAAAGCTGTGATCATCTGAACAATTGTCCTACACAGAGCAGGGCTTCAGAAATTCTCACTTGCTACGAGAGCCGATGGGCAAGATTAGTACGACGCTTCCTGCGGGCGCGATCATGTTAAATGCCGATGTCAGAGATTGACAACGACATTTAACAGGTTAACTGCCGTAGCAGTTCAAATTAGCTGACATGTGCCAGAAAAGATGTGGGCTCAGTGGCGGAGCCCGACATGCGCCATACAGGGGTTAAGTTGAGGGGAAAAAAAATTGGGGTATTTGTTAAGATATAATAATCTTAATTTAGCTGCCATTTTGCAGATACCTGTAACGTTTTCATTTTTATGTTGACAGCCATGTTAGGGCTTATTTTTGAGTGGCAAATTAATGTTTAATTGATACTAGTTTGGGGTAGATATGACAGATTTACTTCTTACTGAATTTTTTGGCATGGTTGTGGTGAATTAAGAAAAAAAAGTCGTAGTTACTCACCATTTAACGGTATTTTTCGGAGTCCATGATAGCACCACCTGAGAGAGGGGATCCGCCCTTTAGGAACAGGAAACCTACAGATACAAAAAGGCGGCACCTCTCCCACGCATCAGTTGGATTACAGAGCACAAGAGGACCACAATGGTTAATAGCATAATTTATCTACCTATAAGGGGAAGAAGTGCACACCCAAATTTTAAACTAAAGGGAGGGAATATACAGGTGCTGTCATGGACTCCGAAAAATACCGTTAACCGGTGAGTAACTACTACTTTATTCGGTCATCCATGACAGCACCACCTGAGAGAATTACAGAGAGTAATAACTATTTAGGGAGGGACTACAGCCTGCAGTACCCTTAAACCAAAAGAGAGGTCTGTGGAAGCACCCAAGTCTAGCCTATAATGACTATAAAAAGGTGCTCGGAGAGGACCAAGTAGCCGCCTTACATATCTGGTCGATGGAGACTCCTGATCTCTCGGCCCACGAGGTCGCCATGGCTCTGGTGGAATGCGCCCTCAGCTTCCCAGGTGGCGACCTGCCTTTTGAGGTGTATGCTATTGAAATCGCCTCTCTAATTCACCTAGCTAGTGTGCTTTTTGACACTCTACAACCTTTCCTAGGGCCTTGATGGGAGACAAACAGGGCGTTATCTTTTCTCCAGGGATCGGTAACTGCCAGATATTCTATGAGGCATCTCCTAACATCTAGGGTGTGTAGTTTCTCTTCCTTCTCATCAGCTGGATTAGGGAGGAAGAAAGGAAGGACTATTTCCTGTGTAAGCTAGAAACTACCTTCGGTAAGTACGCCGGATCAGGTCTGAGTGTTACTCTATCGTCCTTAAACTGTATATAAGGAGGACGCCTAGATAATGCCAGGATGTCGCTTACCCTACGAGCTGAGGTTAGAGCTATCAGGAAGGCTACTTTAAGGGACAGGTTTTTTATGGAAGCTGATGAAATAGGTTCGAATGGAGCCTCTGTCATAGCCGTGAGGACTAGGTTTAAGTCCCACGGCATGAACCTATCTTTCACTATTGGCCTGGATCTACCTGCTGCTTTAATGAATCTACTGATCCAGTAATTACCCGCGATGTTGCAGCTAAAGAGGGCCCCCAAGGCTGATACCTGTACTTTAAGGGTACTAGTGGAAAGCCGCATATCCAGACCTTTCTGAAGAAACTCTAAGATCTGGTTTATAGGTGCTGAACCCTCAGCGACTATTCCGGAGTTCTGAAGGAATCTCTTCCAAATCCTGACAGATTTTGGTAGTGATGATTTTTCTACTTTTAAGTAGAGTGTTAATCAGGTCTGGGGAGAAGCCTTTTTCTCTTAGCAATGCCCGTTCAAACTCCACGCCGTCAGATGTAGGCCAGCCACCTGAGGATGGAAGACTGGGCCCTGGGATAGGAGATCCGGGATGTCCGGAAGGACCCAAGGCTCGGACACCGACATGGTCCTGAGGCATGAGAACCATGCCCCCCTGGGCCAAAATGGAGCGATAACTATAACCCTCGCTCTGTCCCTCCTGATTTTTCTCATCACCAGGGGTAGTAGTGATAGGGGAGGGAAGGCGTATGCTAGCCTGAAGTCCCACTTTATCAGAAAGGCATCTACCGCCAGGGGGTTCTCTCTGGGATTTAGGGAGCAGAACTGCCTTAATTTTCTGTTTTCCATGGTAGCGAAGAGATCTATCTCTGGTTGTCCCCATTTTTGTACAATCAGGTCGAAGATGGAAGTTTTTAGGGACCATTCTCCTTGTCTTAGTAGATTGCGCCTTAAGAAGTCTGCTGTGATATTTTCTTTCCCTTTTATATGTAGCGCTGTTAAAGATAGAAAATGCTGGTCTGCTAGCTGGAACAACCGCTCTGCCACATTCATCAGGGGTTTGGAACGAGTCCCGCCTTGGTGGTTGATATAAGCCACGGTGACCTGATTGTCAGAGAACACCCGCACATGATGGCCCTATAGATACACAAGTAGTCTCTTAGCTGCCTGTTCTACTGCTGTCAACTCTTTCAGGTTAGATGACATCTCTATCTGATGATGCTCCCCATAGGCCCTGGACCAGAATCTCACCCATACGAGCTCCCCAACCGGAAGGGCTAGCATCTGTGGTGATTATGCGGGATATGTCATACTCCCAGGGAACCCCTCTGGATAAATTATCCTTGTCTAGCCACCACTCTAGGGACTCCCTTGTGTTCCGGGACAAGGTTAGCTGGCCCTCTAAGTAACCTCCGAGCATTCTTTGATGTACTAAAACTTCGCCCTGTAGTGTTCTTGAATGGAACTGGGCCCACTGGACAGCCGGGATACAGGATGCAAGAGAACCCAGAAGGGACATGGCTCTCCTGAGGGACATGGTAGGGTTATTGGAAGCATTCAGGACCTGATAGTGTAGGCGAACAAGCTTCTCCGGAGGCAGACGGCATTCCTGTTTCTCAGAATCTAGGATCAAGCCCAAGAATTGTTGGACTCTCACCGGTTGTAACCGAGATTTTTTAATGTTAAGCAGCCAACCTAACCGCTCTAAGGCAGACATTGCCCTTTGTAGCTGTTCCATACAATGTTTCACCGTTTTCCCTACAATCAGGAAGTTATCCAAGTAGGGAACTACTAGAATGTCTGATTCACGTAGATGGGCCATAACCTCCGCTACCACTTTAGTAAATACTCGGGGAGCGACTGCCACCCCAAAGGAGAGGGCCACATATTGGAAATGCTGAACTGACCCATCTAACTGAACCGCCACTCTGAGGAAGCGCTGATGAGCTGCATGAATGGGTATATGGTAGTAAGCATCTTTTAAATCTAACACTACCATAAAGCAATTTTTAAACAGCATTTTTATTGATGAATTGTCTCCATCTTAAACGGGCGTATGACCAGGAATTCGTTGAGGGACTTAAGCTTTATTATAGTCCTAAAGGAGCCGTCTGGCTTGCGGATCAGGAACAGAGGGGAGTAGAAACCTTTTCCCCTTTCTCCTTCTGGAACCATAGTTAGGACCTTCCTGCGGCAAAGATCATGAACCTCGGCCTCCAGGGCAGCTTGTTCTGATGTGGAAGTCCTGAGCGGGGTGACCTTAAATCGATCTTGGGGGACCCGGGTGAATTCTGGTCGTAGACCCGCAGCTATCACCCCCAGTATCCAGCTACTACTAGAAATCATAGACCAGGCTGGGTAGAAGGCAGCTAGTCTCCCCCCTACCGGAGCAGCTAGTCATAGGGGCGGCTTTTTAGCGTCACGGGCTGGACCTTCCTGGCGCCCCCCACCTCCGAACATGTAACCTGTACCTCTCCTTCTCTTGTCATCCCATCTGCCCTGGTCCCTGGACGGCCTTCTACGGAAATATCCTTTCCTAGTAAAGGGACGTCTATAAGAAGGGTTCGGCAGACTGGGTAACTTCTTTTTATCATCCCCGGCTTTCTCCAAAAGTAAATCCAAAACGGGGCCAAACAAATATTCCCCCTCGCATGGAATGGAGCAGAGTCGTGACCTGGCCAGGATATCTCCTGGCCAGCATTTTAACCAGAGAGCCCTTCGTGCTGCGTCAGATAAACCCACGGTCCTAGCCGCCATTCTCGCAGAGTCTGCAGAGGCATCAGCCAAAAAAGCGGCAGCACTTTGGATGATTGGTAGAGTTTTTCAAATGGATGCTCTTGAGGCTCCGTCCTTCAGTTGGGAATCCAGTTGATCTAGCCAGACCATCATGGATCTGGCCGTACATGTGGCAGCTATCGCTGGTCTTAAAGCGCCTGCTGACATCTCCCATGTTCCCTTTAGAAAGGAATCCGCTATTTTATCCAGCGGGTCTTTTAAGGAAGCCATGTCATCGAATGGTATGGAGGATTTTTTGGAGGCTTTGGCTATTGCCGCGTCTAGCTTAGGGGCCTTATCTCATCTGTTTACCACTGGATCATCGAACGGGTACCTCCGCTTGAAGGCAGGTGGCAAGGAGCCCCTTTTTTCAGGTCTTTTCCATTCCCTATCAGGCTCTGGACTTTGTCATTTAATGGAAAGGCCCTGCGCTTTCTGGGATCTAGACCCCCGAACATCACGTCCTGTGCGGAAAGTTCTGGTTTTGCGTCTGCTACCCCCATGGTGGACCTTATTGCTTTAACCAGCCTATCCATTTGATCTAAGGGGAAGCAGAATCGGCTTGAGTCTTCCTCTGAAGAAGACGAAGTGGAGGCTGGGGAATCTGAGGAGTCATCGATCCTAGGGGTGGCCGAGGACTCCGAACCTGAGGGACTACATTCTCTTCCTTTAGAAGGCCCTATCTAAAAGGGATTCTTCATTTCCGACCTGATAATTTCCCTCAGGCTTGTGGTGAAGTCCGGCGTTTCTTCCGCTACCTGTATGGACGGGGGAGAGTGTAAGGGCCTGTCAATCTACCCCTGGGCTCCCGTCCCTATCCAACCCCTACCGTTTGTCGCACGCATGGCTGACAACTTTTTAGGGTGGCCGTCTGGCAAGGGGCAACTACAGAGGGCACATTCCCTGTGCTTCTGTTTTCCCATAGCTTTCCTCCCCTGCGAAAAAAAAACCATAAGGAAATACTGCATCAGGGTACATTCACAGAGATCTCTTACCCATGCAGATGAGGCAGGTACCGGATCACGGAGGGAGGCAGGAGGGTCCTTTATTCTGGAGGAACTTCTGTGGCTCTGTTCGCTCGGACGTTTCTGTTTCTTCTGCTGGCAACTCGCATGAGGCTTCACCGTGGCCTGTTTCTGTGGGCGCTCCTGCACCTTGTCCTGCTGCTCTATGGGGGCTTCTGTCGTCTCCATTGCTGGGCCTTCAGAAGCACTCCAGCAGCGTCACCTCCTGTCTTTTAAGGCCTCCCAGTGTCCGGGTCAGCAGGGTTCTGGCGCGGCACCTCCCGCCCGGGACCCCCCCGCCTGTACCGGCCACCCCGGACCGCCGTGCACACGCGGCGCGCACTGGAATATTCCGGTGCATAGGTGGAAGTATCCAGGAGTCAATATTGGTCAATAACGTTTTTAAGTGTCAACGCGTTTCAAAGTTCAGATACCTCTTCAATCAGTACAAACCACATCAAGAGACTGACAATTGCATCTAAGTGGTTAAACTACGGCGATCGGAATGCGCTCCGTTCACTGTAGTTACAGGCATCTGCCTGCTATGGTGTGTGCTCAGCACCTGAGCCTGCTCCATACATGTGGACCTAACAA
The DNA here is from genome assembly GCF_039654945.1 of Dendrobates tinctorius. Taxonomy (NCBI): domain Eukaryota; kingdom Metazoa; phylum Chordata; class Amphibia; order Anura; family Dendrobatidae; genus Dendrobates; species Dendrobates tinctorius. Next base: position 2,825,945 of record NW_027361671.1, on the reverse strand, counting down.
TGTAATATGACCTATATCAGAAAGGAATAAAAGGATACACCCGAAAGTATATAAAATATTTAATATTTTTATTAGAAACGTTCCTATTCTTTTCCGGTAGAAAATCATGTTAGAACTAAGTTTTATTTAATATCCTGTTTACACCATTAACCCCTTAACCCCCAAGGGTGGTTTGCACGTTCATGACCAGGCCAATTTTTACAATTCTGACCACTGTCCCTTTATGAGGTAATAACTCTGGAACGCTTCCATGGATCCTGGCGATTCTGACAATGTTTTCTCGTGACATATTGTACTTCATGTTAGTGGTAAAATTTCATTCATATAACTTGCATTTATTTGTGAAAAAAACGGAAATTTGGCGAAAATTTTGAAAATTCCGCAATTTTTCCAACTTCGAATTTTTATGCCCTTAAAATCACAGAGATACAGGCACACAAAAAACTTGATAAGTAACATTTCCCACATGTTTACTTTACATCAGCACAATTTTGGAACCCAAATTTTTTTTTCTTAGGAAGTTTTAAGGGTTAAAAGTTGACCAGCGATTTCTCATTTTTGCAACACCATTTTATTTTTACGGACCACATCACATTTGAAGCCACTTTCAGGGGCGTATATGACAGAAAATACCCAAAAGTGACACCATTCTAAAAACTGCACCCCTTAAGGTGCTCAAAACCACATTCAAGAAATTAACCCTTCAGGTGCTTCACTGGAATTTTTTTAAATATTTAAAAAAAAAAAAAACCGAACATTTAACTTTTCACAAAAAAAATACTTCAGGTTCAATTTTTTTTTATTTTTACCAAGGGTAACAGGAGAAGTTGGACTGCAAAAGTTATTGTGCAGTTTGTCCTGAGTACGCTGATACCTGATATGTGGGGGGGGAACCACTGTTTCGGCGCATGGCAGAGCTTGGAAGGGAAGGAGCGCCGTTTGACTTCTTCAATGCAAAATTGGCTAGAATTCAGATCGGACGCCATGTCACGTTTGGAGAGCCCCTGATGTACCAAAACAGTGGAAATCCCCCACAAGTGACCCCATTTTGGAAACTAGACCCCCCCAAGGAACTTATCTAGATATGTGGTGAGAACTTTTAACCAACAAGGGCTTCACAGAAGTTTATAACGTACAGCCGTACAATTAAAAAAATCATTTTTTCCACAAAAATGATCTTTTCACCCCCAATTTTTATTTTCCCAAGGGTAACAGGACCCTAAAAGTAATTGTGCAATTTGTCCCAAGTACGCTGATACCCCATATGTGGGTGTAAACGATTATTTGTGCGCATGGCAGAGCTCAGAAGGGAAGCAGCGCCTGAGCGCCATTTGACTTTTTTGGCTGGAATTGAGATCGGACACCATGTCGCGATTGGAAAACCCCTGATGTACCAAAACAGTGGAAACCCCCCACAATTGACACCATTCTGGAAAACAGACCCCCCAAGGAACTTATCTAGATGTGTGGTGAGCACTTTGAACCCCCCAGTGCTTCACAGAAGTTTATAACGCCCGGGCGTGAAAATAAAAAAAAAAAAATCATATTTTTTCAAACAAACATGATCTTTTAGTCACCAATTTTTTTTATTTTCCCAAGGGTACCAGGAGAAATTGGACCCCAAAAGTTGTTGTCCAATTTGTCCTGAGTACACTGATACCTCATATGTGGGAGAAAACTACTGTATGGGCACACGTCGGGGCTCGGAAGGGAAGTAGTGACGTTTTGGAATGCAGACTTTGATGGAATGGTCTGCGGGTGTCATGTTGCTTTTGGAGAGCCCCTGATGTACCTAAACAGTGGAAACCCCCATAAGTGACACCATTTTGGAAACTAGACCCCCTAAGGAACTTATCTAGATGTGTGGTGAGCACTTTGAACCCCCCCATTGCTTCACAGAAGTTTATAACGCCCGGGCGTGAAAATAAAAAAATCGTATTTTTTCCACAAAAATGATATTTTTGCCCCCAATTTTTTATTTTTCTAAGGGTAACAGGAGAAATTGGACTCCAAATGTTGTTTTGCAATTTTTCCTGAGTAGGCCGATACCCTACATGTGGGGGTAAAACACTGTTTGGGCGCATGGCAGAGCTTAGAAGGGAAGGAGCACCATTTGACTTTTTCAACGCAGAATTGGCTGGAATTGAGATCAGACGCCATGTTGGATTTGGAGAGCACCTGATGTGCCCAAACAGTGGAAACCCCCAATTCTAACTCCAACCCGAACCCCAACACACCCCTAACCCTAATCTCAGCCCTAGCCCTAACGGGGAAATGGAAATAAACACATTTTTTTTATTTTATTATTTTTCCCTAACTAAGGGGGTGATAACTGGGGGTTTGATTTACTATTTATGGCGGTTTTTATGTTTGGCAGCTGTCGCACGCTAAAAGACGCTTTTTATTGTAAAAATAGTTTTTGCATCACCACATATTGAGAGCTATAATTTTTCCATATTTTGACCCACTGAGTCATGTGAGGTCTTATTTTTTGCGGGACGAGTTGACGCTTTTATTGGTATCATGTTCAGGCACGTGACATCTTTTGATCGCTTTTTATTCCGATTTTTGGGACGCAGAATGAACAAAAACCAGCGTTTCATGAACTTCTTTTGGGGTGTGCGTTTAGACCATTCCGCGTGCGGTAAAATTGATAAAGCGGTTTTATTCTTCGGGTCAGTACGGTTACAGCGATACCTCATTTAGGTCATTTTTTTTAATGTTTTGGCGCTTTTATGCAATGAAAACAATTTTATATAAAAAATAATTATTTTTGCATCGCTTTATTCTGCGAGCTATAACTTTTTTATTTTTTCACTGATGATGCTGTGTGGCAGCTCGTTTCTTGCGGGACAAGATGACGTTTTCAGCGGTACCATGCATATTTATATGGGTCTTTTTGATTGTGCGTTATTGGTTATTGCACTTTGTTCGGCGGTATGATAAATCATTTTTTGCTTCATTTTTTATTTTTATTTTTTAAAGGGGTTCACAAAGGGGTTAACTAATGGGACAGTTTTATAGGGCGGGTCGTTACGGACGCGGCGATACCAAATATGTGTACTTTTGTTTTTTTCAAAAAAATGAATTAGGGAATTTTTTTTTTTTTTTTAATTTATTTAGCGATTTTTTTAAAATTATTTTTACACTTTTTTTTTTAAACTTTATTACATTGTCCCAGGTGGGACATCACTGTCCTGTGACAGATCGCTGATCTGTCACATCACAGATCACTGTGACAGATCAGCGATCTGTCACAGGCACTACACAGGCTTCCTCCTTGCCTGCGCTCTGCAGGCATGAGGAAGCCAGCTCCCTGCTGGCCCCCCGAAGGTCCCCGTTGCCATCTTGGATTCGGGGACCTGCAGGGATGGAGCCCCCCCGCAGCAGCGCTGCACATTGCGCTGCTGTGGGGGGCTCAGGGAAGCACGGAGGGAGCCCCCTCCCTGCCGATGCTTCCCTTTAACCCCCGATACACCGCGATCGTGTTTGATCACGGTGTGCAAGGGGTTAACGTGTCGGGGGCGGTCCGTGACTGCCCCTGACACATTGTGCCGGGTGTCAGCTGTGATAATCAGCTGACACCCGGCCGCGATCTGCGGCGCTCACCACGTGGGCGCCGCTGATCGCCGTAATGTACTATCCCGTCCCTGGGAATTAAGTCCCATGGACGGGATAGTACGTCACATGACAGAAAGGGGTTAATATTCACATTATATATATATATATATATATATATATATATATATATATATATATATATATAATTCTGTCCATAGCACTTAATGAATCAGAGTGTCACATGTGAGATGACATCTAGTATAAGTCACCAGACATGTGCCCAACACAAGTGACAGCTCATGAATGCTGGGTTATAGATTTGGTACCTCGTTACGTCAGACACTTATCTACCTTCTACTACTTCATGCTTGGCTTTGTTGCAACCAGTATTTTACACTGTGCATTTTTACTGAAGTTTAAGGTGCAAATCAATAAAAAAAAAAAAAAGTTTGGTACTTAGACTATAGTAAATTTTCAGTAAGCTTGTCATTATCTAATCCCTGAGGAAGGAGACAGGAGTCTCCGAAACGCGTCGGATAGCTTTTTGGTCCTTATCGCGATCTCTAGTGGCTGCAACCCAGTGCATCACGTGTCTCTGACGTCACGCAGGTCCTGTGCTGACGAGCACAGTGTGACGGTCGGGCATGGAGTCTAGCACGTGTGTTTTTTCATTCAGCCTGCAATAAGAGCGTTCGCTGCCGCCGGCCGGGGAAGCATCGCCATCACGACTATTGTGATTAACAAAGAACAAGTATCTGTCTAGAAACTTACTGGAGGAGTGTTACTTAATCTATAAGGACCTGCTGGACTTCCAACTCGGAATCAGCGTTTGCGTCATCTAAGACTGAGGTTGTCTATTCCATCTGTGGTTGTTTAACCCCTACTGTCTCGAGGTAATTTTGCTCCATATACAGCATCTGTTATAAAGCATCGTAAGGGAAACATGATTGGTTTTATGCCAATTTTAGTTGTTTTTTTTTGTACAAATCTGGTTATATTACTTCTAATACACATTAGACTGTCTTTTGATTTTATATAACAAAAATGGGGCGCACCAACTGTACCAATCACAAATATATAAATGAAGGTTTAGGTGCAGCAACAGTGGAATAATAAACATGAGAAGAGAAGAAAAAGAACCACTGCAAATAGCGCACACTGAACCAGTACAAAAACAATGTTTTATTGATGCAGCAATACAATTAAAAACATAATAAAAACATATGAAGCATCCCACAATATATAACAGTGAAGTATGGCATATCACAATTATAGATTATGCTGTAACCACCTGTATATCAACCATGTGATTAATTGCAGTGAGGTTGGACCACAACAACCACCCCATAAACCTGCTCATGGAGACCAAGGGCCCTAATATTGCACAATCACTGCATGAAATAATTCCATGCATGTGTCCCTAAATATTCACTGGTTAGGGCACACAGGCCATAATAAGCCAACAGCAATATGGCCAATGCCCACAATCCAATATTCAATTGTACCACACAAAAATTACTCCAGAGCAACCAATAATAAGGTCGCAGTGAAAATACAGCTATAACGAAGTGGGTGCTACACCCAGGATCATACCCCACGCGTATCGCTGCAACCCATGCGGCTTCATCAGGGGAAGTACACTGATCATGATCCAACAGCCTTATATACCTTACTAAGACTCAAATGACCCGCACATGCACCACAGGTGAACTGCCCCCATCCAAAAGTTCCAATCACTAAAAAAGGACCGGCGTCCCGGTCACTGAAGGAACATGGCCGCCGCGCATGCGCAATGAGCTGTGTGAGGAGTGTTGATAAAACAGGGGATAAAAAAAAAAACCCTTCAAAAAAATTGTGAGCACTGTGTGTCGTTGGAGCTGCAGCCTCGCGCCCGGGTGTGGGTTACTGCTCGGTGCTGACCTTGATTGACTTCTTTGGCCAGCATGTGGGGGCGTGAGGCTTGCGTTCCAGGGGAGAACTCCATGCGTCTCACTGGACGCAGGTGCGAATAGGAAAGAAAAAGAGGAAAAAAAAAAAAAAAAAAAAATTATTATTTTTTTTAAGAAATTTTTTTTGAAGGGTTCCCCCCCCCCCCCCCTGTTTTATCAACACTCCTCACACAGCTCATTGCGCATGCGCGGCGGCCATGTTCCTTCAGTGACTGGGACGCCGGTCCTTTTGTAGTGATTGGAACTTTTGGATGGGGGCAGTTCACCTGTGGTGCATGTGCGGGTCATTTGAGTCTTAGTAAGGTATATAAGGCTGTTGGATCATGGTCAGTGTACTTCCCCTGATGAAGCCGCATGGGTTGCGTCGATATGAGTGGGGTATGATCCTGGGTGTAGCACCCACTTGGTTATAGCTGTATTTTCACTGCGACCTTATTATTGGTTGCTCTGGAGTAATTTGTGTGGTACAATTGAATATTGGATTGTGGGCATTGGCCATATTGCTGTTGGCTTATTATGGCCTGTGTGCCCTAACCAGTGAATATTTAGGGACACATGCATGGAATTATTTCATGCAGTGATTGTGCAATATTAGGGCCCTTGGTCTCCATGAGCAGGTTTATGGGGTGGTTGTTGTGATTAATTGCAGTGAGGTTGGACCACATGGTTGATATACAGGTTATTACAGCATAATCTATAATTGTGATATGCCATTCTTCACTGTTATATATTGTGGGATGCTTCATATGTTTTTATTATGTTTTTAATTGTATTGCTGCATCAATAAAACATTGTTTTTGTACTGGCTCAGTGTGCGCCATTTGCAGTGGTTCTTTTTCTTCTCTTCTCATGTCTTTTGATTTTGATGAATTATATATTTACTTGAGGAAGATAATAGATGTAGTGACTAAGCGCAATAGCAAATTTTTTTTTATCTATATTGATTTTACTTTTGACATCCATGGTGACTGGTGTCTTTTACTTATGCTGCTGGAGTCCCTATATATACTCGAGTGCCACTGAGGTTTTAACATTATCTGATCTCACCTGATGTTTGATGTTCCGGACAGTCCCTTTGAAAATGCTCAACAGAACCACAAACCCGACAGCCTCCACCTGAAAGGAAAGACACAAGAAGTTTTATATAACGGTCATCAATTTCTGATTAAGAGGTGCAAAGATTCAAACTGTCAAAAGTAAAACTTACAAGAGGAGCCGCCAGTTACAGGTTGATATTAAATGCTTAAAGTTACAGGAGTCTCCAGGATCTCCCAGCACTGACTGACAGCTGGCCCCAATGCACAGCAAATGTCAGCCAGGGGCAGGGTTACAACCGCTCCTCTCTAGACACAGAGTGGTGACTAAACCCACGCTGGCGTCGCTCCCGCAACTGAAACAGAATGCGGCCGGGTAGAATAAAGTTAGCCGTACGCTGCAGGGAGAAAACTAAGTGCAGGCATCGGGCAAGTTAGTAACACTATTAATCGTCAAGTTAATAATTCTTTTTCCCCTGGTGACAGGTTCCATTTAATATGTAGCTGCCTCTTTTTAAAAAGAGATCAAAAGTAATCAATTAAGTCAAAAGCTCTTTAATGGGCTGCATGGGCTATTCCCTCGTCAATTCAACATTAATTAAGCAGGTAAAAGGTCTGGAGCTGAATTCAAGTGTTGCATTTGCAGGTTCTTAAAAATAGAGGGGACCCCACATCATATCATGGGGGCTGATAATATTAGGCTGGGAAGGTCCATGGATATTGACCCCTAAACTCAGCATAATAAGACTCTCACAACTGACTGTATTCCCTTGACTGGTTATTAAAAATAGGGGGACCATACGTAGCTTTTTCATTTATTTATGAGCACAGTAAACTACACACTTAGCACTGCTCGACTCCTCCACTTAGACTTCCACCTCCAGGTTCAAGATTATCATTTTTTATTATGTTATTTTAAGTAATTTCCTAATCCATATTTGTTTGCAGGGCATCGGTCCTACTTTTGCCCCCATTTTGTAGCCCTTATTACGACTATTTTATAGCACCAACGTTCAGGACCCCATTGGCTTCTATGGGGTTAGGGTTCAAGTTCTAGTACCCAAACTGAAGTTCAGACTTAAGTTTGGCTGAACCCAACAAACTTCCACAGGTCTGCTGATCCCTATTCCCAATAGAAGAGAAATAAACCATCATTAGTCTGAAAATAAATCAGAAAGATAGCAGAAATTTTAGGAGTGGCACACTCTGAAGAAAAAAAAAAACCATACTGGTGAACTTGGGAACTTCAAAGGCCTGGAGGTCCATGGAAGAAAGTGGTGGATAATCACAGGATCCTTTCCATGGTGAATAAAAACCCATTCCCAACATAGTCATGTTTTGGGTTGTCATCAAGATTTTAAAAGAGAAAACACAGTAATTAGACAATAAATAGCTTCACACAACCACTAACCATGAGTGGAGAAAATGTTTTGGTGTTATCATTCATTATCTCTGAAAAAAGGACAAGAAAAATAATTCTGCAAGGGTATGTAAACTGAGCACAACTATATTTCATGGGGAATACAATAATTATATAAAATAAACATGTCAAGAGAGGTGAAGAATCTTCTTTTATGTACAGTCATGGCCAAAAGTTTAGAGAATGACACAAATATTAATTTTTACAAAGTCTACTGCTTCATTTTTTCTAATGGCAATACTCCAGAATGTTATAAAGAGTGATCAGCTTAACAGCAATTACTTGCAAAGTCAATATTTGCCTAGAAAATGAACTTTATCCCCCAAAACACATTTCAACATCATTGCAGCCCTGCCTTAAAAGGACCAGCTAACATCGTTTCAGTGATTGCTTCATTAACACAGGTGTGGGTGTTGATGAGGACAGGGCTGGAGATCAATCTGTCATGATTAAGAATGACACCACTGGACACTTTAAAAGGAGGCTGGTGCTTGGCATCATTGTTTCTCTTCTGTTAACCATGGTTATCTCTAAAGAAACACGTGCTGTCATCATTGCACTGCACAAAAATGGCCTAACAGGGAAGAGTATCACAGCTAGAAAGATTGCACCTCAGTCAACAATCTATCGCATCATCAAGAACTTCAAGGAGAGAGGTTCCCTTGTTGCCAAAAAGGCTCCAGGGCGCCCAAGAAAGACCAGCAAGCACCAGGACCGTCTCTTAAAAGTGTTTCAGCTGCGGGATCGGGCTACCAGCAGTGCAGAGCTTGCTCAGGAATGGCAGCAGGCAGGTGTGAGTGCATTTGCACGCAGTGCGAGGCGGAGACTCTTGGAGCAAGGCCTGGTCTCAAGGAGGGCAGCAAAGAAGCCACTTCTCTCCAGAAAAAACATCATGGACAGACTGATATTCTGCAAGAGGTACAGGGAGTGGACTGCTGAGGACTGGGGTAAAGTCATTTTCTCTGATGAATCCCCTTTTCGATTGTTTGGGACATCTGGAAAACGGCTTATTCGGAGAAGACCAGGTGAGCGCTACCACCAGTCTTGTCTCATGCCAACTGTCAAGCATCCTGAAACCATTCATGTGTGGGGTTGCTTCTCAGCCAAGGGAATAGGCTCTCTCTCAGTCTTGCCTAAAAACACAGCCATGAATAAAGAATGGTACCAGAATGTCCTCCAAGAGCAACTTCTCCCAACCGTCCAAGAGCAGTTTGGCGATCAACAATGCCTTTTTCAACATGATGGAGCACCTTGCCATAAAGCAAAGGTGATATCTAAATGGCTCAGGGAACAAAACAGAGATTTTGGGACCATGGCCTGGAAACTCCCCAGATCTTAATCCCATTGAGAACTTGTGGTCAATCATCAAGAGACGGGTGGACAAACAAAAACCTTCAAATTCAGACAAAATAAAAGCATTGATTTTGCAAGAATGGACTGCTATCAGTCAGGATTTGATCCAGAAGTTGATTGAGAGCATGCCAGGGAGAATTACTGAGGTCCTGAAGAAGAAGGGTCAACACTGCAAATATTGACTTGCTGCATTAACTCATTCTAACTGTCAATATAACCTTTTGTTACTCATAATATGATTGCAATTATATTTCTGTATGTGATAAAAACATCTGACAAACACATATAAAAACCAGAGGCCAGCAGATCATGTGAAAATATAATATTTGTGTCATTCTCTAAACTTTTGGCCATGACTGTACACCCAAGTGAAGAACAGTTGGAGTAATTAGACATGCCATTCATCCTCCCCCTCGTCTATTTTTTGATATAATGAATATTTTTTAAACTGTGAAATCTATTTTTTTATCTATATATTTTTAAACATTGTCTTTAACTTTAAATTTAAACGTTTTTACCCCCACTACCTTCCTGGTGCAGTGTATTATGTATGTCCATGGGTAACACTTTTTATTTTTTTAATATTTTTTTTTTTTTTTTTTTTTTTTTACTTTTTGCATGTTTCAATAGTCTCCATGGGAGACTAGACGTTGCAGTACTTTGATCGCCTCTGCTACACACAAGCGACGATCAGATCACCTGTATGTAGAAGAATTGATCACTTGCTAGGAGTGCCGACCACCAGCAATCCTGCAGTGACATTCATAGAGGTCTGCTGGAGAACTCTGGATGTCAGACCAACCCATCGGTGACCTGCGATTATGTGATGGAGTCACTAATGGGCGGTATTTCCGGCACACTTCGCGGAAGCGCGAGTTAAATGCCAATGTCCGAGATTGACAACTAGTTAAATGCAGCTAACAGCCGCGAGGGGATAGCGCTTCCACATGTCAGCTGACATGTGCCCAGAAAGGTACGGGCTCAACGCAATAGCTTGCACCAAACAGGGGGAGTCCGACATCGGTGTACTATTACACCCGATGTCGGAAAGGGGTTAAGTTTAAGCCCACATGACCAATTGTGAATTTATTGCACAAGTTCCTGGCTCCAAACAGCCTCCAATGTCAAACTATTCTATATAGCATTCAAATGCAAAACTTCCACACAAACAAACAGAGGGGAAAAATATATATATCTACAGTGCCTACAAGTAGTATTCAACCCCCTGCAGATTTAGCAGGTTTAGGCCGGTTTCACATTAGCGCTTTTTCAGCGCGCGCACGGCCGGGGGTAGCTCCGCCCCCGAGCCGGCTCTCTGCCCGGCGTGCCCGCCCCTAGCTTGTAGCGCCGCCTCCTAGCGGACAGCGGCGCCTGCGATCGGCGCACCCTATCTTTAGCATAGGGTGCGCCGATCGTGCGCAGGCCGTGCGCTAGTTGCGCTTTGACCTGCGCTGCGCACTTTTGACGGTGCGCCGTGCGCGCCAAAATCAAACTTTTCGGATTTTGGCGCGCACGGCGCACCGTCAAAAGTGCGCAGCGCAGGTCAAAGCGCAACTAGCGCACGGCCTGCGCACGATCGGCGCACCCTATGCTAAAGATAGGGTGCGCCGATCGCAGGCGCCGCTGTCCGCTAGGAGGCGGCGCTACAAGGAAGGGGCGGGCACGCCGGGCAGAGAGCCGGCTCGGGGGCGGAGCTACCCCCGGCCGTGCGCGCGCTGAAAATGCGCTAATGTGAAACCAGCCTTACACATTCGGAATTAACTTGGCATTGTGACATTTGGACTGTAGATCAGCCTGGAAGTGTGAAATGCACTGCAGCAAAAAAGAATGTTATTTCTTTGTTTATTTTTTTTTTGAATTGTGAAAAGTTTATTCAGAGGGTCATTTATTATTCAACCCCTCAAACCACCAGAATTCTGTTTGGTTCCCCTAAAGTATTAAGAAGTATTTCAGGCACAAAGAACAATGAGCTTCACATGTTTGGATTAATTATCTCTTTTTCCAGCCTTTTCTGACTATTTAATACCCTCCCCAAACTTGTGAACAGCACTCGTATATGGTCAACATGGGAAAGACAAAGGAGCATTCCAAGGCCATCAGAGACAAGATCGTGGAGGGTCACAAAACCCTTTCCAAGGAGTTGGGCCTACCTGTCTCCACTGTTGGGAGCATCATCCGGAAGTGGAAGGCTTATGGAACTACTGTTAGCCTTCCACGGCCTGGACCGCCTTTGAAAGTTTCCTCCCGTGCCGAGGCCAGGCTTGTCCGAAGAGTCAAGGCTAACCCAAGGACAACAAGGAAGGAGCTCCGGGAAGATCTCATGGCAGTGGGGACATTGGTTTCAGTCAATACCATAAGTAACGTACTCCACCGCAATGGTCTCCGTTCCAGACGAGCCCGTAAGGTACCTTTACTTTCAAAGCGTCATGTCAAGGCTCGTCTACAGTTTGCTCATGATCACTTGGAGGACTCTGAGACAGACTGGTTCAAGGTTCTCTGGTCTGATGAGACCAAGATCGAGATCTTTGGTGCCAACCACACACACGTGACGTTTGGAGACTGGATGGCACTGCATACGTCCCCAAGAATACCATCCCTACAGTCAAGCATGGTGGTGGCAGCATCATGCTGTGGGGCTGTTTCTCAGCCAAGGGGCCTGGCCTTCTGGTCCGCATCCATGGGAAGATGGATAGCACGGCCTACCTGGAGATTTTGGCCAAGAACCTCCGCTCCTCCATCAAGGATCTTAAGATGGGTCGTCATTTCATCTTCCAACAAGACAACAACCCAAAGCACACAGCCAAGAAAACCAAGGCCTGGTTCAAGAGGCAAAAAATCAAGTTGTTGGAGTGGCCTAGTCAGTCTCCTGACCTTAACCCAATTGAAAACTTGTGGAAGGAGCTCAAGATTAAAGTCCACATGAGACACCCAAAGAACCTAGATAACTTGGAGAAGATCTGCATGGAGGAGTGGGCCAAGATAACTCCAGAGACCTGTGCCGGCCTGATCAGGTCTTATAAAAGACGATTATTAGCTGTAATTGCAAACAAGGGTTATTCCACAAAATATTAAACCTAGGGGTTGAATAATAATTGACCCACACTTTTATGTTTAAAATTTATTAAAATTTAACTGAGCAACATAACTTTTTGGTTTGTAAGATTTATGCATCTGTTAATAAATCCTGCTCTTGTGTGAAGTTTGAAGGCTCTAACTTATTTGCATCTTATCAAACCTGCTAAATCTGCAGGGGGTTGAATACTACTTGTAGGCACTGTATATCTAAATATCTCTCTCTATATATAAAATTGAGTTGTTTAATGGCTGAGCTGTGATAGTTTTCCCACTCAACAACACCTCAGCAGACAGTAACCGAGTGGGAGAAATCTACCATCCCCGGGAACATAAGCTCCCAGCCATTGTCTGCCCTCCAGAAAGGAGCAGAGAGCACGACAAATAAATCACCCCCTCCCGTGCCCATATACACATCACACATCCTACATCCCATAGGCACATCTTCCCTCTTAAAGGGATCTCCGGTATGGAAGTTAGGGCAAATCCCTCAGCGCTCTGATACTGACCCCAGGCCTCTCTTAAAGGGATCATTGGTATGGACGTTAGCGCAATTCCACTAAGCGCTCTGGTTCTGACCCCAGGGTCTCTTAAATGGATCCCCGGAACGGAAGTGAGGGCAAACCCACTCTGCACTTTGGTTCTGACCCCAGGCCTCCCTTAAAGGGATCTCCGGTATGGAAGTCAGGGCTCTCTTAAAGGGATCCACCGGTATGGAAGTTAGGACCGTTCAACTCAGCGCTGTGGTTCTGACCCCAGGATTCTAGTAAAGGGATCATTGGTATACAAGTTAGGGCAATTCCACTCAGCGCTCTGGTTCTGATCCCAGGCCTCTCTTAAAGGGATCGCCGGTATGGAAGTTAGGGTAAATCCCTCAGCGCTCTGATTCTCACCCCGGGCTTCTATTAAAGGGATCATTTGTATGGAAGTCAGGGCAAATCCACTCAGCGCTCTGGTTCTGACACCAGGCCTCTCTTAAAGGGATCCCTGGTATGTAACTAAGAACGTTCCACTCAGCACTCTGGTTCCGACCCCAGGCTGTTGTGGGATATTAGGGGTGGTAGTCCAGTAGCTCTGGCTGATGGGATGATGTGGGCTATTATGGATATCCCTCAAGGATATCCCTGAGGAAGGTGCCAGGAAGGAATAAAGAAGTACTTTGTTACAACATCTTGCATCCCAGGTGATTTTGTGGACTCAGCAGCGCAGACTGTGGCACACCTTGCTTCCCATATTCTCTGGCAAGTAATACACAACACATAAGTGGCGGACGTGCTGAGCGGCGCCAGTCTGTACCTGCCCACTTTATAGGAAATACTGCTGATATGTACTATTAAGGGTCAAGACAATTGCTTTTTTTTTTGTTATTCCTTTAGACCAGGGGTGGGGAATCTTTTTTTCAACCAAGGGCCATTTGGATATGTATAAAATCCTTCGGGGGCCATTCAAATCGTGCGCCAACTCCTCTCACAAGGTGGTGTTGGCACCGATGTCAGGATGTAATCTTTCACTGCATGCGTCTCAGCGTTCAGTAGTGAAGCAGAAAGAAGAACTAAGGCCGGTTTCACATTAGCGCTTTTTAAGCGCACGCACGGCCGGGGGTAGCTCCGCCCCCGAGCCGGCTCTCTGCCCGGCGTGCCCGCCCCTTGCTTGTAGCACCGCCTCCTAGCGGACAGCGGCGCACCCTATCTTTAGCATAGGGTGCGCAGATCGTGCGCAGGCCGTGCGCTAGTTGCGCTTTGACCTGCGCTGCGCACTTTTTACGGTGCGCCGTGCGTGCCAAAATCGAACTTTTCGGATTTTGGCGCGCACGGCGCACCGTCAAAAGTGCGCAGCGCAGGTCAAAGCGCAACTAGCGCACGGCCTGCGCACGATCTGCGCACCCTATGCTAAAGATAGGGTGCGCCGATCGCAGGCGCCGCTGTCCGCTAGGAGGCGGCGCTACAAGCAAGGGGCGGCACGCCGGGCAGAGAGCCGGCTCGGGGGCGGAGATACCCCCGGCCGTGCGTGCGCTTAAAAAGCGCTAATGTGAAACCGGCCTTAATGGTATGTGCACACGTGGCGGATTTGCTGCAGATCCGCTGCAGATTTCCTAGTATATATAGATATAACCACAAAATCCTACCTTCCGCATAGAGGCCTTTAGGATTGTCTGGGCACGACCTTGCCAAGTGTCCCATCTCTCCACATATGAAACATTTGGCAAATGGAAATTCTCCTGAAACATAAAACGAGAACATAATTATTTTCATTGGCTTAATAAAATATTACTAACGCTCAACGTCCTGCAATTCTGACCATCCTATACAGATGGACATCCATATGCTCTAATGGGCAAGATGGATGTATAGTCTTTCCTGTTAGACAAGGCCTCTCCATACTTTACAGAAAGCTCCCCTAGTTTCACTGACCTACATCTAAAGCCCCAGTTACACATAGCGATATCGCTAGCAATATCGCTATAACGTCACTGGTTTTGTGACGTAGCAGCGAGATTGCTAGCGATATCGCTATGTCTGATACTTACCTCCGACCGCTCCCCCGCTGGTTATCGCTGATCGCGCGAGAACGTCCTGGACCATTTCTCGTCGTCAGCTTCCTGCTGGGGCGACGAGCGTCGCGTGGACGCGGGCGGGAGGACATCTTCATCGCCTCGTCTGACAAGTAGCGACCCCCGACCGCTGCTATGTCGCTGGTGAGATCTGCCTGTTTGGCAGCTCACTAGCGACCACTTAAGGTACTGTCACACTTAGCGATGTACCAGCGATCCCGACCAGCGATATGACGCGGTCGGGATCGCTGGTACATCGCTAAGTGGTCGCTAGTGAGCTGCCACACAGGCAGATCTCACCAGCGACATCGCAGGGGTCGGGGGTCGCTACTTACCTGTCACACTAGGCGATCCTGTATCCTCCCGCCTGGCTCCACGCGTCGCTCGTCTCCACAGCAGGAAGCGCCGCAGGAAGCAGACGACGAGAAACAGTCCTCAACGTTCTCGCGCAATCAGCGATAACCAGCGGGGGAGCGGGTCGTAGGTAAGTATCAGACACAGATATCGCTAGCAATATCGCTATAACGTCACTAGTTATAGCGATATTGCTAGCGATATCGCTTAGTGTGACATGCCCTTTAGCGATGCACCAGCGATCCTGACCGGGTCGTATCGTGGTCGGGATCGCTGGTGCATCGTTAAGTGTAACGGTACCCTAAAGCGGGAGTCACACATAGCAATCTCGCTAGCGAGATCGCTGCTGAGTCACAACTTTTGTGACACAACAGCGATCTCACCAGCGAGATCGCTGTGTGTGACAGCGACCGGCCCCCCTGCCGGTATCGCTGATCGCTGCAAGAAACCTCTGGACATATTTTTCGTCGCTGGTCTCCCGCTGGCCAGCACGCATCGCTGCGTGAGACAGGCGGGAGACCAGCGATCAGCTGTAAAAAATAAAAAATATGTTATTCTCACCTTCCGACGTCCCGCGCAGCCATCCCGCCTCTCTCCACGCTCCCGGTCCCAGTAATCCTTTGCACGAATGACCACGAGACGTCGCGCTGCCGCGAGACCGTGACATTCTTGCGGTCATTCTCGCAAAGGATCACTGGGACCGGGAGCGTGGAGAGAGGCAGGATGGCTGCACGGGACGTCGGAAGGTGAGAATAACAATATTTTTTATTTTAATTCTATTTTTTTACAGGGATATGGCATCAGCGCTAACGAACACAGCGATGCCGGGTGCTCGGCATTGCTGTGCTGATCGCTGGTGAAGCTGTCTGTTTGACAGCTCACCAGCGATTACATATCGACTTACCAGCGATCCTGACACGTTGATATAGTTGTCGGGATCGCTGGTAAGTCGCTATGTGTGACTCCAGCTTAAGGCTGTGTTCACATCAGCATTTACATTTTCCATCAGGGTTTCTGGCACTTTTGGCAGAATCACATCATTGTATAGAATCACATGCTACATATCCAATGGAGGAAACTTCTAGCCGGCATATCAGTGTGACTGTACTCATCGCTGCCAATATCTTTAGATTCTTCACAAACTACATATGGGGGAAGTTCTCACATGTACCAAGAGCTGGATCCACTTTGGCTCTGCATTTATTGACTTCATGCTCTGTGGATCCACAGCGGAAACATATTCCTGTCCCCATGTCCTGACATCTCAGGGCTTCTGAGCAATCAGCCATGCCATGCCCAGGTTTTCGACAGTGAAAGCAGACCTGTAAGACATAAAATGCAGAATCATCTCTGTAACATGCCCTCTGTCTCCTCATTACCTGTGAGCTGTAGTGTAGCTGGATTTAAAGGGGTTTTTAGGTCTTGTGTAAAACATGACCTTGGACGGCAGGTAAGAGCTGCAGTAACGCCCAGGATCCATCTGGCACTCCAGCACTGCCGCTATGACTTTCTCCAAAAGGACCAGAAGAGATGACGCAGCCAATCAGTGGCAGGATGACTGGTGGTCGGGACATCATCTCTTCCAGGGGTAAGTTTAGCTTCCCTTTTTTTTTTTTTTTTTAACATGACTATCCAATGTTAAAGGGAACCTGTCATGTCACCAAGTTATTAACCTGCAGCTCATTAGCATTACAAAGCTGTCAAAGAACAGTAACCATTTCTATGCATGCACTGTACATACATTAATGATCACTACCTGATGGCGACATCCAACACTGGAAAGGTCCTTAAAGGGGCAATAAACACAGGGAAGGCAAAAAACAAACATCTGAACATTTCTTCCCTTATTCTCCTTTGATCTCTACGTTCTGTGTCACTCGCCTGTACAGAAATCTAAGATCTCCGCATGTTCCCTGTTTTCTCCTCCCGACACATGGGGGCATCAGTGTCACCAGGCTGCACAAAATGTCAGTAAGCTCACAGCAGGGAGACTGCCACATGGGCACTAAGGGCCCCGTCACACATAGCGACTCACCAGAGATCCCGACAACGATATCAACGTGTCAGGATCGCTGGTGAGTCGCTATGTGATCGCTGGTGAGCTGTCAAACAGACAGCTTCACCAGCGATCAGGACCAGTGACGCCGAGCGGACGCGTCGCTGTGTACCTTAGTTACCAGTGCGCTGATGCACGGAGCTGGTAACCAAGGTACACATCGGGTTTCTAAGCAGCGCGCGTCACTTAGAAACCCAATGTGTACCTTGGTTACCATCTCCCTGCATCAGCGCGCTGGTAACTAACGTACACATCGGGTTTCTAAGCACCACGCGCTGCTTAGAAACCCTGCGTTTACCTTAGTTACCAGCGCGCTGATCGCTGGTCTCCCACCTGTCACACGCAGCGATGCGTGCTGGCCAGCGGGAGACCAGTGATCAAAAAAACATCCTGGCCATTTCAGGACGATCAACGATAACCGGCAGGGGGGGCCGGTCGCTGGTCAGCGTCACACACAGCGATCTCGCTGGTGAGGTTCCTGTTGGGTCACAAAACTTGTGACTCAGCAGCAATAGCGAGATCGCTGTGTGTGACGGGGGCTTAACAGCGCAGTGTCACAAAGGGGCAGCCAGCCATCAAGACCTCAGTTCAGTATCACACATCCGTGCATTACCATGATGTACAAACTAGCAGTGGTCCCCTGACTAAGACATGTCCATGTGCTATAGCTCCGTACATCACAGGGTGTAGTCGGACCCTGATACACGGATGTGAGAGATCGGATTTAGGATGGTGGAGAGCAAGAGATGGGACTGCCCTGAGGATGGGGGACAGCAACCAGTCTTAGGGGGGCTTCCAACCGGCCCTGGGGATGGTGGGGGGGGGACCCTGGCAGTCTCTAACCGGCCATGGGGATGGGGGGCTATGGTCAGCATTGAAGACGCCCTCAGGAACCATTTAGTATAGATCACAAGGCATTGTCTCCTCACTACTAACATGATCCTGGGCCACAAAGCTTCATCTGTACAGAACCCACCAGGAGATGGTGCAGGGATCACCCCCAGACACAATACAGACAGGTCCCTGCTGATGTGTACAGACTGCAGCAGCCATTACCAGACCCTGCACACTGTACACGGGGAGGGCGGAGGAGCCGGGCGTTTCTCACCATCTTGTCCCTCTTGCTCTGCTGCCTCTTCTGCCTCCGGCCCTCGCTGCGCTGCACCTTCCTCAGCTGCTCCTCGTGCGCGGCCTTGAAGCCATTCACATCTTCATCCACGTAGGCCGCTTTCCTCCTCCTCCTGGCGGGGCCGGCTCCCGCCGTGCTCTTCAGCTCTTCCCATGGAGTGGCCGCACACAGTTTGCGGTTCCGGGCCGCTGTATTATTACTCTGCCCCGGCCGAGCCCAGCGAGTCATGACGCCGTGCGCAGATCACAGACAAGACAAACACATAGGAAACACTCCGGATATTACGTCACTACTGACCCGGAAGTGCGGGGGACTTTCGTTCGTCGGCGGCCATCTTTGTTACTGGACAGAGAATAAGCAAAGCTAAACGTGTTCTTATTGCCCAGAGGCTGGAAACTGCCCCAAGTGTGTCATCATATTTCGTATTTACTTGATACGTTTTTGCAAAAAAAGCATACGAAGCCACTCCAGCACGTCACGGTATACCTTTGTCGGAGCAGTCCTCTCTAATGTATTTAAAGCTGAGCATGTGAACAGTACCTATATGAGCAGGATTCAGAAAGGCGCTGCCTGGTATGGGCACGCTGGGCAAAATGGCTCTTCATGTGCAAGTCACACAAGAGACAGGGGGGGGATCTCTCGAAAGCTTGCAAGAGCAAGAAATTAATGAATTAAAAAACACATGGTACTGCTCCGAGAAGGGTTACCGTGACGTGAAAAACGTATCAACTAAGTACCCTGTTTTTGTTATCTTTTACCAGCACTTGATGCTTATTGTTACACATATTTTACAACAGAGTATTCATGCACGTTTAAATGAACAATAATACCATATACGAGGGACAAATACCCGCACACCATGACCAGACTACATATTACCAGCACATAGTGACAAAATAATACCACATACAAAGGAAAAACACCATCACACCATGATCAGACCTCATAGTGACAAAATAATACCACATAGAAGGAACAAATACCGCCAAACCATGACCAGACCACATAGTGAATGAATAATATCACATACAAGGGAAAAATACCGCCACCCCAGGATCAGCTCACATATTACTACCACATTGTGACAGAATAATACCACATACAAAGAACAAATACCGATACCGTGACATTTTACCACCACATAGTGAATACATAATACCACATACAAGGAACAATAACGTCATGCCATGACCAGTGACACAGGAGCTCTGTATAAAGTGTCAGTGTACAGTGATCACTGGTGACATTATATATAAGAGCTCTATATACGTATAGCGTACTGGTAATACAGTGATCACCAGTAACGTTATACACAGGAGCTCTGTATATAGTGTCAGTGTACAGGTAATACAGTGATCACCGGTGATATTATACACAGGAGCTCTGTATATAGTGTCAGTGTACAGGTAATACAGTGATCACCAGTGATGTTATACACAGGAGCTCTGTATATAGTGTCAGTGTGCAGGTAATACAGGATCACCAGTGACATACACACGAGCTCTACATATAGTGTCAGTGTACAGGAAATACAGGAATCACCAGTGGCATTACACACAGGAGCGCAGTATATAGTGTCAGTGTACAGGAAATATAGTGATCACCAGTGACATTATACACAGGAGTTCTTTATATAGTATCAGTATACAGAAAATACAGGGATCATCAGTGACATTATACACAGGAGCTCTGTAGTTGTGCCAGTGTACAGGTAATACAGTGGTCACCAGTGACATTATACACAGGAGCTCTGTATATGGTGCATAGGTAATACTGTTATGGAATGATCTGGTTGGAGTAGTGATATTGCAACCACTAGGGGCAGCACAGGGCAGATAGCATAGTCTGGAATAGTCAAGAAGGCGATACCCAGGAACAGCAATGTAGTTTGAAGGAATAGGCAGGAATCGTAGTCACGGAAGCCAGGGGTCAATTACCAGGAGCAGCAGTGTCGCTTGAAGGAATAAGCAGGAATTGTAGTTAAAGAAGCCAGAGGTCATTTACCAGGAGCAGCAGTGTTTGAAGAAATAGCAGGTAGAAGGAAGCTTAACTAAAGGCAGGTAGCTCAATAATCATGCAAGGAACTGAGAGGAAGGCCAGGTTTAAATAGTGTATGCAAACAGAATGAGCCAATCAGGAACTCAGGGTGGTAACCAACAGGAAACTCAGGGAGGAGACATCGGCAACAACATAGGTACAAGTATTTGGCTAAGCATGGAACTGTCCAGGGAACTGAATAGCTCAGAAGGAAGAGCTGCCGACTGGTGCACAGGAGCTGCTAGGTTTGAATCCTGAAAAATACAGTGATCACTAGTACCATTATACACAGGAGCTCTGTATATAGTGTACAAGTAATACAGTGATCACCAGTGACATTATACACAGGAGCTCTATACATAGTGTACAGGTAATACAGTGATCACTGGTGACATTACATACAACTGCTTTGTATATAGTGTCATTGTATAGGTAATACAGTGATCACCAGTGATATTATATACCGGAGCTCTGTATAGAATATACAGTGTATAGTGTCAGTGACTCACCAGTGATGTCTCTAGCCCTTCCTCTTCATCTAGCACAGACCACCATCACTTCTTCGAGCCAGAACTCGTGTCTGCAGAAAATACCACCGTTATCTGGAACACATTCCTCATTTTATCGCCAACTTCTACATTGAAGAAAAAAAGGGACAGTGCTGCCTTGCACAGTAACAGGACCTCTCCCACACTGAAAACAGTATCCTCAAAAATAAAATACATCACAGCAGTAATAATATCCCTTAAATGGAATCTGTCACCCCTGGGACACTTTTCAGTTATTACTATGAGGCATATAGGTAACAGAAATGTTAATCTAGTCTGACCTTTATGCCTCATAATTACTGTATAGATGTGGAGAAACAGACTTTTATTTCATTATGTAAATGATTTCTTCCAGGCTCCAGGGAGTGCGGTCAGGGCCGGCTCCAAGTTTTCGTGGGCCCCAGGCGAAAGAGGCTTCATTAACGCATGCCACAGTTCACGATGCACAGATACGGCAGAACAATATAGGTATAGTACAATGCCAAAGATTTAACTTCTTACATTACATGAGTGATTTCATAAATTCTTCAAAAGTGTGAAGCTAGTCACTTCTCAGGCCAAGTCGTGAGTCGGAGTAGTCAAGGAGTCAAGATCAGAAACCAGGAGGGTACGTCATAAACCTAAGGAAGGGACAAAAGCGTAGTCAGGTAACGTTTCGAGGTTAGAGTATCGGGAGGTTAATGGATCAGAACTGAAGAGGTTAAACAGGCGGCTGGTCAGAACGAAGTCCAGCCAGGCAACAGATCAAGCAAACAGAACACAAGGCACAGGCGAGCACAAACCTCAAAAGATGAATGTATGTCTTGCAGTGGTATGGGAGAAGCTGCTCAGTTAAGTAGGCATTGCAATTACCCTGGATAGTGAACACCTGAGACAGCCATTGACTAGTCGAGCTGTCAATCACAGTGACAGCTTCAGCACGCCCCTGTAACGGAACGGATGGCCGAGCTGTCAGTAACTGCATCCCAGACACCTGAGGGGTGAAACCATGACAGTACCCCCTCTTCTAGGGGGGCTACCGGACCCCCAGGCTTCCCAGGAGATTTTAGATGGAAGGCCCTGACTATCCGATTAGCCTTCACATCTCGAGCAGGGACCCAGGATCTCTCCTCTGGTCCGTATCCCCTCCAGTGGATGAGTTACTGGAGTGAATTACGGACCCTACGAGAATCCACAACCCTCTGAACCTCAAACTCCAGGCCACCGTCTACTGAAAATGGAGGAGGCGGGGATGAAGGAGACAATGCGGAAGGGACATACTCCTTTAATAGAGATTTATGGAATATGTTTGGAATGCGAAGGAATGGTGGAAATTTTAATCTAAATGACACAGGATTGACCACCTCTAGGATCTCTTATGGCCCAATAAACTTTGGACCCAACTTCGCTGATGGCAAGTTAAGTTTAATGTTCCTAGATGATAACCAAACCTTATCCCTAATCTTATAAACAGGACCCACCGAACATCTTCTATCAGTCTTTCGTTTTTGGGGAATCTGAGCAGTCCCAATATTCTTCTGAATCTCCCTCCAGACATCTCCAAGTCTCTGTACGGCGACCTCCACCCCAGGGCATTCAGAACTGATCCAAAATTCAGCAAAATGGGGATGAAAACCATAATTACAGAAGAATGGTGAGTTTCCGGTATATTGATTTACTCGACTGTTGAAAGCAAACTCAGCTAGAAGTAAAAACGAAGACCATTCCTTCTGTTGCGCTGCCACAAAGCACCTTAAAATTTGTTCCAAAGATTGATTTGTTTTCTCAGTCTGACCATTGGTTTCAGGGTTATAAGCAGATGAAAATGACAAGTCAATCCCTAGTTTACGGAAAAAAGCTCTCTAAAATTTAGAGACAAATTATACTCCCCTATTAGACACAATGTTCAGAGGGATCCCATGTAGCCTTACAATATGAGAAATAAACAACCTGGAGAGTGTCTTGTCTCTGCATTAGGTAATCCTGACGAACAAAATTAGCTTGTTTGCTGAATTTATCAACTACCACCCAAATAGCAGTCTTTCCATCAGACAGAGGCAAATCAGTAATGAAATCCATGGACAGATGAGTCCATGGTGTTTCTGGAATAGGCAATGGAGCCAATTCCCCAGCCGATTGACTATGACTGACTTTGGCGCGTGCGCAGACTTCACAAGCAGATACAAAATCTTTAATATCATTATGCATGGATGGCCACCAAAAAAGTCTAGCACCAGCTTTCCATGTGGCAGTAACTCCAGGATGGCCACTTAAAACGGAATCATGAAATTCCTGTAACACCCGCTATCTTAGGTTCACAGGAACAAATAATTTGAACTCCTGGGAAGTGGGAGGAGCTAATGACTGGACTTTACGACTCTCCTCTTCCAATTCCGAAGTTACCATAGACACCACAATACCCTGAGGAATAATGGAGGTTGGGGATTCTGGAGGGGAAATGGAATCTAGACTATGAGATAAAGCATCAGCTTTCACATTCTTAGACCCAGGCCTGAATGTAATAGAAAAATTAAATCAAGAGAAAAACAGGGACCATCTGTCCAGTCTAGGAGTTAACCTTTTAGCCAATTCAATGTAAACTATATTCCTGTGATCCGTGATCACCGTAACTGGATGAACTGCCCCCTCCAAACATGCCTCCATTCCTCAAAGGCCAATTTGACAGCAAGTAACCCACATCATAATTTCTCTCTTCCGGTGAAAATTTTTTAGAAAGAAAAAGCACATGAACACAGGTTAGTCAGAGTTTTGGGCCCCTGCAATAAGACTGCCCCCACCCTGATCTCTGAAGCATCCACCTCTACAACGAACGGTTCTTGAAGATCAGCCTGGATCAGAATGGGTGCTGACTAGTGTTGAGCATTCCGATACTGCAAATATCAGGTATCGGCCAATATTCGCTGTATCGGAGTTCCGTTATTTTTACAATATCGAATACCAGAATCGGAAGTTCCCATAATGCAATGAGCCAGTTGTGTTAGCCATGTTAACTAATGGCATGGCTGTGATTGGCTGCTGAAATGATGTCATCATGATGCATGGTCTGTGCGGGCCTGCCGGGGGTCTGTGCGGGCCTGCCGGGGGTTGTGTGTGTGTGCAGGCATTGTCCGATGGGACTACAAGTCCCATCGGGCTATGCCTGCTACAATGACAGTGATTGAGACATTAGACAATGATGGGACAGTAGTAGTCCCATCATCCGGCTAATGTGTTGAATGTAAAAAAAAACAAACATACATACTACATACATACTACATATATACAACATTCATACAACATACTGTACATACATACTACATACATACTTCATATATATTACATTCATACAATATACATACTACATACATACTACATATATACATTCATACAGCATACATACATACTACATAATACATACATACTACATATATACTACATTCATACAACATACCTACATACATACATACATACTACATACATACTACATATATACTACATTCATACAACATACTACATAATACATGCATACTACATATATACTACATTCATACAACATACATACATACTACATACATAATACATATATAATACATTCATACATACTACATACTTACTACATACATACAACATACATACAACATGCTACATACATACAACATACATACTACATGCATACAATACATTCATACAATACATTCATATAGACATACAGTACATATAACATAGAGTACATACTCACCATCACTTGTCACTTTGATCCCCGAAGCCAGTGTCATCTCACTGTAAAAAATATTAAAATATAAAACAACCGATATACTCCCTGATCCGCAGAAATCCATGAGTGTCCCACGACGATCTCCTGCAGTGCATCACTGAGAGGTTACTATAGTTCACTGGTCTCACTTTATGGCAAAAGCTGCGTGGGAACTTTCTCACACAGCAATGCCAAAAGTGAGACTAGGGACTATTTTTTTATAGTAGCGGAGGAATACAGTGCGGAAGGACACCTTCCTCCCGTCATTGTATTCCAGAGAGCGGTCGCATCAGCTGATGCTGCTGTTCTCCACGGGAGATCCGTCGTGGGACACTCGTGGATTTCTGCGGATCAGGGAGTATATTGGTTGTTTGTTATTTTAATATTTTTTACAGATGACACTGGCTTCGGGGATCAAAGTGACAAGTGATGGTGAGTATGTACTCTGTTATATGTACTGTATGTCTATATGTATGTATTGTATGAATGTTTGAATATATTGTATGTAGTATGTATGTAGTATGTATGCTGCATGTCTGTAGCATGTTTTATGTATGTTGTATGTATGTAGTATGTACTATGTATGTATGTTGTATGAATGTAGTATATACAGTTGTGGCCAAAAGTATTGACACCCCTGCAATTCTGTCAGATAATACTCAGTTTCTTCCTGAAAATGATTGCAAACACAAATTCTTTGGTACTTCATTTAATTTGTCTTAAATGAAAAAACACAAAAAGAATTGTCCTAAAGCCAAATTGGATATAATTCCACACCAAACATAAAAAAGAGGGTAGACAAAAGTATTGGCACTGTTCAAAAAATCATGTGATGCTTCTCTAATTTGTGTAATTAACAGCACCTGTAACTTACCTGTGGCACCTAACAGGTGTTGGCAATAACTAAATCACACTTGCAGCCAGTTGACATGGATTAAAGTTGACTCAACCTCTGTCCTGTGTCCTTGTGTGTACCACATTGAGCATGGGGAAAAGAAAGAAGACCAAAGAACTGTCTGAGGACTTGAGAAACCAAATTGTGAGGAAGCATGAGCAATCTCAATGCTACAAGTCCATCTCCAAAGACCTGAATGTTCCTGTGTCTACAGTGCGCAGTGTCATCAAGAAGTTTAAAGCCCATGGCACTGTGGCTAACCTCCCTAGATGTGGACGGAAAAGAAAAATTGACAAGAGATTTCAATGCAAGATTGTGCGGATGTTGGATAAAGAACCTCGACTAACATCCAAACAAGTTCAAGCTGCCCTGCAGTCCGAGGGTACAACAGTGTCAACCCGTACTATCCGTCGGCGTCTGAATGAAAAGGGACTGTATGGTAGGAGACCCAGGAAGACCCCACTTCTTACCCCGAGACATAAAAAAGCAAGGCTGGAGTTTGCCAAAACTTACCTGAAAAAGCCTAAAACGTTTTGGAAGAATGTTCTCTGGTCAGATGAGACAAAAGTAGAGCTTTTTGGGCAAAGGCATCAACATAGAGTTTACAGGAGAAAAAAAGAGGCATTTAAAGAAAAGAACACGGTCCCTACAGTCAAACATGGCGGAGGTTCCCTGATGTTTTGGGGTTGCTTTGCTGCCTCTGGCACTGGACTGCTTGACCGTGTGCATGGCATTATGAAGTCTGAAGACTACCAATAAATTTTGCAGCATAATGTAGGGCCCAGTGTGAGAAAGCTGGGTCTCCCTCAGAGGTCATGGGTCTTCCAGCAGGACAATGACCCAAAACACATTTCAAAAAGCACTAGAAAATGGTTTGAGAGAAAGCACTGGAGACTTCTAAGGTGGCTAGCAATGAGTCCAGACCTGAATCCCATAGAACACCTGTGGAGAGATCTAAAAATGGCAGTTTGGAGACGGCACCCTTCAAATATCAGGAACCTGGAGCAGTTTGCCAAAGAAGAATGGTCTAAAATTCCAGCAGAGCATTGTAAGAAACTCATTGATGGTTACCGGAAGCGGTTGGTCGCAGTTATTTTGGCTAAAGGTTGTGCAACCAAGTATTAGGCTGAGGATGCCAATACTTTTGTCTGGCCCATTTTTGGAGTTTTGTGTGAAATGATCAATGTTTTGCTTTTTGCTTCATTCTCTTTTTCATTTAAGACAAATTAAATGAAGATAATAATACCAAAGAATTTGTGTTGGCAATCATTTTCAGGAAGAAACTGAGTAATATCTGACAGAATTGCAGGGGTGTCAATACTTTTGGCCACAACTGTATGTAGTATGTATGTTGTATGAATGTAGTATATATTTAGTAGGTATGTAGTATGTATGTATGTTGTATGAATGTAGTATATATTTAGTATGTATGTAGTATGTATGTATGTTGTATGAATGTAGTATATATGTAGTATGTATGTAGTATGTTTGTATGTATGTTGTATGAATGTAGCATATATGTAGCATGTATGTAGTATGTATGTTGTATGAATGTAGTATATATGAAGTATGTATGTAGTATGTATGTTGTATGAATGTAGTATACGTAGTATGTATGTAGTATGTATGTTGTATGAATGTAGTATATATGTAGTATGTGTGTAGTATGTATATATGTTGTATGATTCTAGAATATGTGAAGTATGTATGTATGTTGTATGAATGTAGTATATATGTAGTATGTATATATGTATGTTGTATGAATGTAGTATATATGTAGTATGTATGTAGTATGTATGTATGTTGTATGAATGTAGTATATATGTAGTATGTATGTATTATGTAGTATGTATGTATGTTGTATGAATGTAGTATATATGTAGTATGTATGTATGTATGTTGTATGTATGTTGTATGAATGTAGTATATATGAAGTATGTATGTAGTGTGTATGTATGTTGTATGAATGTTGTATATATGTAGTATGTATGTTTTTTTGTTTTTTTTTACATTCAACACATTAGCCGGATGATGGGACTACTACTGTCCCATCATTGTCTAATGTGTCAATCACTGTCATTGTAGCAGGCATAGCCCGATGGGACTTGTAGTCCCATCGGACGTTGCCTGCACACACACACAACCCCCGGCAGGCCCGCACAGACCCCCGGCAGCCCGCACAGACCCCCGACAGGCCCGCACAGACCCCCGGCAGGCCCGCACAGACCACCGGCAGGCCCGCACAGACCCCCGGCAGGCCCGCAGACCCCCGGCAGGCCCGCACAGACCCCCGGCAGCCCGCACAGACCCCCGGCAGCCAGCACAGACCCCCGGCAGGCCCGCACAGACCCCCGAGAGGCCCGCACAGAGCCCGCCCGCACACACACGCACAGTCTCCGCCCACAGTCTTCCCCCCTCCCGAACTGGATGTGCAAGGAAAGAAAGGGTTTATTTTCATTCCGATATTTGTGCCCCATTGACTTGCATGGGTTTTCCGGCATCGGAATTGGCAATACCCGATATTTGTTGAGTATCGGTCCGATCCAATCTGATCCGATATTTTCCGATATCGGAAGGTATCGCTCAACACTAGTGCTGACATAAAACACTATTTTAATTTTTCAAAAGCCCCTGATAGCACCCAGTGACCAAATCTTGAGATTCGCCCCTTACTTGTAAGGTCTAAGTGGTTTAGCAATCTGTGAAAACCCCTTGATAAATTTTTGGCGAATCCCAGAAAACGCTGCAAAGTCTAAGATCACAAGGTTGAACCCAATCAATTATGGCCTGCACCCAGCTGCTCAGTTAAGTAGGCATTGTAATTACCCTGGAGAGTGAACACCTGAGACAGTAGACCCCTCCCAGTCACAGGTTGGCTAGTTGAGCTGTCAATCAACACACTGGCAGCTTATCACACCCCTGTACCAGATTGGATGGCCATGCTGTTCATCAAAGTACTGACAGCTTCAGCACGCCCCTGTACCAGATTGGACGACAGAGCTGTCAGTAACTGCATCCCAGACACCCTGAGGGGTGGAACCGTGACAAAGAGGTCAGAAACCGCACAGTATTGTCCTCCATACAGTATTATGGGCACCACATAATGCTCCATCCAGAATAATGAGCCCAATATATTGCTCCATCCAGAATAATGAGCCCCATATAATGCTCCATACAGAATAATGAACCCCATATATTGCTCCATCTATATATATAATCGTATTATGGTGTCTGTCAGTCTGTAACCGAAATCCCCCTGCGCTGAGTGACAGGCACAGTGCGCAGGCGCAGTCCTCAATTAGAAGGACGTACGCCACTGTTAGCCGCTGATCTCCCGACGGTTGTCGCGGGTCATCTCTGGGCGCACGGGTGTCAGCGGCGACGCAGCCGGGAGATGACCGGCACTAGCCGGTACCCAGGGTCCTCCGGAGAAGAGACTCCTCCGGACCCTCGGTGCCATAAACGTGTAAAAAATAGAATTAAAATAACAAATAGTGATCTACTCACCTTCCAATGGCCCCCGGACTCTGTCTCTCCTCTCCACGCGCCCGGCATCTTCCGGTCCCAATACTGCTTTGCGCGAAATACCGCTGATGACGTCACATTCTCGCGAAAGTGACGTCAGCAGCGGTCTTTGGCGTAAAGCAGTACTGGGAACGGAAGATGCCGGGAGCGTGGAGAGGAGGGACAGAGTCCGGGGGCTGTTGGATGGTGAGTATATCACTTTTTTATTTTAAACTCCCGCTGGCCATATTCTAGAGTACCCGATGCTTTAGAATCGGGCCAGCAGCTAGTACATAATAATTGACCCCATATAATACTACATACTGTATAATGAGCCACATATATTGTTCCATACATTATGGGCATCGTATATTGCTCAATACAGTATAATGGCTCCTATATAATGCTCCACACAGAATAATGAGCACCATATATTGCTCCATACAGAATAATGAGCCCCATATAATGCTCCACAAAGAATAATGAGCCCTATATATTACAGTATATGATGGGCCCCATATATTGCTCCATATATAATGGGCCCCATATATTGCTCCATATATAATGGGCCCCATATAATGCTCCATACAGTATAGGATGGACACCATAGAGTACAATGAGCCCTATGTATTGCTCAATACAGTATCAAGAGTCCCATTTAATGCTCCATACAGCATTTGATGGGCTCCATGAATTGTGCCATACAGAATAGGCCCCATATAATGCTCCATACAGTATAGTTCCCTTATAATGCTCCATATACAGTGGGGCAAAAAAGTATTTAGTCAGTCAGCAATAGTGCAAGTTCCACCACTTAAAAAGATGAGAGGCGTCTGTAATTTACATCATAGGTAGACCTCAACTATGGGAGACAAACTGAGAAAAAAAAATGCAGAAAATCACATTGTCTGTTTTTTTTTTCATTTTATTTGCATATTATGGTGGAAAATAAGTATTTGGTCAGAAACAAGCAATCAAGATTTCTGGCTCTCACAGACCTGTAACTTCTTCTTTAAGAGTCTCCTCTTTCCTCCACTCATTACCTGTAGTAATGGCACCTGTTTAAACTTGTTATCAGTATAAAAAGACACCTGTGCACACCCTCAAACAGTCTGACTCCAAACTCCACTATGGTGAAGACCAAAGAGCTGTCAAAGGACACCAGAAACAAAATTGTAGCCCTGCACCAGGCTGGGAAGACTGAATCTGCAATAGCCAACCAGCTTGGAGTGAAGAAATCAACTGTGGGAGCAATAATTAGAAAATGGAAGACATACAAGACCACTGATAATCTCCCTCGATCTGGTGCTCCACGCAAAATCCCACCCCGTGGGGTCAGAATGATCACAAGAACGGTGAGCAAAAATCCCAGAACCACGCGGGGGGACCTAGTGAATGAACTGCAGAGAGCTGGGACCAATGTAACAAAGCCTACCATAAGTAACACACTACGCCACCATGGACTCAGATCCTGCAGTGCCAGACGTGTCCCACTGCTTAAGCCTGTACATGTCCGGTCCCGTCTGAAGTTTGCTAGAGAGCATTTGGATGATCCAGAGGAGTTTTGGGAGAATGTCCTATGGTCTGATGAAACCAAACTGGAACTGTTTGGTAGAAACACAACTTGTCGTGTTTGGAGGAAAAAGAATACTGAGTTGCATCCATCAAACACCATACCTACTGTAAAGCATGGTGGTGGAAACATCATGCTTTGGGGCTGTTTCTCTGCAAAGGGGCCAGGACGACTGATCCGGGTACATGAAAGAATGAATGGGGCCATGTATCGTGAGATTTTGAGTGCAAACCTCCTTCCATCAGCAAGGGCATTGAAGAAGAAACACATGGCTGGGTCTTTCAACATGACAATGATCCAAAGCACACCGCCAGGGCAATGAAGGAGTGGCTTCGTAAGAAGAATTTCAAGTTCCTGGAGTGGCCTAGCCAGTCTCCAGATCTCAACCCTATAGAAAACCTTTGGAGGGAGTTGAAAGTCCGTGTTGCCAAGCGAAAAGCCAAAAACATCACTGCTCTAGAGGAGATCTGCATGGAGGAATGGGCCAATATACCAACAACAGTGTGTGGCAACCTTGTGAAGACTTACAGAAAACATTTGACCTCTGTCATTGCCAACAAAGCATATATCACAAAGTATTGAGATGAAATTTTGTTTCTGACCAAATACTTATTTTCCACCATAATATGCAAATAAAATGAAAAAAAAACAGACAATGTGATTTTCTGGATTTTTTTTTCTCAGTTTGTCTCCCATAGTTGAGGTCTACCTATGATGTAAATTACAGACGCCTCTCATCTTTTTAAGTGGTGGAACTTGCACTATTGCTGACTGACTAAATACTTTTTTGCCCCACTGTATAATTGGCCCCATATAATGCTTCATATGTAATGAGCCCCATATGATGCTCCATGTATAATGGGTCCCATTTTATGCTCCAAATATAATGGGCCCCATATGATGCTCCATAAATAATGGGCCTCATATAATGCTCCATATATAATGGGACCCATGTATGATGCTCCAGTGTGTAATTGGCCCATATAATGCTCCATATATAATGGGCCCCTTATATGATGCTCCAGTGTATGATGGGCCCATATATGATGCTCCAGTGTATAATGGCATAATGGGCACCATATATAATGCTCCATATATGATGGACCCATATATGATGCTCCAGGGTATAATGGGTCCCATATACATGGTGGACCATTTAAATGGATACACCTAAATAAAATATGAATGGTTGGTGACCCAGATCAGCACGCTGAATTTGCAGGATGGGCAAAACAAAAATTGGAACAGGACCCTAAGTTTACACAGAACA
Source organism: Dendrobates tinctorius (assembly GCF_039654945.1). Classification (NCBI taxonomy): domain Eukaryota; kingdom Metazoa; phylum Chordata; class Amphibia; order Anura; family Dendrobatidae; genus Dendrobates; species Dendrobates tinctorius. The sequence goes on along the minus strand of NW_027361671.1, from coordinate 2,793,906 downwards.
TTATGTTCAGTGATAAGGCAAACTTTTTTGGGTGGGCCATTTATATGGATACATCCAAATAAAATGGGAATGGTGACAGTTTTCTTGCGTAGGGTGTCTTGCTTTGAAATATGCTGCAATGACCCGGGTACTGCGTTCATCAGACATCAACACAATTTCTATCCGCTCCTCACGTGTTAACCTCTGTGACATGTCAATGGCTGTAAACAAAGAGAAACTGGTAAATAACTCATGAAAGAATAAAGTTACATTAAACCAAGCACACCATTGTTTTTCTTGTGAAATTCTCAATAAGTTTGATGTGTCACATGACCCTCTTGCCATTGAAAAAAATAAAGTTGGATCCAAAATGGCCAACTTTAAAATGGCCACCATGGTCACCACCCATCTTGAAAAGTTTTTCCCCTCCCATATATTAATGTGTCACAAACAGGAAGTTGATATCACCAACCATTCCCATTTTATTTAGGTGTATCCATATAGATTGCCCACCCTGTATGATACTCCAGTGTATAATGGGCCCCATATATAATGCTCCATATATGATGGACCCATATATGATGCTCCAGTGTATGATGATCCCCATATATTATGCTCCAAACATTAAAAGAAAAAATTAAATACTCACCTCTCGTCGCTGCTGTGCTCCGAACTCCTCAGCGTCTTCTGAGTCTCTGCACTGTGACTGCTCAGGCAGAGGGCGCACAGACATGACGTCATTGCTCCCTCTGACCTGAATATCATGGTCAGAAGACGCTGCAGCGGTGGAGCGGGGCGAGGTAAGTATCACAAGTGCCGGGGCCCTGTGCAAGCGGGCGGGGGGTCTACTTGCGGGTGCCGGCACTATCATAGACACCGGTCCCCCATAGCGTGCTGGTGTCCACGACGGCGAGTGGTCCCCCGCCTGCTCAGGGCCCCGGCACTAGCCCAGGTGCTGACGCTGACCCTGCGTGCAGTGCTTGGAAGAAATCCCTGCCTCCGCTCTTCATTATAATATCACCCTCCTCCAATGCACGTCACACTGACCTGTGACTGCAGTTGTGGATCCGGGATCCTGTGTATGCGCCCTGCACTCGCTCGACGATCTGTACCTTTTCCTTCTCTCATTGGCCAGCGTTATTGTGTGCCGGAGCCTGGAAGAAATCATTTGCATAATGAAATAAAAGTCTATTTCTCCACATCTAGACAGCAACTATGAGGCATAAAGGTAAGACTAGATTAACATTTCTATTACCTGTATGCCCACAGTAATAGCTGAAGAGTGTCTCAGGGGGTGACAGATTCCCTTTAATTAGCCCCTTCAGTAATAATGTCCCACATCCTGCTCCCATATCCACTCCATTTCTGGCCCCTTGTGTCTCATTCCTGGCCCTATATGTTCTCCCATTCTGTGCCATGTCTCTCTCTTCTGTCCCCATGTCTCTCCATACTGCTCCATGTCTCCATTCTGCCCCATGTCTCTCCATTCTGCCACATAGTGTGGCTTTTTTTTTTTTTAAAGTAAAAAAAAAGTTTCTCTAGCTGGCCGAGGTCCTGTGGTGTCCTCTCCCCGATTCATCTGAGGCACAGACGCGCCGGCGTATGTCAATCACCTCATATGCTGGAGACGTGCGTGCTGACATTAGCTGCCAGCTTTTAACTGTTGCCGTGCGGGAAGCCTTCCCTCACGGCAATATAGATTTTAACTGAACGTGCATCCATAAGGACAGTAATGCCCTGATGGTGGCCCTGTATTGCGCCATTAACTCCACAGACATCATCATCACTGTTCCCATTGGGGTTCACAATCTAAATTCCCTATCAGTATTTTTTGGAGTGTGGAAGGTAAGCGAAGAACTTGGAGGAAACCCACACAAACATGGGGAGAACATTATTATTATTATTATTATTTATTGTTCTAGCGCCATTTATTCCATGGCGCTTTACATGTGAGGAGCGGTATACATAAAAACAAGTACAATAATCTTAAACAATACAAGTCATAACTGGTACAGGAGGAGAGAGGACCCTGCCCGCGAGGGCTCACAATCTTCAAGGGATGGGTGATAATACAGTAGGCGAGGGTAGAGCTGGTCGTGCAGCGGTTTGGTCGATCGGTGGTTACTGCAGGTTATAGGCTTGTCGGAAGAGGTGGGTCTTCAGGCTCTTTTTGAAGGTTTCGATGGTAGGTGAGAGTCTGATATGTTGTGGTAGAGAGTTCCAGAGTAGGGGTGATGCGCGAGAGAAATCTTGTATGCGATTGTGGGTAGAGGAGATAAGACGGGAGTAGAGAAGGAGATCTTGTGAGGATCGGAGGTTGCGTGCAGGAAAGTACCGGGAGACGAGGTCACAGATGTATGGAGGAGACAAGTTGTGGATGGCTTTGTATGTCATGGTTAGGGTTTTGTAATGGAGTCTCTGGGCAATTGGGAGCCAGTGAAGGGATTGACAGAGGGGAGAAGCTGGGGAATAGCGGGGGGACAGGTGGATTAGTCGGGCAGCAGAGTTTAGAATAGATTGGAGGGGTGCGAGAGTGTTTGAGGGGAGGCCACAGAGCATGAGGTTGCAGTAGTCAAGGCGAGAGATGATGAGGGCATGGACTAGGGTTTTTGCAGATTCTTGGGTGAGGAATGAACGGATGCGTGAAAAATTTTTGAGTTGAAGTCGGCAGGAAGTGGAAAGGGTTTGGATATGTGGTTTGAAGGAGAGATCAGCGTCAAGGATTACTCCGAGGCAGCGAGCTTGTGGGACTGGGGAGAGTGGGCAGTCATTTACTGTAATTGATAGGTTCGTAGGGGGGGTCACGTGAGATGGGGGAAAGATGATGAATTCTGTTTTGTCCATGTTGAGTTTCAGATATCAGATATTCAGATATAACATAGAAACCACTTGAGAACATGATGGAAACTATGAGGTCAACAAACCAGCGCTGATAAGGGAATATCAGCTGGTTCTTGAGGTGTACCGAAAAAGGTTTGGGACCCCGCAACGTGGATCTCATGACAGCTACAGTGATGTGGTGGACCGGTTCACAACCAACTTTGACCGGTGAGTCCTGGGACTATTGGTTACCACCTTCGAAGAACTGAAGGACCTGATTGTGAAAAAAACATTTCTCCTTCTTTGCCCTGTGAAGGGGCGACAGTTTATGATGGATAGGGAGCCAAAGGAGGCCGCACAGATTGCCAATGTCTATGAGGCCAACCATACACTTAAGGAGTGGAAGTCAGCCATAACCAGCTGGCAAGGGGTAAGCCAAAGCCAACAAACAGTGCGCCCCTGCCGGCTTGCCTGCTGTTCCCCGGTGGTCCCACCTCATCGTCCAGAACGCGGCCTGCATCTAACTTGCGCTGGTGCTATACCTGCAAGGAAAAATGCAATATAGAAAACCAGTAGTAAATACTATCCAAATCTCGTCAAAAATTCAAATACATGACAGCATAGACAAGAATTAAAAGATAACCTTTACTAAATATCAAATTAAAATATAAAATGTGTCACCTAAAGTGAATAAATGCATAGGTTAAGTCAATCAGAAGAACAATAACCCATTAAAGAGGCAAATAAGCCTTCTCAGGAAAAGGATTTCTACTTGCAATGGCTAAGAGAAAACCAAAAAAACCCCAAAAATGTCTCATTGTAAAAAAATCACATATTTTCTCATATAACAACTCACTATTTTGGTTGCTTATAGCGATAATAGAAGAGAATAAGGTAACACCAATAAAACGTTTACCACAATAAATGTTGTTCAACAATAAGTGAGAATGAAAGGAACAATCTCACCAGTTTAGTAGATAGATGCGGGAGACTAAGGAAATTGGTCCAGGATGAATCATAAAATATATGGGGAAGAAAAAAGCCCTACAGAACCCCTAAAGGGCTAACAGTAGTCTTTAGGATTGTGCTCCCTCCACTCCCTATCTGAAATTGTAAGTGGAGGGAGTGGATAGGGAGTGGAGGGAGCACAGTCATCTCTTAGCTAGCACCATGACACTTTATCTTCCAAAACAAGCATAAGTCCCCTGATGATTCAGCTTGCGTTGGGACATCTTATGAGGGAGAGTGCAGGGCTTGTTTAATGCAGGGGTAGTTGTGGACTGCCAATGTCAGGGCGGTAGTCTTGGGGTCAGACTACTGTTAGCCCTTTAGGGGTTCTGTAGGGCTTTTTTCTTCCCCATATATTGTCCCTTTTGTTCTCACTTATTGTTGAGCAACATTTATTGTGGTAAACGTTTTATTGGTGTTAGGCCTCTTTCACACATCAGGTTTTCGCCGTCAGGCGCGATCCGGCGCTTTTGACAGAAACCGGATCCGGCGAAATGCAATGCCGGATCCGTTTTCCCCCCCAGCGACTTGCATTTGCGACGGATCGCGCCGGATGGCCATGCGTTTCATCCGGTTTTCGCCGGATCCGGCAATGTGTCGCGATCCGGCGTCTGGAAAAAACGGTGACTGTAACGTTTTTTGTCTCCGGCGAAAAAGCCGGACACGCCGGATCCGGCGCGTCCGGCTTTTTCACACAATGAAAGCCTATGAGCGCCGCAATGCGCCGGATCCGGCAAAAGCCGGATCCGTCGGCCGGATCCGGTTTTTTGGTCTGAGCATGCTCAGTAGCTCTGCCCACAAGACATATATAAAAGCAAGACAGTGGGACCCACAGCCACACCCAACATGCCACCCAAGACAGCAACCAGGCGCAGGAGAAGGCAGGAGACCACTGCAGCACCATCCGCACCACCACCACCCCAAATGGAGCAGCAAATAGAACATGCTGAGGAGGGGAGGCCAGCAGCAGATGAGAGACGGTAATTATCAAATCCCCCATTCCTCCAAACTAGGGCTATTGAATATCAAGATATTCATTGGCCCTTTGTTTCTCTTTATTCAACAGCCGCCCAAGAGATGCAGCAGCAGCAGCAGCACTGGCTTCACTGGCAGCAGCTGTAACACCACCCACAGCCATGGAGTCTGGCCAGCAAGAGGACAGCACATCTTCTGGGAGCCCTCCCTCGCATCGTCAGCGTTTGACGGTAAGTTTTTATTTCCAAAATCCATCTTCTCTGTAATATATGTCTATTCATTGCCTTTTATTTCAAAACAGGAATCACAAGATGAAGAGGAGCTCCCAGAAGAAGAAGGAAGGGGTGGACAGACACTTGGAGTGGGCTCACAATTCGTAAGTTTTTTGCATCAAACGCAGAAACACAACATCACACTACACACAACACATAGAAAACAATGTTCTGCAGACCACACACAGCAAACAAATGCCTACATCCAAAGACATAACTTTTTTGTTTTCTTCTCTAGTCTTCCCAATCTGGTGCTTGGCCAAGAGGTCCTCGCAGTGCCTCCCAGGGTCGTCGGCGACAGCAACGCGGCGGTCACCAGCGTGTAAGTATAAATATTTTTGCTTTGTTTTTTTGCACTTTTTATTTCATTTCTTTTGTGGAGGCTAATTATGTTATTTTTGTCTTTTTCTTTAACAGCCTTCACAGCGTGCTCCCGACTCTGACGGTGAGGATGGAGGGATTGATGTGGACCGCCTCATCGATCTCGTCAGAGAAAGGGAGCCGCTCTGGAATATGGCTGACCGCCGCCACGCTGACCTGATTGTTACCCGACGACTCTGGGAGGAAATCTGTTCTCTCCTTGTGGGCCGCTGGGAGGACCTCGAAGCTCGGGCCCAGATTAAAGAGCGTAAGTATATACAGTACCGGTTGCTTGATGTAAACCAGTGTTTCCCGAACTCCAGTCCTCGTGGTCCCCACGGATCATGTGTTCAGGATTTCTATTTACTATAGAAATCATGAAAACATGACCCCTGGGGACCATGAGGACTGGAGTTTGGGAAACACTGATGTTGTATACTAACCACTCCTTTCTTGTTTCAGGGAACAGAATTGTGAATCGGTGGCGGTCTGTGAGGGATCGTTTCAAGAAGGAGTTCAATAAAGAGATGCGGGCCCCGAGTGGATCTGGAGGACGCAGGAGCAAGTACAAGTACGCAGAAGCCCTGTCGTTCCTCCGGGAAACAATGTTCACCAGAAGGTAAATATTACACACCACATGTGAAAAAAAATGTTATATGTAAAAAATTTTTTCAGCCAGGGCCATACCATGTCAGTATTTTAATTGTTTTTTTTTCTCTTTATTCCACAGCACGGTGAGCAGCACTCGGGAGCCGGCACGATTGGACCCTTCTGAGGCGATCCCTGAGGAGACCGGCACCGAGGGACACTTCGACCGCCCCGGTACATCTGCACCTTCCCAGCCTTCCCACACATTCGACCCATCTGTCCCATCCACCAGCACAGGAGCATCGTGGCCGCCTACATTACATGAAGCTGCTGGTGAGGAGATCGCTTTCCCTTTACCCCACCCTTCTGCCCCTGCCACCTCTAGTACACCTGCGGGTACTGGGCGGCAGCGGCAGAGGGGTCAGGAAAAGACTTATGCGCCAGAGTTCTTGCATCTGAATGCATCTTTCCAGAACTGTCTCAAAGTCTTGTCAGAGCAAATCTCCGCAGGCTTTCAGCAGATCAACTCCAGCATTCTGGAGGTGAAGACACTTCTGCAAACCATGCATTCAGAAGCAAGATCTTCGCCAAACCACACCTTTTTCAGGTCTGTTGTGGAGCGCATGGAAACGCTCTCTCCTGCCCAGCAGATGCATGTAATGCATTCATGCCACGCTGCTCTCCAGCAAGTTACCTCCCAACCTCCTCCTCCTCCCACCACAGTAGTTCCTCCACCTGCACCCCCTCCAGCCACTTTCCATCCTCCCCCTCCTATTACATCTACACCCCCTCCAGCTACTTTCCATCCTCCCCCTCCTATTACATCTACACCCCCTCCAGCCACTTTCCATCCTCCCCCTCCTATTACATACCATCCACCTCCAGCCACTTTCCATCCTCCCCCTCCTATTACATACCATCCACCTCCCCAGCACCATCCACCTCCCCAGCACCATCCACCTCCCCAGCACCAGCAACCTCCCCAGCACCAGCAACCTCCCCAGCACCAGCAACCTCACCAGTACCAGCAACCTCCACAGTACCTGCAAACTCCCCAGTACCAGCAACCTCCCCAGTACCAGACATCTCCCCACTTCCAGCAACCTGCCCCGTACCAGACATCTCCCCACTTCCAGCAACCTGCCCCGTACCAGACATCTCCCCACTTCCAGCAACCTGCCCCGTACCAGACATCTCCCCACTTCCAGCAACCTGCCCCGTACCAAACTCCTTCCCCATACAACTTGCCATCAACATCATCTGCTCCTACAGTCCCTGCCCAACCCTCCACTCCACCACCCACCACCTCTTCTGCTTCCCACATGTCCACCCATTCTGTAGTTTTTTCCACACCTTCACCTCTAACTGTTCCTTCCCCACCACGATCCCAGTCCTCTCTCCACACTCCCAGTGTCGAAGTGTCCCGCAGCCCCTACAGCAGTATTTCCACCACACACTACACAGAATTATAATGTGTGTATTTAAATAAAAATGACCAGTTTTATGGTTTCAGTTTTATAGTTTCAAAGTTTTATTAAACAAGTTTATTAAAATTTTAAAAAAGTTTACTAAAAAAAACATTTTTCAATAAAAGTTAAATTATTTTACACTGGTTGTCTGTCATTTCTTTCTGCGGCGAAAAAGGTTAAATACAGGGTATTTAAAAGGTGAAATGGTATTCAAAACTAGGTATATAACTGTGGGTAAATTTTAGCTTTTTGCCACAGTTGTGTTCCTGGTTGTGTTTGAAGCAAAGTATTTCACCTAAAAAGTTGTGTTTATTGTTGGTGATTTCCTAACAATGTACACAACTTTTGTTAAAAGGTGAAATACTTTGCATAAAACACAACCAGGTACACACCTGTGGCCTAAAGCTAAAAATAGAGACCATGACAAGATAGCCAACTTTGGTTGGCAAAGGTATATACTGTTGGTACAGAAGGTACACAAGTTTGGTTAGGGCACAAATCTTTCACACTCTGTCATCCTGCCAGTGTACTCTGCCTTGAGGTGACATAAAGTATAGTGCAAAATTGTCCCTCATTACTGAAACCGTCACAGAACTTAGAATCATAGAATCGTAGAGTTGGAAGGGACCTCCTGGGCCATCTGGTCCAACCCCCTGCTCAAAGCAGGATTCGCTAAATCATCCCAGTTAGATGTCTGTCCAGCCTCTGTTTGAAGACTTCCATTGAAGGAGAACTCACCACTTCTCGTGGCAGCCTGTTTCACTCATTGATCACTCTAACTGTCAAAAAGTTTTTTCTAATATCTAATCTGTGTCTCCTCCCATTCAGCTTCATCCCATTGCTTCTAGTCTTTCCTTGTGCAAATGAGAATAAAGTTGATCCTTCTACAATGTGACAGCCCTTTAGATATTTGTAGACAGCTATTAAGTCTCCTCTCAGTCTTCTCTTTTGCAAACTAAACATTCCCAAATCCTGCAACCTTTCCTCATAAGACAGGGTTTGCAGACCGGTCACCATTCTGGTCGCTCTTTTCTGAACTTGCTCCAGTTTGTTGATGTCTTTTTTAAAATGTGGTGCCCAAAATTGGACACAATATTCCAGATGAGGTCTGACCAAAGAGGAGTAGAGGGAAATAATTACTTCACGTGATCTAGACTGTATGCTTCTGTTAATACATCCTAGAATTGCATTTGCCTTTTTTGCTGCTGCATCACACTGTTGACTCATATTCAGTCTGTGATCTATTAGTATACCCAAGTCTTTTTCACATGTGCTGTCACTTAGCCCTATTCCTCCCATTCTATATATGCTTTTTTCATTTTTATTGCCCAGATGTAGTACTTTGCATTTCTCCCTGTTAAAAACCATTCTGTTAGTTGCTGCCCACTTCTCCAGTTTATTTAAATCTTTTTGAATCCTCTCTCTCTCTTCTCTAGTATTAGCTATCCCTCCTAGCTTTGTGTCATCAGCAAATTTAATCAGTTTACCCTCAATTCCTTCATCTAAATCGTTGATAAAGATGTTGAACAATACAGGGCCCAGGACAGAGCCCTGTGGTACCCCACTTGAGACATTCTTCCAACTGGATGTGCAGCAATTTACGACCACTCTTTGGGTCCGATCACTAAGCCAGTTATGAATCCACCTAACAGTTGCCTTGTCCATTCCATACTTAGTCATTTTTTCAATAAGGATTGTATGAGAGACTTTGTCAAATGCTTTGCTGAAGTCAAGATATACTATATCTACAGCATTTCCTTGATCCACCCAATCAGTAATACCATCATAGAAGGAAATTAAATTAGTCTGACATGACTTATTAGTTACAAACCCATGCTGACTCTGTTTAATCACTTCATTCTTATCCAGGTATTGACATACATGTTGTTTAATAATTTGTTCAAAGATCTTTCCTGGTATAGAAGTCAGACTCACCGGCCTATAGTTGCCTGGGTCCACCTTCTTCCCCTTTTTGAAGATAGGAACAACATTTGCTCTTCTCCAGTCTTCTGGCACTTCTCCTGTTCTCCAAGAATTTTCAAAGATTATGGAGAGGGGTTCAAAAATTTCTTCTGCTATCTCCTTCAGTACTCTGGGGTGTAATTCATCTGGACCTGGAGACTTGAATACATTTAGGTTAGCTAAGTGTTTCCTCACTATCTTTCTGTTTATAGATATCCTGGATTCTTCTATTCCCTTAATAGGACAGTGAATAACAGTTGATGTTACATTTCCTTTCTGAGAGAAAACAGATGCAAAATAGGAATTTAAAAGTTCAGCCTTCTCAACATCCTGTCTTACCATTTCATCATTTTCATCCTGTAAAAATCCTATAGCATCTTTGACTTTTCTTTTACTTTTGACATATCCCCAAAATCCTTTATTATTGCTTTTGACATCTCTTGCAAGCCTCAATTCATTTTCAGCTTTAGATAATCTGATTTATGCCTTGCAGGTTCTGCAGACAGCATTATATTCTTCTTTAGATATGCCTCCTTCTTTCCATTTTATAAACATTTTTTGCTTCCTTTTTAGCATGTGCTTAAGTTCTGTGTTCATCCATCCTGGTTTCCTTAAATGCTTCCTATTCTTCCCTCTTTTCGGAATTGTTAACAACTGTGCTTTGAGAATTTCATTTTTCAAGATTTCCCATCCTTCCTGGACATTTTTGTCTTTAAGGATATCCAGCCATTGGATCCCTCCAATTCTCTTTCTGAATCCCTTAAAATCTGCCTTTCTGAAATCTAACCTTGACGTCTGAGTCTTCACAGGTCTTCCGCCTCTAGTTATCCAAAATTCTAAAATAGCATGGTCGCTACCTCCTAGGGTCCCAGCCACTTTTACCTCCTCAACCATTTCCTCCCTGTTTATAAGGATTAGATCCAAGGTAGCAGTGCCCCTTGTTTTCTCCTTTACCTTTTGGAAGATAAAGTTGTCAGCAAGAGAGGATAAGAATTTCCTTGACCTGTTAGTTTTGCCTGAGAGAGATTCCCAACAAATGTCTGGATAGTTGAAATCTCCCATGACAACTATGTCATATTTTTTGGAGAACTTGGCCATTTGATGCATAAAGAGTTCATCCATATCTTCAGCTTGCACAGGCGGCCTGTAGTAAATGCCTACAATGGTGTCCTTTCCATTGTTCTGTCCTTGTATTCTTACCCAGTTTCCACAGAACTCCCAGTCTCTGAAGCTTCAATCTCTGTGCAGATATACGCATTTCTAACATACAATGCGACACCCCCTCCTCGTTTATCAAGTCTGTTTCTTGCAAATAAGTTGTATCCTTCTAGTCTTGTATTCCAATCATGTGTATTGTCCCACCAAGTTTCAGTGATTCCAATGACATCATATTTCTTTTCCTGTGTTAGTAGTTCCAACTTCTAGTGGTAATGTCATGGTAATCTTGCAAGGTGGTTTCTTCAGAGGTGTCCTCAATGGAAATGGGTTCCTTGCAGATAACAAAATTGTGGAGTACCACGCACGCTTTGATCACCTCATCCACAGTTTATGTCTTGAGGTTGATCGCAGTCAATAGGACCCGCCATTTGGCTGTCAGAATACCAAAGGTACATTCAACCATTCTTCTTGCTCTTGTGAGGCGGTAATTAAAAATGCGTTTTGGTCTTGTCAATCCTCTGCTAGAGTACGGTTTCAAAAGGTGTTTTGACAGCTGGAAGGCTTCATCCCCTACACAGACAAATGGCATAGGTGGACCAGATGTTTGCGGCAGCGGTCTAGGTGGTGGGAACTGGAAGGTGTTTCCATACAGTTTACGCCCCATGGCAGACAGTTTGAAAACTTGAGAGTCATTGGAGCGGCCATAGGCCCCAATATCAACCGCAATAAATTTGTATTCCGCGTCAGCGATGGCCATGAGGACAATTGAAAAATATTTCTTGTAATTGAAATATTCCGATCCCGATCCAGCTGGCTTTACAATGCGGATATGTTTCCCGTCCACAGCGCCCAAGCAGTTTGGAAACTGACATATCTGTTGAAACTTGTCAGCAATTTCAATCCACCTCTCTGTTGTGGGCTCTGGTAAAAACTCTTCAGCTAAGGAGTCCCACAGTGCACGGCATGTGTACTTCACAATTCCAGATATGGTGGAAATCCCGAGTCTGTACTGGAAATGCAGTGACGAAAGGGATTCTCCAGTTGCAAGAAATCTGTGGGGAATTAAAAAACAATAAATTAGTTTTAAATCACAGCATTACATACCAAAACTGACCTATAACACTTGGAGATACAAACTACCACCAACAAGATTGCAGTGAAAGTGTGCTCTGATGCGATCATATCCAATAAATGTGGCTTACCTTAAAGTCACCATCAGACGCTCTGCGGGTGAAACAGAGAAGCGGCAATAGGTGTCCGCTTTTCTTATGAGGTGTGCAATGCGCTCCACCAAGTAATCAAAATTCTCCATTTTCATCCTAACATATCCAAAAAATTTATCCGGGTTTCGTCGAAGGTCCATGCATAGTGTAGAATAGACCCCACGCGTCATTCTCTTGGCTGTGATGGGGTGGATCCACAAACGTCGTCTACGATGCCTGATGCGCTGCTGTCTCGCTCTCTCCTTCTCCAGAACAATCACCCTCAAACGATTTGCCTCCGCTGTAAAATCCGCCAAATTCTTCAAAATATTTCCAATGACAACATCCATCTTCGCCAGTAACTTGCTCTTCTCTCCAACCTGCACTTTCTCCTCTACAACCTGTCAAAGAAGGGCTGTAGGAACATGCTATATATAGTTTTCCAGTAGCCAATCCCGTTCGGAAGGCCACAAGGGTCAATTTTAAAAACCGGATCCGGCGTAATCCGTCAAAAAACGGATAGAAAAACGGATGAACCGGATGAGACGGATCCGGTTTTGTCTGTCCAGAAAAAGACGGATCCGGCAGAAAACCGGATCCGTCACATCCGGTTTTACGAAACATTTGCCGGATCCGGCGTTCCGGCACGACGCCGGATCGCGCCTGACGCCGAAAACCTGATGTGTGAAAGTAGCCTTACCTTATTCTCTTTTATTATCGCTATATGCAACCAAAATAGTGAGTTGTTATATGAGAAAATATGTGATTTTTTTTCCAATTTTACAACGTGACATTTTTGTTTGTTTTTTTATTTCTTTATATTTTAATTTGATATTTAGTAAAGGTTATGCTATACCTGCAACCAAACTGGCCACATCAACCTCATGTGCTCACAGAGGCAGAAGAATCCCACATCCAAGGCTCAGGGGCCTAATGCAGCTGTTATTTTTGTGGGTGGGGTGGATAGAAGGGTCTGTGACAACCTGCTGCCAATTATTGTAGGTCACACAGTCACTGTGGGGCTCAAAGACTCTGGGTGCATAATGAACCCTCATCCATCCTGTATTGGTGTTCCTTCCCTATGCCTGAGAAGACCCAGAATATCACTGGGATTGGGGGTGTGCATCGTCCTTTGCCAATGGTCCACGTTTTCCTAGATTGTGGTGCTGGGAAGGGGTTAAGAGAAGTGGGAGTGTAACAAGGTGGCACGGGGTGGCAGTTGTGGGCGAGTCCATTAAGCAACAGTCAGTGAGCACCCTGACACCTTGTACATGAAAAGATAAATAAAGTCGTGGTACTGCTATATGGTTGATTATCACTGTTCCACATTCACTTCTCCTTCCCAGGGCGGCGAAGAAACAGATAATGACACGTCCAATGCTTTTTATAACAAAATCATTTTACTGGCAGAATAGGTGTCTTCAGGCACAGGTTACAAGCAGGTTTAGCAGTATCTAGAAGTATTAATATCTTCAAGCACAGGTTATAAGCAGCAGGCAGTCTTTCACATTCAGCACACACTCTGTCCTAGTTGCTGAACCTCTAGTCTTGTCCTGGGAAGCTGTGCTACTCGGATACAAATTCTATCCCTTCTCCACAGCCTCTACACAGTCCTCAGCCTCAGCTGCTGACCCTCTTCTTGTGCACCAGTCCGCGCTCCGTCTTGACCCTGTCTTCGGCTCAGTCTGCCGGAATCTTGTACTCACATGGACCCTTGACTCAACGTGTACAGGCCTCTTGTCTGAGCGCGCTTACACCATCACTGGTCTACACTGTTTCTGTAGTGTTGCTTTGCCTTTAAGGAGCGTCCTCAGGATGATACTCTCAACCACTGACTCGGATCCCAGAGGTCTGGAATCTTCCTTCTCTTGCACTTTCACTGCAACACTCCTTGCCCTGGTTATAGTCACCCAGGCACTGCACTCTGTTCACTTCTTGCCCAGGGCATGCCTGCCCGCAATGCCCGGGTGTCAGTCTGACACTGACTTCCTGCTGCTCCTGCATTATCTACTTGCTCCCTCCTATAACTTAACCCATGCCGTCTTGTAGTCTACCTCTGCTCCCCTTCTAGTGCCTTCTGCTGCTGCCACCTAGTGGCCATCCTGTCACAACATTCACTCACATGCACACACATTTGCAGTATATTAGAACACACAATGTGGGGATGAGTAACAAGAGAAAAGGTACCATACCACCTTATAGAAGTGTACAAGAACCTCTTCCCTGTTTTTTTTGGATACTGATCTGGAACAATTGGTTGCCCAGTTCGTTCCTGACAACCCTCCCAGATCTAGTACTTCATGTGTTTCAAATGTCGATAATGTGGATGTCAATGTTATGCATGATGATAATGTGTTTCATGGTATGGGAGAGCTCCGCCATGACACGTTGCAGGGTGAGGTTGCTCAGGATCCCCTAAAAAGGAACATGCATCAGCAGGGTCGGACTGGCCCACCGGAGAACTGAAGGATTCTCCGGTGGGCCCAGGCTCTGACACCTGCTGGCATATTTGCCAGCAGCTGCCTAGGGCCCCCCACTGCTCCAGGGGCCCCCAGCCAGTGGAATGTCGTTAATAGCGACACACCCAGCTGCTATGGGGCCCCTGAGTCAATGGGGGCCCTCCCGGTACCAGGAGCAGCATCTGGAGACAAGCGCCTGTCCCCGCTGCTAAAGATAAATGAATATTCACGCTTCACCACGCCCCCATGGGTGTGGAGAGGCGTGAATATCATTTCTCTTTAATAGCAGGCAGCATTATCCATTAAGATGCGGCTAACACTGCCCACTGGTGTTGCTGAATCGGGGCCCCGGAGGTGGACCCCTAAAGGGGGTCGAACCTTAGTTGCGACCCCTGCAGCTTGGGACCAGAGCGGTGCTGCAGGGATCCGATGCCATCCTCCTTCCTGCTCGTGTGCCCGGTACTTTGTCTGACACAGCGCAGCTGGGTGACGTCATTATTCAGCGCGGCTGTTTCAGAGAGGAAGCTACCGGGATGTGCTGCGGGGCACGTGCGGAGAGGTGAGTGTGTGTGTGCGTGCCTGCGTGTGTATGTGGTGCAGTGCTTTGTGTTTGTATGTGAGAGAGTGGTGCGGTTCTGTCTGTGTGTGGTGCTGTATGTGTGGTGGTGGTGGGGGGAGGCTATGATGATGGTGAGGAGGCAATGATGATGTTGGGGGTAAGGCAATGATGATGGTGGTGAGGAGGCAATGATGATGGTGGTGGGGAGAGGCAATGATGATGGGAAGGCAATGATGATGGTGGTGAGGAGGCGATGATGATGGTGGGGGGAGGCAGTGATAATGGTGAGGAGGCAATGATGATAGTGGTGAGGAGGCAGTGATGAAGTTGGTGAGAAGGCGATGATGATAGTGGGGGGGAGGCAGTGATGATGGTGAGGAGGCAATGATAATGGTGGTGAGGAGGCGATGATGGCGGTGGAGGGGAGGCAATGATGGTGGTGAGGAGGCAATGATGGTGGTGGGGGAGGCAATGATGTTGACGGGGAGGCGATGATGGTGGGGGCATGGCAATGATGGTGGTGAGGAGGCAATGATGATGATGGGGAGGTAGATAGTGGTGGGGGAGGCAATGATGATGATGATGATGGGGAGGCAATGATGGAAGTGTTGGAATGGGCAATGATGGGGGTGTTGGGGGAGAAAGCAATGATTGTTGTGGTGTAAAGGACAATGGTAGTGGGGTAGGAGGCAATGATGGAGGTGGTGATGAGGACAATGGTGGAGGGGGGGCTGCATTATATACTTTGAGGGGGATGCATTATACCCTTTGAGGGGGGCTGCATTATACCCTATGAGGGGGCCACATTATATTTCGTGGGGGGGCTGCATTATACTACATGAGGGGGGCTGCATTATGCCATATGAAGGTGCTACTTTATATTCTATGGGGGGGCGGCATTATATTTTGTGGGGTGCTGTATTATACCCTATGAGGGGGCTGCATTATATTCCATGAGGGATGCTAGATCATATTCTATGAGGGGGGCTAATTTATATTCTATGAGGGGGCTACCCCAAACCGTGCTACATAATTAAGATGTGTACTACCTTATATTATACCCTGATATTAGTGTGTTTTACCACACAATTGATGGTCTTGTATTTATTTCTATGTAGCTACATAGTGGGGCCCAAGAATGATTTTCTATGGTGGGCCCAAGGTGCTCCAGTCCGACGCTGAGCATCCGTGCTAATGGCAATGGGAACAGTTACGGGGATCATGAAACAGGCAGTCCCATGCAGCTGACCAGTGTCATGACGGACTGTGACATGGTTGGTAGTAGCTGCCCAAGGATTAGCACTGGTCCTTAGGTATCAGGGGAGGCGGGAAAGGTTTTATCCCCAGCCTGTCAGGATCGTGGGAAAGTGTATCCCACAGCCTGTCAGGGTGGAGGTAGAGATACCCATAGTCTGTTAGGGTGATGGGAAAAGGTTACTTAAAACATGTCAAGGTAATTGAAAAGTTATTATCCCGCAGGCAGATAGCCTTCATAGTCGCTGTCACCTGTCGTCAGAGTACCCAGAATGCAGGTAACGTTGCTTTTCTGGACCCCCATTGTCCAGACATATTGACATATCTGGACACCAAAGGCTGAGATTCGTTTACATTCGTTTATCATAAAATTCGAACAGACCTAACACATCCCACAATCAACCCATATATGAGCTCATCAAGGGGAGGTATGAGGGCGGAGCCTTGATCTAATAAAAATGAGAGTTTGGGTGTCTGTTGTTGTACATTCTGGAAGACATAGTTCTCTGTGAGAGTGTTCCACTTTCCTAATTGGAGCACTTCCCTCCAGAACGATGAGAGCCATTCCTGCAACATCAGGTTTAGTAATTTTCTTCCATTATTCCTTTCTAATCTATGTAATTGTATATATCTTATTATTTTGCTCCCATTTTGTATCATGTGTGTCACAATGACAACTAGCATGTATCCTCAGTGCTGCCCCATTCAGCGCAGTTTCTCCTCTCAGGCTGTGCAGCTGTACTTGTTTCTTCCTGTACTCCACTGTGTTACTGCTGCTGCAAATGAAATCCCTCTAGCCTTAGGGGGCGTGGCCAGTTACTGCAGGAATTTAACTGTGCTGTGTCCTGCAGAGATTTGGTTCTCCGGCATATCTCTTTCCAGCAGGCCTAATTTAGGCAGCTCCACCCACCACTCCTTGCTCAAACAGGTTTTCGACGCTGTAGGCCATGTGCATGCATCCTCCTGTTTTCAGCTTCACGTTAACGACCCAGCCTGTTTACCCATCCTGCCTCACCTATCCGCTCCTTACCTCAGTTAGATTTTCTGATCCTTTGCTGCCTGCCCCAACCTCAGATCGCCTGATTTCGACTCTGCTTTCCCCTTTGTACCACTCACCCTTGCCTCTGGACCTCTTGTCAGCTGCTGCAGTCCAGGGTAATGTCCTGGAGTGGTGCCTGGCAGATACCTGTACCCATGCTTATCCTCACCATCTGAAGTTCTAGCGAACACCAGATAGTTGCTTAGTCTCCCCTCTCTAGGATAAGCCTGGCCAGTTGTCCACACCCACCAGCGTTACACTTTGTGTATATATACAGTATATATATATATATATATATATATATATATATATATATTTTTTATAAACACTGCCTGTCTTTCCAGATTAAATATAGAAAATTTAACAGCTCTATTCTTCTTGTTCTGTAAACCGCACCCTTGAAGCTTGGTACCTTTTTGTTATTGTGGAGTTGGTAGTAACATACAGTGTATATATATATATATATATATATATATATATATATACACACACATACACACACAGTTAGGTCCATATATATTTGGACAGAGACAACATCTTTCTAATTTTGGTTCTAGACATTACCACAATGAATTTTAAACAAAACAATTCAGATGCAGTTGAAGTTCAGACTTTCAGCTTTTATTTGAGGGTATCAACATTAAAGTTGGATGAAGGGTTTAGGAGTTTCAGCTCCTTAACATGTGCCACCCTGTTTTTAAAGGGACCAAAAGGAACTGGACAGATTAAATAATTGTAAATAAAATGTTCATTTCTAGTACTTGGTTGAATACCCTTTGTTGGCAATGACTGCCTGAAGTCTTGAACTCATGGACATCACCAGACGCTGTGTTTCCTCCTTTTTGATGCTCTGCCAGGCCTTCACTGTGGTGGTTTTCAGCTGCTGTTTGTGGGCCTTTCTGTCTGAAATTTAGTCTTTAACAAGTGAAATGCATACTCAATTGGGTTGAGATCAGGTGACTGACTTGGCCATTCAAGAATATTCCACTTCTTTGCTTTAATAACCTCCTTGGTTGCTTTGGCTTTATGTTTTGGGTCATTGTCCATCTGTAGTATGAAGCGACAATCAGTTTGGCTGCATTTGGCTGGATCTGAGCACACAGTATGGCTCTGAATACCTCAGAATTCATTTGGCTGCTTCTGTCCTGTGTCACATCATCAATAAACACTAGTGACCCAGTGCCACTGGCAGCCATGCATGCCCAAGCCATCACACTGCCTCCGCCGTGTTTTACAGATGATGTGGTATGCTTTTAATCTTGAGCTGTACCACGCCTTCGCCATACTTTTCTCTTTCCATCATTCTGGTAGAGGTTGATCTTGGTTTTATCTGTCCAAAGAATGTTCTTCCAGAACTGTGCTGGCTTTTTTAGATGTATTTTAGCAAAGTCCAGTCTAGCATTTTTATTCTTGATGCTTATGATGACTTACACCGTGCAGTGAACACTCTGTATTTACTTGCAGTCTTCTCTTTATGGTAGATTTGGATATTGATATGCCTACCTCCTGGAGAGTGTTGCTCACTTGGTTGACTGTTGTGAAGGGGTTTCTCTTCACCATGGAGATTATTCTGCGATCATCCACCACTGTTGTCTTCCGTGGGCGCCCAAGTCTTTTTGCATTGATGAGTTCACCAGTGCTTTCTTTCTTTCTCAGGATGTACCAAACTGTAGATTTTGCCACTCCTAATGTTGTAGCAATTTTTCGGATGGGTTTTTTCTGTTTTTGCAGCTTAAGGATGGCTTGTTTCACCTGCATGGAGAGCTCCATTGACCGCATGTTTCCTTCACAGCAAAACCTTCCAAATGCAAGCACCACACCTCAAATCAACTCCAGGCCTTTTATCTGCTTAATTGAGAATGACATAACGAAGGGATTGCCCACACCTGTCCATGAAATAGCCTTGGAGTCAATTGTCCAATTACTTTTGGTCCCTTTAAAAACAGGGTGGCACATGTAAAAAAAAAAACTCCTAAACCCTTCATCCAATTTTAATGTGGATACCCTCAAATGAAAGCTGAAAGTCTGAACTTCAACTGCATCTGAATTGTTTTGTTTAAAATTCATTGTGGTAATGTCTAGAACCAAAATTAGAAAAATGTTGTATCTGTCCAAATATATATGGACCTAACTGTATATATATATATATATATATATATATATATATATATATATATATATACACACACACACACACACACAGTACAGAACAAAAGTTTGGACACACCTCCTCATTCAAAGAGTTTTCTTTATTTTCATGACTATGAAAACTGTAGATTCACTCTGAAGGCATCAAAACTATGAATTAACATATGTGGAAATATATAACTAACAAAAAAGTGTGAAACAACAGAAAATATGTCTTAGATTCTAGGTTGTTCAAAGTAGCAACATTTTGCTTTGATTACTGCTTTGCACACTCTTGGCATTCTCTTGATGAGCTTCAAGAGGTAGTCACCGGAAATGGTCTTCCAACAGTCTTGAAGGAGTTCCCAGTGATGCTTAGCACTTGTTAGCCCTTTTGCCTTCACTCTGCGGTCCAGCTCACCCCAAACCATATCGATTGGGTTCAGGTCTGGTGTCCGTGGAGGCCATGTCATCTGGCGTAGCACCCCATCACTCTCCTTCTTGGTCAAATAGCCCTTACACAGCCTGGAGGTGTGTTTGGGGTCATTGTCCTGTTGAAAAAAATAAACGATGGTCCAACTAAACGCAAACCGAATGGAATAGCATGCCGCTGCAAGATGCTGTCGTAGCTATGCTGGTTCAGTATGCCTTCAATTTTGAATAAATCCCCAACAGTGTCACCAGCAAAGCACCCCCACACCATCACACCTCCTCCTCCATGCTTCATGGTGGGAACCAGGCATGTAGAGTCCATCCGTTCACCTTTTCTGCATCGCACAAAGACACGGTGGTTGGAACCAAAGAACTCAAATTTGGACTCATCAGACCAAAGCACAGATTTCCACTGGTCTAATGTCCATTCCTTGTGTTCTTTAGCCCAAACAAGTCTCTTCTGCTTGTTGCCTGTCCTTAGCAGTGGTTTCCTAGCAGCTATTTTACCATGAAGGCCTGCTGCACAAAGTCTCCTCTTAACAGTTGTTGTAGAGATGTGTCTGCTGCTAAAACTCTGTGTGGCATTGACCTGGTCTCTAATCTGAGCTGCTTTTAACCTGCGATTTCTGAGGTTGGTGACTCGGATGAACTTATCCTCCGCAGCAGAGGTGACTCTTGGTCTTCCTTTCCTGGGTCGGTAATCATGTGAGCCAGTTTCTTTGTAGCACTTGATGGTTTTTGCCACTGCATTTGGGGACACTTTCAAAGTTTTCCCAATTTTTCAGACTGACTGACCTTCATTTCTTAAAGTAATGATGGCCACTCATTTTTCTTTACTTAGAATTTGTATTATGGCAAGAAAAAAGCAGCTAACAGTCTATTCAGTAGGACTATCAGCTGTGTATCCACGAGACTTCTGCACAACACAACTGATAGTCCCAACCCCATTTATAAGGCAAGAAATCCCACTTATTAAACCTGACAGGGCACACCTGTGAAGTGAAAACCATTTCCGGTGACTACCTCTTGAAGCTCATCAAGCGAATGCCAAGAGTGTGCAAAGCAGTAATCAAAGCAAAAGGTGGCTACTTTGAAGAACCTAGAATATAAGACATACAGTATTTTCATTTGTTTCACACTTTTTTGTTAATTATATAATTCCACATGTGTTAATTCATAGTTTCAATGCCTTCAGAGTGAATCTACAATTTTCATAGTCATGAAAATAAAGAAATCTCTTTGAATGAGGTGTGACCAAAATGAGGTGTGTCCAAACTTTTGGTCTGTACTGTATATATATACAGGTACGTGTATGTGTATATATATATATATATATATATATATATATATATATATATACACATATATATATACACATACATACACACACACACCCCCATGAGCAAAAAGGTAACAATATTTTGAACTTTTGACTTTCAGGCTCCATCCACTACTGCTTCGAACGTGAGACTAGCATCGTTCCATAGACAATCATCTTGGCTATCTCAAACATACTTTGACTTATTTAGCATATGATTAGTTATTCAGATTCTTGTCATGTCACTAGTACATTGTTAATGGTTTACTCCTGGTGGTGGAAAACTTTTTCATCCTGAATAGTACAAAATACAACCTGTTCTCACATACCTCAATAGCTCAGTGTATTATTTATTAGGTAGATTCTCAAGTGAAAGGAGCAGCCATAAAGATTTTGGAAGAAAACAGAAACTGTACTACCCAGCTCATCAATAGAGGTCTCTAGGCCAAGTAAGTGGCCAAACCATCATGTGAGTGCCATGACAGCTGGAAGAATACAAAATGAAGTCCATCCATCTGTTTAAAAGCCAAGAGGTGGACGTCCAGGCAAAATATCGCAGTCAACAGGTCGGCTTATCACAAAGTGTATCAGTTCTGGCACAATAAACAAGGCAGTGGAGGTGGCTTGTTTGCATCGTAATAGTGAGATCACAGATGTCCATGCAAGCATCGTGCGATACACTTTACACAAGTCTGGAATGGTTGCCTGAAAAAAAAAGGGTGAAGAATCCTAGACTCACTTGGGATTCCCCAATAACCAGTCAGGTAGTGGAAGCAGCCGCGGTCTCGTCTATCACTTGTTAGCCAATTGTGTAATTGCCCTGACAACTGGAGGCAGTGGAATTGTGTCCCTCTGACAAACTGGTGATAGTGGTGGGGTCTGTGCAACCCTCTCCCCGGCTGTTATCTTTGATACTGTCACCGTAAATCTAATGACTGTGTTGTTCGGGTTGTTGCTTTTACAGAGACGAATATGTCCATGTTATTTGCCGATTTGTGATGTTTATTCTTTTTAAAAATAACATTATTGTAATTTTTAAAAAAAATTTTTTTAGCACTGTGGTAAGGAGTAGTTTCGTTCTGATACAGGGCACTGCCTATTGCGCAGCTTGTTAATCTGAGGGCTACTGTAATACTGGAGGAATACTAAGTATTGCCTCTGCCCCAGATTGACAAGCCATGTAGCAGCCAGTTCCCCAAACTACTACTTACTACTGTACTGACCATAAGAGCTGGTGGGCAGATACTGGTCGCTCTGTGGTAGCAGAGAATCAGATAAAGAGGCGGACGGTGCCATGGTTGTCTAGTCACAGTGCATGGGTAAGTGGATAAGAGGCATCAGCTGTGCCTAGTGCTATGGATTTGTGGGCAAGCGGTGTCAGCGCTGCCTCTGAAACAATAGAACTTTTTTTTTCCTTACAATTGCACCCCTTTTTGCTTCACCTGAGATACACCTTAGGCAAGTGCCTACCTCTGCCTACATTTCATCCCTGCCCTGATTATACAGGGGGGGGGAGTAATTCTAGCAAAGTATACTACAGATTTTATTAGTGAGTGGAGGGGAGACATTAACCTACCAACAAAGTATCTGATTATGTTATATAAGAGGTGAAAATAGTAGTTTGTACCCTATTTTAGGGTGGTTGATACAATATGGGGGGCTCCATATGGAATTACTCTATAGGATTGCGCTCCGAATGTGATTATATTAAGGGGATGGGGGACTCTCTATGTGA
This sequence comes from Dendrobates tinctorius, assembly GCF_039654945.1. Taxonomy (NCBI): domain Eukaryota; kingdom Metazoa; phylum Chordata; class Amphibia; order Anura; family Dendrobatidae; genus Dendrobates; species Dendrobates tinctorius. The sequence goes on along the minus strand of NW_027361671.1, from coordinate 2,771,190 downwards.
TTATAGTATGGGACGGGCCTTGACTGCTACTTGAGACCAAAGTCAAAGGATGGGATACACCAGTCATGGGCCAGTGCATTGTGCTGGACTCCCAGGCTATATTTTGCCAGCCAGTCTCTGTACAAGTGCTTTTAGGATATCCCATTGTAAATCCATAGACATTAATATGGAGATGATTCTCCCTTTGCAGCTATAACAAGGTCCACTATCTGAGGAAGATTTTTTACAAGATTTTGGATTGTATTCTGTGGGAATTTTTGCCAGTTCATCTAGTAGAGCATTTGTGAGGTCACACTGATCACACTGATATTGGATGGGAGGACCTGACTCACAGTCTCAGTTTTAGTTCATTGCAAAGTTGTTCAATGGGTTGAGGTCGGGACTCAGTGCGGACCACTAAAATTTTTTCACACCAAACTCGCCCAACCATGCTTTATGAGAAATTGTGTAACAAACTGTGTGCTGCTTCAAATTTTATCTGTTGAGAAAATGAAAAAAAAAAAAAAATGGGGTAAAATTTATTAGAAAAACATTTTTTTCATTTTCATGGCCAAATTGTTATACATTTTTGGAACACAATGTCAGCCAATTTGGTGCTTTCATTTTTATAAATATATTCTACATAATGCAGTTCAAATGTCATATATTCAATGTCTGCATACATCTTAGTGCTTACATAGTGCCGTTGTATTCTCTTGTTTTTCAAAATACTCCCCCAAACATTCTCCAGCAGAATATGCACTACAAAGTCAAATAGGGCAACCTTCCCTTCTGAGCCCTACTATAGTCTCCAACCAAATATACAATATTGCAGCACTCGGAAGAATTTTTTAGCCAATTGTTGACCACTTCTTATTCTATTCCTACTTGTGAAAAATAGAGTATAGGCAAACTGCATTACAAATTTCATCTCCTGAATTGTCCATTCTTACTCTATTCTTACTGTCTGATTGTAATAAATTATATGAAGTGTCTGTATGGTTAAAATTCTCACTACACTCCTGGATAAATTCCTTAAAAGGTGTATTTTCCAAAATGGGGACCTTTTAGGTGTTTCGCTTGTTTTTTGGCACCTCAAGGCCTCTGCAAACCTATGCTGGTGCCTGGAAAAAAAAGTCATAATGAAAAGAAGGTCTCAAAATCCATGAGATAGTTCTTCATTCCTGAGGCTCGTTTTTGTGCCATCAAATGGATCTTTATTAATATAAAAGAAAAACACAGCTAAAAATGAATAATATAGTACATTTTACATTGCTGTGCAGTTCTTCTTCCACTACACTGCTATGTCTTTATTCCAGCTTACTTCAATTTTAACAAAAAGTGATTTTCTCTCCTGAGAATAGGACATCATTCCTAATGTCCAGAGGGATTTTTTCGTCATTTTTTTTTTCACTTCCACAGATGGAGAAGCACAACGCTTTATTGGGTAGCCCAACCTAACTAAAGAAACCACACTTTCCTGGATTGTTATTACAGATCCTTTACATTGTGAGTTTTCTGCCTACTCCATTATGCAGCCTTGCTGTATTGCTTAGTACATGCAGTCCCTTACATAGCATCCTAGGAGAGCCTGAACTTAAAGGCGGTTGGACTTATTTGCAGCCCCATTTTCTACAGCTCCAGTGAGTGTAACTTTGGTGCTACATGGGACAACGTTCGCCAACTAGGGTGTTGTGATGGATGCACCTCTCTAATGGTTAAGTGGCTTGATTGCTGATGCACTACCTGTCCTCCAATTAATGCTCCTTCACCCACTACCTAGCATTAAAAAGGAATTTTTCAGGCAATTCACACTGCTGAAACCATGGACAGTATGGATTACAGCCTTGCTACACGATTATAGCCAGGGATTTTAATAACTGAGTCTTTCAGAGAAAATACACTTTGAAGATCCTGGCCGGCTATTCCCTGCGCTTCGGTATCTGATTGATAGGTCTTTCTGTGGCTGTTGCATGTATATAGTAGGGAGATATTTGACAATCACATAGCCAATCTAGATTAGTCCAGCTCTTCAGAGCGTGGCTTCAGATCATTGACAAGTCTCTCCCTACGTACAAACAAGGGAGAGACCTGTCAATCAGCTGCAGCAGCGCTGGGAAGAGCCAGCCAGGATCTTCAAAGGATATTTCATCTGAAACACAGAAGATTTTCCGAGATTAATATACCTGACTGCAATCGTACAGTCTGCAATTCACGCTGCACATGGTTTGAGCAGCATGAATCACTTGGTGGGTTCCCGTTAATCTCACACCACTTGCAGGCTCTATGCTTTACAGACCGCTCGCTATGCTCTGAAGCTCACCAGACTCCTGGGTCTTCCCAGCTTCAGTCCCTGTGCGATTCAGAGGTAAAGCTACACCTACTAGCAGTCTGAAGCGCACACCGCTCCATCCAGCAGCACGACCAAGGCACTAGTCTAAAAATGTCAATTCTTCATGAGCGCACCAACCCCTGACAAAGTGGTAAGGAGCTGGGGAGCAACAGGCTCCTGAAGATAGAATATTAGAACGACCCTTTAATACAGGCCTAAATGTACCACACATGACAGCTAGTGCTGTCCAAATGACACATGGATTTTTGTGAGTACTCACCGTAAAATCCTTTTCTCCGAGACGCTCATTGGGGGACACAGAGACTGTGGGTGTGTGCTTCTGCCGTCTGGAGGCCGACACTAAGTGTACAAAAAAAGAGTTAGCTCCTCCTCCGCCGCATACACCCTCGCCCCTAGGCCGGGCGTAACTCAGTTTAGTGCATAAGCAGTAGGAGAACGCGCCTTAAACTCAGGCAAGAAACTATATGTCTGAAAAAGGGGCCACCCTAAACCTTGTACAAGGATTTGTATAACTCAAAATAAGTAAATGCCAACTGGCTGATAGGGTGGGTGCTGTGTCCCCCAATGAGCGTCTCGGAGAAAAGGATTTTACGGTGAGTACTCACAAAAATCCATGTTTCTCCTTCGTCTCATTGGGGGACACAGAGACTGTGGGACGTTCTAAAGCAGTCCTCTGGGCGGGATCTTAGCTCACCCAATCCATGCTAATTTGCGCCCCTGATTAGAGGTGCGCAACTGCTGCCTGGAGAATCTTTCTTCCCAGGCTTGCATCCGAGGATGCCTGGGTATGTACGTTATAATGTTTGACAAACGTATGCAAACTGGACCAGGTAGCTGCTTTGCACACCTGCTCCGCTGAAGCCTGGTGTCGCAGTGCCCATGAGGCACCCACTGCCCGTGCCGAGTGAGCCTTGATCCCTGCCGGAACCGGCGTGCCACTGATTTGATAAGATTCTTGGACCGTCAGGCGAACCCATCTGGCCAAAGTCGCTCTGGACGCAGCGAGCCCCTTCCGCCGCCCCTCTGGAACCACGAATAGAGAGTCTGTCTGGCGGAATGGCGCTGTCCTTGTCACATACCTCCTAAGAGCTCTTACCAGATCCAGGGTGTGCAAAGCCTTTTTTACCCTGTGCACCGGTGCCGGGCAAAATGAGGGTAAGACAATGTCTTCGTTGATATGAAATGCAGACACAACCTTCGGCAAGAAGGGAGGAGCTGGCCTTAAAACTACCTTATCTTTATAAAAGGTCAGGAATGGCGGTTTACAAGATAAGGCCGCCAATTCCGAAATCCGCCTAATAGACGTTATAGCTACTAGAAAAATGACCTTTCTGGACAGGTAAGGTAAGGAGACCTCTTGCAATGGTTCGAAAGGAGCCTCCTGAAGGGCCCTGAGCACCAAGTTCAGGTCCCATGATTCCGTCGGCGCTTTATAGGGGGGTACTAAATGTGCGACCCCCTGCATAAACGTCTTAACCTGCCAGACGGAAGCGACTTTTCGTTGGAAAAGCACCGACAGGGCCGAGATTTGCGTTCTGAGCGAACTCGGAGCCAACCCTGCGTCCAGCCCTGCCTGTAGAAAAGCCAGTACGTTGGGGATCGAAAAAACCAGAGGAGCCACTTCACGATCCCTACACCAACGGAAAAAAACTTCCCAAGTTCGATGATATACTCTCGCCGAGGAAGGCTTTCGGGCACTCACCATCGTGGCCGCCACATCGCGCCTGAATCCTGCCTGTGTTAACAGCCAAGATTCAATGGCCACGCCGTCAAACACAGGGCCCCTAAGTTCGGATGGCAGATCGGCCCCTGGGACAGTAAGTCCGGCCGATCTGGAAGACGCCAGGGTACGTCCACCACTAGTTGAACCAGATCTGCATACCAGGCCCGCCGGGGCCAGTCTGGGGCCAGCAGAATTGCTGGAACCTTCTCTCTCCTTATTTTCCTGATAACTCTTGGAAGCAGCGGCAGCGGGGGGAACAAGTACGGGAGACGAAACTGGCTCCACGGGAGCACCAGAGCGTCTGCTGCGATTGCCTGCGGATCGAGGGATCGAGCGACAAACCTTTGTACTTTGGCATTCTCTCTGGATGCCATAAGGTCCACGTCTGGTGTCCCCCACCGTTGGCAGATCTGCTGAAAGATCTCGGGGTGCAGGGACCATTCCCCTGCCGCGACCCCCTGTCGGCTGAGAAAATCTGCCGCCCAGTTTTCGACTCCCGGAATGTGCACCGCTGAAATTACCACGCGGTTCTTCTCTGCCCAACGCAGTACCAGCCCGACCTCGCGCATGGCTGCCTGGCTGCGCGTGCCCCCTTGATGGTTGACATATGCTACTGCTGTAGCATTGTCCGACTGAATGCGCACCGGCCGGTGTCTCAGGAAACACTGGAAATGTTGCAGGGCCAATCGTATTGCCCGTATCTCCAGAATGTTGATCGGGAGAACTATCTCCTGAATGGACCACCGCCCCTGGGCTGTGTGACTCTGGAAAACTGCTCCCCAACCTTGCAGGCTTGCATCGGTCGTCACCACCAACCATTGTTCCGGGGGAAAGGGTTTCCCCTGGACCAGAGACGAGTCGCGAGTCCACCACCGGAGTGAACGTCGGACCAGCGGAGACAACTTGCACCGATGACTGAGAGACAGCAGCCTCCGGTCCCATGCTGACAAGAGCGCATGCTAAAGCGGACGGAGATGGAACTGGGCAAACGGGATTGCCTCCATCGCCGCCACCATTCTGCCCAACACACTCATGCCGTACCGGATGGATCTGGTGCCCGGCTGTAGAAGGTTCCGTACCCCTTGCTTGATTTTTCGCGCCTTGTCCTGAGGGAGGATCACCAGCCCCCGGGAGGTGTCGAAAATCATGCCTAGGAACACGATTCTTTGGGCTGGAACCAAGGACGACTTGCTCCGATTGATCAACCAGCCTAGACGGGCCAGGGTATCCAGAGTGATACTGACATTGTCCTGGCACTCCTGAAACGACGGCCCCTTTACCAAAAGGTCGTCCAGGTAAGGTAACACCGTTATGCCCCGTGCATGCAGGATGGCCATAACCACCGCCATTATCTTTGTAAAGACTCTGGGGGCAGTGGCTAAACCGAAGGGCAGAGCCACAAATTGGAAATGTCGTCCTCCGATCGCAAATCGCAGGAACCTCTGGTGTGGGGGAAATATCGGAATATGTAGATATGCATCCTGCACATCGATCGAGGCCAGGAATTCCCCTGGATCCATGGCTGCAATGACCGAGCGGAGGGACTCCATCCGGAATCGCCTGACCCTGATGAATCTGTTCAGGATCTTTAGATCCAGTACTGGCCTCACAGTCCCGTCTTTTTTGGGGACCGAAAACAGATTGGAGTAAAACCCCTGCGACTCTTCGCCCTGCGGCACTGGGGCGATGACCCCTTTGCGCTGTAGCGTCATTATAGCCTGTAACAAACTTTCCGCCTGCGAATCTGTCTTGGAAAGTCGGGAACGGAAGAATCGCTGTGGCGGCCGTCCGACAAACTCTATCTTGTACCCGGACGATATTAGTTCTGCCACCCAAGTGTCGCGTGTCACTGCGACCCAAACGTGGCTGAACCCTAGTAGGCGTCCGCCCACTCTGTCGTCCGTAGGTACGGAGCGCCTCCAGTCATTTAGCTGGAGGCTTTTGGGATCTGGCCCCCCTCGCTCTGGGCAAACGGCCTCGGCCTCTACCCAGCGGATTGGCCCTGTAAGAGGTTTGCTTTTCCCTACTCTGGCCATTGTTTGCGGAGGAGTATGCCCTGGCCGAAGTCCCCCCCCAGGGGCTACGAAAGGGCCGAAAACGCCTCTGCGTTTGCCTGAATGCCGGGCAACTTCTCTGCTGCGGGAGGAAACTACTTCTCCCCCCTGTGGCTTCTGAGATAAGCCTATCAAGCTTCTCACCGAACAGCCGATTGCCCTGAAAAGGCAATGAGGTTAAGGATTTTTTAGAGATAGAATCCGCTTTCCACAGCCTCAGCCATAATGCACGCCTAATGGCGATCGCATTTGCTGCCGCCACAGCCGAACACTCGGCCGCGTCCAGTGAGGCGCTGACAAGATAATCACTCGCTCCTGATATCTGATTTGCCACCTCTAAGACCTCCGCGGGCAGATCCCTGTCTTGGAGGGCCTTATATAGAGCGTCCCCCCACGAAACCATGGCTTTAGCCACCCAAGTTGCCGCAAAGGAGGGGGCCAGAGCCGACCCTGCTGCCTCATATACCGAGCGGGCAAGCCCGTCCATGAGGCGATCAGTTGGGTCCTTTATAGAAGAAACACTGGGTATCGACAATAGCGATCTTGATGCTAAACGTGATACCGGTGGGTCCACTACTGGCGACTCTACCCAACCCTTATGGAGCTCAGGAGGAAACGGATACTTTGCTTGCAGCGCTTTTTGCATTGCAAAACGCTTATCCGGGTGTTCTCTATGTTTCTGGACTAGCTCCTCAAACTCCGGATGCGTGGCAAACCTTCTATGTGGTCGCCTGGATTTCTTGAAAGAGACCTTGTGACCTGAGGCTGTGGGCACATCGTCCTCGATCTCTAATGTCTGGTTGACTGCCTCAATGAGACTGTCCACCGAGTCCTGGTACCCCAGGCTTTCTAGATTCCAGGCCTCCTCCTCCTCGCCCTCATCCTGATCGCTCCCTGAGCTCAGCGACGGGGAACGAGATGCCCTAATACCCGCCGCCGAAGCCCCGGAGGGCCCGGCCGACGGGGAACGAGCCCTTTTGATATGAGCTTGCCTGGTACTGGAGCGGCCTCTAACGGTTGGAGGGTCCTGAGACGAGGACGAGCTATCTCCCGCTGGCAGACCACCATCCTTGTCCCTGCCCGGGCCTTGAAGGGATTCAATTGCCCTTGTAAGGGACAGCATAGAATGCGATAAGGACACCGCCCATTCCGGGGGGTCCTGACCCCTGGGTTCTGAAACAGTGGGGGGCTCCTGGGCGCGCTCCGACTCGCAGGCTTCACAAAATTTACCCGCCTGTGCCTTTGGCAGCCTGACCCCACAGGACACGCAAACCGCGTATAGGAAAGAGTGAGCTTTCCCTTTGGCAGACATACTTGCACAAGCTGAAGGCAGGGTAGAAGGAGGAGGAGGGTAACCCCTTCCCTGACAACCAGTGCGGTTCTCCAAACGGAGTTGCACTTACCCACCGGCAGCGTCCCACTCCTGTTTGAAGTACCCCGGGAAACTCCGGATGCGTGGACGCGAGGTGGTAGGGCGGAAGTCTCCTCTCCGGGACTTGTGCGCCCGCCGTTCTCCACCCCCTGACCTCCAGGCCTCCTGCTCCTATACAGAGCGTCTCCCCATGCGACGTCAGTGGGCGGGACTTCCGGCTACCACCGGAAGTCGGCGGGCGGGGCCTCGCGCGATACTCACGGGCCTCCTCCTGCAGCGGGGTCCGCGGCCGCCGGCGGGCTTCCGGCCGCACTCCGGTACACGCGGCGTGCGGCGTCCGGGTGCAGCGCCACTCTGGGCAAACGGCCTCGACCTCTACCGTTACTCACCGGGGCAAACTTGCGGTGCGCTCCAGGAGAGAGGCGACGGGCGAGCGAGAGAGACGGATCTCCCTAATATTAAAGGTGAGCAGGGCCATCCGCCGTGGGCTCCATCCCCGGCAGGGGGGGGGGGGGACTTCTGGTACCGGTTTCTTCCCCCTGTACTCGGCCACGTCCAGTAACCAGACCCCTCGGCTCACCTGCGCCTCCAATTCAACCCCTGGACTCACTACCTAGGGGTGGAAGGGGCCTCTATAAATTGTTGTTGTAGGAGAGGAACAACGTGGAGGCTGACCCCTGGGTTCTGCTCACAAGTGCTCGCCTGATGAAGTTATGGGGAAACCGAATCCTCTTATCAGGATGCGTTGCCCCTCTTTAAAAAATAAAAAATAAAAATGGTTGTCTGGAAAAAAGTCCCAGATGTGTCCCTCGGTGCAGGAGAGGACACGTGGAGGGTTACTCACACGTGGTCGCCCGTTGATGATTTGGGGAGATCGGACCCTCTCTATAGGATCCGTCGCCCCTGTCTTATCTTCATAGAAAAAGGAGGGAAAAAAAAAAAAAAAAAAATCTAGTCTGGAGCTCCAGACTGCGTGTGCCTCCATCAGACACTAAGCAAAAACTGAGTTACGCCCGGCCTAGGGGCGAGGGTGTATGCGGCGGAGGAGGAGCTAACTCTTTTTTTGTACACTTAGTGTCGGCCTCCAGACGGCAGAAGCACACACCCACAGTCTCTGTGTCCCCCAATGAGACGAAGGAGAAATTATGAATGGAAGAAAGGATGTGATTCGGGGTCCCAGGGCCAATATACCTGTGTTTAATCTATCCATGACGTGCATGCACTCCATGTTGTAAGTTTAATAATAAAAGTAACCTGTTCACATTCATGTCATAGGTAAATTTATTAATTGGACACAAGGGTTGTTCCTGTGTGGGGTGGTCTCCAAACTGTAATATACAAGGCATGATCACATATGCATTGTGTTACTGTGTCCTTCTCCCTAACAGATGATACGGCAAGCATATTTACACATTTCACTTTCATAATTCATGCTCTAAAGTCCTTTTCGTGTGACGTCGCAATGTGATTTGATGTTGGGGTTCACTCCACTGAAAGTCATAAAAATAATGGCCACCAATCTATTCGAGCTGTACAAATGTTTTTAGCTATACAATCTTTGAGCAAGCAAAAAAATTATATATAAATCAAGTTTGACACAAAAAAATATTAAAACAAAAACAGCATCTGCAAAAAAAAAAAAAAAACAGAACAAAAATAAACCTGCAAACCACATTAGATATCCTCTAAGGAAATAAATCAATAGTCATCAAAATAAGGAGTAAAAGACGAAACCCACAGTTAATATCTAGTTTTGCCAGGCAGTGCAGTCACCTCCAATACGCACAGTGTCAGTAGTACTTACATTACAAAATTAATGATACGGATTGCATTTTGTTTTGAGATATTCAGTCTAAAATGTGGGATAAAACACACAAATCCTGCTGCTCATATCACAAGGGTAAAAGCTTGAAAATGATGGAAATATGTTGGTTTTCGCCTTTCTTGGAGATGCGGGTTATAAATCACGTGCTTGTGAATGCGGCGACTTAAGCTGCACTTTTTCTCATTCACTCTTCGTTATGATGATATAATACTCCATGCAAAGATTTACCTTTGTTATTTTGCGCGTTATACTGCGATACACTACACAGTAAGATAGTCTCACTTGACTAGTCACAACTGTCCCCAAGGGGTCGCTCTGATGACACAGTACTCCGCGCACAGTGATATTTGCACATTACAGATGGCTCACTTCAGTCTGTCCTTTACCTCTTAGGTCTTCAGTCTCAAACAGTTATTCAAGCCGTGGCGCGGAGGTCAGCATTGCTTTTCACTTTTGTTCCCTTCCGTAATGACCACCTCCTACAGTATTAGTATCTGCCCAGCACAAAGCCCCCAGACGTCACTTTGTTCCGTTCCCTTATACTTGCTATAAAGCACCGGTGGCACCGTCTGCTTCCACCGAAAGGGTGTTGTTGGTCTGCTCCCTGCTAGGCATGGCATGCATAATTCGGTTTGTGAAGTGAAAGCGTTGTGTTGCCTCGAGACACACAATAAAACTTCATGCTGGGAGTCTTGGTTCAATCGTTAAGGATAATTCATACAGAGTATCTTCATCCAAGATCCACGACTTGTCCAAGAGGAACTGAGTAACCTTAAGTACAAAACAAAGAAAGGTTGATTCATAATATACAGCACAATATGAGATTACGGAGGAATATTTAGTAATGCAGCTGTACCAGTCATCCGGCATTACTGGACTCAGGAGAATAGAGTTCTGGCTTAATGTACATAGGGGCTGGTCAGTATTGACGCCCTTGTTAATCTTTATTAGCGCATTTAAAAGGGAACATGTCAGCTAATTCATACTGCCAGAACAGAGTACAGTGCATGTGCAATTCTCTCCATTTATTTGTATTGGCCCAATACTGAAAATGACGAGACCTACATCTATCAACATTTCTAGCATATGTCATATATGTGGCAGATGGGACAGCTCTCTTATGTACAGGCAATAGAATGTTTTAGTCATCTTTGATTTAAAGGGGATGTCCACTACTTGGACAACCCCTTCTGAATCCATCCCCTCCACCATTGAAATAATAATACCTATGCTCATCTCCAATGCTGGCGCCGTTTGGGGCTCGCATAACTTTATGTCATGCGATCACTGCAGCCAATCAGTGCTGACTTCACTCTCCTCTTCTACAGACAGAAATTGACATCTGGATGAATTGAGAGCTGCGGCTGCTCTATCACTTCCTCCTGATGGTTTGAAGGAGGGAAGAGTGAAGAGGTCGTTGAGTTAAGAGGCCGTTGATTGGCTGCAGGGATCACATGACAATTGCAATGGAAATATATAGATTCACTTCCATATATACTAACAGCTAATACTTAGATTATAATCAATTGCTTAAAGTGAATCTGTCACCCCTTTTTTGAGATATCATATAATTATATCATTCAATTGTGTGTCACATAAGGATTCTCTTAGTACTTTTGCTTCCCCCTGACCCCGCACCTTTTTTTTTTTTAATCAGATCTTTTTTATTAAACATTCAGGAATCAATACAGAAAGAATAAGACATCTTATATAGCTAGTAAAAATTACATTGAGAGCAGATATTATTTAAAGGGTAAAACTCTTCCTGTGTAAGAATAAATAAAAAGAAGAAAATCTCAAAACACAGATATTTGCATAAAATTGAGCCTATAAACAACATGGCTCCACAAATAAACAAAAATCAAAATTATACATCAGTGCCTCAGTTCAGTGGGAAAACCATCCCCGCCAGCCGCGCCACTCCGCATCATATTTCGCCCCCCCCGCCCCCCGCGGATATCAGGTCCAATCCACCCCAGCCCCCTCCCACCGCGCCACTCAAAATCCACTTCACCACAAAAGGCACTAGACTTTATTTTCACCCCCCAAGCATCCCATCACCGCAAGCACAACAGCAACTGGTCCAACATCGCTTCCCGTACCAGTGCGCCCGAGGGGAGACCCGGTGACTCCATCCATGGCTGCCAAATTTTGTAAAACTTTCTTATTGCATTTCTTTTTAAATAAGCCCCCCTTTCCAATCTGATGACATTATTTAGTTTATTTTTAAGCTCTGACAATGTTGGTGGCATAGGATCCAACCAATGATATGCAAGTATCTTTCTTGCCTGATATAGGATACGTGCTATTCCCAGGGCCACTGCAGAATCCGGGTCAACCCCCTCCTCCCACAAATTCAACAAACATAGATGAGGTGACGGTCGTATTGTAATATGGTATACCTGGGCTATGAGTCCCAGGGTCTGCCTCCAGAAATCCCCAATGTGCCCGCACTCCCACATAACATGCATCAAGTGGGCATCATCCTGCCCACACCTAACACATTGTGTATTGGGCCTAAGTCCCATTTTAAATAATAAGCTGGGTGTTTTATATAACCTGTGAATGAGATATATTTGCGAAAGCCGCTGGCACTCAGAAACCGCCATTTTAGGGACCTGTTCTAGAATATCGGACCACTGGTCCTCCGTCAGGGGGATAACGTCCCGTTCCCACTTATTCTTAGCAGCAGTCAGTGGATATGTCTCCAGATGGGCAGGCAATAATCTTTTATATAATTCAGAGATAAGTCCCCTAGAAGACTCAGATGTAAGTAGCATATGTAGTGTTTGATTATGTGTCACTATCACCAGATTTATCCTTCTCTGTTTTTCCAATGCATGTCTTAGCTGTAAGTACTGATAAAAGAAGACATGTGGGAGGTGAAATTCTGTTCTCAATTGTTCAAAACTCTTAAGAGTATTATTTTGCAAAATTTGTGACACCAGATAAATCCCTTTATCTTCCCATCTTCCGAACCCCACCAGCTTTTTGATCTCTTGCAAATCCGGATTTTGCCACAATGGCCACAACTCCGTAGGCCCATTTATCTTCAAAAGAGACTTACCCCTATCCCACACCTTGAAAATCATAGCCAACGTGGGGTATCGTGCCCCATTTATCTGCCGTCTTCCCACCTCCAACCGGCACCCTGGATATTTCCATACCGATCCTTCCCTCACAATATCACCACCATTGTCACACGCCCCATCTCTACCCCAACCCTTAAGATTTTACATCTGGGAGGCTATAAAGTATATGAATGGGTTTGGCACCGCCAATCCTCCCTCCTCCTTCCCTCGCTGCAGTATCTCCAAGCGAATCCTAACCTGTTTTTTCTTCCAAATTAATTCCCGGAATAATGTATTTATTTTTGCAAAAAAGTCCCTACAGATCCACACCGGAGAATTATGTATCAAATATAATAATTGTGGCATCATTACCATTTTGATTAAGTTAGATCTACCGACCCCGCACCTTTCATGCATAAATACCTTTTTTATATCGGTTCAGATGTATGTAAACTGCCACGGTCCGGTCCGATGGGTGGGGCTTATTCACCTGCCCCCCCCTCCCTGTCTTGCTCTATGCATTTCTTCTTGTGTATTTCTTCTACTAACCGCCAAGAGCAAGCAACACTACTCTGTCCTCCTTCTCCTGGACCTGTCTTCTGCCTTCGACACAGTGGATCATTCCCTCCTGCTACAGATTCTCTCATCTCTTGGCATCACAGACTTGGCCCTATCCTGGATCTCAGCCCGAACATTTAGTGTCTCCCTCTCACACACCACCTCCTCACCTCGCCCTCTGTCTGTCGGTGTTCCTCAAGGCTCAGTCCTAGGACCCCTACCCATCTCCATCTACACCTTCGGCCTGGGACAGCTCATAGAATCCCACGGTTTGCAATATCACCTCTACGCCAATGACACGCAGATCTACCTATCTGGACCTGACCTCACCTCCTTACTGATCAAAATCCCACAATATCTGTCTGCTATTTCAGCCTTTTTTTCTGCTCGCTTTCTCAAACTGAACAAGGACAAACCAGAATTCATCATCTTTCCCCCATATCACTCTACCCCTCCACCAGACCTATCCATCAATGTCAATGGCTGCTCGCTTTCCCCAGTCCAGCATGCTTGGTGCCTTGGGGTGATCCTCGACTCTGCCCTCTCTTTCAAACCACATATCCAAGCCCTTGCCTCCTCCTGCCGCCTCAAACTCAAAAAATATTTCCCGGATCCGCGTATTCCTCAACCATGAAACCACAAAAACACTAGTGCACGCCCTTATCATCTCCCGCCTCGACTACTGCAACCTCCTACTCTCTGGCCTCCATTCTAGCACTCTGGCACCACTCCAGTCCATCCTACACTCTGCTGCCCGACTAATACACATGTCTCCACGCTATTCTCCAGCCTCCCACTATGCCAGGCCCTTCACTGGCTTCCTATTGCCCAGAGGCTCCAGTTCAAAACCTTATCCATGACATACAAAGCCATCCATACATCTATGACATGATCACCTGGTACCTACCAGCACGCCACCTTCGATCCTCTCAAGATCTCCTTCTCTACTCCCCCCTTATCGCTTATTCCCACAACCGCATACAAGACTTCTCCTGTGCTTCCCCCATACTCTGGAACTCTCTGCCGCAACACATCAGACTCTCACCAACAACGGAAACCTTCAAGAAGAACCTGAAGACCCACCTGTTCCGACAAGCCTACAGCCTGCAATGATCCTCAGTCTACTGAACCACTGCACAACCAGCTCTACCCTCTCCTAGTGTAGCCTCACCCATCCCTTGCACATGTTTATTGTATTTGTCTATATTTCCCCTTTTCACATGTAAAGCGCCATGGAATAAATGGCGCTATATAAATGCATAATAATAATAATAATAGGTCCGTGGCAAGTTAGGAATTCCCCTGCAGTTGATGTGTCATGTTTTTCAATTAAAGAGAGGACTCCTAATTACCAGAGAACTAACATTTACTATACGACAGCGCGCTCCGATCTTACATTTTTTCATATTTATCCCATAGCACAGTCACCAAAGCTCATCTCTTAAGGAATTTATATATTTTATATATACAGTATATAAAAAAATAACAAGAAAAGGGCGCTATAGAAGACAGAAGAAAATATATTCAAACAACGATAGTGCTAGAATAATTTTGCTTGTTCACGTTCGGTATATATACCATTGGTTCTACAAAGGTGGATTAAAGAGCAAGTGTCACCACTGTGACATATCCACCTTCACAACAATCTCTGATTGTTCCAATGCGCCTGATATAAAAAAAAATTATGTACGGTAACTATATAATGTTCTGCAACAGTTTTGGGTGAAAGCCCTCTGTGTCTCCATTATTTTCTGCATTTTACTAACAAACTTTTGGTAGGTTAGAAGAAACAAAACGGGGGGGGGGGGGGGGGGTTGGAAGGCAAACATGACTGTAGGATCAGGCTACACTGAAGTTTGTTACAATGATAGATAGGAACTGCAGACCATTAAAAAACTACAGTAGTTTTATATTAAGGCTATTTAAATTGATGTGTCAATTTTTTTTGTCCAAATGGCCTTAGCCTATGAAATGATGTGTATGACAAGCCTGATCTGCCTATAAATTATATGGATGTTATTACTATAGGTTGATTATAATGAGGCCAATCTGAGCTACTGCCCATCGCCAGATTGTCCTCATTATAATGTTTTGTGCACATGTATCCCGGCAGCAAGCTTTCCTGACGCTGCAGACGATACAGAATCGCGGCGCAGCTCCAGAGGAGCTCCCGTCACCTCTACTATGACATGACAGTGTGATGACGTCATCAGCTGGCACAGATGCGATGATGTAATCATGCTAACATGTACGTGCTGACCAGTAGAAGTGGAGCCTCGGAAACTGGAGCAGAGTGCCTGGGGAACGGGAATGAGATGAGTACGGCTGTGTGTGTTGGTTTTTTAATTATTATTACTGTTATTATGTTTAT
The DNA here is from genome assembly GCF_039654945.1 of Dendrobates tinctorius. Classification (NCBI taxonomy): domain Eukaryota; kingdom Metazoa; phylum Chordata; class Amphibia; order Anura; family Dendrobatidae; genus Dendrobates; species Dendrobates tinctorius. The sequence continues at coordinate 2,755,884 of NW_027361671.1, read as the reverse complement.
GGGATGTGAGGGTTCGTACTGTATATAGGAGGTTATGTGCAGGCTCATACTGTATATAGGAGGCTATATAGGGGCTCATACAGTATATAGGGAGCAATGTGGGGCTCATACTGGATATAGGAGGCTACATGAGGAGTGCTCCCACTGTATATAGGCAACTATACAGGGGGCTCATACTATATCTAGGAGGCTATATGGGGCCTCATACTGTATCTAGGAGGCTATGTGGGGGCTCATACTGTATTTAGGGGACTGTGTGAAGCTTATATTGTATCTAGGGATCTATGTGCGGGCTCATCCTGTATATAGGAGGCTATATGGAGGCTCATACTGGATATCGGGAGCTATGTGCGGGCTCATACTGTAAATAGGAGGCTATTTGGGGGCTCACACTGTGCATAGGGAGCTATGTGGGGCTTATATTGTATATAAGGAGTTAGGTAAGGGCTCATTCTGTATATAGGTATGTATATGGAGTCTTATACTGTATATACAGAGCTATGTGGGCCGCATATTGTATATAGGTAGCTATGTCGGGGCTGTGTGTGGACTCATACAGTATTTAGGGGGCTGTGTAGGACTTATACTGTATCAAGGAAGCCATATTTGAGCTCATACTGTACATAGGTATCCCCCCCTATTTTCTTGTTGTTGGTTTGTGGCTCACCACCACTGTTGCCGTGCACGCTTGGTTATGTCCGCCATAATTTTTCTGTGTTCATTGTGATGGATTAGGCTGCTGTGCACACACACGGCAGCCCCACCCTGCCCCAAGCTTTATTTAATTGTGCACCTGTGTCTGGACCAACATCGCCCTTCATCTATGTTTGCTGGTTGGGCAATGTGTGGAGGCCATTCCTGATATGTCTGTGTTCAGACCTGGTTGGCCTTCATCTGCACTTGCTTCTTCTGGCTTCATGGGAGCGATCCAGTAATGTTCAGGTACAGATTGCACTTGATATGGTCATGCTCTAAATGTATTTAGGAGGCCGTAATGGCACAGCATTTATTAAAAATATATAGAGTAGGACCCCCCCATATGAGATTGCCTTGGCGCGGCGGGGTGGCTCAATTGAATTAATCAATTTTTTTGCTAAATATCTCATTTTTGAATACAATTAGACATTATGTGCATATGCACTCCAATTTATGCGTTCTAACCTTAAGCAGTGCTGGCTTCCCCCCCTATTTTCTTGTACATAGGTAGCTATATGGGGGCTCATACTTTATATAGGGAGCTATGTGGGCCTTATATTGCATATAGGTATCAATGTCGAGGCTGTGTGTGGACTCATACTGTATTTAGGGGGCTGTGTGAGGGCGCTCATACTGTATATGCCGAGCTATGTGGGGGCTCATATTGTATATAGGGAGGCTGTGTGGGGGCTCATATTGTATGTAGGGGATATGTGGTGGTATATTGCCTGGGCCTGTGAGCAGTTATCCTCATTGCAGTACGGCTTATGGTCAGGCCATATAGGGTTTATATATATAACATAAGAATTAAGTGTATACGGATGTTTTTTGGCTTTAATTGCACTGCCACGTTACTGCCTTTCTTTTTTTGACAAGGACATTATAAATATTTCTTCTTGAACTTCGTCAGGCTTTTTTTCTGGTCAGATTCAGATTGTTGAAAAATATTGATGATTAAATATATACTGTATATATATATATATATATATATATATACAGTGGGGCAAAAAAGTATTTAGTCAGTCAGCAATAGTGCAAGTTCCACCACTTAAAAAGATGAGAGGCGTCTGTAATTTACATCATAGGTAGACCTCAACTATGGGAGACAAACTGAGAAAAAAAAATCCAGAAAATCACATTGTCTGTTTTTTTTCCCCATTTTATTTGCATATTATGGTGGAAAATAAGTATTTGGTCAGAAACAAAATTTCATCTCAATACTTTGTGATATATCCTTTGTTGGCAATGACAGAGGTCAAACGTTTTCTGTAAGTCTTCACAAGGTTGCCACACACTGTTGTTGGTATATTGGCCCATTCCTCCATGCAGATCTCCTCTAGAGCAGTGATGTTTTTGGCTTTTCGCTTGGCAACACGGACTTTCAACTCCCTCCAAAGGTTTTCTATAGGGTTGAGATCTGGAGACTGGCTAGGCCACTCCAGGACCTTGAAATGCTTCTTACGAAGCCACTCCTTCGTTGCCCTGGCGGTGTGCTTTGGATCATTGTCATGTTGAAAGACCCAGCCACGTTTCATCTTCAATGCCCTTGCTGATGGAAGGAGGTTTGCACTCAAAATCTCAAGATACATGGCCGCATTCATTCTTTCATGTACCCAGATCAGTCGTCCTGGCCCCTTTGCAGAGAAACAGCCCCAAAGCATGATGTTTCCACCACCATGCTTTACAGTAGGTATGGTGTTTGATGGATGCAACTCAGTATTCTTTTTCCTCCAAACACGACAAGTTGTGTTTCTACCAAACAGTTCCAGTTTGGTTTCATCAGACCATAGGACATTCTCCCAAAACTCCTCTGGATCATCCAAATGCTCTCTAGCAAACTTCAGACGGGCCTGGACATGTACAGGCTTAAGCAGTGGGACACATCTGGCACTGCAGGATCTGAGTCCATGGTGGCGTAGTGTGTTACTTATGGTAGGCCTTGTTACATTGGTCCCAGCTCTCAGCAGTTCATTCACTAGGTCCCCCCGCGTGGTTCTGGGATTTTTGCTCACCGTTCTTGTGATCATTCTGACCCCACGGGGTGGGATTTTGCGTGGAGCACCAGATCGAGGGAGATTATCAGTGGTCTTGTATGTCTTCCATTTTCTAATTATTGCTCCCACAGTTGATTTCTTCTCTCCAAGCTGGTTGGCTATTGCAGATTCAGTCTTCCCAGCCTGGTGCAGGGCTACAATTTTGTTTCTGGTGTCCTTTGACAGCTCTTTGGTCTTCACCATAGTGGAGTTTGGAGTCAGACTGTTTGAGGGTGTGCACAGGTGTCTTTTTATACTGATAACAAGTTTAAACAGGTGCCATTACTACAGGTAATGAGTGGAGGAAAGAGGAGACTCTTAAAGAAGAAGTTACAGGTCTGTGAGAGCCAGAAATCTTGATTGCTTGTTTCTGACCAAATACTTATTTTCCACCATAATACTGTATGCAAATAAAATGAAAAAAAAACAGACAATGTGATTTTCTGGATTTTTTTTTCTCAGTTTGTCTCCCATAGTTGAGGTCTACCTATGATGTAAATTACAGACGCCTCTCATCTTTTTAAGTGGTGGAACTTGCACTATTGCTGACTGACTAAATACTTTTTTGCCCCACTGTATATATATACACACCCTTCAGTCCGCTAGTATCTATATTGTATATATTTATATATGTTCATTACATATTATCTGATCACCTATAGAGGATGCCTGGTTGGTTAGGTAGAGTAGTGATAGGGCAACATAGGGGCAGTCGACAAGGAGAGGGGGCGCCATACCGTTTCAACTTCGGATGCTAACCTCCGCTGTCAGAAAGCGAATTGTGAAGGGCAATCCATGTCCATGTCCATATCTCCACTTACAGTACAGACCAAAAGCTTGGACACACCTTCTCATTCAAAGAGTTTAATTTATTTTCATGACTATGAAAATTGCAGATTCACTCTGAAGGCATCAAAACTATGAATTAACACATGTGGAATTATATAATTAACAAAAAAGTGTGAAACAACTGAAAATTTGTCTTATATTCTAGGTTCTTCAAAGTAGCCACCTTTTGCTTTGATTACTGCTTTGCACACTCTTGGCATTCTCTTGATGAGCTTCAAGAGGTAGTCACCGGAAATGGTTTTCACTTCACAGGTGTGCCCTGTTAGGTTTAATTGGGTGGGATTTCTTGCCTTATAAAAGGGGGTGGGAACATCAGTTGTGTTGTGCAGAAGTCTGGTGGATACACAGCTGATAGTGTTAGAATTTGTATTATGGCAAGAAAAAAAGCAGCTAAGTAAAGAAAAACGAGTGGCCATCAAAGAACACATGGAATGGACATAAGACCAGTGGAAATCTGTGCTTTGGTCTGATGAGTCCAAATTTGAGATTTATGGTTCCAACCACCGTGTGTTTGTGCGACGCAGAAAAGGTAAACGGATGGACTCTTGTTATGAATGAGTCACCGTAGTGTAAGAGAATGGTCAGCCATAATATACTGAGCGGCCATGTTGTCTCTAGCAGCTATTTTGTTGAAAGTTAGAGAAGATTCAACTTTTACAAAAGAGCTAATAAAATGTACTAAATGGAGGATGAAAAATGAGATCATGTCTCCTACCAACTTCAGTAGATGTGCATAGAGGAAGATTGGATCAATAGGGGAATAGGGTCACCAAATCTATGGTCAGTATGCTTATACGTGATAGTGTGGTAGCGAAGTGTAGAGTAGTTAAAATGTCAGGATGTAAGAATTTATGGACCTAGACTGGAGACGATGATGAGATTGAAGGCAATAGCCATGCATAATCCTGACTTATATGGGTCTTTAATGTCGTGTAACGAAAAGTAAATGGAAAGGGTCATATTATTTATCAGTATATCGTAAAATACCTATTTATGTGGATTACCTTATGTATGCCTCAAAATTATACTATGGACGCCCTTCTGCGGCAAAATGCAGCTTTCTTTGTTCTCATAATGTATAAGAAGCTCCTGTTACTGTTGCTTGTTGCCATTCCATTGCCATCATGCCACTGTGCCTCACCATGGCCAGGGCACAGAGCCTTATCACCGCCAGACCTCCTAGCAAATCTCTGCCCATCTGAATTCCTGTTTTTGCCCGCATATTCCAACTCCTCTGTTATTCTGTATCTGTTTTGCTGTGTATCTCCGAATAAACTTCAACCTCAGCTTTGAGAAGAATTGTCTGCAGTTTTATCCGGCTCTTCCAACTCTCCCGATAAGAACATTTTCTTACAGTAGGAGGCCAAAACAGAAATACTAGCTAAGTCCAGAAAACCAGAGAAGTTGGCAGCTATCGGATTGCAGACCCCTGAACCTATCAACACAACTAGCAGTAGCCGTGGGGGGTTCCTACGATGCCCTAGACCCCTCGATCACAGCCGGAGGACTATATAGCCTAAAGACAGAAAGGGAAATCTAAACTGCCCCAGAGCAGACCCCAAAGCAAAAGGCAGCCCCCAACATCTAATGACGGTGAAGCAAGAAGAAAAAACACTAACACAGACAGAAAGATAGACTGAGCAAAGACGGGGCCCAAGCTAACTAGATAGGAAAGGACAGGAAGGCTGCTGTCTGCAATCCGTAAAAAACCCTATGAAAATAAGAGCCAACAGACTGACAGTGAAAAAGGCCCTGAAGATGCTAGGCTTCAAAAAGACTATGTCAGTACTCACGAATATTCTGAAGACAGAGCAACCAGCAAAAGGAGATTCAGCTCACCCCAGCAGGGAATGGCAGAATCCAGAAAAGCAAGGCAAACAAAAACAAAACACAAATGCAAAAAGGCAAAGCAGAAAACTTAGCTTTAGAGGAGCAGGAATCAGACTGGTCTCCTAGAAGTCCACAGAGAAATCACCCACAGGGCAGAAGGGCGTCGGCAGCCTTATATCCAGTCCGTGACTCCACTCAGCCAGTCAACATCATTAGGCTCAGGTGCCTGATAATCAGGCTCATTACCTTCCTTTACCAGACTAGGGAAGTTCACCAGACCTCAGTGACGAAGGGGAAAATGAACTCACAACAGTACCTCCCCCTTGAGGAGGTGTCACCAAACCCTCAACCACACCACCAGGGCGATCAGGGTGAGCCCGATGAAAGGCACGCACCAATCTTTTGGCATGAATATCAGAGGCAGAGACCCAGGAATTATCCTCCTGACCATAACCCTTCCACTTAACCAAATACTGGAGTCTCCGTCTAGCCAGACGGGAATCCAGTATTTTCTCTACCTCATATTCCATGTTACCTTCAACCAATTCAGGGTCCGGAGGTGCCACCCCAGGAACAACTGGTTCAACAAACCTCTTCAACAAGGACTTATGGAACACATTATGGATTTTAAATGTGACAGGAAGAGCCAAACGAAAAGAGACCGGATTAATAATCTCCAAAATCTTGTAAGGTCCAATAAATCTAGGCTTAAACTTAGGAGAAGCCACCTTCATAGCAATATTTTTTGATGATAACCACACCATATCACCAATCTTAAACTGGGGACCAATGGTCCTATGTCGATTGGAAAACCGCTGGGCCTTTTCCTGGGAGAGAGATAACTTATCCACCAAAGGGTTAACAGAGGAGACCCTGTTGGGAGATCATAACATGGAAGCCCCTTTAAAAAGTGGCACAGACACTGGGAGTGGAGGCAATGAGGTCTTCACAGATGTATTCCTTCCACGGAGGTGACAGTGTTGCCACCAAATTTCTCAGCCAGGGTACAACAGTCTCTTATATCAGCTCTGTTGTTTACCTGCACCTCGTGCTTACAACCTGCAAATTTCTTCTTGATTGCATCTTTAGAACTGGCATATATCATTTTGCTTTTCAGTGGCGCTTCATCGGGAGCCCAGAAAAAAAAGACAAGGTCCTCCTTCCTAGTCTCCTTTGTTTCATAACAGAAGTCACTCTGAATCTGTTGCCCCATCATGATTGGGCAGAAGCGCAAGATAATGACCCTGCAGTCCGCCTGGTGAAAGAGCTGCTGACACAAGGTGACTCACGCCCAGAATTGAATGCTCCTGAAGAAACTCATCAGTTGTGGAAGAAAAGAGGTCGGCTGTTCATTTATGAAGGGAAGCTGTGTCGGAGGAGTATCAATGCCCGCACACATGAGCTGGTCTGGCAGGTGGTGGTCCCAAAGAGAGATGCATCAATGGTCCTAGGAGCATACCACAATGGAGCTGGACACTTTGGTTTTTTCACCACAATCTCCTACTAAGATTTGTTTGCCTTCTTCTGGAATAATTGTTTTCTTGTCAGGACTCAGGCAGAATATGACAGCCTTCAGGCGCTTCTTTGCCTCCTCAGAAGTACAGGACTTGCGAACCTTCATTGCATTGAATATTTCAACGACAATATCGGAAACATCACACCGGAGGCCATGGTGGATTCTCGGGTTAGTGGGTTAGATGAGGCGAAGAGGGAGCCGGAGGCAGGAAGGGGAAGGCAGCCGGGAGCATCAAGAAATGACAGAAAGAGACCGTGCAAGCGAACCACCTGTTGCAAAAACAGGGGCAGCAACTCAGAGGAAGACGGCAACTTAGGGAGTGGTACAAGATGAACCATCTTAGAGAACCTATCACAAATCACCCAAATAACAGTCATTCTTTGAGAGACCGGCATATCAGAGATGAAATCCATTGAAATATGGGTCCATGGCCTCCTGGGGACCGGCAAAGGCATTAACAACCCACTAGAGCGAGAACAAGATTTAGACCGGGAGCAAGTCCCACAGGACTGCACAAAATTCCTGACATCATGAGACAAGGTGGGCCACCAAAAAGAGCGACTCACCAGATCTCTAGTACCAAAAATACCTGGATGACCAGGCAATGCAGAGCAATGAATTTCAGACATCACTCTCTTCTTCCACTGGTCAGGAACATACAACTTTACACTGGGACAACGCTCAGGTTTGTCCTCCTGGAACTCTTGCAGAGCAAGTCTCAAATCGGGCGAGATGGCAGAAAGAACTACCCCTTCGCCTAAGATGGTAGCAGGCTTGGTCACCACAGGAGAATCAGCAAAGAAGCTCCTAGAGAGGGCATCTGCCTTGACATTCTTAGTTCCAGGAAGAAAAGAGACCACAAAATCAAAACGTGTAAAAAACAAGGCCCACCTAGCCTGTCTAGGGTTCAAGCGTTTAGCCGACTCTAGGTAAATCAAATTCTTGTGGTCAGTGAGGACCACAACTTGATGTTTAGCTCCCTCCAACCAATGTCTCCACTCCTCAAATGCCCATTTCATGGCCAACAGTTCCCGATTCCCCACATCATAGTTACGTTCAGATGGAGAGAACTTTCGGGAAAAGAAAGCACAGGGATTCATTTTAGATGTTACAGGATCCTTTTGGGACAAAACAGCTCCTGCACCAATCTCAGAAGCATCCACCTCTACCTGGAATGGAAGTGAGACATCAGGTTGCCGCAAAACCGGGGCGGAGGTAAATCTTCGTTTCAGCTCCTGAAAGGAAGCAACAGCCTCCGGAGACCAATTCAACACATCAGCACCCTTCTTAGTCAGATCAGTCAATGGCTTGGCAATACTAGAAAATTTTGCTATAAATTTCCGATAAAAATTAGCAAAACCCAAAAACTTCTGGAGGGCCTTCAAAGAAGTGGGCTGAACCCAATCATAAATGGCCTGTACCTTGGCCGGGTCCATTTCAATAGTTGACGGAGACAAAATAAATCCCAAAAATGAAATCCTCTGTACTCCAAAAAGGCATTTCGATCCTTTGACATACAGGGAATTCTCCCTCAAGATCCGGAACACAGTCCGAATATGTTCCACATGAGAATCCCAATCCTTGGAGAAGATCAAAATATCATCCAGATAGATAATCAAAAATTTATCGACAAAGTCTCGGAAAATATCGTTCATGAAGCACTGGAAGACAGAAGGGGCATTAGTGAGCCCAAAAGGCATCACCAGGTACTCAAAATATCCCTCCGGAGTATTAAACGCCGTCTTCCATTCATCCCCATGCTTAATGCGGATAAGATTATACGCCCCCCTGAGGTCAAGCTTAGTAAACCAGCAAGCACCTCTAACTCTAGAGAATAGATCCGAAATCAGGGGTAACGGATACTGATATTTAATAGTAATTTTGTTGAGGGCACGATAATCAATACAAGGCCTTAAAGAACCATCCTTTTTGGCCACAAAAAAAAAAAACGGCACCTAAGGGTGAAGAGGATGGTCTAATATGACCCTTCTCCAACGCCTCCTTAACCCTCAGTGATCTGTGATGTGACAGATGAGCGATCTGTCACAGGACAGTGATGTCCCACCTGGGACAAGGTAATAAAGTAAAAAAAAAAAAAAAAAAAAAAAAAAAAGTGTTAAAAATAATTTAAAAAAAATCGCTAAATAAATTAGTAAAAAAAAAAAAAAAATATTCCCCCAATAAATCCATTTTTTCAAAATAAAAAAAACCAAAAACAATAAAAGTACACATATTTGGTATCGCCGCGTCCGTAATGACCTGCCCTATAAAACTGTCCCATTAGTTAACCCCTTTAGCGAACCCCTTAAAAAATAAAAATAAAAAACGAAGCAAAAAATAATGATTTATTATCATACCACCGAACAAAAAGTGCAATAACGCGCGATCAAAAAGACACATATAAATATCCATGGTACTGCTGAAAACGTCACCTTGTCCCGCAAAAAACGAGCCACCATACAGCGTCATCCGCAAAAAAATAAAAAAGTTATAGCTCGCAGAATAAAGCGATACAAAAATAATTATTTTTTATATAAAATAGTTTTCATTGCATAAAACCAACAAAACATAAAAAAACGACCTAAATGAGGTATCGCTGTAACCGTACTGACCCGAAGAATAAAACCGCTTTATCAATTTTACCGCACGCGGAACGGTGTAAACGCACCCCCCCAAAAGAAATTCATGAAACGCTGGTTTTTGTTCATTCTGCGTCCCAAAAATCGGAATAAAAAGCGATCAAAAAATGTCACGTGCCCGAAAATGGTACCAATAAAAACGTCAACTCGTCCCGCAAAAAATAAGACCTGACATGACTCGGTGGGTCAAAATACGGAAAAATTATAGCTCTCAATATGTGGTGATGCAAAAACTACTTTTACAATAAAAAGCGTCTTTTAGCGTGTGACAGCCGCCAAACATAAAAACCGCCATAAATAGTAAATCAAACCCCCCGTTATCACCCCCTTAGTTAAGGAAAAGTAATAAAACTAAAAGAAAATGTATTTATTTCCATTTTCCCGCTAGGGTTAGGGTTAGGGTAGGGTTAGGGTTAGGGCTAGGGTTAGGGCTAGGGTTAGGGCTAGGGCTCAGATTAGGGTTAGGGGTGTGTTGAGGTTAGGGTTGGAGTTATAATTGGGGGGTTTCCACTGTTTGGGCACATCAGGTGCTCTCCAAAGGCAACATGGCGTCTGATCTCAATTCCAGCCAATTCTGCGTTGAAAAAGTCAAATGGTGCTCCTTCCCTTCCAAGCTCTGCCATGCGCCCAAACAGTGTTTTACCCCCACATGTAGGGTATCAGCCTACTCAGGACAAATTACAAAACAACTTTTGGGGTCCAATTTCTCCTGTTACCCTTAGGAAAATAAAAAATTGGGGGCAAAAATATAATTTTGCGGAAAAAAATGTTTTTTTTTATTTTCACGCCCAGGCGTTATAAACTTCTGTGAAGCACTTGGGGGTTCAAAGTGCTCTCCACACATCTAGATAAGCTCCGTGGGGGGTCTAGTTTCCAAAATGGGGTCACTTGTGGGGAGTTTCAATAGTTTAGGTACATCAGGGGCTCTCCAAACGCACATGACACCCGCAGACCAATCCATCAAAGTCTGCATTCCAAAACGTCACTACTTCCCTTCCGAGCCCCGACGTGTGCCCATACAGTAGTTTTCTCCCACATATGAGGTATCAGCGTACTCAGGACAAATTGGACAACAACTTTTGGGGTCCAATTTCTCCTGTTACCCTTGGGAAAATAAAAAAATTGGGGACTAATTGATCATGTTTGTGGAAAAAATACGATTTTTTTATTTTCATGCCTGGGTATTATAAACTTCTGTGAAGCCCTTGGGGGTTCAAAGTGCTCACCACACATCTAGATAAGTTCCTCAGGGGGTCTAGTTTCCAAAATGGGATCATTTGTGGGGGGTTTTCACTGTTTAGGTACATTAGGGGCTCTCCAAAGGCAACAAGACACCCACAGACCATTCCATCAAAGTCTGCATTCCAAAACGTCACTACTTCCCTTCCGAGCCCCGACGTGTGTCCATACAGTAGTTTTCTCCCACATATGGGGTGTCAGCGTACTCAGGACAAATTGGACAACAACTTTTGGGGTCCAATTTCTCCTGTTACCCTTGGGAAAATAAAAAAATTGGGGACTAATTGATCATGTTTGTGGAAAAAATACGATTTTTTTATTTTCATGCCTGGGCATTATAAACTTCTGTGAAGCCCTTGGGGGTTCAAAGTGCTCACCACACATCTAGATAAGTTCCTCAGGGGGTCTAGTTTCCAAAATGGGATCATTTGTGGGGGGTTTTCACTGTTTAGGTACATTAGGGGCTCTCCAAAGGCAACATGACACCCACAGACCATTCCATCAAAGTCTGCATTCCAAAACGTCACTACTTCCCTTCCGAGCCCCGACGTGTGTCCATACAGTAGTTTTCTCCCACATATGGGGTGTCAGCATACTCAGGACAAATTGGACAACAACTTTTGGGGTCCAATTTCTCCTGTTACCCTTGGGAAAATAAAAAAATGGGGACTAAAAGATGATGTTTGTGGAAAAAATACGATTTTTTTATTTTCACGCCCGGACGTTATAAACTTCAGTGAAGCACTGGGGGGTTCAAAGTGCTCACCACACATCTAGATAAGTTCCTTGGGGGGTCTAGTTTCCAAAATGGTGTCATTTGTGGGGGGTTTCTACTGTTTTGGTACATCAGGGGCTTTCCTAACGCGACATGGTGTCCGATCTCAATTCCAGCCAAAAACGTCAAATGGCACTGCTTCCCTTCCGAGCTCTGCCATGCGCCCAAATAGTCATTTACACCCACATATGGGGTATCAGCGTACTCAGGATAAATTGCACAATATCTTTTAGGGTCCTGTTACTTTTGGAAAAATAAGAATTGAGGGTGAAAAGATCATTTTTGTGGAAAAAATATGATTTTTTAATTGTACTGCTGTACGTTATAAACTTCAGTGAAGCACTGGGGGGTTCAAAGTGCTCACCACACATCTAGATAAGTTCCTTGGGGGGTCTAGTTTCCAAAATGGTGTCATTTGTGGGGGGTTTCTAGTGTTTTGGTACATCAGGGGTTTTCCAATCGCGACATGGTGTCCGATCTCAATTCTAGCCAAAAACGTCAAATGGCGCTGCTTCCCTTCCGAGCTCTGCTATGCGCCCAAATAGTAATTTACACCCACATATGGGGTATCAGCGTACTCAGGACAAAATGCACAATAACTTTTAGGGTCCTGTTACCCTTGGAAAAATAAAAATTGGGGGTGAAAAGATCATTTTTGTGGAAAAAATATGATTTTTTAATTGTACCGCTGTACGTTATAAACTTCTGTGAAGCCCTTGTGGGTTCAAAGTTCTCACCACATATCTAGATAAGTTCCTTGGGGGGTCTAGTTTCCAAAATGGGGTCACTTGGGGGGTTTCCACTGTTTAGGTACATCAGGGGCTCTCCAAACGCGGCATGGCGTCCGATCTGAATTCCAGCCAATTTTGCATTGAAAAAGTCAAACGGCGCTCCTTCCCTACTGAGGTCTGCCATGCGCCAAAACAGTGGTTCCCCCCCACATATCAGGTATCAGCGTACTCAGGACAAATTGCACAATAACTTTTGCAGTCCAATTTCTCCTGTTACCCTTGGTAAAATAAAGAAAATTGAACCTGAAGTATTTTTTTTGTGAAAAAAAGTTAAATGTTCATTTTTTTTTTAATATTCAAAAAATTCCTGTGACGCACCTAAAGGGTTAATAAACTTCTTGAATGTGGTTTTAAGCACCTTAAGGGGTGCATTTTTTAGAATGGTGTCACTTTTGGGTATTTTCTATCATATAGACCCCTCAAAGTGGCTTCAAATGTGAAGTGGTCCCTAAAAATAAAATGGTGTTGCAAAAATGAGAAATCGCTGGTCAATTTTTAACCCTTATAACTTCCTAACAAAAAAAAATGTTGGTTCCAAAATTGTGCTCATGTAAAGTAAACATGTGGGAAATGTTATGTATTAAGTTTTTTGTGTGCCGTATCGCTGTGATTTAAGGGCATAAAAATTCAAAGTTGGAAAATTGCGAAATTTTCAAAATTTTCGCCAAATTTACGTTTTTTTCACAAATAAATGCAAGTTATTTGAATGCAATTTTACCACTAACATGAAGTACAATATGTCACGAGAAAACAATGTCAGAATCACCGGGATCCATGGAAGCGTTCCAGAGTTATGACCTCATAAAGGGACAGTGGTCAGAATTGTAAAAATTGGCCCGGTAGTTAACGTGCAAACCACCCTTGGTAGTGAAGGGGTTAATATAGGATCGCATAGCCTCGTGCTCGGGTACAGATAAATTGAAGAGCCGACCCTTGAGAAATTTACACCCCGGGCTCAGTTCAATTGCACAGTCATAACTCCTATGAGGAGGCAAAGATGCAGACTCATTCTCACTAAATACATCATAAAAGTCCGCCAAATAGTCAGGAACATCATGCGACTGAGGAGAGGTGGAAAAAAACCGGAGCCTCACTAAAGGCACACCGACAACCTCAACTCACCACAGACACAGATTTCCAATCCAAAACTGGATTATGAATTTGCAACCAGGGAAACCCCAGAACAACGACATCATGCAGACCATGCAACACCAAAAATCTGCAATTTTCTTGATGGTCTGGGGCGACCCGCATGACCACCTGGGTCCAAAACTGAGGTTTATTTTTCGCCAAAGGAGTAGCATCAATCCCCCTCAAAGGGATAGGCGTCTGCAGAGGTGTCATCGGAAATCCACAACGTTTAGCAAAATCCAAGTCCATTAGGTTTAGCGCTGCTCCCGAATCCACAAAAGCCTTGGCGGAAAATGTGGACAGAGAGCAGATCAGAGTAATTGCCAGAAGAAACTTAGGTTGAACACCACCAACAGAAAACGTGTGTGCAAAGCGTTTCTCTCGTTTAGGACAAACAGAAATAATATGCGAGGCATCTCCACAGAAAAAACACAGCTTATTACGCCTTCTGAACTCCTGACGTTGCGCCCTGGACAAAACTCTATCACATTGCATAGGTTCAGACGTCTGTTCAAGCGGTGGCAACACCTCTCGTGCAATCCTGCGTTCACGTAAACGCCGATCAACCTGAATGGCTAATGACATAGAATCATCCAGACCAGAGGGCACAGGAAATCCCACCATAGTATCTTTTACGACTTCTGACAAACCCTTCCGAAAGAGAGCAGCCGAGGCATTATCATTCCAGGTAGTAAGGACCGCCCACTTTCGGAACTTTTGACAGTACAACTCAGCAGAATCTCGACCCTGGTTCAATGCCAACAGGGTCTTTTCAGCCTGATCAATAGCATTAGGTTCGTCATACAACAACCCCAAGGCTTGAAAGAATGCGTTCACATTAGTCAGAATAGGATCATCTGAATCACGGAATCATAGAATCATAGAATCGTAGAGTTGGAAGGGACCTCCTGGGCCATCTGGTCCAACCCCCTGCTCAAAGCAGGATTCGCTAAATCATCCCAGTCAGATGTCTGTCCAGCCTCTGTTTGAAGACTTCCATTGAAGGAGAACTCACCACTTCTTGTGGCAGCCTGTTCCACTCATTGATCACTCTAACTGTCAAAAAGTTTTTTCTAATATCTAATCTGTGTCTCCTCCCATTCAGTTTCATCCCATTGCTTCTAGTCTTTCCTTGTGCAAATGAGAATGAAGTTGATCCTTCTACAATGTGACAGCCCTTTTATATATTTGTAGACAGCTATTAAGTCTCCTCTCAGTCTTCTCTTTTGCAAACTAAACATTCTCAAATCCTGCAACCTTTCCTCATAAGACAGGGTTTGCAGACAGGTCACCATTCTGGTCGCTCTTTTCTGAACTTGCTCCAGTTTGTTGATGTCTTTTTTAAAATGTGGTGCCCAAAACTGGACACAATATTCCAGATGAGGTCTGACCAAAGAGGAGGAGAGGGAAATAATGACTTCACGTGATCTAGACTGTATGCTTCTGTTAATACATCCTAGAATTGCATTTGCCTTTTTTGCTGCTGCATCACACTGTTGACTCATATTCAGTCTGTGATCTATTAGTATACCCAAGTCTTTTTCACATGTGCTGTCACTTAGCCCTATTCCTCCCATTCTATATATGCTTTTTTCATTTTTATTGCCCAGATGTAGTACTTTGCATTTCTCCCTGTTAAAAACCATTCTGTTAGTTGCTGCCCACTTCTCCAGTTTATTTAAATCTTTTTGAATCCTCTCTCTCTCTTCTCTAGTATTAGCTATCCCTCCTAGCTTTGTGTCATCAGCAAATTTAATCAGTTTACCCTCAATTTCTTTATCTAAATCGTTGATAAAGATGTTGAACAATACAGGGCCCAGGACAGAGCCCTGTGGTACCCCACTTGAGACATTCTTCCAACTGGATGTGCAGCCATTTACGACCACTCTTTGGGTCCGATCACTAAGCCAGTTATGAATCCACCTAACAGTTGCCTTGTCCATTCCATACTTAGTCATTTTTTCAATAAGGATTGTATGAGAGACTTTGTCAAATGCTTTGCTGAAGTCAAGATATACTATATCTACAGCATTTCCTTGATCCACCCAATCAGTGATACCGTCATAGAAGGAAATTAAGTTAGTCTGACATGACATATTAGTTACAAACCCATGCTGACTCTGTTTAATCACTTCATTCTTATCCAGGCATTGACATACATGTTGTTTAATAATTTGTTCAAAGATCTTTCCTGGTATAGAAGTCAGACTCACCGGCCTATAGTTGCTTGGGTCCACCTTCTTCCCCTTTTTGAAGATAGGAACAACATTTGCTCTTCTCCAGTCTTCTGGCACTTCTCCTGTTCTCCAAGAATTTTCAAAGATTATGGAGAGGGGTTCAAAAATTTCTTCTGCTATCTCCTTCAGTACTCTGGGGAGTAATTCATCTGGACCTGGAGACTTGAATTCATTTAGGTTAGCTAAGTGTTTCCTCACTATCTTTCTGTTTATAGATATCCTGGATTCTTCTATTCCCTTAATAGGACAGTGAATAACAGTTGATGTTACATTTCCTTTCTGAGAGAAAACAGATGCAAAATAGGAATTTAAAAGTTCAGCCTTCTCAACATCCTGTCTTACCATTTCATCATTTTCATCCTGTAAAAATCCTATAGCATCTTTGACTTTTCTTTTACTTTTGACATATCCCCAAAATCCTTTATTATTGCTTTTGACATCTCTTGCAAGCCTCAATTCATTTTCAGCTTTAGCTAATCTGATTTGTGCTCTGCAGGTTCTGCAGACCGCATTATATTCTTCTTTAGATATGCCTCCCTCCTTCCATTTTATAAACATTTTTTTCTTCCTTTTTAGCATGTGCTTAAGTTCTGTGTTCATCCATCCTGGTTTCCTCAAATGCTTCCTATTCTTCCCTCTTTTCGGAATTGTTAACAACTGTGCTTTGAGAATTTCATTTTTCAAGATTTCCCATCCTTCCTGGACATTTTTGTCTTTAAGGATATCCAGCCATTGGATCCCTCCAATTCTCTTTCTGAATCCCTTAAAATCTGCCTTTCTGAAATCTAACCTTGATGTCTGAGTCTTCACAGGTCTTCCTCCTCTAGTTATCCAAAATTCTAAAATAGCATGGTCGCTACCTCCTAGGGTCCCAGCCACTTTTACCTCCTCAACCATTTCCTCCCTGTTTATAAGGATTAGATCCAAGGTAGCAGTTCCCCTTGTTTTCTCCCTTACCTTTTGGAAGATAAAGTTGTCAGCAAGAGAGGATAAGAATTTCCTTGACCTGTTAGTTTTGCCTGAGAGAGATTCCCAACAAATTTCTGGATAGTTGAAATCTCCCATGACAACTATGTCATATTTTTTGGAGAACTTGGCCATTTGATGCATAAAGAGTTCATCCATGTTTTCAGCTTGCACAGGCGGCCTGTAGTAAATGCCTACAATGGTGTCCTTTCCATTGTTCTGTCCTTGTATTCTAACCCAAACAGTTTCCACAGGACTCCCCGTCTCTGAAGCTTCAATCTCTGTGCAGATATACGCGTTTCTAACATACAATGCGACACCCCCTCCTCGTTTATCAAGTCTGTTTCTTGCAAATAAGTTGTATCCTTCTAGTCTTGTATTCCAATCATGTGTATCGTCCCACCAAGTTTCAGTGATTCCAATGACATCATATTTCTTTTCCTGTGTTAGTAGTTCCAATTCTCCTTGTTTGTTGCCCATGCTTTGTGCATTAGTATAGAAACATTTTAGTTTGTGATTGGTTTCTCTTTCTCCAATATTTTTATTGATTAGATTCTTTCGTCTTTGTTCTTCCTTTCAACTTCTAATAGCAGAGTTCTCAATAGCATTTGTCAGGTGTATGGCTTTTTCTGGTCTTTTGCTTCCCTTCCCATGTTGTTCTAGTTTAAAGCTCTCCTTACAAGTGTAGCAAGGCGACTTCCAAATACATGCTTTCCAGTCTTCGTAAGGTGCACCCCATCTCTAGCAAGTAGTCCATCATATAAGTAGTTCACTCCGTGATCCAGAAATCCAAATCGTTGCTGACGGCACCATCGACGTAGCCAGTTGTTCACCTGCAGAATCTTATTCCACCTCCTTGTTCCATGGCCATCCACTGGGAGGATGGAAGAGAAGACCACCTGCGCTCCCAGTTCTTTCACTTTCTTGCCTAAGTCTTCAAAGTCTCTGGTTTCAAAGAAAATGCCCAATCCTGGGGATCGCCACGCAGCAAAGAGATGACAATTTTAACCTGCTGCGCGGAGCTCCCTGACGAGTTAGGCTTCAAGGCAAAAAATAATTTACAATTACTTTTGAAACTCAAAAATTTAGATCGATCCCCAAAAAAATACATCAGGTGTAGGGATCTTTGGTTCAACAGCATGCGAATGAGCAAGGTAGGCGGAAATTCCCCGCACTTCCGCAGCGAGCTGCTCCACACGATCAGACAATTGCTTTATCTCCATTGAGAGAAAAAAAAAAATTCCCCCTACGGCCTCAGAGATATAGAGGAAAGAATATACACACTCTTTTTTTTTTTTTAAACACAATTCTTTCCTGCTATTGAGTACCCTAGGATCTGTGGTAGGGCGGGTGATTCTGTTATGAATGAGTCACCGTAGGAGGCCAAAACAGAAATGCTAGCTAAGTCCAGAAAACCAGAGAAGTTGGCAGCTATCGGATTGCAGACCCCTGAACCTATCAACACAACTAGCAGTAGCCGTGGGGGGTTCCTACGATGCCCTAGACCCCTCGATCACAGCCGGAGGACTATATAGCCTAAAGACAGAAAGGGAAATCTAAACTGCCCCAGAGCAGACCCCAAAGCAAAAGGCAGCCCCCAACATATAATGACGGTGAAGCAAGAAGAAAGAACACTAACACAGACAGAAAAATAGACTGAGCAAAGACAGGGCCCAAGCTAACTAGATAGGAAAGGACAGGAAGGCTGCTGTCTGCAATCCGTGAAAAACTCTATGAAAATAAGAGCCAACAGACTGACAGTGAAAAAGGCCCTGAAGACGCTAGGCTTCAAAAAGACTATGTCAGTACTCACGAATATTCTGAAGACAGAGCAACCGGCAAAAGGAGATTCAGCTCACCCCAGCAGGGAATGGCAGAATCCAGAAAAGCAAGGCAAACAAAAACAAAACACAAATGCAAAAAGGCAAAGCAGAAAACTTAGCTTTAGAGGAGCAGGAATCAGACTGGTCTCCTAGAAGTCCACAGAGAAATCACCCGCAGGGCAGAAGGGCGTCGGCAGCCTTATATCCAGTCCGTGACTCCACTCAGCCAGTCATCATCATTAGGTTCAGGTGCCTGATAATCATGCTCATTACCTTCCTTTACCAGACTAGGGAGTTCACCAGACCTCAGTGACGAAGGGGAAAATGAACTCACAACAGACTCTACATGCCTGGTTCCCACTGTGAAGCATGGAGGAGGAGGTGTGATGGTGTGGGGATGCTTTGCTGGTGACACTGTTGGAGATTTATTCAAAATTGAAGGCATACTGAACCAGCATGGTTAACACAGCATCTTGCAGCGGCATGCTATTCCATCCGGTTTGCGTTTAGTTGAACCATCATTTATTTTTCAACAGGACAATGACCCCAAACACACCTCCAGGCTGTGTAACGGCTATTTGACCAGGAAGGAGAGTGATGGGGTGCTACACCAGATGACCTGGCCTCAACAGTCACCAGACCTGAACCCAATCGAGATGGTTTGGGGTGAGCTGGACTGCAGAGTGAAGGCAAAAGGGCCAACAAGTGCTAAGCATCTCTCCTTCAAGACTGTTGGAAGACCATTTCCGGTGACTACCTCTTGAAGCTCATCAAGAGAATGCCAAGAGTGTGCAAAGCAGTAATCAAAGCAAAAGGTGGCTACTTTGAAGAACCTAGAATATAAGACATATTTTCAGTTGTTTCACACTTTTTTGGTAATTATATAATTCCACATGTGTTAATTCATAGTTTTGAAAGTGTGAAACAACTGAAAATATTTACACCACATGTGGCTTCACGAAATATCCGAGCTTCCACGCACCACTACTAGCCAAGAAAGCAGGTGAGCTGGTTACCTTTATTTTTTGCACATTCAGCCATAGGGCCCCTGCTTTTCTCCACTTACACCTTCGGACTGGGATAGCTCATAGAATCTCACGGTTTTAAGTATCACCTCCATGTTTATGACACACAGATCTACATCTCTGGACCAGATATCACCTCCGTAACAACCAGAATCCCACAATGTCTGTCTGCTATTTCATCCTTCTTCTCCACTAATTTTCTAAAACTTAATATGGACAAAACAGCATTCATTGTCTTTCCCTCTTCTCACTCGACTCCCCCAATGGACCTATCCATTAAATGGCTGCCCACTGTCCCTAGTCCCACAAGCTCGCTGCCTCGGGGTAATCCTTGACCCTGATCTCTCCTTTAAACCACATATCCCCTACCACTTCCTGCTGACTTCAACTCAAAAATATTTCCCGGATCCGTACATTCCTCAACCAAGAATCTGCAAAAACCCTAGTCCATGCCCTCATCATCCCGCTTTGACTACTGCAACCAAAACACTAGCTATCCATACATTTGTGAACTAGTCTCCCAGTACTTACATGCACGCAACCTCCAATCCTCACAAGATCTCCTTCTCTACTCCCCTCTTATCTCCTCCTCCCACAATCGGATACAAGATTTCTCCCGCGCATCCTCCCTACTCTGGAACTCTCTACCATAACATATCAGGCTCTCGCCTACCATGGAAACCTTCAAAAAGAACCTGAAGACCTCCCTCTGCCGACAAGCCTACAACCTGCAGTAACCACCGATTGACCAAGCCACTACACGACCAGCTCTACCTTCACCTACTGTATCCTCACCCATCCCTTGTACATTATGAGCCCTCGCAGGCAGGGTCCTTTCTCCTCCTGTACCAGTCGTGACTTGTATTGTTTAACCCCTTTCCTACATTGGACGTAATATTCCATCCATGTGACCTGGGCCCTAAGTCCCATGGATGGAATATTACGTCTAATGCGATCAGCGGAGCCCACGTGTTGAGCGCCGCTGATCGCGGCTGGGTGTCAGCTGATTATCACAGCTGACACCCGGCACAATGTGTCAGGGACCGCCCCTGACACATTAACCCCTTGCACACCGCGATCAAACACGATCGCGGTGTACCGGGGGTTAAAGGGAAGCATCGGCAGGGAGGGGGCTCCCTCCGTGCTTCCCTGAGCCCCCCACAGCAGCGCAATGTGCAGCACTGCTGCGGGGGTCTCTTTCCCTACAGGTCCCCAGATCCAAGATGGTGACGGGGACCTTCGGGGGCCTGTAAGCGCAGGCATGAGGAAGTCTGCGTCTATGCCTGTGACAGATTGCTGATCTGTGATGTGACAGATCAGCGATCTGTCACAGGACAGTGATGTCCTCCCTGGGACAACCTAATAAAGTTAAAAAATTTTTTAAAAAAAGTGTAAAAATAATTTAAAAAAAATCGCTAAATAAATTAGAAAAAAAAAAAATATTCCCAAATAAATTCATTTTTTGGAAATAAAAAAAAAACAATAAAAGCACACATATTTGGTATCGCCGAGTCTGTAACGACCTGCCCTATAAAACTGTCCCATTAGTTAACCCCTTTAGCGAACCCATTAAAAATTAAAAATAAAAAACGAAGCAAAAAATAATGATTTATTATCATACCGCCGAACAAAAAGTGCAATAACGCGCGATCAAAAAGACGCATATAAATATCCATGGTACCACTGAAGACGTCATCTTGTCCCGCAAAAAACGCGCCACCATATAGCATCATCAGCGAAAAAATAAAAAAGATATAGCTCGCAGAATAAAGCGATGCAAAAATAATTATTTTTTATATAAAATAGTTTTCATTGCATAAAACTGCCAAAACATAAAAAAAGACATAAATGAGGTATCGCTGTAACCGTACAGACCCGAAGAATAAAACCGCTCTATCAATTTTACCGCACGCGGGACGGTGTAAACGCACCCCCCAAAAGAAATTCATGAAACGCTGGTTTTTGTTCATTCTGCGTCCCAAAAATCGGAATAAAAAGCGATCAAAAAATGTCACGTGCCCGAAAATGATACCAATAAAAACGTCAACTCGTCCCGCAAAAAATAAGACCTCACATGACTCAGTGGGTCAAAATACGGAAAAATTATAGCTCTCAATATGTGGTGATGCAAAAACTATTTTTACAATAAAAAGTGTCTTTTAGCGTGTGACAGCTGCCAAATATAAAAACCGCCATAAATAGTAAATCAAACCCCCCGTTATCACCCCCTTAGCTGGGGAAAAATAATAAAATTAAAAGAAAATGTATATTTTCTTCCATTTTCCCATTAGGGTTAGGGCTAGGGTTAGGGCTAGGGCTGAGATTAGGGTTAGGGGTGTGTTGGGGTTAGGGTTGGAGTTAGAATTGGTGGTTTCTACTGTTTAGGTACATCAGGTGCTCTCCAAATGCAACATGGCGTCGGATCTCAATTCCGGCCAATTCTGCGTTGAAAAAGTCAAATGGTGCTCCTTCCCTTCCAAGCTCTGCCATGCGCCCAAACAGTGTTTTACCCCCACATATAGGGTATTAGCCTACTCAGGACAAATTGCAAAACAACTTTTGGGGTCCAATTTCTCCTGTTACCCTTAGGAAAATAAAAAATTGGGGGCAAAAATATCATTTTTGGGGAAAAAAATGATTTTTTTATTTTCACGCCCGGGCGTTATAAACTTCTGTGAATCACTTGGGGGTCCAAAGTGCTCACTACACATCTAGATAAGTTTCGTGCTGGGTCTAGTTTCCAAAATGGGGTCACTTGTGGGGAGTTTCAATAGTTTAGGTACATCAGGGGCTCTCCAAACGCACATGACACCTGCAGACCATTCCATCAAAGCCTGCATTCCAAAACGTCACTACTTCCCTTCTGAGCCCCGACGTGTGCCCATACAGTAGTTTTCTCGCACATATGAAGTATCAGCGTACTCAGGACAAATTGGACAACAACTTTTGGGGTCCAATTTCTCCTGGTACCCTTGGGAAAATAAAAAAATTGGGGACTAATTGATCATGTTTGTAGAAAAAATACAATTTTTTTTATTTTCATGCCCAGGCATTATAAACTTCTGTGAAGCCCTTGGGGGTTCAAAGTGCTCACCACACATCTAGGTAAGTTCCTTAGGGGATCTAGTTTCCAAAATGGGGTCACTTGTGGGGGGTTTCCACTGTTTAGGTACATCAAGGGCTCTCCAAAAGCAACATGACACCCGCAGACCATTCCATCAAAGTCTGCATTCCAAAACGTCACTACTTTCCTTCCAAGCCCCGATGTGTGTCCATACAGTAGTTTTCTTCCACATATGAGGTATCAATGTACTCAGGACAAATTGGACAACAACTTTTGGGGTCCAATTTCTCCTGGTACCCTTGGGAAAATAAAAAAAATTGGGGACTAATTGATCATGTTTGTGGAAAAACATTTTTTTTTATTTTCATGCCCGGGCGTTATAAACTTCTGTGAAGCACTGGGGGGTTCAAAGTTCTCACCACACATCTAGATAAGTTCCTTGGGGGGGTCTAGTTTCCAAAATGGTGTCATTTGTGGGGGGTTTCCACTGTTTTGGTACATCAGGGGCTTTCCAAACGCGACATGGTGTCCGATCTCAATTCCAGCCAAAAATGTCAAATGGCGCTGCTTCCCTTCCGAGCTCTGCCATGCGTCCAAATAGTGGTTTACCCCCACATATGGGGTATCAGCGTACTCAGGACAAATTGCACAATAACTTTTAGGGTCCTGATACCCTTGGAAAAATAAGAATTGGGGGTGAAAATATCATTTTTGTGGAAAAAATATGATTTTTTAATTGTACCGCTGTACGTTATAAACTTCTGTGAAGCCCTTGTGGGTTCAAAGTTCTCACCACATATCTAGATAAGTTCCTTGGGGGGTCATGTTTCTAAAATGGAGTCACTTGTGGGGGGTTTCCACTGTTTAGGTACATCAGGGGCTCTCCAAACGCGACATGGCGTCCGATCTGAATTCCAGCCAATTTTGCATTGAAAAAGTCAAACGGCGCTCCTTCCCTTCTGAGCTCTGCCATGCGCCGAAACAGTGGTTCCCCCCCACATATCAGGTATCAGCGTACTCAGGACAAATTGCACAATAACTTTTGCAGTCCAATTTCTCCTGTTACCGTTGGTAAAATAAAAAAAATTGAACCTGAAGTATTTTTTTGTGAAAAAAAGTTAAATGTTCATTTTTTTTTTAAATATTCAAAAAATTCCTGTGACGCACCTAAAGGGTTAATAAACTTCTTGAATGTGGTTTTGAGCACCGTAAGGGGTGCAGTTTTTAGAATGGTGTCACTTTTGGGTATTTTCTATCATACAGACCCCGCAAAGTGGCTTCAAATGTGATGTGGTCCGTAAAAATAAAATGGAGTTGTAAAAATGAGAAATCGCTGGTCAATTTTTAACCCTTATAACTTCCTAACAAAAAAAAATTTTGGTTCCAAAATTGTGCTGATGTAAAGTAAACATGTGGGAAATGTTACATATCAAGTTTTTTGTGTGCTGTATCTCTGATTTAAGGGTATAAAAATTCAAATTTGGAAATTTCCCTTTTTTTTTTTTTTTTACAAATAAACGCAAGTTATTTGAATGAAATTTTACCACTAACATGAAGTACAATATGTCACGAGAAAACACTGTCAGAATCACTGGGATCCATGGAAGCGTTTCAGAGTTATTACCTCATAAAGGGACAGTGGTCGGAATTGTAAAAATTGTCCCGGGAGTTAACGTGCAAACCACCCTTGGTAATGAAGGGGTTAAGATTATTGTACTTGTTTTTTATTATGGATACCCATCCTCACAGGTATAGCACCATGGAATAAATGGTGCTATAATAATAATGTATAGTGCTGTATGTACATAAGGAAAAAATTGGAGGCGCCCGCCTCTCTCTCTGTCTTTTTCCGTGTATGTGAAGTGCAGTGTTTACTGGGTGATCGTTACCTTAGGCTGGTGTTCTATCCGGTATGGGGTCTGTTGGAACTGTCGAATTTCTCGAATAATATGTGATATCTGTAGAAGAAAAACAAAAATTAAAAATATTTCCAAATAAATGAGGCGGTTTGTAAAACCTTTACTGCTGTAAACTTTTCAAACCAATAAAAAGTGACATATTAAAACACCAGTGAAATTGGGAAACTAGCATATTATAATTGAAACATGGATTTTTGTGAGAACTCACCGTAAAATCCTTTTCTCCGAGACGCTCATTGGGGGACACAGAGACTGTGGGTGTATGCTTCTGCCGGCAGGAGGCTGACACTAAGTGAAAAAAAGAGGTTAGCTCCTCCTCCGCAGTATACACCCTCGCCCCTATTGCGGGCGGAAATCAGTTTGGTGCCAAAGCAGTAGGAGGACAACAAAATCAGCCTTAATACAGGTACAACATGTCCAACGAAAAACACCACCCCTATATCAAATAAGTAAACATATATTAATTTAAACAAAACAAGAACCAACTGGCTAATAGGGTGGGTGCTGTGTCCCCCAATGAGCGTCACAGAGAAAAGGATTTTATGGTGAGTTCTCACAAAACTCCATGTTTCTCCTTCGCCTCATTGGGGGACACAGAGACTGTGGGACGTCCAAAAGCAGTCTCTGGGTGGGAGATTGACTCACCGATCCAAGCTACATACACCTCTTGTTTAAAGGTGCACCACCGCTGCTTGGAGAATCCTTCTATCCAGGCTCGCATCCGCCGAGGCCTGAGTATGGATATTGTAATGTTTGGCAAATGTGTGCAGGCTGGACCAGATTGCTGCCTTGCAAACCTGTTCCGTCGAAGCTTGATGCCAAAGCGCCCAAGAGGAGCCCACAGGCCGAGTAGAGTGCGCTCCGATCCCTGCTGGAATCGGCGTGCCTCTAATGCGGTAGGACTCCTAATTAGTCAAACGAATCCATCTGGCTATGGTCGATTTTGAGGCAGCGAGTCCCTTACTGCGCCCTTCAGGGAGCACGAACAGCGTGTCCGTCTGAAAAATGGGCGCCGTCCTCGACACGTACCTCCAGAGAGCTCTTACCAGGTTTAACGTGTGAAGAGCCTTTTCCACACGGTGCACCGTGCTGGACAAAAAGAAGGCAAGACAACATCCTCATTAATGTGAAATGAGGACACGACCTTCGGGAGAAAAGGAGGGGCTGGTCTGATCACCACCTTATCCTTATGGAAAGTGAGGAACGGAGCTCGGCAGGATAGGGCCGCCAGCTCCGAGACCCGCCTGATAGAAGTGATGACCACCAGGAACACCACTTTCCAGGAAAGGTACCTCAAAGACACATCCTGCAGTGGTTCAAATGGAGCTTCCTGCAGAACACTTAGTACCAGGTTAAGGTCCCAGGCGTCCTATAGGGAGGTACCAAATGGGAGACTTCCTGGATAAAAGTCTTCACCTGCAAATTGGTAGCAATTCTGCGCTGGAACAAAACGTATAAGGCTGATATTTGTCTCCTGAGGGAACTCGGGGCCAAGCCCGAGTCTAGGCCTGACTGGAGAAAAGCCAAGATGTTGGGGATCGAGAATCTCAGCGGAGAAATACCACGGCCTCGACACCAAGCGAAGAACACCTTCCAGGTGTGGTGGTAAACTCGTGCTGAAGCAGGCTTCCGGGCGCTAATCATTGTAGCAACCACCTTGCTCCCGAACCGTGCCTGGGTTAGAATCCAAGATTCAACGGCCACACTGTCAAACACAGGGCCCCTGAGTTCGGGTGGCAAATTGGCCCTTGAGAAAGTAGATCCGGGCGCTCTGGTAGACGCCAAGGGACACCGGCGAGTAGCAGCATTAGGTCTGCGTACCACGCTTGACGGGGGCAATCTGGGGCCAGCAGGATGGCCGGCACACCTTCCGTCTTGACGACTCTCGGAAGTAATGGCAGCGGGGGAAAGAGATATGGGAGGTGAAACGCATCTACCGCGATTGCCTGCGGGTCCCTAGCCCAAGCGACATATGTGGGCACCTTGGCGTTCACTCTGTAAGCCATCAGGTCCACATCCGGTGTTCCCCACCGCTGACAAATCTGCTGGAAGACTTGGGGATGTAGAGACCACTCTCCGGACGCAAGACCCTCTGGCTGAGAAAGTTTGCTGCCCAGGTTTCCATGCCCGGGATGTGAACTGCTGAAATCACCGAGTGGTTTGTTTCAGCCCACTGAAGAACATGCCCTACCTCGCGCATGGTTGCTCTGCTGCAAGTGCCCCCTTGGTGATTTATGTAAGCCACCACCGTGGCATTGTTCGATTGAATTCGGACAGGGCGGCCTGCTAGGAGGTGATGAAACTTCTGGAGTGCCAGCTGAATTGCTCGTATCTCCAATAAATTGATCGGGAGGCGTGCCTCCTGTGGCGACCACCGTCCCTGGGTTGTGTGGTGGTGAAACACCGCTCCCCAGTCGAGGAGACTAGCGTCGGTTGTCACCACCAGCCAATGGTCTGGGGGAAATGGTTTCCCCTGGGTCAGAGAGAAACTGGTTATCCACCATCCGAGAGACTGTCTGACCTGAGAGGACAGACGACACTGCCGATCGAGCGTGAAAGGGTTCTTGTCCCAAGCTGACAGGAGGGCGTGCTGCAGGGGGCGAAGATGGAACTGGGCGAAAGGTATCGCTTCCATTGCTGCCACCATTTTTCCTAGAATCCTCATCCCAGATCGGATGGTATGAGGGACTGGTTGGCAAAGTGCCCGGACTCCCTGCTGGAGAGCCAGTACCTTTACCTGAGGGAGAATCACCAACCCTTGGCAAGTGTCGAAGATCATTCCCAAGAAGGAGATCTTCTGAGCTGGCACAAGGGATGACTTCTTCGCATTGACTAACCACCCTAAGCGGGCAAGAGTATCCAGCGTGATGCTGACATTTTCCTCGCATGCTCGTATTGAAGGGCCTTTGACCAAGAGGTCGTCCAGATAAGGCAAGACGACTATGCCTCGAGAATGCATTATGGCCATGACAACTGCCATAACCTTTGTGAACACTCTGGGAGCCTTGGCTAGCCCGAAGGGTAGCGCTACGAACTGAAAATGCTGATCGTTGATGGTGAAGCGTAGGAACCTCTGATGAGGAGGAAAAATGGGAATATGCAGATATGCATCTTGGATGTCTATTGAGGCCAAGTATTCTCCCTGCTCCATGGCCGATATGACTGAATGGAGAGACTCCATCCGAAAATGTCTGATCCTGACGAATCTGTTCAGAAGCTTCAGGTCCAACACAGGCCTGACCGACCCGTCCTTTTTGGGAACCCCAAAGAGGTTGGAATAGAATCCCTGAGCTCTTTCGTGTTCCGGCACTGGAATAATGACTCCATTGTGCTGGAGCGATTTGATGGCTCCCAATAGAGCCCTTGCCTGGGCATCTATCCTGGGAAGCAGGGAAAGAAAAAACCGTCTTGAAGGGCATCTGACAAATTCTATTTTGCAACCTGAGTACACCAATTCTTCTACCCATGCATCGTGAGCGACGTTGGCCCAGACGTGGTGAAACCAGAGTAGGCGGCCGCCCACCCTGCTGGTGTCGTCTGGTAAAGGCCTCAAGTCATTTGGCTGATGATCTTTGGGATCTGGATCCTCTCGATCTGGCCTGTTGACCACACATTCTCCCCAATGGGTTGGCTCTATATGAGACCTGCCGCTCCCTATCCTGGTTGGGGAGGCCCGAGGCGGCGGAATTGGGCCCTGTAGTCCACCCGGGGTTGCGAAAGGCCCAAAAACGTGCCTGAAAAGGGTGACGAAAAAGCGGCTTGACCTTTTGTTGAGGGAGAAACCCGCTCTTTCCTCCTGTGGAGTCGGAGATAAGTTGGTCCAACTTTTCCGCAAATAGGCGGCCACACTGATAAGGCAGGGAAGTCAAGGACTTCTTAGAAGTAGAATCGGCTCGCCATGTCCTCAACCACAGGGCTCTTCTGATAGAGACTGCATTAGCGGCAGCAAATGCCGAACAATTGGCCGCATCCAAAGACGCATTAATTACGTAGTCTCCGGCCATCGCCATCTGACCTGCGACCGCCGAAATCTTTGCAGGTAGATCCTGTTCCTGCGCGATCTTGTTTAATGTTTCTGACCATGATATCATGGCCTTAGCTACCCAAGTTGCTGCGAACGAGGAAGCGAGTGCAGACCCTGACGCCTCATATACTGACCGAGCTAAGCTCTCAATAAGGCGGTCCGTGGGATCCTTAATCGAGGAAACACTAGAGACAGATGACAGGGTCTTAGTTGCCAGGCGTGAAACTGGCGGATCCATTATCGGGGATTCCATCCATTTTTTACGGAGGTCCGGAGCAAATGGGATACCTTGTTTCGAGTGCCTTTTGACCCGAGAAATGCTGGTCTGGACGTTCTCTATTCCGCTGCACTATGTCCTCAAACTCATGGTGAGGGGAATAAAATTCTGTGCGGGCGCTTCACTCGCTTAAATGCCACCTTATGCCCCGTAGCCGCTGCGGGATCATCCTCAATCCCCAAGGTCTGATTGACTGCTTCTATGAGGCTGTCCACTGTTTCACGTGACCCTGGAATATCCAGGTCAAGGGGCTCATCAGAGTCGCAATCCGATGTCTGCTCGCTATCAACTACTGGTGACGGGGAGCGAGAAGCAGAGCTTACGGATGCCAAGGCACCGGATGGACTGGGTGACACCGTGTGGATTCATTTCCTCCGGGTCTGCCTGGAGTGAGAGCGACCCCTGCAGGCCGGAGGCTCTAGTGAGGTGGAGGTTCCTTCTAAAGACAGCGAGCCACAGTCCCTTCCCTTATCTGGGGCTTGAAAGGACTCTATTGCTCGCGTAAGCGACGCCATGGATTGTGACAGTGATTGGGCCCACTCCGGGGGATTTGACACATTGGTCGCAGTCGCAGGGGAGGGCTCCTGGACGCGTTTGGAATCGCAGGCTTCGCATAAACGCTTGCTCTGCGCTCGCGGAAACGCAGCCCGACAAGAGATGCATGCAGCGTAAAAGAACGTGTGCATCTTTTCCTTCTCTGACATGCTGTATCTGTCCGCTGCTGGGTCTATGTGGCGTGGCCTCTCGGGCACTTACCCCAGTCCTGCGCCCCCCCCCGACGTGGATCTTCCTCCAAATCACGCGCCGACATCTGCGGTGCGCGCCAGCCTGTGAAAACGGGCCTAGGGGCGGTACTTCCGCTTTGCGGCCTAGCCGCGCTCTGAAGCCGGGGCCTCGATTTCTATCGTCACCCAGTGCAGCGTGGGTGGAAGTGACGCGCGGTCCCGGGGGCGGGACTTCCGTCCGAAGCCGCGGCCGATCGGGGGGGCGGTATGGCGCTACTGACCGGTGCGGCGTTTCAGGTTGCCGCCTGACGTATCCTCTGCATGGCTAGCACTGTGGGCTCCAGCCCAAAGACTTCCAGGAGCCCTCCCAGACCCTCTCTCCGATGATCCTCTTCCGCCTGCAGCGCAGGTATGCGAGGGGGTCTTTGACAAAAAAGAAGATAGGTCGGTGCATGTGCGGTGCCCCCTGGAGTATGGTCGCCACAGTGGCATTGCCTTCCTCCTAGGGAGTGTGACGTCATGCTTAGAAGCAATAAAGGATCTCTCTGGCAGTTAATTACAACACACAACACAGCTCCCACTCCAGGCCAGCAGAGGGAGCTCTGAACCCAAAAACTGGAGGAAGAGCTGCTATCTGGGGGGAGAGGAAGGGGAAATTAGGAGTTCGAGTGAGGAGGGCAACGTGTGTGGATGTGAAGAGAGGAGCTGGAAGATTGAGCAGAGTTCAGGCTCATTCCCAGCTATAGCGCATGATCTGGAGCCCGGTATCCAAGGCTGTATGGACACTGATGGTCTTGCAACAGAAACCGGAGGAATATAAAGCTGTAAATGCTCTATTCCCACATAAGACTCAGAGGCACAACAGCGACGTGTGAGCCAGAAGAAGAAGGCTACAGCTGTCTGCCATACGAGGGAATTCTAAAGAGAATAAGCAAGTGGAACTTCAGTGTAACACAGTACTGCAAGTACCTAACACTAAGCGCTAGGAAGGAGACTACACAACCCATCTGCCTAGAGAGATTCCTAAGTTGCTTCCAGGCTAGCCAGCTCCTGTGCCATCTGTACTCTGGACCCTGGACTGCATTTGCCAAGCAAAATAAAGGTAAAGAAACTGCACCCTCTTGTGTCCTTGCCTTCTTCCTGCAAACTCTCCAGCACTGCTACATCTCTGTGCCAAACACTACACCCTCTTCTTCAACACCTACCCTCTTCATCTACTCTGCCCTGGGACTACAGCCCTGACTGTGGAGGGCTACACCATCATTGCTGCACCCCACCATCTGTCCCAGAGGATCTGTCCGCAGCGTCGGCTTAACATCTTCATTGCCGAACACCACAGGTGGCGTCACGAATCATTCACTCATAAACTTTATTCCATCACTTAATCCATTTTACATGGGCGCCCAGGGCCATGGACCGGGTCACCGCTACTGTGACACTTCCCTCTGAGATACCGGCCCGGTACCGAGTACCCCACTGCCCTGGCAGGTGACCCACAGGCACCCTAGCTCCATCTAACCCCTTCAGGGGGTGAGGAGAGGGACCGTCCGCCACCTTGCAGCACCGCAGTCTGAGCATTGGTGGAGCAGTGGGGGCCGCATGGACTAGTCTTGTGCCTCTGTACAGCCCATGGTTTCAATATCTAGGGGTGGTCAGGGCTAAGTCCGGCATTGTGTCCCACGTCGCGGGAGAGGATACGTGGAGGCGACACTCTCATGCGCTCGCCCGTTGTTGGTTTGGGGAAATCGGACCCTTCCAATAGGATCCGTTGCCCCTGTCACATCTTCATGGGAAAAAGACGAAGAAAAGGTCTGGAGAAAAACCAGACGTCTGCCTCCATGGACACTAAGCAAAAAACAGATTTCCGCCCGCAATAGGGGAGAGGGTGTATACTGCGGAGGAGGAGCTAACCTCTTTTTTTCACTTAGTGTCAGCCTCCTAGCGGCAGAAGCATACACCCACAGTCTCTGTGTCCCCCAATGAGGCGAAGGAGAAATTCATGAGTTAAAACACATTTCATATTTTTTATCCTCATATTAAGAACTTCAGTTGGCCACTTCATTGCAATTTGTCAACAGCTTTTTGGTACCCCATCTGAGGTGTCACTTACTGGGCTGCTTGATGCAGTTTTAATAAAATCATTGTTTTATCTGGTGCAGACTCTCCATTCTCTGAGTGGAATGCTGAGCTCTGTATAACCCTACCCACACCACTGATTGGCTGCTTTCTGTGTACACTGCATATGCAAAAAGCTGCCAATCAGTGGTGTTGCGGGATTAAACAGAGCTCATGATTATGGACGACTACAGGACAGCAGGTTTACTAGTCCGCTAGTGATAATTGCCTATTGATAAAACAGTGATTTTATCAAAACTACAGCAAACAGCCCAGTAAGTGGCACATCCTTGGAATCAGGGTCTTTGTCTATACAATATGCTTCCCTAAGATTAGGCGGCAAAAACCTGGTGACAGATTCCCTTTAAAAAGGGTTTCAGAGCAAATGCCCTTTACCACCTATCTGCAGAACAGGTAAAAATATTTATTTGCTCAGACCCCTTATCATTCAATACAAAATGGTAATCCTAGGCACCACGGTGATCGAGCAAGCAGAATGTTGCTCTATTCAAAGTCAATGGGTCTGATGGACACTGCCAACTGCAACAATTAGGTCATTTCCATCAGTCCATTCAAACTCTTCCTCACAGCGGCCATGCAGCATGGAGGAATATGGGATGCCCGTTCTAGTGATAGGTGGCGGTCCTAGCAACGGGGGCCTGAGTGATCATACATTTCTGCTGTGAATAAGTGACAAATGTTGTTTGCGGAACAGCAGCTGGTTGAAAATTCATTATTAAATCAACGATGTTTAAATATTGTATCAACCTATCACTACATTAACAGAGATCCAGCATAAACCTAAAGCTTAATCTTTATTGGACAAATGTAAAAATACTCTTATAAATGAATACAACTAGAGATGGGTGAACCCAATACCCAAATAGTTCAACGTCCATACCGCACACCTACTGTTCAGGCACGGACATCTACCACCTGGCGTTTGTCACGCTGTCATGTGCATGACAGCGTGGCAAACACGGCTTCTGATCTATGATAAAATCATCACCTCCGGTCAGACAACTGCGGTTCCCACGCTGTCAAAAGACAGTATGAGCGTGCAGCTGTGATCGGAGGTATAAAGTTTACCTCCAGTCACTGGTGTCAGTTGATCGTATTAATGCTCCCATCAGCCGACGACTGCTGCCGCTAATAACAGTGAGAGCAGGAGCAGCTGATGGGAGTATTCATCAGCCGTCTCCTGCGCTGTAAATAATTAGGAAAAAATAAAGGCGTGGGTTCCCCTGTATTTTTGATAACCAGACAGACAAAACTCACAGCTGGGGGCTGCAATTTAAATAATTAACCAAAAAAATGGCTTGGGGTTCCTCCCATTTTTGACAACCAGGCAAGCTAAAGCAGACAGCTGGGGGCTGGTATTGTCAGGCTGGTAAGGGGCCATGGATATTGGCCCCCCAGCCTAAAATTAGCATCTCGAAGTCGCCCAGAAAAGGCACATTTCTAGAGCTTTGCCCAGCTCTTCCCACTTGTCCTGCAGCGGAGGCAAGTGGGGTTAATATTTGTGGGGTTGATGTCACCTTTGTATTGTCTGGTGACATCAAGCACACAAATTACTAATGGAGAGGTGTAATATCAAAAATACAGGGGAACCCACACTGTTTTTTTTTAAAAATTATTTATAATACAGGAGCCGGCTGATGAATACTCCCATCAGCCAAAACTGCTCTCACTGTTATTAGCGGCAACAGGTGTCTGTGCTCAAAAGAAATATATCTCATTTGAACAAAGATGGATCCATTGGGGGTGGGAGGAGGGAAGGCTCAAGAACAGCAAACGGGAGCAGGACCACACACGCTCACTCAAAAACTTCAAGATGGTGCAGTGTTTCGATCCATGCTCAAGTGCAGATCTAGGCAAAGTGCGGCCTGCGGGCCACATCTGACCCTCTATCTGTTCTAGTCCAGCCCAAGGATCGAGACAGCCAAAGGACTGAAACAGTGGCTCACGGGCCACACAGTGCCTTTCCCCGCCGACCGCACAGGGAAGGAGGGGCTGCCAATCTGTTCTTCCACCAATCAGCATGTGAGACAGCTGACATGACGACAACATTTCATCATGTCAGCTGTGCACCGGTAACAGGAACAGAGGCAGAGCGCTGAGGGAAGAGGAGTGAGGCGATTATGTGGTGTTTTTTTCATGTGTATGGGATATTTGCATGTACATAGGAGGTTATGTGGGGCTCATCCTGTACATTGGAGGCTATGTAGGGCTCATACTGTAATATAGGGGGCTCATCATGTACATGGGAGGCTATGTGGAGCTCATACTGTATATGGGGGGCTTATACTGTATATAGGGGGCTGATACTGCAGATAAGCAGCTATGTGGGGCTCATACTGTATATAGAGGGCTCATACTATACATAGGAAGCTATGTGAGGGCTCATCCTGTATACATGAGGCTATGTAGGGGCTCATCCTCTATGTAGCAGGCTATGCGAGTCCTCAGCCTGTATAGGAGGCTATATGGGTCCTCATCCTGTACACATGAGGCTATGTAGGGGGAACATTCAGTATATAGGAGGCCATGTGGGTCTTGTATATAAGACACATGGGGCTCATCCTGTACATAGGGGCTATGTGGGACTGTGTGTTCTCTCATATGTTATATAGGGGGTCTGTCAGCGGGCTCATAATGTATATAGGGGGATATCAGCATACTTATTTCTGCTCAATATGAAGTGATACAATTAATATAAAATAGGTAAATCAATAAACAAAGACCCACTGGTGCTCGACACTAAAACTGAGTTTTAGCCGCCTTGTTTGGTTGACAACTGCCACCTGTTGTCGAGGTATATTAAAATAAAAACTATAAACAAAAGCCAAACGGCGCTCAAAACCAATAATAAATAAATAAACTGTGCCCATACAATTGTTCAAGGTCAGTATACGTATACGTCCATGGTATCAAACGTGCGATGCCACATACAAAGTTATACTGATGGTATTACCTGTATTGCTTTGTAATTGCTGGATACTGGGAAAGCTGGGTGCAGTGCTCTCTTGTATGTGGCATCTTTATTTGATACATTTTATTGTTACATCCATTTGTGCTCTATTTTGGCACCACATCTCTGGTGAAAGCAACTGCCCCCCTTTTTTGCATCGAGTGGTCGCACGTTTAATACCATGGACGTATGCTGACCTTGAAGAATTGTATGAGCACACTTTATTCATTTATTATTTGGTTTTGAGCACTGTTGGTTTCTTTGTTTATAATTAATATAAAATAACTAGAATTAATATGTTAATATTAATATTGAGCAGAATTAATTTCAAGCCTATGGGTTTGGGCCTCCACACCAGTCACGGCGTCTCATGTGGCCCCTTGGGAAAATGAATTGCCCACCCCTGCCCAAGACGAATCAGTTGTAGTGAACAGGCATAAATAAAGAATACAGGCAGATTAGGGACATGTGGTCCTGCTGCCAAATGCTGTTCCTGTGTCTCTTACCCCCTTCGCGATGGATCCCTCTCTATACAGTGTGTAGGACTTTGGTGAGACTGAGCTGATTCCTGTTGAGCATGGATCTAAACACTGCACCACCTTCATGGTTTATGATTGAGAGTTTGTAACCCTAGTAATCCACCAGTCCTGATAATTTAGGGCTTTGATGACTTTTTATGTCTTATGTTGTCTGACCACAAACAATGGGGTAATGTGACTGCACTTGGCTTTGTAGCCTCACTCACAAGTATTTTTATGACAGAGTTATTGATAAGTGAGTTATTACGTGATGAAAATACTTATAAAAACATATAGTATTAATGGTCAATAAAATGTATTTATTTAATAAAGTTTTGTAATTATACTGACCATTCGCATTTTGGAAAAATTTACAAGGCCTTCCTCAGTGAAGTTTGGTGTGCCTTCTTCAATGAATGCTAGGTCAGTTAGGTACATCCCCAGGTAGGGTACAGAAGGCGGATTACAGCTGTAAAAAATACACACCAATAGGAGACAAACTGTTAGAGGCTTATCCTGACTGCAAAAGAATTAGACTAAAGGTGATGCCCATCCATATGCAGTATATCCCTTTTAAATACACCTCTTTTCTTTACTTTTGATACTGGTAAAGCTCTTACATTTGCTCCCAGCAGATTAAGGGTATGTGCACACACTGCGGATCCGCAGCGGATTTGGCCCTGCGGAACCGCAGCAGTTCCGCAGGCAGTGTACAGTATAATGTTATCCTATGGGTTTTCAAATCCGCAGTGCACACGCTGCGGATTTTTCCGTGCGGAAAAGCTGCGGTTTCAAATCCGCAGCATGTCAATTCTTTCTGCGGATTCCGCTGCTGTTTGACACCTATGCCATTGTCCAGGTGTCAAACCGCAGGGGAAAACCACAGGAAAATCTGCAGGAAAACAGCAGGTCACTTTACCTGCGGTTTTATGTGCGGATCCGCACGGAAAAATCTGAAGGTGAATCTGCAGCGTGTGCACGCAGCCTAATTGTGTACGGCAAATATGACTGTAGGATCCAGCTACACTGGAGTTTGTAACAATAACACATAGGAACTGCAGACAAAATAAAACTATAGTAGCTTTTTAATAAAAAGGAATGTGTCGCAATTTTTATTTTTGCATGAATAATTATTGATTATATAATTTTTTTTTAACAGCTGGGGGCTGTCGTTTTTATTTTCTCTTGTGTGTCTGAGAACAACACTTAGCACAAACACGACATGACTTGGGGAGAGTCAGGGCGACATTTTACTGTAGCGCAGAGCTATGCTCTGAGCTATAATTTCCCCCTGTCACAGCTCTGCAGTGTTCAGTGAGCGGTGACTGGAGGTCTGGACAGCGGCGGTGAGCACAGGTCGGCAGTCTGACATTGTACTACTAATGTCAGGCTACTGAGCAGGTCTCACTTCTGGAATTAGTCACAGATGCACTCTGAACAGGGCAGCAGGGTGGCTACTGAGCACATGTCCGGAGTGAGGCTGAAAGCTACTACTGCAATCTAATGCACTTTTTATTCCATGGAGAGCACAAATGCGTCACTTAAAATCTGTTCCCCAATCAGTGAATTTGGAGTCACTTGTGCCCCTCTCTTTGGGCTTTCTTGTGACCACTAGGCTACAACTTTTTTTGCGGCGTTTACGCCCAAGTATTCACAGCTTGCTTAAATGTTGTTTAATGCCGGGTCTGATCTAAACCTAGTGGGTATCCATTGTTTCTTTACCCTCCTTTAAGTAGGAGAAACTCTGCAAATTGTGTCAGGCACTTCTGTTATTTGTATTGCTTGTTTCATTGTGCCTTCTTTGCATTTTTTATGTTGTAAAAGTAAATAGATGCATCCGCAAAGACGAAGTCTATGTCACATGGTGAAAAAAGTGGGACAAGGTCCATCTAGTGGTAAGATGGAAACTATGATAAGAATCACAAACAAGCAGCAGAAACTGGAAGAAATAAAGAGCACAGTCACAAACATTGACATTGGTCCACTAGACTCACTCCAGGTGATGGCGTTCATGCCCCAAAACTGCTGTTCTGTTACATTGCTGTAAGGTAAGCCCATTCATGCGGGACTTATCCGATAGGGAATTTCCACAGCAAATCTCTAGCAGCAGATTCTGCACCAAGACAGTGTTGAACTTGAAATAGACCCCGACATGGCTATATGCTGTGTGTTTATTACAGATTTTAGCCTTTGCATTGCAACCAGTCAAATCCTTGGTGAATATCAGCAGCATGAATTGTCGTCTGCAGCAGTTCACAATTTGCAGATTTTCTCTGCATCAAGTGATTGAGTTATTGTAAAATTTCATCCACCAAGCTGGCACTGTACTGTGACCTGTATCAAACCCTCCCGTAAAAGATGCTGTCAAAAAGTATGACATGCCATTTACGAAATAACTACATTTAGATAGAAAAGTCAAGTCATAATTAGCGCTAAAATCAAACAAACATACTTTTTAAGAGTCTCTCTAAGGTTTTTGAATCTCCCTTCTGATGAGACGGTCTTCTGAAGTTTGTCCATAAGCGCTTTAGTCTATATAGAAAGAAAAAAAAAGTTTAGAACTGAAACCATATACTGGTGAAAAATATACCATGTATATCACACACGTTTATATTTTGCCTTGGGATAGTTTTCCAAGGTAAATACAATGTTGCCTAGTGGATAAACTCTCCCATTCTCATCTGATGTTACCTTCATGGATCCAGTGCAGGCCACTCAGTGAGGTCTTGTTTTTTTTTGGGACAAGTTAGAATATTGTAGGTTTGAGTGACATCATTCAAAATATAAGTGGGGTGAAGTGGTGAAACAAAACAACATAACAATGCTACAATTGTTTTTTGGGGTACGGTGGTCCTTCTGGGTATAAATAATCTGGTAACAAACAGGCAATGCCTGCATGTGTTGTGGCTATCGATCAGCCGCGAGACATGCTGGCGCGGTGACTCGAACATATTTTTCGAGCGTGCTGAAGTCACACTGTTAGCTCACAAGCATACTCCGATAACACCTTACCCTAGCACGGTCACTCATCACTATTTCTTACCTGTTTAGAAACTTTGCCCCAGGTTTTCTTGAGTCTGTAGATTGCACTTCTGTTCAAGGCAGAGGTGATCTCCAGCACCCCATTGTAGTTGTGCATGCAGCGGCAAATATCGGCCACCACCACCCATTTTTCAATTGAGCTAGCTCTAGAGGCGATATCGGCGTGACTCATGATTTCTGAGGCAACAAGGTTACTCATCTACAAGAGAAAGACAGGAAATGTAAATAATAATTTGTATGCACTTGAATTAAAATGCAATATTTAAAACTGTGTCCAATTCTCAGCTAAGACCGGGAGTCAGTATGTAAGTCTTTATACCTATTGGAAGTAAAAAATATTTCTAAAATTATGATTCAAAATAATAATTAAACCCTAATAGTCCAACCGGTAGCACAAAGATGAGGATATGCATTGTGACTTTCCAGAAAACTTTTGTGGATTTGCCACTCCATAAGTAAGGCCATAAAAAAAAACAAGGGCAACTATAGCGTTGCAATGCTCAAACTGGCTGGCGGCTCTCCTGACCAAAGCGGACAGTCTGAGCATCGTACCCTTATTGGGGGCCTTCACATTATCTGCAGGTTTCCATATATACTGTAACCAAGTCCCCCCTCCCCCAGCCTGTTTTCATGGACGATACAAAAATCAGGACTACTCTAGGATTTTCTGTCCTGCATCTGGTAGGTGCACGGTTTTTTGTTCCTCTCTGCAGGAGGCTTCCCTAATACACAACACTGCAGACAGGCAGGAGACTGGGCTCTGTAAGCTTCTTCATTCTTTGAGCTACCTGTAGCAAATCTTTAAATGGGTGGGGTGTAAGTATCTCTGCCCAACCAGAGAGCTGATCCCAAGAGATGAAGAACTATAAGCTGATGCTGTGTCATGTGAAGGGCGAGGATCTGCTGCTATGGCCAATGTAAAGACTATTGAAGATTGGGGATCACATTGCCACATGGCAATGTGACCCTGCTGGATTTGAGGAACTAGACTAAAGGTACTGTGACACTTAGTGATGCACCAGCGATCCTGACCAGCGATGTGACGCGTTCAGGATCGCTGGTGCATCGCTAAGTGGTCGCTAGTGAGCTGCCACACAGGCAGATCTCACCAGCGACATCGCAGAGGTTGGGGGTTGCTACTTACCTGTCAGATGAGGCAATTGTGACGTCCTCCCACCCGCGTCCATGCGTCGCTCATCGGCGCCATAGGAAGCCCAGCA
Source organism: Dendrobates tinctorius (assembly GCF_039654945.1). Lineage (NCBI taxonomy): Eukaryota > Metazoa > Chordata > Amphibia > Anura > Dendrobatidae > Dendrobates > Dendrobates tinctorius. Next base: position 2,716,459 of record NW_027361671.1, on the reverse strand, counting down.
GGAAGCTGACGACGAGAAACGGTCCAGGACGATCTCGCACGATCAGCGATAATCAGCGGGGGAGCCGGTCGGAGGTAAGTATCAGACATAGCGATATCGTTATAACGTCACAAAATCAGTGACGTTATAGCGATATTGCTAGCGATATCGCTTAGCGTGACAGGCACTTAAAGACTGTTGTTGCATTTTTTGTGCCTTTTGTGTGGCCACCTTGCAGACTCTAAGGGTATGTGCACACGTTGCGGATTTTAATGCGTTTCCGCAGCCTTTTTGGACGCGCGAAATTGCCTAAAATTAGCAGTGCAGATTGTACACAATGTTAATAAATGGGAAATGCCAAAACGCTGTGCACATGCTGCGGAAAATTCCGCACAGAATCGCAGCGTTTTATTTTCCGCAGCATGTCATTCTTTTTGCAGATCCGCAGCTGCGGTTTCCAGTCTGGCATCTCTCTCCAACAAAAACGCAATAAAATCGGTAACGAATCCGCATAAATTCTGCAGGAAAACCACAAGCGTTTTACCCTGCGTTTTCTGGCAAGATATGCGGATTCTCTGCAGAAAATTCTGCAGACTAATCCGCAACGTGTGCACATACCCTAAAGGAACCATATCTATATTTGGTGTTAAATTCTCCCAAACCAAATAAAGGTTGCTGGATTGTTCTATAATGTACCATACTATAATAGCTGTAGATTTTCTGAAAGCAAAGGGAAGAGAAATTCTTAAAGGAAGGGGGGAAGAGGCAAGGACAGGAGACATATTTTAAGAATATCCCTGCATCCTAGAGTCCAGAATGAGGGACATTATTAAACAATGAGGCCAAGACAGTGGATTTTTTTATTAACATGATTGTGGTTATAGTCAGACACCATATGGTGATAACATATAGTCATTGTGTGGTGGTATGTATCTCCTTTATTATTGTTATACTACTTTTGGTATAGTGGACATTTGAGTAGCAACATAGCGATGTCTGTTATTTGGCAACTGGATAACTACTATTTAGGAGTATTACTTACAAAATTATCTTATTACTATGTTTCCTATGAGATCTATATATTTTATCTGCAGTCTTTTTTATGGTGGGAGGGAACACATATCCCTTTATAGGATCTAGAATGCTATAGGGTCCTGTACATTTGACAAACATTCTAGTGGGGGGTCCGGGTCCCAATATTGCACCAGGGCCATAGGACTCTAGGTTAGAACACTGGAAAAGGGGAGTGATAATTTGAAAAAAAGTTTAACGTTGCCCCTCGCCATGGGTCATCTACAGTTGAACAGAAAAGAAGAATCTCAGATCCTCCTCCTCTCCCTGTAGATTGCCAACATGTTCCCTCATGTGCTCGTCCTTTAATATTCACACACTATGAAATGAGAGCTGTATCCTAGCCTGGGTCGGATTAAGGCTAAAGATCCTGGCTTTAAAACAAGACCAAGATTGCAACTCTAGCTGCAATCAAGAGAACATTTAGTAGCAAAAAGGTATCTCCTGCTCTGCTGCCTCTCTGCAAGGATATACTACAGTATAGGAGATGGGCAGTTTCCCACCCAATTCGGGACCCGTGTCTCAGAACCTCATTTTCTGGTACAGGATTCAGAATACTGTGTGAATGTTCATTTCTAACAATCTGACTGCATACTCACATCATTGAAGTGTTGGCTAGTTTTCATTATAAAAGGTGTCCTCCCGCTTTTGTCTGTTTTCATCCACCCCTGGCCAAGGAATTCCCTGGAAGCAAGAAATATGATCCGGTTTGCTAAAAGAATACAATACTGTGAAAGTTCAGGGTATAATACAGTAGTAGTGTCTTACTGATATGGTATGCTCCTAAACACTATGTGGTCCAAAAGAGTGATTTGTTCTGCTAGTTCCATGGCTGACAACGTATCCAAATATTCTGTCGGCGGACCTTCTGACTGCACCGAAAAAGAAGCATGAATTCACTAACATTCTACACAATTAGCAACAGCAGCAGTACTCACAACAGCAAAATGCACATGTCATGTAAAAGGTATTATCATATCGCCCACATCACTGCCCCGATCACAGAAAAAGAAATCATGCAAAGGTTCACAAATTGTATATAAACCCCCAACATATCCCAAGGAGGTGATTATCATAATTAGTCATCACATAATTATCACAGTAGCCCATGTGGCCAATAAAATTATCCCGAGTCTATTTGTGTGTTCCCAATTTTATTTACCCCACAACTACAGACTTTGCAGTGAGGTTGTCCGACACGTCGCTAGTAGCCGGAATAATGAGGCTGATGCAATGTGTTATGCCTAGTGCAGGGACTGAGCGGCAGTCTTGGTGGGCACTAGCCATTATAGACTATTATGCTTCAATTATTTAATTTCTCAAAACAGAACTTCTACTCCTAATAGAGCCCCCTTAGGAGGCCGCTAACATGTATGGTCTAAATCGTGCACTGCAGGCGACAAAATACCTGCATCAGAAAATGCTGCTTTATAGAGGTGTCCTTCCTACCTTTGCTCAACACACCTCCAAACTGTGCAGCGAGAAATGATGTTTTAAAAAATTCATGATTCTGTGATACTGTCACGAGAGGATTATGCTATGTGTGTCCCTGTGTGGCCGCCCAGTGATTGTGAAGTGAATTGCAGCCTCTATATAGGCACCTGCAATAAAAAGTGCAGTGTTCCCCAAAGCCAGTCTGCAAGGCCCACTACCTACAGATCATGACTTCTGAATTTCCTTGGATGGGATTCACACCTGTGCAATGAAAGGCTGAAAGCATGAAATGTTGGTGGGCTTGAGGACTGACGTTGGGAACACTATCTTCGTGCACTTTGTACATAAGTAAATCAACATGACGGGAGAAAAAAAACCTGGTATTTCTCATCGAGTACAGAAACTAAACGATGAAAATATAACTAGGCTCACCATGGCAATGATGTCCTCCATTGTCAAGTGGCAGTCATCTTGTTCTTCCTGAGAAACAGCACTGATGGCAAGAAAGACCATAATTAGTAACAGCGGTGGTCTCAGAGTGTAGAAATAACACAGGATTTACTAGTACAACATGCCCTTACTAATCATATAACAGGCTGACAACAGACCGTCACAGCAGGATGCATCTTATATGCTGTAAAGGTATGTTCACATGGTGCAGTAAGAAGCCAGTCCATTATTACATTGCACTAATGTTCCTGGTACAACTTCTAGCAGAGATCATGGCAATGTAGAAAAGAGGCCAGCACAGCATAGCTTCTGATACGGCATGTGGTTATGAAATGTTTTGTTTAAAAAGTCTGCCAATACAAAAAAATGACTGTTCAAACCCAGCACAGGTGAGCGGTGCTCCCTAGGTGTGGCCCAACAGTTCAGTGCTTCTTCCCACAAATTTATTGTGTACCTATTTCCGCTCTCCTCCTCCTTGATTGACAGCTCTGGCTTTACAAGAGATAGAGGAAAATGGAAACCAAGTAAGTGGGAAGGTGTACCGAACTGTTTGGTCGCACCAAGGGTGCCTTGAGCGCCTATACTTGTCATTTTGTGCTGACAGACTCCATTGAAAAATATATCAATTCATAGCCACAATGTGCAAACATTCAAGTCAACGAGACTGAGGCGCAAATCCAGACACATGGCTGAGACACGAGCAGCAAGGGGAGTAAGGCAGACTGGTGGAAGTCCCATCACTGGTAAATGCTAGCTATATATCTAACAGTTCAACATAAAGATCTCCAGATCCCTGATTCAGACCAGAGGTGTCCTATTAAATGAGACATCATGGTGACTCTTCTATTTCCACCCTTCTCTTTCTTGATTAATGTCATTGCAACATAGTGACATCATGGCAGCCTACTAATCGGAAGAGGAAAAACTTAAAATAAATAACATGAGCATATACCATGCTGTAAGTAAATAAGTGAAAACCAAACGTGCATTTAAAAAACATAGGGTTCTTAGTTACACTGTTTTTGATCAAAAATAACATAAAAGCCATCCCACTGCGACAAAGTGACCCTGATCGGGACGGTCCTATGCTATCTAATATCAAAACCTTACCATGTGCTAGAAGTAACCTATGTGAATAAGGGCAGACAAAGGACTGGGTCCCAAACTCTGGACACCACAGCATTGGGAAGCTTTTTAAATGTAATGTCCTGCTCAAGGAGGGGAGTCAATGGCCTCACTAAATGCAAAAATTCAAGAAAAAACACACACATCGACACACATTGAGATGGAGTTTTAGTTGGTATACATGCAACATATAAACGCATATTCACATTGGCTATAAAACAGATAAAACCTTCACCTTGATACATGGTAAGGGTCACCTTGTCATGGTGGGATGGCTTTTATGCTATTTTTGATCAAAAACAGTATTACTAAGAACCCTGTGTCATTTAAATGCATTTTTGCTTTTTACTTATTTAGTTACAGCAGGGGATATGATAATTTTGTTTCTTGTAGGCGGTTGTCTGTTTTATGGCCAATGTGAACATACGTTTATATGTTGCATCTATACCAACTCAAACTCCAACTCAATGTGCGTGTTCAATCAGAAGAGGCATCAGGTATGCCGCAGGTATGAGGAGGTTCGCAAGGCTCTGGACCATGGAACCTGAAGAGATCACTGAATCAAGGTCCTGCGAGTCATTTTGCTTCACTCCAGATATCAGAACCGCTTTAAGAAAATATATGCCATCCCTTAAAGGGGTTGTCTCAAGATTGTAAATCATCCCCTATCCATTAAATAGGAGATAAGCTACTGATGTCTGGGGATCTGATTGCTAGGACCCTAACGATCCTGAGGGCTCTACAAAGTCCTATCTGAGTGGAACAACGATCATACAAAAAGTTATCAGAAATGACAGATATTTAAAATATATCTGGCAAAATACAAAACTGAAGACATTACAATGTAACTGGAAGTCCATTACCCAAATCCCCCAAAGGCCAAATCTCTGCCTAAGACAAAACTATTTTAGGCTTCACAATGTAATAATGGGTTTAAATATTACTGCTGCGATTTGCTAATTATCTCCAACCTTTCTCTATAATCACTTCTATATAATTCTAGAACTGCATAGCAAATAAATTATACAATTAAATCATAACATTGGAACTCCAAGTAAATTTCAGAAAAAGGAGACACCGGAATCTACAGAAAAATAATTTTTATAACAGGTATATTAAAACCATGTATAACCAACAAATAAAGTTGCCCTCTGTAGCGCTACAGCATGAAAACATGAAATATATGAAATATGAGTTGAATTGCTGCTCTAGAAAATAGCAAAAATTGAGAATACTTAGCGTATAAATTGGCCAATTAATGCATACCCAACAGGCAATAAGGCGATTCTCTTTGCTGGGGACCTGCATAATGTGAGTCCTCTCCTAGGCTGAAGCCTACATTTATGTGGGTACATATACATATAGATGAAAATACTTCTAAATAACAAAGTGCTAGCACTATGTTAATGCTTCAGAAGTAGGAAATAATGTTCAGCTTCATCAGGGACGCCCCTTCCTGAGGAACCTGTACATGCGAAACGCATGTTTGGATTGTGGTTGGAGTGCCACTCAGATATAACATGAGTAGTAACTACCTTTGAATACATATGGTCCTGTCAGCCTTATAATTAAATGTTCTTTGTTGTACTGATATTAAAGACAGATACGCCTATATGTAGTGACATTTGGTAGATGTATATGGCTGTATTTAAAACAGATATTTTGGACATGTTATACATATGATGAAATGGTTTCCCACTTATTAAGGATGAACATAGCACTAGCACTTTATTATTTACAATTATATTCCTCTATTATATACCTATATCAAGTAATTTGATATTTCTAGATACATCCCACGTGTATTCTCCTATGTGGTTCCCCTAGACCACTATGTAACATCTTTGCGGTCTCCTTTTTCTAAAATTTCTTAATAATCCGTACAAATATTGGTTTTCCTTAGACAGCCAACCACTTTTTACTCCATCCAAGATATTGTCATCCTTAGTGCGTTACCTTAGAATGTTGCTTGCTGCTTTCCTTTCCTGGGGGAGGAGGTCAGGGTCACGTAAAACGTCTTCCAACAAGTTCATGACATTCATTTTCACTTCATGGTACAATTCAAAGTCCTTGAGGATGAACACAACAATGAAAATGTATTGTAGTGAAGTGAAATCTAAGCATTGAGTAAATGCAGCCACTAGCAGCAAACTAAACTGCATGCTTCATAGAGCAGCGGATTCTCAAGATGCTTTATTCAAAACATACAAACGATATGTAAGTTCTAAAATCACCAGTAGATGGCACAAGTGTCACAAAATTAAATTGTCGGATAAAGTGCAGGAGATGAGCAAAAGTGCAGAGAAAAAGCCTATAATGTATCCATTCTTTATAGCATTTAGAAAGGCACATATAAGAAAAGTTGACAATATACTTCAACCTGACCTTTATCTTGCCTTGTGCATAGTTTACAGACATGGGCCCATTTGAAGGAGTGTATTATGGCAGAAATAGCAATACGGTATATACTCAAGTATAAGCTGACCCCCCTAATTTTGCCACAAAAAAAAATGGGAAAACTTATTGACTCGAGTATAAGCCTAGGGTGTAAAATACAGCAGCTACTGGTAAATTTCAAAAATAAAAATAGATATCAATAAAAGTAAAATTAATTGAGACATCAGTAAGTTAAATGTTTTTGAATATCCATAATGAATCAGGAGAACCCATATAATGCTCCATACAATTCATGATGGACCCATAAGATGCTCCATACAAAATATGCCCCATATGCTGCACAAAGGTTAATAATGGCCCCATAAGATGCTCCATAGAATATGCCCCATAAGCTGCTCCATAAAGGTCATGGCCCCATAAGATGTTCCATAGATTATGCCCCATATGCTGCCCCATAAGATGCTCCATAGATTATGCTCATCACCTCCCAATACAATCCCAACAGTGAAACAATAGTGGTGGCAGCATCATGCTATGGGGGTCTTTTTCAGCTACAAGGACAGGATGACTGGTTGCCATTGAAGGAAACATGAATGTGGCCAAGTACAGAGATATCCTGGATGAAAACCTCTTCTAGAGTGCTCTGGACCTCAGACTTGGCCGAAGGTTCACCTTCTAACAAGACAATGAACCTAATCACACAGCTCAAATAACAAAGGAGTGGCTTCAGAACAACTCTGTGACCATTCTTGACTGACCCAGCCAGAGCCCTGACCTAAACCCGATTGAGCATCCCTGGAGAGACCTGAAAATGGCTGTCCACCAATGTTCACCATCCAACCTGAAGGAACTGGAGAGGATCTGCAAGGAAGAATGGCAAAGGATCCCCACATCCAGGTGTGAATAACTTGTTGCATCATTTCCAAGATGACTCACGGCTGTATTCGGTCAAAAGGGTGCTTCTACTCAATACTGAGCAAAGGGTCCGAATACTTATGACCATGTGATATTTCAGTTTTTCTTTTTTTAATAAATTTGCAAAAATTTCTGTTTTTTTTTCGGTCAAGATGGAGTTCAGAGTGTACTTTATTGAGAAAAAAATGAACTTTTTTGAATTTACCTAATGGCTGCAATGAAAGAGTGAAAAATTTAAAGGGGTCTGAATACTTTCCTTACCCACTGTAATTAGGAGGAGTGTCAGTCACTTATACAGAAGCCTGAACTCCTGCAGAATGTATAAACTATGGAAGGCCTGACCCCCTTCTCTGCAGTGTGTGGCTACACTAGAATAATCAATGGAAAGTAGGGAGCGTTCAGCCGAATTCCAGCTCTTATTTCTCATATCTCCATTAGAAACTTACAATAACAACACGAGCTTGCAGTCCACTCATCCCAGCCACTGGTTTTATAAATGTCTCCATTTCCTCAATCTCTAACCACTAAATGTGATAAACAGTGGATGTGTACTTATACAGTCTTTATAAAAACTGTACAGCCTCTTTGAATTCTATACTTTTACATATCGGGAAATAATAATAAAAAAACAAAACTATCTTTTCCTTCCAGTCCGCTAATAACTTAAAACTAACATCCTAAATAATCCGAACCTCCCGCTCCTGTCTCCAAGACTTCTCTCGTGCTGCATCAGTTCTCATGAATGCACTACCCCGGACAATCCCAGGATCCATGGTTCTAAGCGCACCATAAAAACACATCTTTTTAGACTGGCCTATCGCCTCAACACACTAATGTAATTAGTCTCCTTTTGCTCTGTCAAAATTTTCCTCCGAATCTGGTCCCTTGTGTCATCTGTTCACACACCATCCACGCACTTATTAGCCCTATGTATCTGTACTTATAAGTACTGGCTGGTGACCGATTCATGCAGCGTTATGTGAATACCCTATTTAGTATATTATGACTGACCTGTACAATACACTTTTTACCATTTACCATTCACGTCCCCCTATTTCCTCATAGATTGTAGCTTGTGAGCAAGACCCTCACTCCTCTTACTATATGTTCAATTATGTGTTATTCTGTATTGTCTTTATTGTCTGTACAAGTCCCCTCTGGGTTGTAAAGTGCTGTGGAATATGTTGGTGCTACAGAAATATTTTTTTTTTTAAATATATTGCCATTAAAAGATCTTAAAATGAGTTAAATAAAACCCTAGAAGAACACCACACAAGAAATTATACCAGGTCATTATTTAACAAAAAAATAGACTAAAATGCAGAAGCAGTGTGTGAAAAATCACATACACCCCATGAATCAATAATTAATTTAGAGAACCACATTTAGGGTATGCAGTGCAAGACATAGCCTGAAGAGGGCTCCGAGGCATGAACATTACGTGGGCCCCTTTATGTGTCTGTGACAGAAGCTGCTTGTTGCTTTGGAGATGGAATAGGGCACCTTTATCTTGGGCCCCTGAGCAGCTGCACAGATTGCACCAATGTTATGTCCACCCCTGAGGAGGGTATGGGCACACCCTGTGTTTGGAGACACCATCAGACCTGCTGAGATTTTCCGATGTGAATAGGCTTCTGGAAAGTGACGGCAGTATTTTTCCTGAAGTGGCTTCGCTGACGGTCCTGCCATTGTTTTGCGGAGGCTAGAGCGCATATTATTTTCTATAATGTAATGTACAACTAGAGAGCGGCATCCTATCAGAAGTCTCCCAAAGAAGGACCACAATACTTCTTTTAATCGCCTCACAGTTTCCAAACCCTGAAGCAGTTAACGGTGACAAAAGAGTGATCACATGCACAGCAATAACAGTTTTACAATGCTGTGCACTAGGTTCCATTTTTTATGGCGGATTTGAAAACTTTTTCAGGTGGAATCCCTAGGACGACAGGTTAACGAGTACCTGCTAGCTCCCCAAACATGCCTGTTTATTAAGTAATTGTACTGATAATATGACAATTTCTGATCCTCTTTAACTTGAAAATGTGTGAATAAATTAACTCTTGGGTGGGAAATGGGAGAGGTGTCACTACAGTGGTGTCCAGTACATTGCTAATAGGAATAACCGGTTTCTAAATTGTGCCGTTCCTCTTCGAAACGACGACTCAGACTTATTACTCCATTAAGAATTCAAGTGTTGACTACATCAGTCTTCTCAGAAGAGCGGACAGACCCTCCTGAATATAATACTAGAAGGACAGACACAAATGTAAAACATTGGGGTTCTTTATTACAGTAGTCCAACTTGGCGTCATCAAGCCTTATGGCAGATGTGTCACAATACTTAATCTGTAAAGCAGCATCTTAGGGATTCATATACAATATGCTAAAAAGTCTAAGCAGAGCTGGTTTGTAAAAGGAGCAAATTAAAATTCATGTCTTTAGCCACCAGCCAAAAAATAGATTTCATTAAGAGTCCAAAAATGAAGAGCAGATGTGTCAGCAGCAGCTCGTGCATTGGACAGTAGACCCGTCCTTACATGATCCCCTCGTGTAATGACATACAGCTGTACAATTTATCTCATCATTATAAACACAAGGCAGCTGATGGTGGTCAGACATCACAAACAATAGAAATCTGTGCTGTTGTTTGGGATGAGCACAATGGCGAGAGGACGAAGGACTTTTCCTTTGTTCTCAAATGTGTCTCATTGTGCTCTAAACATTTTGTCTCTATATTATACGGTCTCATGCCGGCACCCCAAAAATTATCATGCGCTCAAAGCAAACGTGACAGCGTTAAACGGCATCATACATGGTCCTGCACAAGAATTAGATAGTGTTCTACATCCAAAGACACGGAACATCTGCTGCCAGTATCCCCCCACATATTACACATGCTGGCTGGGGGTCCAAACAGCTACACACGCTGTGATCCTCTTTTTTGGGGGTTGAACACTTCTAAAAAAAGAAAAAAAAGGTGTTTTTCTTTTATGAGGACTATCCCTATAGAAAATAACCTATTTTTAAATTCAGGTTTTTGTGTTACAGGTATTTTCATAAACATTTTTCCATTTTTTTTTTGTCATATCATGATCTTTAATTAAAAAATAAATTCTTGCAATTTTCCCATTAGTAACAAGGACATTTTTAGGCTTATGCCACCTGTCCTTTCATGGAGATTTTTCAGGAGACTCCTTATGAGCAGAGGCAGAATTACAGTGCCTATACAGAGCTGATATCACAGAATCCACCAATCACAACAGGCGATGTCACATCTGAACCAGCTCCGCCTCCATTCACAAACACTTTTGCACAAAATCATTAGATACTTCGATGCAAAAGAAAGGGTCAGGGTCTGCTTATGCATGTGCAAACTTTCTGAAACAGGAAATTTTAGATTATAAAGGCCCCGGTTTGAAAACTGCAAGATTTCCATTTACAATACAGATTGTGATATGGGAAAAAAAAACTAATATTGCGAAAAAAATAAAATATACGTTTCTCACAAAAAGCAAATTTAAACAATAAGTCATTTTCTGATGAATGCTTCACTGTAACCTAATTTTTTTTTTAACTTGTTTATTAACAACAAAATAGAATGTACATACTTGTATATGTTATTAATACACAGAATGGAATGTACACACTCATATACTGTATATTATTAAACATAAAATAAAATGCGCACTCTCATATACATCCAAAATGACATATGTGTGACCTACGGAACATTTGCAAAAGGACAATAAGTTGTGCACATTAAATCATCCGTACTATGCAGATTAGATTATACAAGCCCTTATATTGTTACATACAGTAAGTAGTGAACCTATTAACAAATGAACAAGGAACATCGAATATCATTCAAGCTTGAACATGTTCGGAAAAATACGCTTCATATGATGTCCCTAAACTACAACTACAATAACTAGTATCACACCGCCTAATATTTTACATTGTGTTGTCCTCAATGTGATGTCCCAAAACAAGAAAATCTTAACTTTTTACGATAATGTCGAGTCAGTACGCATTAATAGGGTAAGGTGGGGAGACTTACACCTATCCCAAATTTTATCAAATTTTCCCAGACACCTCCTATTTTGATATAGCGTGCGCTCATATCGAATAACCGAGTTCACCAATTCGATCCAGGCTATGAGGGAGGGACGTGAGGCTCCCATCCAACGTAATGCCGCTAAACTCCGCGCCATAAAAAGCGTCTTCCGTAAGAAAATCCCAACAAAGTGTCCCCAAGTTTCCTCATCCCATACCCCAAATAAACAGACCAGCGGTTCAAGAGGAACAGGAGTTTGTACAAGGGACGTCAGCAATGATGTCACCTCTTTCCAGTAGAGAAGGGTAACAGGGCATGCCCATATTATATGTATAAAATCTGCATCTGACGAGTAACATCGCAGACATTCTAATGATTGGAATCGACCCATCCTGAAGAGTCGCGTCGGAGTTGAGTATGATTGGTATATTATGTATAATTGGGTTATTCTATTACTAATAGATGGGAACACCCTGATTTGAGGCTCCAGAATCTCTTCCCATTCCTCTTCCTGCACATCAGGGATGAGCCCTTCCCACTTTCTCTTAATAGAACTTATGGCCGATTCAGCTCCCACTGATATGTATACAAGGAGGAGATAAGGCCCTGGGGACCCTGAGAGTAAAGGCCCTTTTACATTTAGCGATGCACCAGCGATCTGACCAGCGGTACGACCTGGTCAGGATCGCTGGTGCATCGCTAAATGATCGCTAGTGAGCTTTCATACAGAAAGACCTCACAGCGATGCAGCAGCGACGCAGCGCACGATACTTACCATTCACACACAGCGATCGTGCGTCCTCCCGCCCGCCTCCACGCGTCGCTCGTCGTCACAGCAGGAAGTCTCAGCAGGAAGCAGACGACGAGAAATGGAGCCGGACATTCTCGCGCGATCAGCGATAACCAGCGGGGGAGCCGGTTGGAGGTAAGTATCACACATAGCGATATCGCTAGCAATATCGCTATAACGTCACAAAACCAGTGACGTTTTAGCGATATTGCTAGCGATATCGCTTAGTGTAAAACCCCCTTTAAGAATTCCTATCAAAGGGAGAGACGAGATAGCACGGCTTACACCTATATAACGTATATGTGACTGAAAGGCTGATCTCAGTTGGAGGCAACGGAAAAATTGGGACCTCGGTACATCATATTTAGCCTGTATTTGCTCAAAGGACATTAAGGTCCCGTGATCATACAAATCGTCCACCAAGGAAACATCAAGTTGGTTGAATCCAGAAGTCAGTAGATGGGTGGTTCAACAGCACCGGGAAATAACTGTTGTTCCATAAGGGCATTTCGGCTATGATGTCCTCAAATCTGATAACTTTTTTAATTTGTCTCCGGACTGATCGTGCTAGTCGGAGTAGGGGCAACAGACGAGGGACACAAATTTTATCAGACTCCAGGAAACTCAGGGGGCAGTCACTCCGTGCAGAATGAAGTAAATGACTCTCAGAGTTGGGTAAATAGTTATCAGGCATCCATTCACTCAGTACCTTAACCTGCCCTGCTAGACAATATAGGAAAAAATCCAGTAATGCCGCCCCACCCCCCTGTTTAGGTCTCTGCAGGGTAGACAGCCTGAGTTTGGGCCTAGTTTTCCCCCATATAAAAGATGTAGTTTGGGAATTTAAATTTGTAAAGAAGGACTTAGGTATCAATACAGCACTGTGTTGAAGAGAATAGCTAAGTTTAGGAAGCAATTTCATCTTGATCAGATTAATACGACCGGCTGCAGATAACGGGAGTTTACTCCAAGCTGCAAATTTAGTCTTGATTAGTTCCAGCAGTGGGTAGATATTAAGTTGTAGGTCGAGTTTACTGCATTTAGATACGTTAATGCCTAGATATTTGAAATTAGATACAACAGGCAACGAGGAGAGGGTCTTAAAATGGGACATCGGGGTATGGGAGAGAGGTAATAGAGCAGACTTCTCCCAGTTTATATATAAGCCTGAATATTTACTACATTTATCTATAGTGGCAATCACTTATGTCAGCGTCTCCTCCGACCTATACAGAAATATCATCATGTCATCAGCATATAAACCAATGGTATCTACACGACCCGCTATATCTATACCTCTGATTTCAGGGGAAGATCTTATGCGCATTGCCAGTGCCTCAACTGCAAGAGCAAAGAGGGCCGGGGAGAGGGGACACCCCTGACGGGTTCCCCTATATAATAAAAATGATTCAGATATAGAATTATTCACAATTATACGAGCTCTGGGTTTCATATACAGTACGCCAATCCACTTTAAAAAATAATCATAGAAGCCATATCTCTGTAAATATGCAGACAGGAAAGGCCAAAAAGTCAAAGGCCTTGGCTGCATCCAGCGCCGCCAATGCCCAATTGTTATCTGGTATCAAAGAGCTATATTGAACCACCGACTGAACTCGCCTAATATTAATAGACGTACTCTTACCAGGCATAAAGCCAGTCTGGTCTGGATGTATGAGGTCCAATATGATTGAGTTCAATCTAGTGGCTAGGACCTTAGTAAAGATTTTATAGTCTACATTTATTAACGATATGGGGCGGTAGGACCACATTCCAAAGGGTCCTACCCCTCCTTCTTAAGTACAATAATATTTGCCTCATAAAAGGATTCGGGCAAAGACCCTCCTCCCCAAATCACCCGAAACACTCTCAGCAGAAGTGGTGCCAGTATATCCCGATATTTCCTGTATAGTTCAATGGGACATCTGTCCGGCCCAGGAGCCTTCCCAGAAGCCATGTCCACTATGGCATCCTCTATCTCTTCTAAAGTAAGCTCAGCGTCCATTAAGGCCCACTGGGCAGGACTCAATGTAGGGAATGTTATATCTGACACATAATTTAGACAGTCCAAAATATCAGAATCGCTCTTAGATTTATATAATAATTTATAATAATCATGAAAACAATAGAGTATATCTTCAGTCGAGGACACCTACGAACCACCTGATGTGCAAATCTGAAGTATAGTGTTAGATGTGTTGTGTTGGCGCACCAGGAAGGCCAAAAATTTACTTACCTGGTTTCCCAGTTCAAAATAGGACTGACGGGTAAAGAATAATTTACGTTTAGATTTAGTGTCTGTGTACTGGGTACAGGTACGGACTGGGACTGAAATTCAGCCCTGGCATTTGAAATCACACAGGCCAATGTTGTCCCTGTTCCCAAGAACCAGATTGGGCTATATTACTAATATGATCCTGGATGGAGAAAAGGAAGATTTACTACAAGACCAATATTTGTAATGATAACCTGTATTGCTGGGGTAAGTGACGAAGTCAGTGACTTTGTGCTCCGTCACATCAAAAAAGTATGGATGTCTTGAGAACATCGATTCTGCTAATAACGTAGTGGACAAGGTAGCCCACAACTAGACAGGCCCTTCTGGCATTTGCCAGATGGCCAGTCTGGCCCTGACTGGGTATATAACCTTTGAGCAGTTAGCCACTCAATTCTATTGCCAGTAGTCTGATCAGATATGTACGCAGCTTACGAATCTTTCAGTCGTCGCTCCATCTCATCATCCTCCCTTGAAGTTACCCATTTAATATAAGAAATTGTAGAAGATAAGTATCCTCTCAAATATGCCTTAACTCTTTCATGACCCAGCCTCTTTTGACCTTAAAGGGAATCTGTCACCCCTTTTTTGAGATAGCATATAATGATATCATTCAATTGTGTGTCACCTAAGGATTCTCTTAGTACTTTTGCTTCCCCTTGACCTCGCACCTTTCATGCATAAATACCTTTTTTTATATCGGTTCAGATGTATGTAAACTGCCACGGTCCGGTCGGCGGGGCTTATTCAACTGCTCCCCCCCCTCCCTGTCTTGCTCTACACAAGAAGAAATGTGTAGAACAAGACAGGGAGGGGGGAGCAGGTGAATAAGCCCCGCCCAGCAGACCGGACAGCGGCAGTTTACATATATCTGAATCGATATAAAAAAGGTATTTATGCATGAAAGGTGCGGGGTCAGGGGGAAGCAAAAGTACTAAGAGAATCCTTAGGTGACACACAATTGAATGATATCATTATATGCTATCTCAAAAAAGGGGTGAAAGATTCCCTTTAACCCCTTTCTGCCAAACGACGTACTATCCCGTCCATGGGACCTGGGCCCCTATGCCCATGGACGGGATAGTACGTCGGCGCGATCAGCGGCACCCACGTGGTGAGCGCCGCTGATCGCGGCCGGGTGTCGGCTGATTATCACAGCTGACACCCGGCACAATGTGTCAGGGGCGGTCGCGGACCGCCCCCGACACGTTAACCCCTTGCACACCGCGATAAAACATGATCGCGGTGTACCGGGGGTTAAAGGGAAGCATCGGCAGGGAGGGGGCTCCCTCCGTGCTTCCCTGAGCCCCCCACGGCAGCGCAATGTGCAGCGCTGCTGCGGGGGGCTCCTTTCCTCCAGGCCCCCGAATCCAAGATGGCGACGGGGGCCTTCGGGGGCCTGAGGAAGCTGGCTTCCTCAGTGCCTGCAAAGCGCAGGCATGAGGAAGCCTTCTGCAGTGCCTGTGTCAGATCGCTGATCTGTCACAGTGATCTGTGATGTGACAGATCAGCGATCTGTCACAGGATAGTGATGTCCCACCTGGGACTATTTAATAAAGTAAAAAAAAAATAAAAAAAGTGTTAAAATAATTTAAAAAAAAAAAAATCGCCAAATAAATTAGAAAAAAAAAAAAATATTCCCCCAATAAATCCATTTTTTGGAAATAATAATAATAAAAAAAAAAAACAATAAAAGTACACATATTAGGTATCGCCGCGTCCGTAATGACCAGCCCTATAAAACTGTCCCATTAGTTAACCCCTTTAGCGAACCCCTTAAAAAATAAAAAACGAAGCAAAAAATAATGATTTATTATCATACCGCCAAACAAAAAGTGTAATAACGCGCGATCAAAAAGACGCATATAAATATCCATGGTACCGCTGAAAACGTCATCTTGTCCCGCAAAAAACGAGCCGCCACACAGTATCATCAGCGAAAAAATAAAAAAGTTATAGCTCGCAGAATAAAGCGATGCAAAAATAATTATTTTTTATATAAAATAGTTTTCATTGCATAAAACCGACAAAAACATAAAAAAACGACCTAAATGAGGCATCGCTGTAACCGTACTGACCCGAAGAATAAAACCGCTTTATCAATTTTACCGCACGCGGAACGGTGTAAACGCACCCCCCCAAAAGAAATTCATGAAACGCTGGTTTTTGTTCATTCTGCGTCCCAAAAATAGGAATAAAAAGCGATCAAAAAATGTCACGTGCCCGAAAATGGTACCAATAAAAAAGTCAACTCGTCCCGCAAAAAATAAGACCTCACATGACTCGGTGGGTCAAAATACAGAAAAATTATAGCTCTCAATATGTGGTGATGCAAAAACTATTTTTACAATAAAAAGCGTCTTTTAGTGTGCGACAGCTGCCAAATATAAAAACCGCCATAAATAGTAAATCAAACCCCCCGATATCACCCCCTTAGTTAGGGAAAAATAATAAAATTAAAAAAAAGTATTTATCTCCATTTTCCCATTAGGGTTAGGGCTAGGGTTAGGGCTAGGGTTAGGGCTCAGATTAGGGTTAGGGGTGTGTTGGGGTTAGGGTTGGAGTTATAATTGGGGGGTTTCCACTGTTTGGGCACATCAGGGGCTCTCCAAATGCAACATGGCGTCTGATCTCAATTCCAGCCAATTCTGAGTTGAAAAAGTCAAATGGTGCTCCTTCCCTTCCAAGCTCTGCCATGCGCCCAAACAGTGTTTTACCCCCACATGTAGGGTATCAGCCTACTCAGGACAAATTGCAAAACAATTTTTGGGGTCCAATTTCTCCTATTACCCTTAGGAAAATAAAAAATTGGGGGCAAAAATATCATTTTTGTGGAAAAAAATGATTTTTTTATTTTCACGTCCGAGTGTTATAAACTTCTGTGAAGCACTTGGGGGTTCAAAGTGCTCACCACACATCTAGATAAGTTCCGTGGGGGGTCTAGTGTCCAAAATGGGGTCACTTGTGGGGAGTTTCAATAGTTTAGGTACATCAGGGGCTCTCCAAACGCACATGACACCCGCAGACCATTCCATCAAAGTCTGCATTCCAAAACGTCACTGCTTCCCTTCCGAGCCCCGACGTGTGTCCATACAGTAGTTTTCTCCCACATATGGGGTGTCAGCGTACTCAGGCCAAATTGGACAACAACTTTTGGGGGTCCAATTTATCCTGTTACCCTTGGGAAAATGAAAAAATTGGGGACTAATTGATCATGTTTCTGGAAAAAATACGATTTTTTTATTTTCATGCCCTGGCATTATAAACTTCTGTGAAGCCCTTGGGGGTTCAAAGTGCTCACCTCACATCTAGATAAGTTCCTTAGTGGGTCTAGTTTTCAAAATGGGGTCATTTGTGGGGGGTTTCCACTGTTTAGGTACATTAGGGGCTCTCCAAAGGCAACATGACACCCGCAGACCATTCCATCAAAGTCTGCATTCCAAAACGTCACTACTTCCCTTCCGAGCCCCGACGTGTGCCCATACAGTAGTTTTCTCCCACATATGGGGTATCAGCATACTCAGGACAAATTGAACAACAACTTTTGGGGTCCAATTTCTCCTGGTACCCTTGGGAAAATAAAAAAATGTTGACTAAAAGATCATGTTTGTGGAAAAAATACGAATTTTTTATTTTCACGCCCGGGCGTTATAAACTTCTGTGAAGCACTGGGGGGTTCAAAGTGCTCACTACACATCTAGATAAGTTCCGTGGGGGGTCTAGTTTACAAAATGGTGTCATTTGTGGGGGGTTTCCACTGTTTAGGTACATTAGGGGCTCTCCAAAGGCAACATGACACCCGCAGACCATTCCATCAAAGTCTGCATTCCAAAACGTCACTACTTCCCTTCCGAGCCCCGACGTGTGCCCATACAGTAGTTTTCTCCCACATATGGGGTATCAGCATACTCAGGACAAATTGGACAACAACTTTTGGGGTCCAATTTCTCCTGGTACCCTTGGGAAAATAAAAAAATGGTGACTAAAAGATCATGTTTGTGGAAAAAATACGAATTTTTTATTTTCACGCCCGGGCATTATAAACTTCTGTGAAGCACTGGGGGGGGTGGTCAAAGTGCTCACCACACATCTAGATAAGTTCCTTAGGGGGTCTAGTTTCCAAAATGGTGTCATTTGTGGGGGGTTTCCACTGTTTTGGTACATCAGGAGTTTTCCAAACGCGACATGGTGTCCGATCTCAATTCCAGCCAAAAACGTCAAATGGCGCTGCTTCCCTTCCGAGCTCTGCCATGCACCCAAATAGTGGTTTACCCCCACATGTGGGGTATCAGCGTACTCAGGACAAATTGCACAATAACTTTTACGGTCCTGTTACCCTTGGAAAAATAAGAATTGAGGGTGAAAAGATCATTTTTGTGGAAAAAATATGATTTTTTAATTGTATGGCTTTATGTTATAAACTTCTGTGAAGCCCATGGGGGTTCAAAGTTCTCACCACACATCTAGATAAGTTCCTTAGGGGGTCTAGTTTCCAAAATGGTGTCATTTGTGGGGGGTTTCCACTGTTTTGGTACATCAGGGGTTTTCCAAACGCGACATGGTGTCCGATCTCAATTCCAGCCAAAAACGTCAAATGGCGCTGCTTCCCTTCCGAGCTCTGCCATGCGCCCAAATAGTGGTTCACCCCCACATGTGGGGTATCAGCGTACTCAGGACAAATTGCACAATAACTTTTAGGGTCCTCTTACCCTTGGGAAAATAAAAATTGGGGTGAAAAGATCATTTTTGTGGAAAAAATATGATTTTTTAATTGTACCGCTGTACATTATAAACTTCTGTAAAGCCCTTGTGGGTTCGAAGTTCTCACCACATATCTAGATAAGTTCCTTGGGGGGTCTAGTTTCCAAAATGGGGTCACTTGTAGGGGGTTTCCACTGTTTAGGTACATCAGGGACTCTCCAAACGTGACATGGCGTCCAATCTGAATTCCAGCCAATTTTGCATTGAAAAAGTCAAACGGCGCTCCTTCCATTCTGAGCTCTGCCATGCGCCGAAACAGTGGTTCCCCCCCACATATCAGGTATCTGCGTACTCAGGACAAATTGCACAATAACTTTTGCAGTCCAATTTCTCCTGTTACCCTTGGTAAAATAAAAAAAATTGAACCTGAAGTATTTTTTTTATGAAAAAAAGTTAGATGTTCATTTTTTTTTTAAATATTCAAAAAAATTCCTGTGACGCACCTAAAGGGTTAATAAACTTCTTGAATGTGGTTTTGAGCACTTTAAGGGGTGCAGTTTTTAGAATGGTGTCACTTTTGGGTATTTTCTATCATATAGACCCCTCAAAGTGGCTTCAAATGTGATGTGGTCCTAAAAATAAAATGGTGTTGTAAAAATGAGAAATCGCTGGTCAACTTTTAACCCTTATAACTTCCTAACAAAAAAAAATTTTGGTTCCAAAATTGTGCTGATCTAAAGTAAACATGTGGGAAATGTTAGTTATCAAGTTTTTTGTGTGCCGTATCTCTGTGATTTAAGGGCATAAAAATTCAAAGTTGGAAAATTGCGAAATTTTCAAAATTTTCGCCAAATTTCCGTTTTTCTCACAGATAAACGCAAGTTATTTGAATGAAATTTTACCACTAACATGAAGTACAATATGTCACGAGAAAACAATGTCAGAATCACCGGGATCCATGGAAGCGTTCCAGAGTTATGACCTCATAAAGGTACAGTGGTCAGAATTGTAAAAATTGGCCCGGTCATGAACGTGCAAACCACCCTTGGGGGTGAAGGGGTTAATGACCTGGCCTTTTTTTGCAATTCTGACCAGTGTCCCCTTTAATGAGAATAATTCAGGAACGCTTCATTGGATCCTAGCGATTCTGAGATTGTTTTTTCGTGACATATTGGGCTTCATGTTAGTGGTAAATTTAGGTCGATAATTTTTGCGTTTATTTGTGAAAAAAATGGAAATTTGGCAAAAATTTCACAATTTTCAAATTTAGAAATTTTATTCTGTTAAACCAGAGAGTTATGTGACACAAAATAGTTAATAAATAACATTTCCCACTTGTCTACTTTACATCAGCACAATTTTGGAAACAAAATTTTTTTTTTGTTAGGAAGTTATAAGGGTTAAAAGTTGACCAGCGATTTCTCATTTTTACACCAAAATTTACAAAACCATTTTTTTAGGGACCACCTCACAATTGAAGTCACTTTGAGGGGTCTATATGGCAGAAAACAGCCAGAAGTGACACCATTCTAAAAGCTACACCCCTCAAGCTACTCAAAACTACATTCAAAAAGATTATTGACCCTTCAGGTGCTTCACAGGAACTAAAGCAACGTGGAAGGAAAAAATGGACATTTTAATTTTTCCAACAAAAATTTTCTTTTATCATCAATTTTTTCATTTTCACATGGGCATCAGGATAAAATGCATCATAAAATTTGTTGGGCAATTTCTCCTGAGTACACTGATACCTCATATGTGGTCATAAACCACTGTTTGGGCACACGGCAGTGCTCAGAAGGGAAGGAGCACCATTTGACTTTTTGAATGGAAAATATGCTGGAATATTTAGCGGTTGCCATGTCGCGTTTGGAGAGCTCCTGTGTGCCTAAACATTGGAGCTCCCCCACAAGTGACCCCATTTTGGAAACTAGACCCCTCACAGAAGTTTATAACGCAGAGCCGTGAAAATAAAAAATCATTTTTTTTCCCCACAAAAATAATTTTTTAGCCCCCAATTTTTTATTTTCCCAAGGGTAACAGGAGAAATTAGACCCCCAAAGTTCTTGTACAATTTTTACTGAGTACGCTGATACCTCATATGTTGCGGTAAACCACTGTTTGGGCACACGTCGGGGCTTGGAAAGGAGGGAGCACCGTTTGACTTTTTGAACGCAAAATTGGCTGGAATCAATGGTGGCACCATGTCACGTTTGGAGACCCCCTGATGTGCCTAAACAGTGGAAACTCCTCAATTCTAACTCCAACCCTAACCCCAACACACCCCTAATCACAACCCTAACTCTAACACATCCCTAACCCTAATCCCAACCCTAACCATAACCCTAAACCCAACACACCCCTAACCCTAATCCCAACCCTAACCATAACCCTAACCACAAGCCTAACCCTAATCCCAACCCCAACACACCCTCAACCCTAATCTTAACCCTAATTCCAATCCTAACCCTAATTCCAATCCTAACCCTAATTCCAACTATAACCCTAATTCTAACCCTAATTCTAACCCTAACCCTAATAGAAAAATAAAAATATTTTATTTATTTTATTTGTCCCTACATATGGGGTGATAAGGGGGGTGATTTACTATTTTTTTTTTTATTTTGATCACTGTGATAGATCCTATCACAGTGATCAAAATTAATGAATGGAATCTGCCGTTTGGCATATTCGACAGGAGTACTGCTCATGCGCCCGCCATTTTGCAAGATGGTGGCGCCCATCACCGATGGTGGCGGGACACCGGGAGCTACAGCGGGACTCGGAGGGTACGGGGGGGGAGGAAGGGTGATTGGAAGGTAGGGGGAGCGGAGGGAAGGGGAGGGGGGAGCAGATAATGACTGCGGCGGCAGATCGTCGCCGTCATTTGGTGGCGGGGCCGATCGCCCCCCGTCAGTCGGTGGGGGGGCGGATCGGTGTCTCCAGCCATGCCCGATGCTATTTCAGCATCGGCCATGGCTGGATTATAATATTTCATCAAATTTAATTGATAAAAAATTACTATCGCTCTGATTGGCTGTTTTACTTTCAACAGCCAATCAGAGCGATTGTAGCCACGGGGAGGGGGGGCGAAGTCACCCCCCCTGGGGTGAAGCACAAAGGGTCCTTTATCTGCGGGTCGGGTGACCTTTGAGTGACCCCGGTCACCCGACCCGCAGGAATGCTATTTATACCATGACGCCAATGTAGGCATCATGGGTTGTATTGGCACAGATTTTCATAACGCCTACCTTGGTGTCATGGGTCGGGAAGGGGTTAAGGGTATCCCAGAATAAATTGACATTCTGGGGTTCTGGGTGGGATGAGACGAAGCAATTCAATTGATCGATCGTTCTATTATTAGATGCCATCAATTTCAGCCAAAAAGGGTTCAGCTTCCAGACTATGCCATTGTTCAGTTGCCCATATTTAAGTTTAAGTACAACTGGGCTGTGATCCGAAATCCCTCGATTACCATGTTCTATGCTATCCACCCACATCGCTAGACCACTGGATCCGAATATACAGTATAATCTATGAGTGATAGAGAGTGCCTGGTAGATGAGTAACAAGTATATTTGTTCACCTCTGGGTGACACACCCTCCACAAATCCAACCATCCACTACCCTCCATAAATAATGCCAACTGGGATGAAACTGGAGAGGGGTCTCCCAGACATTCCATCACCCAGTCTCAATCTATCAAGACGGTTGTCCATGACTAAATTAAAATCACCCATGCAAATGACGTCTGCATCGAAACTCATCGCCAGCTGAAGAATTGTCGTATTAGCTGGGGGGGGGTCATAAACACACAATATAATGTATTTTCTTGAGTTCACCAGTACATATACAAAAACAAAGTGACCCTCAGGATCCCTCCGAGCCTCCTTGGCCTCCCACCTAACATCCCTATGTATCAATAGTGAAACCCCTCTTGAATAACTAGCGTGGAACGCGTGAATGGACCATTGTACCCATGGTTTCTGTACGCACTGAGCTATAACCCTAGTCAAGTATGTCTCCACCAAAGCCACAATGTGAGGATGATAGCGTCTGATCTGTAGGAACACCTTAATCTTCTATCGGGGGGATTTCATACCCCTCACATTCCAGGTCATGCATATTATTTCAGACCCCATACTTTCTTATCAAAATATATACTATTACTCAAATAAAATTTGGAATCATCACATGAAAAATACTGTTGTTGGTGACTTCTACATACATAACAAATAAAACGAATGTAAAAGAGAAAACAGAGCAAAAACCAAACAGTAAACAAGGGGACACCCTCACTGAATTTAGTGCCCGGTATTGTTGTTAACCTGGACACCTAAGAAGAGAGCTCCGATTATATCATCGTTAGTAGAGTTCTGCCTGACTGTAAGCATATTAGGATTCCTTATCACAATATCCCCATGGGTCTGTAGCCACTCAGCAGCCTCCGCTGGATCCGTAAAAAATATGGAGGAACCTTCATAGACAATTCAAAGTCAAGCTGGATAAATCATTGAGTATATAATATTCTTTTGTCTAAGTCGCTATTAATTTCCATGAACTGTGCCTGTTGTTTCTGAAGTTCCATAAAGAAATCCGGAAAAATCGAAATTATAGCATTATTGAACTTAACAGGACTTTTCTGCCGTGCCAAACGTAGAATAGCATCCCTATCCTTGCAATTAAGGAGACGTGCCAGAAAAGATCTAGGTGGGGCACCCGGAGGAAGGGGTTTTGTAGGGACCCTGTGAGCCCTTCCCACGGAGAACGTAGGAGAGAATTCATATCCCAGAGAAGCTTTAAGCCAGCCTTCAAGAAATTGCTCAGGCTGCTGACCTTCTGAGTGCTCCGGCAGACCAATGATTCGGATGTTATTCCTACGTAGTCTATTTTCTAGATCATCTGCTTTTTGACTCCACGCGTTCATAGAGCCAGCCACATCCTCTATTTTCTCAGTCAGGGATGTTCTGGTCAAGGATATGGACTGTACTAACTGTTCAGACGCCAGTTTAAGAGTCAATTCTTCCTGTTCACTTCCCTCCTCATTATCAGAGGGGCGATTTTTGCGCTGAGTCTGTGAGGGATTATTTCTGAGGGATCAGATCTGGCAAACTATTTTAATTTGTCGGCTGCTCCTGATCCCTTGGAACGATTCGTGGTTGACTACAATGTGGCACAGCAGGATGACTGAACTTATAGATTAAGGGGTTCCTCATTTCCAGTCCCAAACACAGCAGGGCTATTGTGCAGTGTTTATATCTTGAGATAGCTCTAAGTAAATGGGATGTATGAAGTTCTGCGTATTATAATAACAGGCTCTGGATTATTGCCTGGACCCTGCACAGCAGACAGTGTCCACAGCGCCCGCAGAGACAGCGGTAAGGGTCCAGGGACATTTATAGTGGTGGCATCGACGAGTCTGGCTTATTATCAGTGGGTGAGCGTGGGGATTGTCTTTCAGAGCACACACCACGCGCCTCTCCTCGGTGTCCCCTTGGTATATGCTCTCCACCCGACGGCACGGTAAGGATGAGGTCCGGCGTCGTTTCTTCCTGCTGGAGCGCGCCTCAGAAAATGGCCGCCGCCTCTCGAAGGCCCCACCGTCCGCCCAGGAATCCGCAGCGTCCGGCTCACCAGAGCCCCTTGTCACTCTCCCGGGGGCCAAAAGCTTCCCAGAGCCCGAGGGGTCCCCTGATATTTGTAAGTATGCAGTGCTGAGAAGGGTTTAGAAGGCAGGATAATGGCAGGATTATGGGAGCTCTGCCAGGACAAGTCCTCTCTCCTCCAATACATTGCCACGCCCCCACTGTAACCTAATTTTAATTTTTTTTTGTGCTTTCAAGTTTTTCCACCCTAAGAAATACATTTTTTACAGCTTTTTCCAAATAAACTTATAAGGGCTTATTTTTGGCGGGAGAAACAATAGTTTTAATTGCCCCCATATAATTTACCATGATGTGTGAATACTTTTTTTTTTTTTTGAGGGGGAGGATGAACGGTAGTTCTAGTCCTAACATTTTTTCAGAGGCGAGGTGTAAAGAAAACTAATTCTAACATTTTATTACAGCTGTTGTGTGGGTAAGTATTGTGATGCTTTATAACTTTTAGATTACGTGAAATGTTATAATACCATTGGTTGGGTCCTTTAGTCTTCAGCTGTCATATGTGGGGAACCCTAGCAGCAAGTAGCCATACTGTCTAGTTAAATATATTGACTGTTCATGTAATGTACCAATATGCTGAGACCTCCAGAGAAAAATATGCTATTTTTACAAACTCTCCACATTGACTTATTGATGGCTGTCCCATATAAGCAATTGCAGGCTCTGACAGAAGGTGGCCCCTGTATAAGAACAGTACATGGGACCTTTGCAGTCCAATAGCTCATCATAATGCACAATTCTATCTACTTTGGATGTAGAGATGGGCACCTTACATCCGGGCCACCCTGTGTGATTGTACAAGTTGCACCAATTATATGTCCAACACTGTACAGAGGGTTATCTAGGGGGGGCAGCCAGGGCATGTGCTCCGGGCGCAATCAGGCCGCCTAATGCAGGGTCCGCAGTGTCTCCCCCGGCGGCTGCGTTTTGCCGCTCCCCGGACTGGGAGTAGGCAGTTCTCTGTGTCGGCTTTGACAGCTCAGAGAAGCTGCAGCGCGCCAGCTCCAAGTGATCAATTGTATGTACTGTGTGTGGGGGTATTTACAATTTAAGCTCTGACCGCCGGGTCAGACCGACGTCAGGAGCATGATCACATCATATGATCACGCTGCTGGCGTCACTCACCGGCGCCCATTGGTGGTAAGTGTTCCACACCAGTGGAGCTCAAGACAATGAAGATTGAATCGAGGGGTATTTATTGGATTGTGATTGTGTGGGGGTATTTACTGTGTGGGGGAGATTTACTGTGTGTGGGGGTATTTATTCACTGTGTGTGGGGGTATTTACTGTATGTGGGAGAGATTTACTGTGTGGGGGTATTTATTTACAGCGTGTGGGGAGATTTAATGTAACGAGCTTTGGGAAGATTTACTCAGTGTGTAGAGGTTATTTTGTATAATGAGGGGGATAATTTAAGGACAAGTTTGGGGAGAAATGAATGGACAGATGCAGACACAATATGGGGAGTGAGAGAAATTTGAAGACACAATATGAGAAGCAAGGGTGGAGTTGGCGGGTATGTATGAGGAAACCGTATAAGGGATGGATGCAAACAAAGTATGAGGAGCGAATTGAAAATGTATGCGGACACACTATGGGGAGCGGAGTTGATGGGTGCATTCACAGTATGGGAACTTAGGGGATGTGCGAAGAGGCAGTATGGACAGTGAGAGGTAAACGTGTGAGGAGACTATTGAGGGGAATAGTGCAATGAGACAGTATGGGGGCAGAAAAGCATGATTGTGCACAGAATAAAGACTGAGTAATGTGGGGGGTAGCATGGGGAAATCGTATAAGGTCACAGCCAGGAAGGGATAGTAAGCCAAGGAGAGGCAAGTGTGGTGAAGGGGCATGGTATAGAGAGTGGGAAGTATAGGGGGGACACATTGTGAAAGGACAATGTGAAGATGGGGGCTCAGTAAGGAAAGGATAGGGCAGTGTGGAGGGCATGTACCATAAGAGGGACAGTGTGTGGGTCATATTTTATGCAGGGAATATAGTGAGGGGCAATTATTTAGAATTATTTATTCTGGGGCTCAGTGTAGGGCAGATATTTTTATTCAGGAGTATTATATGGAAACAAACTCATAGGGGTTGTCCCACAAGTAAAGTACATTTTAATTAATAGATTTTAGAATAAAATGTTGAAATAATAAGCTATGTAAGAGCAGTAAAAAGCATATGGCCCAATGGCCTAATTAAATATGTTATAACAAAGGATAAACGACCTTGAATAATTCAGACAATAAAGTGTGATGCCAACAAAAGTGCCTGTCAAACACAGTATGCTACCTCCACAGTGAATTCCTCCACACGCACGATATGATGACCCTATTGTACCCCCCTCCCTCAATCCCCCCAACAACGAATGGTGACCCCAGCATAGTATGAAACTCCAACTGTAATCTCCATACAGTATAATGATGGCCCCAGACAACCCTCCATACAGTATAATAGCCACGAAAAGAGCTCCATACAGTATAATGGTCCCCACATAGTTCTCCATACAGTATAATGGGCTCTACATAGTGCTGCATACAGTACAATGGGTTCCACGTAGTGCTCCATACAGTATAATGGGCTCCGTTTTTTCTGGCGACAGGTTCCCTTTAAATATTCAGGTTTAGTAACTTTCTGGACTGACCTACAGCACTGAAGTTGTTCAATAATAAAATTAATCAAAAGAACAAATTACCTAATAATTGTGCTCACAGTGTATGGACTTATGTGGCGCCCCTGAGGGTTCAGTCGTCACAGAGGCACTGCACCTCCTCCTGAGGTGTGGTACCCCACCGTTCAGGTAAGGTGGAGACACCTGACCACACTCCAACACCTGCATCCCACACAACCCAGTAGTGTAGCAAAGCACCCTGTGGTGGCTCCCTGCTTGGAACACGAAGCGTGCTGGGAGGCGGGTGGAGTTCAGTTGGCACCAAAAGAGCGGGAAGAGTTTAGGATTTAGTCAGTCTGACAGAGTCAGTGGAAGAGTGAAGATCCCCTGAGTGGGATGGATGAGGGAAGTGCTGCAGCCGACCTCAGTGACCTGGGTCCGCTGGCACAGGAGAGGAACATTGATGGAAAGCCTGACTCTCTCCATAAGAAGGAAGGATTAGTACGGAACGTAAGGAGAGGACTAAGGATTAGGGTTAGAACAGAACCCTTCCCAAGTTCACAGCGCAAGGCCGGGGTCCGGTCCCCGATGTTGTATGGATACTAATGGTCCTGCAGCAGACACCGGAGGAATAGAAGTTGTCACCACTTTATTCCCACACCAGACTTGGGGGCACAACAGCAACGAGAGTGAGCCGGGACTTAATAGCAAGGAGTCCCCCGAAGCAGGCTACAGCTGTCTGCCGTACAAGTAGAGTTCATAGGAACATCTGACAGGAGGAACTCCAGTGTAATTCAGTACTGAGAGTACTTCACTATAGGCGCAAAAGGGAGACGTTCAGAAAAGGCACATATGTTGGCGGAGTAATGGAAGGGAGTACTTAATCTTGCCTGGAAGTTGGCTGGGCCCCGGACCTGGAGGACACAGCATGGATGCGGGCACCTGTATGCACAACAGACTGTGAGTAAAGCTTTGGAACTACATGCCCTGGTGTCCTCCGCTTATTCCTGCGCCAACCCACTCAGCCGTGCTACATCTTTGTGCCCAACACTGCACCATCCACGTCTCTCCCCTCGCCGTGACTTGATCTACTCTGCCCTGGGACTACAGCCCTACCTGTGGAGGGCCACACCATCATTACTGCACCCTACCATCTGTCCCAGAGGATTCTCTTCAGGGCAAGTGGAATCTTCGTCCTGCCCAGTTGTAGACACTGTGGTGGTGAGAATGCAGCAGATATGGGACCAAGTGGTGGATAAGTTGTCACTCTCTCAGGAAAAGGCCCAGCGTTTTTCCAACCGGCATAGGACCATTTCACAAGTCACTGTTGAAGAGGTTTGTTGAGCCAGTAGTTCCTGTGGCGGCACCTCCTGACCCTGTATTGGTTAAAGGCAATGTGGAATATGAGGTAGAGAAAATATTGGATTCTCGTTTGGTTAGACGGAGACTCCAGTATTTGGTCAAATGGAAGGGTTATGGCCAGGAGGATAATTCTTGGGTCTCTGCCTCTGATATTCATGCCAATAAATTGGTTCGTGCTTTTCACCGGGACCATCCTGATCGGCCTGGTGGCATGGATGAGGGTTCAGTGACCCCTCCTCAAGGGGGGGGTACTGTTATGAGCTCATTTTCTGCTCCACCAGTTGAGAGTTCTCCTTCCGTTCTCCCTCTGGTGGTCACAGGAGGTAGTGAGGTTGGTTTAAGCGGTAGTGATCTGCCACCTGATGAGAAGGATAATGATTGGATCTCTGGAGTATCAGACTGGATATAAGACAGCCGACGTCCTATCCTGGTGCTGGTGATTCAGTCTGCTTCTCAGGTCTTGGACTTCAGCTCTCTTCCAGTCTTCTCAAGTTAAGTTTGTTTTTTGCTAATGTTCACACTTGCGCTTGTTGGTCAATTCAGTTTTTCTTGTGTGGTCAGCTTGCCCCTGCTGGGGCTATGCTGAACTTCCACTCCTATTTATCTGTATTTGCCAATTTGCCTTTTTGTCCCTTATTAGATTGGCCTCTTTTTGCTCTGTTTCAGAATATTTCAGAGTGCTGATATAGTGGGAGAAGTCTAGTGACTTCAGGGTTAATTTTGCAATCAGACGTGTTGGACATTATTTTGGTAGGGTTTTTTGGCAGATTGCAGACAGTGGCTTTCCTTTCTAGTTAGTCGGGCCCCATCGTTTGCTCAGCCTATTTTCCTGCCTGTGTTTGTGTTTTTATCTTGCTTCACTGTCAATACATGTGTGGGGGCTGTCTTTTCCTTTGGGGCCTGCTCTGGGGCAGTTAGTTTTCCCTTTTCTTGCTTTAGGTTTATGTAGTCCTCCGGCGGTGACGAGGCGTCTAGGAACAACGTAGGAACGCTCCACTGCTACTGTTAGTTGTATGGTTAAGATCAGGGATCTGCAATCTGCATAGTTACCAACCTCTCTGGTTTTCTGGGACTTAGCCTTTTGTTGTTCCTCCTCGGTGACCCATTCATAACAGAATCACCAGCCATACCGCAGATTCTAGGGTACTCAAAAGCAGGGAAAAATTGTTTAAGGGAAAAAGAAAAGAAAGTAAAAGTGTCAGAATTTTTTTTTTTTTGTATATTTTTTCCTCTTTTTTTTCTGGGGCCGTAGGAGGATTTTTTTTTTCTCTAATGGAGATTAAGCAATTGTCTGATCGTGTGGAGCAACTTGCTGCTGAAGTGCAGGGAATTTCCACCTACCTCATTCAGTCACATGCTGCTGAACCTAAGATTCCTACTCCTGATGTGTTTTCTGGGGATCGGTCTAAATTTCTGAATTTTAAGAATAATTGTAAATTATTTCTTGCCTTGAAGCCTAATTCATCTGTGCAGCAGGTTAAAATTGTCATCTCCTTGCTGTGCGGTGATCCCCAGGATTGGGCTTTTTCTCTGACACCTGAAAATCTTATTTTGACTAATGTGGATGCATTTTTTCAAGCCTTGGGGTTGTTGTATGATGAACCTAATGCCGTTGATCAAGCTGAAAGAACCTTGTTGGCATTAGACCAGGATCAGGATCCTCCCGAGTTGTACTGTCAAAAATTCCGAAGGTGGGCGGTCCTTACTACATGGAATGATAGTGCATTGGCAGCTCTCTTTCGGAAAGGTTTGTCAGAGACCGTAAAAGATGTTATGGTGGGATTTCCTGTTCCTTCTGGTCTGGATGGCTCTATGTCATTAGCCATTCAAGTTGATCGGCGTTTACGTGAACGTAAAACTACACGGGAGGCGCTGCCACCTTTTGAACAAATGTATGAACCTATGCAATGTGATGGGGTTTTGTCTAGGGCGCACCGTCGGGAGTTTAGAAGGCGTAATAAGCTGTGTTTTTTCTGTGGTGACGCCTCTCATACTATTTCTATCTCCCCTAAACGAGAGAAACGTTTTGCACACACATTTTCTGTGGGCAGTATACAACCTAAGTTTCTTTTGGCAATTACTCTGATCTGCTCCTTGTCCACATTTTCCACTAAGGCTTTTGTGGATTCAGGAGCAGCTCTGAATCTGATGGATTTGGACTTTGCTAAACGTTGTGGTTTGTCCATGACGCCTCTGCAGACGCCTATTCCTTTGAGGGGTATTGATGCCACTCCTTTGGCGGAGAATAAACCTGTTTTGGACCCAGGTGATAATGCGAGTTGCCCCAGACCACCAAGAAAATTGTAAATTTTTGGTGCTGCATAATTTACACGATACTATTGTTCTGGGGTTCCCCTGGTTGCAAACTCATAACCCAGTTTTGGATTGGAAATCTGTCTCTGTGGTGAGTTGGGGTTGTCAGTATGTTCTTAGGGACGCTCCTGTTTTCTCCACCTCTCCTCAGTCTCATGATGTTTCTGATTATCTGGCTGATTTCTCTGATGTATTTAGTGAGAGTAAGTCTGCATCTTTGCCTCCTCATAGGAGTTATGACTGTGCAATTGACTTGATGCCTGGGTGTAAATTTCCCAAGGGTTGGCTTTTCAACTTATCTGTACCCGAACATGATGCTATGCGATCCTATATTAAGGAGTCATTGGAGAAGGGTCATATTAGACCATCCTCGTCACCTTTAGGTGCTGTTTTTTTTTGTGGCCAAGAAAGATGGTTCATTAAGACCGTGTATTGATTATCGTTCCCTTAACAAGATGACGGTTAAATATCAGTACCCGTTACCTCTGATGTCTGATTTATTCTCCAAAGTTAAGAGTGCCTGCTGGTTTACTAAGCTTCACCTCAGGGGGGCGTATAATCTTATTCGCATCAAGCACGGGGATGAATGGAAGACGGCGTTTAATACTCCGGAGGGACATTTTGAGTAGCTGGTGATGCCTTTTGGGCTCTCTAATGCCCCTTCTGTCTTCCAGTCCTTTATGAGTGATATTTTCCGAGACTTTGTGGATAAGTTTTTGATCATCTATCTGGATAATATTTTGATCTTTTCTAGTGATTGGGATTCCCATGTGGAACATGTCCGGACTGTGTTCCGGATTTTGAGGGAGAATTCCCTGTTTGTTAAGGGACCGAAGTGCCTCTTTGGTGTACAGAGGATTTCATTTTTGGGATTTATCTTGTCTCCATCGACTATTGAAATGGACCCGGCCAAGGTACAGGCCATTTATGATTAGGTTCAGCCTACTTCTTTGAAGGCTCTCCAGAAGTTTTTGTGCTTTTCTAATTTCTATTGTAAATTTATAGGTAATTTTTGTAGTATTGTCAAACCACTGACTGATCTGACCAAGAAGGGAGCTGATGTGCTGAATTGGTCTCCTGAGGCTGTCTCAGCATTTCAGGAGCTTAAGCGGAGATTTACTTCAGCTCCAGTTTTACGGCAACCTGATGTCTCACTTCCATTTCAAGTGGAGGTAGAAGCTTCTGAGATTGGTGCAGGAGCTGTTTTGTCCCAAAAGGACCCTGTGACTTCTAAGATGAATCCCTGTGCCTTCTTTTCTCGAAAGTTTTCCCCATCTGAACGCAACTATGACGTGGGGAATCGGGAATTGTTGGCCATGAAATGGGCATTTGAGGAGTGGAGACATTGGTTGGAGGGAGCTAGACATTAATTTGTGGTCCTCACCGATCACAAGAATCTGATTTATCTGGAGTTGGCCAAACGCTTGAATCCTAGACAGGCTAGATGGGCCTTGTTTTTCACGCGTTTTAATTTTGTGGTCTCTTTTCTTCCGGGCACTAATAATGTTAAGGCAGAAGCCCTTTCTAGGAGTTTCTTTGCTGATTCTCTTAATGTGACCGAGCCTACTACTATCCTAGGTGAGGGGGTAGTTCTTTCTGTCATTTTGCCCGATTTGAGACGCGCCCTGGAGGAATTTCAGGAGGATAAACCTGAGCGTTGCCCTATGGGAAGATTGTATGTTCCTGACCAGTGGAGAAAGAGAGTGATGTCTGAAGTCCATTGCTCCGCATTGGCTGGTCATCCGGGTATTTTTGGTACCAGAGATTTGGTGAGTCGGTCGTTTTGGTGGCATGCCTTATCTCGTGATGTCAGGAATTTTGTACAGTCCTGTGGGACTTGTTCTCGGTCTAAACCCTGTTCTCGTTCTAGTGGGTTGCTGATGCCCCTGCCGGTGCCCAAGAGGCCATGGACCCATATCTCAATGGATTTTATTTCTGATCTTCCTGTCTCTCAGAGAATGACTTATCTGGGTGATTTGTGATAGATTTTCGAAGATGGTCCATCTTGTACCACTCCCAAAGTTGCCATCTTCCGCTGAGTTGGTACCCTTGTTTTTACAACAGGTGGTTCGGTTACACGGGATTCCTGAGAACATTGTGTCCGATAGAGGAGTCCAGTTTGTTTCCAGATTCTGGAAAGCCTTTTGTTCCAATCTGGGAATTCAGTTATCCTTCTCCGCGTTTCATCCCCAGACCAATGGGCAGACTGAGAGAACAAACCAGACCCTGGAGTCTTATTTAAGATGTTTTATATCTGCTGATCAAGATGATTGGGTAACATTTTTGCCCTTGGCCGAATTTGCGCTGAACAATAGAGCTAGTTTTGCCACTTTGATGTCACCCTTTTTCTGTAATTTTGGGTTTCATCCTCGATTCTCTTCAGGGCAAGTGGAATTTTTGTCCTGCCCAGGTGTGGACACTGTGGTGGTGAGAATGCAGCAGATATGGGACCAAGTGGTGGATAAGTTGTCACTCTCAGGAAAAGGCCCAGCGTTTTTCCAACCGGCATAGGACCATTGGTCCCCGGTTTAAAGTGGGTGATATGGTTTGGTTGTCATCTAAGAATATTCCTATGAAGGTTGCATCTCCAAAATTTAAGCCCAGATTTATTGGACCTTATAAAATTTTGGAGATTCTTAATCCTGTTTCTTTTCGATTGGTTCTTCCAGTTACGTTCAAAATCCATAACGCATTTCAAAAGTCACTGTTGAAGAGGTTTGTTGAGCCAGTAGTTCCTTTGGCGGCACCTCCTGACCCTGTATTGGTTAAAGGCAATGTGGAATATGAGGTAGAGAAAATATTGGATTCTCGTTTGGTTAGACGGAGACTCCAGTATTTGGTCAAATGGAAGGGTTATGGCCAGGAGGATAATTCTTGGGTCTCTGCCTCTGATATTCATGCCAATAAATTGGTTCGTGCTTTTCACCGGGACCATCCAGATCGGCCTGGTGGCATGGATGAGGGTTCGGTGTCCCCTCCTCAAGGGGGGGGGTACTGTTATGAGCTCATTTTCTGCTCCACCAGTTGAGAGTTCTCCTTCCGTTCTCCCTCTGGTGGTCACAGGAAGTAGTGAGGTTGGTTTAAGCGGTAGTGATCTGCCACCTGATGAGAAGGATAATGATTGGATCTCTGGAGTATCAGACTGGATATAAGACAGCCGACGTCCTATCCTGGTGCTGGTGATTCAGTCTGCTTCTCAGGTCTTGGACTTCAGCTCTCTTCCAGTCTTCTCAAGTTAAGTTTGTTTTTTGCTAATGTTCACACTTGCGCTTGTTGGTCAATTCAGTTTCTTGTGTGGTCAGCTTGCCCCTGCTGGGGCTATGCTGAACTTCCACTCCTATTTATCTGTATTTGCCAATTTGCCTTTTTGTCCCTTATTAGATTGGCCTCTTTTTGCTCTGTTTCAGAATATTTCAGAGTGCTGATATAGTGGGAGAAGTCTAGTGACTTCAGGGTTAATTTTGCAATCAGACGTGTTGGACAATATTTTGGTAGGGTTTTTTGGCAGATTGCAGACAGTGGCTTTCCTTTCCTGTCCTTTCTAGTTACTCGGGCCCCATCGTTTGCTCAGCCTATTTTCCTGCCTGTGTTTGTGTTTTCATCTTGCTTCACCGTCAATACATGTGTGGGGGCTGTCTTTTCCTTTGGGGTCTGCTCTGGGGCAGTTAGTTTTCCCTTTTCTTGCTTTAGGTTTATGTAGTCCTCTGGCGGTGACGAGGCGTCTAGGAACATCGTAGGAACGCTCCACTGCTACTGTTAGTTGTATGGTTAAGATCAGGGATCTGCAATCTGCATAGTTACCAACCTCTCTGGTTTTCTGGGACTTAGCCTTTTGTTGTTCCTCCTCGGTGACCCATTCATAACAGCGACTGTTATGATGAGTCACCGAAGGAGGAAAAAACAAAATACCAGCTAAGTCCAGAAAAACCAGAGAAGTTGGCAGCTATCGGATTGCAGACCCCTGAACCTATCCACAACAACTAGCAGTAGCCGTGGGGGGTTCCTACGGTGCCCTAGACCCCTCGATCACAGCCGGAGAACTATATAGCCTAAAGACAGAAAGGGGAAAAACTAAACTGCCCCAGAGCAGACCCCAAAGCAATAGGCAGCCCCCAACATATAATGACGGTGAAGCAAGATGAAAACACCAACACAGATAGAAAGATAGGTTGAGCAAATGATGGGGCCCAAGCTAACTACATAGGACAGGATAGGAAAGCTGCTGTCTGCCATCCGCAAAAACCCTATCAAAATGAGCCAACCGACTGATAGGAAAAACAGGCCCTGAAGTTGCTAGGCTTCAAAAGACTATATCAGCACTCAGGTATATTCTGAAGACAGAGCAAAATATCAACAGATCAGAGACAAAAATGGAATTCAGCTCACCCCCGGCCGGGGATGGCAGAACTCCCAAAAAACAAGGCAAAACAAAAACAAAACTGAAGAGTACAAAGCAGAGCAGAAAAACTTAGCTTTGAGATGCAGGAATCAGACTGGTCTCCAAGAATCCAGCAGGAAAATCACCAGCCAGGAAGAAGGGCGTCGGCAGCCTTATATCCAGTCCTCAATTCCAGCCACCCAGTCATCATCTAGCTGCCCATGTGTTTGGTAATCAGCCTCACTACCTTCCTTCACCAGAGGAGCGAGTTCATCAGACCTCAATAGTGAAGGGAAAAATGAACTCACAACAGTACCTCCCCCTTGAGGAGGGGTCACCGAACCCTCATCCATGCCACCAAGGCGATCCGGGTGAGCCCGATGAAAGGCACGCACCAATCTTTTGGCATGAATATCAGAGGCAGAGACCCAGGAATTATCCTCCTGACCATAACCCTTCCACTTAACCAAATACTGGAGTCTCCGTCTAGCCAGACGGGAATCCAGTATCTTCTCTACCTCATATTCCATGTTACCTTCAACCAATATAGGGTCAGGAGGTGCCACCACAGGAACTACTGGTTCAACAAACCTCTTCAACAAGGACTTATGAAACACATTATGAATTTTAAATGTGACAGGAAGAGCCAACCTAAAAGAGACCGGATTAATAATCTCCAAAATCTTGTAAGGTCCAATAAATCTAGGCTTAAACTTAGGAGAAGCCACCTTCATAGCGATATTTTTTGATGACAACCAAACCATATCACCCACCTTAAACTGGGGACCAACGGTCCTACGCTGGTTGGAAAACCGCTGGGCCTTTTCCTGGGAGAGAGACAACTTATCCACTACTTGGTCCCAGATCTGGTGCATTCTCTCCACCACAGTGTCAACACCTGGGCAGGCAGAAGGCTCCACCTGCCCTGAAGAAAATCGAGGGTGAAAACCAAAGTTACAAAAAAAAGGTGACATCAAAGTGGCAGAACTAGCTCTATTATTTAAAGCAAATTCGGCCAAAGGCAAAAATGAAACGCAATCATCCTGATCGGCAGAAATAAAATATCTCAAATACGACTCCAAAGTCTGGTTTGTTCTCTCCGTCTGCCCATTGGTCTGAGGGTGAAATGCAGAGGAGAAGGACAACTGAATTCCCAGCTTGGAACAGAAAGTCCTCCAAAATCTAGACACAAACTGCACTCCTCTGTCAGATACAATGTTCTCAGGAATCCCGTGCAAGCGAACCACCTGTTGCAAAAACAAGGGCACCAACTCAGAGGAAGATGGCAACTTAGGGAGTGGTACAAGATGGACCATCTTAGAGAATCTATCACAAATCACCCAAATAACAGTCATTCTCTGAGAAACAGGCATATCAGAGATAAAATCCATTGAAATATGGGTCCATTGTCCTCCTGGGCACCGGCAAAGGCATCAACAAGCCACTAGAGCGAGAACAAGGTTTAGACCGGGAGCAAGTCCCACAGGACTGCACAAAATTCCTGACATCATGAGACAAGGCGGGCCACCAAAAAGACCGACTCACCAGATCTCTAGTACCAAAAATACCTGGATGACCAGCCAATGCAGAGCAATGAACTTCAGACATCACTCTCTTCCTCCACTGGTCAGGAACATACAATTTTCCACTGGGACAACGCTCAGGTTTGTCCTCCTGAAACTCTTCCAGAGCACGTCTCAAATCGGGCGAGATGGCAGAAAGAACTACCCCCTCGCCTAAGATGGTAGCAGGCTTAGTCACAACAGGAGAATCAGCAAGGAAACTCCTAGAGAGGGCGTCTGCCTTGACATTCTTAGTGCCCGGAAGAAAAGAGATCACAAAATCAAAACGTGTGAAAAACAAGGCCCACCTAGCCTGTCTAGGATTCAAGCGCTTGGCCGACTCCAGGTAAATCAAATTCTTGTGGTCAGTAAGGACCACGACTTGGTGTTTGGCTCCCTCCAACCAATGTCTCCACTCCTCAAATGCCCACTTCATGGCCAACAGTTCCCGATTCCCCACATCATAGTTACGTTCGGATGGGGAGAACTTTCGGGAAAAGAAAGCACAAGGATTCATTTTAGATGTCACAGGATCTTTTTGGGACAACACCGCTCCTGCACCAATCTCAGAAGCGTCCACCTCCACCTGAAACGGGAGTGAGAAATCAGGTTGCCGCAAAACCGGAGCAGAAGTGAATCTTCGCTTCAGCTCCTGAAAGGAAGAAACAGCCTCCGGAGGCCAATTCAGCACATCAGCACCCTTCCTAGTCAAATCCGTCAATGGCTTGGCAATACCAGAAAAATTAGCTATAAATTTCCGATAAAAATTAGCAAAACCCAAAAACTTCTGGAGGGCCTTCAAAGAAGTGGGCTGAACCCAATCATAAATGGCCTGTACCTTGGCCGGGTCCATTTCAATAGTTGACGGAGACAAAATAAATCCCAAAAATGAAATCATCTGTACCCCAAAAAGGCATTTCGATCCCTTGACATACAGGGAATTCTCCCTCAAAATCCGGAACACAGTCCGAACATGTTCCACATGAGAGTCCCAATTCTTGGAGAAGATCAAAATATCATCCAGATAGATAATCAAAAATTTATCCACAAAGTCTCGGAATATATCGTTCATGAAGCACTGGAAGACAGAAGGGGCATTAGTGAGCCCAAAAGGCATCACCAGGTACTCAAAATGTCCCTCCGGAGTATTAAACGCCGTCTTCCATTCATCCCCATGCTTAATGCGAATAAGATTATACGCCCCCCTGAGGTCAAGCTTGGTAAACCAGCAAGCACCTTTAACTCTGGAGAATAGATCAGAAATCAGGGGTAACGGATACTGATATTTAACAGTAATTTTGTTGAGAGCACGATAGTCAATACAAGGCCTCAATGAACCATCCTTTTTGGCCATGAAAAAAACCCAGCACCTAAGGGTGAAGAGGATGGTCTAATATGACCCTTCTCCAATGCCTCCTTAATATAGGATCGCATAGCCTCGTGCTCGGGTACAGATAAATTGAAAAGCCGACCCTTGGGGAATTTACACCCTGGGTTCAGCTCAATTGCACAGTCATAACTCCTATGAGGAGGCAAAGACGCAGACTCATTCTCACTAAATACATCATAAAAGTCAGCCAAATAGTCAGGAACATCATGCGACTGGGGAGAGGTGGAGAAAACAGGAGCATCACTAAGTGCACACCGACAACCCCAACTCACCACAGACAAAGATTTCCAATCCAGAACTGGATTATGAATTTGCAACCAGGGAAACCCCAGAACAATGGTATCATGCAAATTATGTAACACCAAAAATCTGCAATTTTCTTGATGGTCTGGGGCGACCCGCATTACCACCTGGGTCCAAAACTGAGGTTTATTCTTCACCAAAGGAGTAGCATCAATACCCCTCAAAGGGATAGGCGTCCGCAGAGGTGTCATAGGAAATCCACAACGTTTAGCAAAATCCAAGTCCATCAGGTTAAGAGCTGCTCCTGAATCCACAAAAGCCTTGGCGGAAAATGTGGACAGGGAGCAGATCAGAGTAATTGCCAGAAGAAACTTGGGTTGAACACCACCCACAGAAAACGTGTGTGCACAACGTTTCTCTCGTTTAGGGCAGACAGAAATAATATGCGAGGCATCTCCACAAAAAAAAACACAGCTTATTACGCCTTCTGAACTCCTGACGTTGCGCCCTAGACAAAACACTATCACATTGCAAAGGTTCAGATATTTGTTCAACAGGTGGCAACATCTCTCGTGTAGTTTTGCGTTCACGTAAACGCCAATCCACCTGAATGGCTAATGACATAGAATCGTCAAGACCAGAGGGAACAGGAAATCCCACCATAGTATCTTTTACAGTTTCTGACAAACCCTTCCGAAAGAGGGCTGCCAAGGCACCATCATTCCAGGTAGTAAGGACCGCCCACTTTCGGAATTTTTGACAGTACAACTCTGCCGAATCCCAACCCTGGCTTAATGCCAACAGGGTCTTTTCAGCCTGATCAATAGAATCATAGAATCATAGAATCGTAGAGTTGGAAGGGACCTCCTGGGCCATATGGTCCAACCCCCTGCTCAAAGCAGGATTTGCTAAATCATCCCAGTCAGATGTCTGTCCAGCCTCTGTTTGAAGACTTCCATTGAAGGAGAACTCACCACTTCTCGTGGCAGCCTGTTCCACTCATTGATCACTCTAACTGTCAAAAAGTTTTTTCTAATATCTAATCTGTGTCTCCTCCCATTCAGTTTCATCCCATTGCTTCTAGTCTTTCATTGTGCAAATGAGAATAAAGTTGATCCTTCTACAATGTGACAGCCCTTTAGATATTTGTAGACAGCTATTAAGTCTCCTCTCAGTCTTCTCTTTTGCAAACTAAACATTCCCAAATCCTGCAACCTTTCCTCATAAGACAGGGTTTGCAGACCGGTCACCATTCTGGTCGCTCTTTTCTGAACTTGCTCCAGTTTGTTGATGTCTTTTTTAAAATGTGGTGCCCAAAACGGGACACAATATTCCAGATGAGGTCTGACCAAAGAGGAGTAGAGGGAAATAATGACTTCACGTGATCTAGACTGTATGCTTCTGTTAATACATCCTAGAATTGCATTTGCCTTTTTTGCTGCTGCATCACACTGTTGACTCATATTCAGTCTGTGATCTATTAGTATACCCAAGTCTTTTTCACATGTGCTGTCACTTAGCCCTATTCCTCCCATTCTATATATGCTTTTTTCATTTTTATTGCCCAGATGTAGTACTTTGCATTTCTCCCTGTTAAAAACCATTCTGTTAGTTGCTGCCCACTTCTCCAGTTTATTTAAATCTTTTTGAATCCTCTCTCTCTCTTCTCTAGTATTAGCTATCCCTCCTAGCTTTGTGTCATCAGCAAATTTAATCAGTTTACCCTCAATTCCTTCATCTAAATCGTTGATAAAGATGTTGAACAATACAGGGCCCAGGACAGAGCCCTGTGGTACCCCACTTGAGACATTCTTCCAACTGGATGTGCAGCCATTTACGACCACTCTTTGGGTCCGATCACTAAGCCAGTTATGAATCCACCTAACAGTTGCCTTGTCCATTCCATACTTAGTCATTTTTTCAATAAGGATTGTATGAGAGACTTTGTCAAATGCTTTGCTGAAGTCAAGATATACTATATCTACAGCATTTCCTTGATCCACCCAATCAGTGATACCGTCATAGAAGGAAATTAAGTTAGTCTGACATGACTTATTAGTTACAAACCCATGCTGACTCTGTTTAATCACTTCATTCTTATCCAGGTATTGACATACAATTTGTTCAAAGATCTTTCCTGGTATAGAAGTCAGACTCACCGGCCTATAGTTGCCTGGGTCCACCTTCTTCCCCTTTTTGAAGATAGGAACAACATTTGCTCTTCTCCAGTCTTCTGGCACTTCTCCTGTTCTCCAAGAATTTTCAAAGATTATGGAGAGGGGTTCAAAAATTTCTTCTGCTATCTCCTTCAGTACTCTGGGGTGTAATTCATCTGGACCTGGAAACTTGAATTCATTTAGGTTAGCTAAGTGTTTCCTCACTATCTTTCTGTTTATAGATATCCTGGATTCTTCTATTCCCTTAATAGGACAGTGAATAACAGTTGATGTTACATTTCCTTTCTGAGAGAAAACAGATGCAAAATAGGAATTTAAAAGTTCAGCCTTCTCAATATCCTGTCTTACCATTTCATCATTTTCATCCTGTAAAAATCCTATAGCATCTTTGACTTTTCTTTTACTTTTGACATATCTCCAAAATCCTTTATTATTGCTTTTGACATCTCTTGCAAGCCTCAATTCATTTTCAGCTTTAGCTAATCTGATTTGTGTTCTGCAGGTTCTGCAGACAGCATTATATTCTTCTTTAGATATGCCTCCCTCTTTCCATTTTATAAACATTTTTTTCTTCCTTTTTAGCATGTGCTTAAGTTCTGTGTTCATCCATCCTGGTTTCCTTAAATGCTTCCTATTCTTCCCTCTTTTCGGAATTGTTAACAATTGTGCTTTGAGAATTTCATTTTTCAAGATTTCCCATCCTTCCTGGACATTTTTGTCTTTAAGGATATCCAGCCATTGGATCCCTCCAATTCTCTTTCTGAATCCCTTAAAATCTGCCTTTCTGAAATCTAACCTTGACGTCTGAGTCTTCACAGGTCTTCCGCCTCTAGTTATCCAAAATTCTAAAATAGCATGGTCGCTACCTCCTAGGGTCCCAGCCACTTTTACCTCCTCAACCATTTCCTCCCTGTTTATAAGGATTAGATCCAAGGTAGCAGTTCCCCTTGTTTTCTCCCTTACCTTTTGGAAGATAAAGTTGTCAGCAAGAGAGGATAAGAATTTCCTAGCATTAGGTTCATCATACAACAACCCCAAGGCTTGAAAAAATGCGTTCACATTATTCAGAATAGGATCATCAGGTTTCAAAGAAAACGCCCAATCCTGAGGATCGCCGCGCAGCAAAGAGATGACAATTTTAACCTGCTGCGCAGAGTTCCCCGACGAGTTAGGCTTCAAGGCAAAAAATAATTTCCAATTATTCTTGAAATTCAAGAATTTAAACCGATCCCCCAAAAATACCTCAGGAGTAGGAATCTTTGGTTCAGCAGCATGTGAATGAGCAAGATAGGCGGAAATTCCCCGCACTTCAGCAGCGAGCTGCTCCACACGATCAGACAATTGCTTCATCTCCATTGAGAGAAAAATTCCTCCTACGGCCTCAGAGATATAGAGGAAAAAATATGCACACAAAAAAAAAAAAAAAAAATTCTGACACTTTTTTTTTACAATTCTCTCCTGCTATTGAGTACCCTAGGATCTGCGGTATGGCTGGTGATTCTGTTATGATGAGTCACCGAAGGAGGAAAAAACAAAATACCAGCTAAGTCCAGAAAAACCAGAGAGGTTGGCAGCTATCGGATTGCAGACCCCTGAACCTATCCACAACAACTAGCAGTAGCCGTGGGGGGTTCCTACGGTGCCCTAGACCCCTCGATCACAGCCGGAGAACTATATAGCCTAAAGACAGAAAGGGGAAAAACTAAACTGCCCCGGAGCAGACCCCAAAGCAATAGGCAGCCCCCAACATATAATGACAGTGAAGCAAGATGAAAACACCAACACAGATAGAAAGATAGGTTGAGCAAATGATGGGGCCCAAGCTAACTACATAGGACAGGATAGGAAAGCTGCTGTCTGCCATCCGCAAAAACCCTATCAAAATGAGCCAACCGACTGATAGGAAAAACAGGCCCTGAAGTCGCTAGGCTTCAAAAGACTATATCAGCACTCAGGTATATTCTGAAGACAGAGCAAAATATCAACAGATCAGAGACAAAAATGGAGTTCAGCTCACCCCCGGCCGGGGATGGCAGAACTCCCAAAAAACAAGGCAAAACAAAAACAAAACTGAAGAGTACAAAGCAGAGCAGAAAAACTTAGCTTATGAGATGCAGGAATCAGACTGGTCTCCAAGAATCCAGCAGGAAAATCACCAGCCAGGAAGAAGGGCGTCGGCAGCCTTATATCCAGTCCTCAATTCCAGCCACCCAGTCATCATCTAGCTGCCCAAGTGTTTGGTAATCAGCCTCACTACCTTCCTTCACCAGAGGAGGGAGTTCATCAGACCTCAATAGTGAAGGGAAAAATGAACTCACAACAAGCGACCCACTTACATTGTAAAAGTGACTTCGGGCTCACAGATAATCCCCTGCATGATCCAGCAAGTCCGAATAGAAGTCGAGAGACCCAGAAAAAGACAAGCGGCATTGGAAACTGGGGAAGACGGCGATCATTGAGTACATTACCACAATTACACAGGTTTAGGCAATAAAAAATAGATTGGGAGAACTTTTTTCATACACAGTACGAGATCTATTATCACAGAATTTTGGACATAACAAAGAAAAATGAACTGATACATACACTTTAGGTGACTGTAGTGCCTCAGCTACCAGAGGATCTGGGCTGCAGCTGCCCACGTTTCAGGCACATGCACAGAACATTCACAAGTCTAGCAAATGTAATATACTTGAAAGGAATATAAAGCCAAGAGGCATTGTCACATTAATAACACTTGGACATGGTAAGAAATGACACGGTGGCTTATAACTTCCAGGACTTATAATGTTTAAATACATCACAAAGCAAATAAAAGAAAGGAGAACTGTCATTGCCCAACACGAGTCAGTGTAATGCACATCTAATTAAGCAGACTGACTGAATGCTTGACTGACGCTTGCACAACGACTTCCAGTTCCCACAGGGCCACGACTTTCCAGCATCCTCTGGTGATACACTCCTAATTATGCAACGAAGAACTAGTATTCACCCCTGAGTTCCCAGTGCAGCAAAAGTGAAAATGCAATTTCGTAGTGGGGTATGAGAACTGGGGCAGAATATTATGTAACTCACTTCAGTTAATAACAAATAAATCCTGTGTAAATACAATCAGGATCATACCGGAAGGCTATAACCTGCTCTCCGAATACGATTTCTCCATGGACTGTACACAATATGCAGCACAACGGGAATGAAGAAGAATTTCAACTGTAGGAAGTGTCAAAAAGGCGAGTAAGGGTCCTCCATCCATCTATATAGTACACATGCACATCCACTTTCATCTTAATTTGTAGCCCTCGTTGTAGAAATAAAGAACTGCGAAAAGGTATAATAAGACCTCTTTCTTCTCCTGAGCCTTGTGCTACTCCACTTTCCTGGATGAGCTCCTCAGGCTTCCTATTATCCCGATTCCATAGTCCCGTAGATTTGGCAGCCAAAAATTGCACCACCATCGGTGAAGTTCGCAGTTGACTGAGCATTTCAGAATGTGGCAATTAATGGGAATCAGTAGGTTGGATAAACCTTCCTAAGCTGGCGATATGGGCACATAGGCCATAGGAAGCTGAATAAAATGATACCTTGATATCTGTGACCCGATGGCTTATTCCAGAGAAATCCATGTTTTTCCAATAGGTAAATGAGCTGTTCAAGATTATGGTCAGGACCCTGATCTGCATGAGAATCTGCCTCCAGAGCATGTTTTAAGTAAAAGGAAGCGTTACATGTGTGATGGCTGCTTCCTTCTCTCCAGATCTCACTGCAGAGCTGTGTACGATTATATTATGTGCAGATTCCGCTCAGCTTCCATCTCACAGGTAATGTTGCAATACAGCAGAGCTGTGAGAGCTGCAGCTCCTAACATGTTTGTTATAAATAAAGTTCAGCTCTACTGGTCTGTGTTAGTTACATGTCTCACACTGGTAACAGTAAATACTCCCCACAATTTTACCCCACATGTACAGTTTGACGCCCCATGATGCCTCAGAAATATTAAATATCCCCACAGCATGAT
The DNA here is from genome assembly GCF_039654945.1 of Dendrobates tinctorius. Lineage (NCBI taxonomy): Eukaryota > Metazoa > Chordata > Amphibia > Anura > Dendrobatidae > Dendrobates > Dendrobates tinctorius. Next base: position 2,671,554 of record NW_027361671.1, on the reverse strand, counting down.
GTCCCTAAAATGCCACCACTCACACTATGATATCTCCATAGTTCCCCCACACATAGTATCATGCCACTCTCACAGACTGATGGCCTATCAGTATGATGCCCCCCACACACCCACTCAGTATGATGGCCCCTCAGAATCATGCCACCACAGCCCCCATGCAGTATGATAGCCTCAACTCAGTAGGGTAACCCCACAGCTAACCACACAGTATCATAGCCCCCACTGCCCCTCACTCAGTATGATGACCCCACAGCCCACCTTCCTCTTCCTATGTCATCTCCCATGGATCAACTCACCCATTAAAGTAAATGATTTAGTGAAAAACAAAGGCAGCACACACTCAGCAGTAGTGCCGGGTATTGATGCGAGAGACTCGAACAAGTTTCTCGCATCACGCTCGTAAGTGTGACCCCGGCCTAATGGTAAAAACGGACACAGGGACCAAAAATGGGATGAAATTGGATCAAGCCCATTAATGTAAAACAGTAATTTTTTCATATGCAAAAAGAAAAAAAATCTGAATGAGGCCTAAGGCTGGTTTTACATATCAGACATTGACAGTTCGAGTATGAACCACATACATTATATGTGGCTGCTGAGTTCGGGTCAGGAGGTCCGCAGGCGTTTCACACATCATGGTTTGTCCTTGGTCCATCAGGAATGTCGGATGTGTGAAGTTGGCCTTTGTTCAAGTTTTTCTGCAAATGTTGTACAACCCCCTGTATATCTATAGAAATGGACTCTCTATTTCCTACAATATGGACCTACAGAGCATTATGTAATGATGAGCCATCATCTGGTCATACACAACAGATGCAGGGTCTAAAATTCATATTACAGATTTGCTAGACATAACTATATATATTTATTTTTATAGAATCTATGTTTTAACAATTAAACTGTTGAGAACCTTTAGGCTACAATCCAGAATGAGTTTTTGATGAGTTTTTTACCATGTGTATTTTTGGAAAAATGCAAGCAACCTATACTTAATGGAAGAGGAAATTCTGCAACATCAAAAACTCACCAAAAACTCATCTTAGGGACGTAGTCTTAAGCCCCCGTTACACTAAATAATGTCCCAGCGATCCCACCAACGATCCGACGTGGATGGGATCTACGCTGGTTTCTAATGTAAACGTTGGGTATCCAGGAGCAGCGCGATTCCTGGATACCCACTGTTTACCTTGGAAACCGGCGTACACGCTGGTTTCCAAGGTAAACATTGGGTATCTGGATCTGGCTCCTGGATACCCGACGTTTACATTAGCAACCAGCGTCGCTGATCGCTGGTCTCTCGCTGCCACAAGCAGCGATGTGTGCTGGGCAGCAGGAGACCAGCGATCGAAAAACGGCCCAGGCCACTCGAGCACGATCAGCGATAACCGGCAGGGGGGGCCGGTCGCTGATCCCCGTCACACACAGCGATCTCGCTAGCGAGATCGCTGTGTGTGACGGGACCTTTAACGACACGCACTGAAAGATTTGTAATAGCTCGTGCAATCATCATTGCTTTACATCAAAAAGGCTTTACAGGCAAGGACATTGCTGTTTGTTGATACAGTGGCACTCTTACCATCAATCGGATTTTCAAGATCAAAGAAAGTCCAACAAGTGCCAGGACTGTCTCCTAAAGAGGATTCAGCTATGGGATGGGTTCAACACTAGTGGAGAGCTTGGTCAAGGATAGCAGCAGGCAAGTGTCAGTGCATCTGCATGCACAATGAGGCAAATGCTTTTAGAGGCTGGCATGTTGTGAAAAAAGGCGGCACTTGTCAAAGCCACTTGTCTCCAAGAAATCATAGAATGTTACAGTTGGAAAGGACCGGTCATTATGCCCAACCCCCATGCTCAATGCAGGATTCACTAAATCATCTCAGACAGATGTCTGTCTAGCCGCTGTTTGAAGACTTCCATTGAAGGAGGACTCGCCACCTCTCATGGCAGCCTGTTCCACTCATTGATCACCCTCACTGTCAAAAAGTTTTTTTTCAAATATATACGGCTCAAAAAAAATAAAGGGAACACATAAACAACACAATGCAACCCCTATAAAAGAGTGGTACTGCAGGGAGTGACCAAAAACCATTTCTCTGCTCTCTTCCTTTTTGGCTATAGTTTTGGTCACTTTTGCATTTTGTCACTGCTCTCATATCATTAAGTGATATCTAGGATGTGTTATTGTAGTGTTCCCTTTATTTTTTTGAGCAGTATATAATCTATATATGCTCCCTTTCAGTTTCATTCCATTGCTTCTCGTGTTTCCATGTGCGAATGAGAAAAATGATGATCCCTCTACAGTCATGGCCAAAAGTTTTGAGAATGACACAAATATTATATTTTCACATGATCTGCTGCCCTCTGGTTTTTTATGTGTGTTTGTCAGATGTTTTTATCACATACAGAAATATAATTGCAATCATATTATGAGTAACAAAAGGTTATATTGACAGTTAGAATGAGTTAATGCAGCAAGTCAATATTTGCAGTGTTGACCCTTCTTCTTCAGGACCTCAGCAATTCTCCCTGGCATGCTCTCAATCAACTTCTGGATCAAATCCTGAAAGACCTTTAACGACACGCACTGAAAGATTTGTAATAGCTCGTTCAGGGCACATAGGCTGCCATTAGTATTGGCGGTACAGGTCCCGTTTACACAGGACGACGTGGTTCTGAGGACAATCATTTTTTTATGCAGCACAAAACAGAATTTCACCTGACAATCAGCAACCCATTTAGACTTTCAAGATTATCGGGAGTTGGGCCTCCCTAGGAACGCTCGATCACAATAATCTTTTAATCGTGCAGTGTAAATGGACCCTTAGTTACATTTTTATACAAATACTGGAGACACAACAACAGTAACCCAGACACATCGCTCTGTAATACCTGTGAATGCTTTGACACCCAGTGACGTAGAACATTCAACACCCGGTTTGTAGCGGCCCTGCGAATTATGAACTCTTTGTCGCACATCCTTTCCATATTGTTAAAGCCTACAGGGTAAAAAAGAAAGAAGACAAAAAAAGAAACAGAAAATGTCATGTAATGTACTGGCAGTAAAACACAGTACTCCTCTCCAGACTGTTGGGCTTACAAAAGCCTATTCAGAAAATGACTGTTCGGTAAAATGCTGCAGTTCTGTTCAGACGTTTCCATCTAGGGTCACACGTACAAATACCATTTCATGTTGTAGACTGGAAGGCAAAGCGGCTTTAGCATGTTCAATTTAATTAAAAGAAGAATTGCTTGTTACATCCACAATAAAGACGGAAATCTACGAGCAATTGAACTTTGGTGCACCGGGATTTAAAATTCATTTCCCCAGTTGCTGTAGGCAATCGGATACTTTGGTGACAAAATGAGGTTTTATAAAGTTCTTTTGGTTTTATCCACAAAGCATACAAGAAACCAAGAATAGACATGACAAGAGGATATCTGGAGAAAAACACAAAGATGACATCGAAGGCAGGGTTATGCCTCAGCTGGACATTTTTGTGCACCGGTGTGGCATCCATACAGCACTTCTTTATTCCGGGCAGGGAGATGTATAGCATCACAACTGATACAATGGAAGCCAAAACTGCCCCTATAGGCAAAAATGGGATCAATTTTTATCCAGAAAGTCAGCTCCACCCCAAAAGGAAATAATTGGGTGATCAGTGGGGGTCTTTGTTCATACTTAGGGTCCTAAAGCCAAAATGATGTCAAAGCATCAACAACATGTCTTGGCCAGTTTAGATTTGATAAGTTAAAGTTCTGTCTGTTTTCTTTAGATAAATCAATAGTACAACCGAAGATATGAATCCTTGTAATATAGCTAAGGAATAAAAGCCTCTTTCCCGACCCGTCAGATTCCCTGAGGGATCGTTTTCGAGTTACTGCCTATAGAAGTCTACAGAGACAAGAAGGGAGAGTAGCAGGATGGAGCTAGAGATGCAGGCAGTAAGAGAGGAAACCAACCCGAAAAATTCAGGATGGAAAACATATAATAGTCAAAACTAGTATTTTAACACACACAGTAACTTTTCATAACACGAGCAGATATCTGGAACAAAGGCTAAAAAAAGATAAAGTGGGAACAAAAATAATAGAAAAACAATCACTCTGTGATTATATGTGCTAGAAAAGAGAAACCACGGCACTCACTTTCTACTTCGACAGTCTATTGCTGCACCTACACTTGTCAGGCCTGAAGCTCTGCCATACATGTGAGTATATTGTAATTCTGCTGTATCTGTTCATATTAGCTTTGTGGCTTTTGTTTAATAACAGAACCATTACAGATGGGTTTTGAAGAAAAAAAAAAAGGGGTTGTTTGCTCAAGGATCCTATTCACTTATAATTTATGCTCAACAATAGAGCTGTAGACCAAACAATTCCTGTCATTAAAAAGAAAAGGAAACCTGATAATTGAGGCTACCGATCATGTGAACAGCGCCTAACAAGCATTTAAAATCAATGAAATCCCATGTTACTGAATCCTGTCCTGAAGTCCCTGAATGTTGTTCCTATAATGCTTCCTTCACATGTTTCCAGAATGTGTGCTATCAGTTTTTTTTTTTTTTTTCACAATACATGTATAACCTATGGAGCTAAGCACATGTCCGTTTTTTTCCAGTAGCACAGATATAAAAAGGCCAATACAAGTCCATGGGTCTGTGAAAAACCCGTACAGCACCATCCGTGCCATCCATGTACTGTACGTGTTTAACATTGCAAACCATAGGAGAAGCTTAGTAATTTATTTACCCATACTGGAAAAACACGGATGACATGCTGATGGTAAAAACGGACATATGGATGACACGCTGATGGTAAAAACGGACATATGGATGTCACACTGATGGTAAAAATGGAGACACGGATGACACGCTGATGGTAAAAACGGAGACATGGATGACACACTGATGGTAAAAAAGGACACACGAATGATACACTGATGGTAAAAACGGAGACATGGATGGCACACTGACGGTAAAAACGAAGACATGGATGATGCACTGATGGTAAAAATGGAGACACGGATGACACGCTGATGGTAAAAACGGACATATGGATGACACGCTGATGGCAAAAATGGAGACATGGATGTCACACTGATGGTAAAAACGGAGACATGGATGGCACACTGACGGTAAAAACGAAGACATGGATGATGCACTGATGGTAAAAATGGAGACACGGATGACACGCTGATGGTAAAAACGGACATATGGATGACACGCTGATGGCAAAAATGGAGACATGGATGTCACACTGATGGTAAAAATGGAGATATGGATGACATGCTGATGGTAGAAAAGGACACACGGATGACACACTGATGGTAAAAATGGAGACATGGATGACACACTGATGGTAAAAACGGAGACATGGATGACGCACTGATGGTAAAAATGGACACACGAATGACACACTGATAGTAAAAACGGAGACATTGTTGACACACTGACGGTAAAAACGGAGACATGGATGATCCACTGATGGTAAAAATGGAAACATGGATGACATACTGACGGTAAAAACGGAGACATGGATGACACACTGATGGTAAAAACGGAGACATGGATGACACACTGATGGTAAAAATGGAGACATGGATGACACACTGATGGTAAAAAAGGACACACGGATGACACACTCATGGTAAAATTGGAGACATGGATGTCACACTGATGGTAAAAATGGAAATATGGATGACACGCTGATGGTAAAAATGGAGACTTGGATGACGCGCTGATGGTAAAAAAGGACACACGGATGACACACTGATGGTAAAAACGGAGACATGGATGACACACTGATGGTAAAAACGGAGACATGGATGTCACACTGATGGTAAAAACGGAGACATGGATGACACACTGATGGTAAAAACGGAGACATGGATGACGCACTGATGGTAAAAACGGAGACATGGCTGATGCACTGATGGTAAAAACGGAGACATGGATGACACACTGATGGTAAAAACGGAGACATGGATGACACACTGACGGTAAAAACGGAGACATGGCTGATGCACTGATGGTAAAAACGGAGACATGGATGACACACTGATGGTAAAAACGGAGACATGGATGACACACTGATGGTAAAAACGGAGACATGGCTGATGCACTGATGGTAAAAATGAAGACATGGATGATGCACTGATGGTAAAAGCGGAGACATGGATGAGAAACTGACAGTAAAAAACGGAGACATGGATGATGCACTGATGGAAAAAAAAAAAAATGTTTTTCAAAATAAGAAGTCCGAGCATAAATAAAGAGGCTCCTCAAGGCAAATAATACACTGAGTCCTGTAACACAAGCCGCAATTAAGTGTCCCGCTCTGTTATCACCTTTTCCAGACAGTGACAGTGATTATATGGCATCGCACCTGAACAGATTATTCATTGCTCCGCGCAAGAGATGTACATAAACAGTTCCCAGACAATGTACGTCTTGCCTTTCACTGCAATTATCTTAATTATAATGTATGAAGATGCAGACGTAAATTATACTTCTCTTGCACTAGATGGCGGTTATGATGAAGTCTCTATGACACAACAATGTCACGAAATGTAATAAAAAGTTTTCCTGGAAAACGCATTTCTTGTAAATAGCTCCACTTTTTTCCCCCAAATGCACATACACAGTACAGCAGTGGACAAAGTTTTGGGACAGGCACTCTAGATTGTTCTGAAGAGTGAGCAGATGAAATAAAAAAATGCTAATTTACTATTTGCTATGAAAATGATCTTGATCTCAAAAGAAGCACGGGGCAGCACGGGGTCCTGGGTTCGAATCCCACCAAGGACAACATCTGCAAGGAGTTTGTATGTTCTCCCCGTGTTTGCGTGGGTTTCCTCCGGGCACTCCGGTTTCCTCCCACATTCTAAAGACATACTAATAGGGAATTTAGATTGTGAGCCCCATCGGGGACAGTGATGATGATGTGTGCAAAATGTAAAGCGCTGCGGAATATGTTAGCGCTATATAAAAATAAAGATTTATTTTTTTTTTTATTTTAAAAGAACCATTTCCATTGAATTTCAGCCCTGCCACAAACTGACTTGCTAACATCATTTTAATGATCGTATCGTTAGCTCATTAAGTGTTAATGACGATAAAATCTTTAATGTCATTCAGTGATGCAAACTGGTTTCTTTAAACAGGGTTGGTTCTTGAAATCATTGTCTTCCTCTGCTAACCGTGGTTACCTTAAAGGAAACGTGCAATCATCATTGCTTTACATCAAAAAGGCTTTACAGGCAAGGACATTGCTGTTTGTTGATACAGTGGCACTCTTACCATCAATCGGATTTTCAAGAACATCAAAGAAAGTCCAACAAGTGCCAGGACTGTCTCCTAAAGAGGATTCAGCTATGGGATGGGTTCAACACTAGTGGAGAGCTTGGTCAAGGATAGCAGCAGGCAAGTGTCAGTGCATCTGCATGCACAATGAGGCAAATGCTTTTAGAGGCTGGCATGTTGTGAAAAAAGGCGGCACTTGTCAAAGCCACTTGTCTCCAAGAAATCATAGAATGTTACAGTTGGAAAGGACCGGTCATTATGCCCAACCCCCATGCTCAATGCAGGATTCACTAAATCATCTCAGACAGATGTCTGTCTAGCCGCTGTTTGAAGACTTCCATTGAAGGAGGACTCGCCACCTCTCATGGCAGCCTGTTCCACTCATTGATCACCCTCACTGTCAAAAAGTTTTTTTTCAAATATATACGGCTCAAAAAAAATAAAGGGAACACATAAACAACACAATGCAACCCCTATAAAAGAGTGGTACTGCAGGGAGTGACCAAAAACCATTTCTCTGCTCTCTTCCTTTTTGGCTATAGTTTTGGTCACTTTTGCATTTTGTCACTGCTCTCATATCATTAAGTGATATCTAGGATGTGTTATTGTAGTGTTCCCTTTATTTTTTTGAGCAGTATATAATCTATATATGCTCCCTTTCAGTTTCATTCCATTGCTTCTCGTGTTTCCATGTGCGAATGAGAAAAATGATGATCCCTCTACAGTCATGGCCAAAAGTTTTGAGAATGACACAAATATTATATTTTCACATGATCTGCTGCCCTCTGGTTTTTATGTGTGTTTGTCAGATGTTTTTATCACATACAGAAATATAATTGCAATCATATTATGAGTAACAAAAGGTTATATTGACAGTTAGAATGAGTTAATGCAGCAAGTCAATATTTGCAGTGTTGACCCTTCTTCTTCAGGACCTCAGCAATTCTCCCTGGCATGCTCTCAATCAACTTCTGGATCAAATCCTGACTGATAGCAGTCCATTCTTGCAAAATCAATGCTTTTATTTTGTCTGAATTTGAAGGTTTTTGTTTGTCCACCCATGATCTTGATGATTGACCACAAGTTCTCAATGGGAATAAGATCTGGGGAGTTTCCAGGCCATGGTCCCAAAATCTCTATGTTTTGTTCCCTGAGCCATTTAGTTATCACCTTTGCTTTATGGCAAGGTGCTCCATCATGTTGAAAAAGGCATTGTTGATCGCCAAACTGCTCTTGGACGGTTGGGAGAAGTTGCTCTTGGAGGACATTCTGGTACCATTCTTTATTCATGGCTGTGTTTTTAGGCAAGACTGAGAGAGAGCCCATTACCTTGGCTGAGAAGCAACCCCACACATGAATGGTTTCAGGATGCTTGACAGTTGGCATGAGACAAGACTGGTGGTAGCGCTCACCTGGGCTTCTCCTATAAGCCGTTTTCCAGATGTCCCAAACAATCGAAAAGGGGATTCATCAGAGAAAATGACTTTACCCCAGTCCTCAGCAGTCCACTTCCTGTACCTCTTGCAGAATATCAGTCTGTCCATGATGTTTTTTCTGGAGAGAAGTGGCTTCTTTGCTGCCCTTCTTGAGACCAGGCCTTGCTCCAAGAGTCTCCGCCTCACAGTGCGTGCAGATGCACTCACACCTGCCTGCTGCCATTCCTGAGCAAGCTCTGCACTGCTGGTAGCCCGATCCCGCAGCTGAAACACTTTTAAGAGACGGTCCTGGTGCTTGCTGGTCTTTCTTGGGCGCCCTGGAGCCTTTTTGGCAACAAGGGAACCTCTCTCCTTGAAGTTCTTGATGATGCGATAGATTGTTGACTGAGGTGCAATCTTTCTAGCTGCGATACTCTTCCCTGTTAGGCCATTTTTGTGCAGTGCAATGATGACTGCACGTGTTTCTTTAGAGATAACCATGGTTAACAGAAGAGAAACAATGATGCCAAGCACAAGCCTCCTTTTAAAGTGTCCAGTGGTGTCATTCTTACTTAATCATGACAGATTGATCTCCAGCCCTGTCCTCATCAACACCCACACCTGTGTTAATGGAGCAATCACTGAAACGATGTTAGCTGGTACTTTTAAGGCAGGGCTGCAATGATGTTGAAATGTGTTTTGGGGGATAAAGTTAATTTTCTAGGCAAATATCGACTTTGCAACTAATTGCTGTTCACTCTTTATAACATTCTGGAGTATATGCAAATTGCCATTAGAAAAAATGAAGCAGTAGATTTTGTAAAAATTAATATTTGTGTCATTCTCAAAACTTTTGGCCATGACTGTACACTGTGACATCCCCTTCAGATATTTGTAGACAGCTATTAAGTCTCGTCTTAACCTTTTTTTCTTGCAAGCTAATCATTCCCAGATCTTTTAACTGTTCCTTGTGGGACATACTCAGTCTGCTCACCATCCTGGCAGCTCTTCTCTGAACTTGCTCCAGTTTTTCGATGTCTTTTTTAAAATGTGGTGCCCAGAACTGGACACAGTATTCCAGATGAGGCCTGACCAAGGAGGAGTAGAAGGGGATAATTACTTCATGTCATCTGTGTTTTGCCTTTTTTTGCTGTTGCATCACACTGTTGACTCATGAACAGTCTGTGATCTATTAGTATACGCAAGTCTTTTTCATGCGTGCTATTGATTAGTTCTATTCCTCCGATTCTGTAGATGTAATTTTTTTTCTTGTCCAGATGTAAAATTGTGCATTTCTCCCTGCTAAATACCATTCTGTTAGTTGCTGCCCAGACTAACATTGACTGACAGACTAATATTTAGCAGGAAATACAGGGATCAGACTGCAGAAGACTGAGATAAAATATTATCTTTGATGAAGCCAACTTCAGACTATTTAGGACATCTGGAAGATTGATTGTCCAGAGAAGAAATGGTAAGCTCCACATTGAGTCATCTATCATACCAATAGTAATGTATCCTGAGATCATTCGTAGTGTGGGGGTTGATTTTTATTTAATTGTCACCATCCATCATGGCATCCGACATTCTTACCATCTTTGTAACCTCCTGATGGGTTGATTTTTATCCAAGGGAGTGGGTTCACTCACAAATTTTGCCTAATAACAATACCACGAATAAAGAATGGGATCTAAACATCATCCAGGAGCAACTTCTCCAATTTAGTGATGATCAATGCTTTTTCCAGAATGATGGAGGCCATATCACAAGGCAAAAGCTATAAATAAATGGCTTGGTGACCAAAACATTGAAATTTTAGTCCAGACCCAGGAGCTTCCCATATCTTAATCTCATTGAGAATCTATGGTCAAGCCTCAAAAAGTGTGGGCTATCAAAAGTCAGAAACTGTGATACACTTAAAGAACGGATTAGGCAAGAATGGGTTGTCATCAGTAATGATTTGACCTAGAAGCTCATCTCCAGCATGGAGCACGAATTGCAGATGTTTTAAAAAATAAAGATTAAATCAACACTGTAAATATTGAGTCTTTGCATAAACCTGATGTATCTGTTAATAAAAGTTTAAAGACATGAAATGCTTATAATTATATACCAGTAACCATAGAAACATCTGACTAAAGGTATGTGCACATATCGTTTTTTTAGACACAGGCGTACCCGCATAGTTTTTGATGCAGAGGACCTTTCATGAAATGACTAGCAGTGTTTTTCCTTAAGCATCATCTCCATCATTTGTGAGGCAACTTTGCCGCCGACATCTTCATTTTTAGATTTTATATACAGTGCCTCGAAAAAGTATTTATACCCCATGAACATTTCTACATTTTGTTTTCATATTACACCCACAAACTTAATTGTATTTTATTGGGATTTTATGTTATAGTGATATACCAACACCAAATAGCAAGTGTTTGTGAAGTGTAAAAGGAAATGATACATGGTTTTCGAAATATTTTAAAAATATAAATCTGAAAATAGTGATGTGCATTCGTAGTCTGATACTTTGTAAGACCACATTTCACTACAATTACTACTGCAAGTCTTTTCGGGTATGTCTCTCCCAGCTTTGCACATCTAGAGGCTGACATTTTTGCCCATTCTTCTTTGCAGACTAGCTGTATGGTAATGAGATTGGATTGAGAGCGTCTGAACAGCAATTTTCATATCTTGCCACAGATTCTCAATGTATGTCTGGACTGTGACATTCACACATATGAATATGCTTTGATCTACATTATTACATTATAGATCTGGCAGAATGCTCAGGGCTGCTGTCCTGCTGGAATTTGAACCTATACCACAGTCTTAAGTCTCTTGCGGGCAATAGCAAGTTTTCCTCCAGGATTGCCCTGTATTTAGGAACAGGGAAGCTGGTCAAAGTTGATGGGAAGTTGGATTGAGCTACTGAGGAAAAGCATCCCCGCCGCATGATGCTGCCGCCAACATGTTTGACAATGGGGATGATGTTTTCGAACTGATGTGCAGTGTTAGTTTTTCGCTACACGTAGTGTTTTGCCTTTAACCCAAAAATAGTTCTACTTTGATCTAATCTGACCAGAGCACCTTCTTCCACATGCCATGTAAAGGACACAGGTGCACTGGCCATTAGATTCCCTCTAATAATGCAGCAGTGTCTGAAGATCAAGCTTAAAAATAATTTTATACTACAAATAGACATTTTGCTCATTTGTTCGGTGACACTGCACAATTATAAGCGATATTTTAGGAATTCTCGTTGACAAAAATTGCGCTGTGTAAATGTAAATCAAGGACCAAGGTTGACTAAAACGTGTGTGGCTGTGTAGATAAAACAATTGCTCACCTTGCTAAACATGGCTAACCCTTCAATTAGTGCTACAAATTGCATCTTTCCTGGTCAATTTGCAGTTCGGTAAGATGCCTAGAGAAAGGGATTTGTTGGACGTCCCCTTTCTTTTTCCTCCCCATCTCCTTTTATACACATAATAAAGCCAACATGTTTCATGGTACTGCACAGAGGACGTCAGAAAATATTGTTATTTACTGCACCATTTCTACACGCAGAGCAATCTTCACTTTCCACAGTGCCAGAGTGTTAGCTTTCCGTCACCTGTTACATCCGGCGTTTTGATTCAATGACCTTATTCACATGACAGAGCCTGATGTCGTGTCCTTCTCTGCTTTGCATAGATTATGATACATATCAGAATTTTCTTACAAATCGTCTGTCACAAGGACAATGATGAAGTTTATATAGCGGAGGAGCACACATCTGTGACGACGGCAGCTGACATCTGTACATATGCTTTAAGGAGACGGTACTGTGCTTAATCAATGTGTGAAAATAACAGAAGGAATGGGGCAAAATAAAGAAAAATAAATAATATATATTAGTGAATCAGCCTGGGGACATGTGACTATACTTTAGTTCATTGTTTTTAGGTTGATTTTTCCAGCTACTTCTAAAATAGTGCTTGGAAACAGACAGCTCCTTAGCTCCTGTCTGCTGTTAGACATGCGACCTAGCAGCTAAGGTGTAACTGTGATAGTGTCCGCTGAGCTCCCACAGTGCGCTGCTCCCTGGTAACGCAAAATCATTAGCAATAAAATAAAAAAATGTGCACGGGTTTTTGTAGATGTTTGTGAAATGGGAATTCTTCCTCCACAGCGGATTCATTCGATTACTTTTGCTGACTTTAGATCTATTCAATGATTTGCCTGGAATTTTTGGATTTCTCTCTTTTTAGACATCATTTTCTTTTTTTAAGTCAATTGTCCACTGCTTGGGTCATCAATATCCAAATTGGTCATCAAGCCAAGCTTTAATCCTTATGTGAAAAAATATAAGTAACTTCCAATAATGAATGACATTCTGGGGCTCAAGTGATAAATCAAGAACCGCTATTTATTTCTATAGCATGAAAAATAAAATCAGAATGCTAAATTAAGACATTATAACAATTTGTTTCTTTTCCTTATTTTACTAGCATCCTATGATAGATTTCTGAATATATCTGGAATTGTTCCTAAAATAAGTGCCTATAACTCTTACAGTAGAAAGCACTGTCCATAGTCTTGTCCAAACTTACTAAACCTATAAAAACATACCATAAAAAACAGAATTAGACAGAAATTGCTAAGAAATAAAGACCGATATCTTGCCGTTAGGTCATAATTGTTAGGTTTATGGGTACAGGTAGATCAGTAGCAGAAAAATTATTTAAAGTGATAGTCCTACTTCTCTTACCTGGCGGGCTCCCATGTCCAGCGGCAGCTGTGGCAATGGCAAAGGCTGAAGCAGGAGAGACGGAGCAACAGCGAGAGTTGTCAGAAGTCTGCACTGTAAAATAACGAAACAAATTACAAAATTATGAAAGATGGTAATGTTTCGGGGGAAAAAAACCTAAAATAAAATGTGAATGTATAGTAAACTATAAAACAGTAAGCATGGAATACAGAGCATATTTTCACATTTTCCTTTCAAAAGTACAATTCCTCATTAAAAACTCACCCTCCTTTAAAGAAAGGCTGCCAACAGGTTTTTGAAGAGAACAACAAGGGCATTATGTCACTGGGAATCTAGCGTACTTGTCTCTACCCTGCTGAGGGCAGAGCAAACCTCAGTAATGCGCAGGGAAAGACAAAATAGCGTCGGCACATGTGCACAACAGTACTTTGCCCAGCCCTTGTCAGGACAGAGCGCAGTACACTTGCGCAAGAGCACAATGGAGGACACTGTGTGGATGATGTAGGATGGGCCATCCATAGAAGGAGAACAGCGATTGCAAGAAGGATGAGGCGTCTGATAAAGACCAGCGATTCCCATTAGACCAGTCCACCCTGTAGGCGAGTATAATAAAAGCTATTTTTGTGTCATGCAGAGCACATTGGGGACGTACTGTATACACAGCATTCTTGTATGCTGTCACATAGGACTTACAGGTGCAGTCCCTAGATTATATCAGAAAAACCTTCTCTGGGAGCATGCACTTTACTCCCTCCTCGATGCTGTGAATTACAGCTGATCTACCAGTCAGACGCCATTGAACTGTGACTGGCAGCTTCTGGGAAGAAGAAGTGAACGTGCAAGCCCTGAAATCTATGAAAAACACTCTGTTGAAATACAAGCAGAGATTTCACATATTGTGATCCAAAAGCAGTAACGGTGAATATCTCTTCAATGCAATATATAATGAAAGATGTTAGTTAGGATCAAGAGACTGATTGGGTCGGGAGTTACAGCCATAATGCAGAATATGGACACTATATGGACATGGGAATTAACCCTTAAATTGCATCACTAGGAAAAAGCCCACTAATTAAACAGTATGTGCAAAGAATGGTTTGTTTTTTCCACCCTCACCACAAATAGCGGCTTATGATCAATTCCTGTAGTTTTGCTAAATGTAGAGCTAGAAAAAATATCCTTCCTATAAAATACATAAATCTTTATTAGTATACAGTACATTAATAATACCTAATTAATTAAAATAGAAATGTTTCAATGTAGTTATGGACAGTCAGTTCAGACACAACGAAGGAAATAAACCATCAACCCTATAGGAATAATACCCAAAACAGATGCATATTAAAATAGCAGGAAAAACAAAAGGTCCAAGGTAAAGTAATAATGCACAGTTAGAGTTGTATAATTACTTTATCTTGGACCTTTGGTTTTTCCCGGCTACTTTAATATGCATCTATTTTGGGTATTATCCCTATAGGGTTGATGGGTTACTGTTCTTGGGGTGTCTGGGCTGACTGTCCATAACTATGCTTATATTTAAATTAATGGAGTAAATTTAATGTATACTAATAAAGGTTTATATATTTTATAGGAAGGGTGCCTAAGGGGCGGACATACCTTCAGTGCAGCCGGTGCAGTTGCATTGGGGCCCCAAGCAGGAGGGGGCCCAGAAAAAACTAATGGCGGTGGTACATAATCGATCATCGAGCAGGCAGCAACATCATCGCTAATAGGAGAGGCAACATCATCGCTAATAGGAGAGGCCGGTCCGCTCAGCTGCACACTGCACACAATTATGCTGAGGGGCCTCATCCTCACCTGTCATATAGCTTTGTTATGTTGTAGGCACTGCAAAGAGTGACACTTGTGCCTCATTACCTTTCAGCCAATCACAGACTTTTTTTTATATGCATATTTGTGATTGGCTTTCAGGGGATGATATTCAAGTATCTTCTGTGCCCTGGAGTCACAGCTTGGAGCGGGAAGCTTCAGTAGAAGAGACTGTGGACCAGATTGACAGGATGGTAAGACACAGGGACAGACATACTGCTGATGCAGCTGCATCAGGGCCCGAATGTGGAGGGGGGCCCTTGCAGTCCCTGGGGCCGTCAGGGGCACTGGCACGATATGGAGCCCGTGAGTCAGGAAGGTCCTGTGCCAGTGTGGGTGCTAGCACAGGGGTTCTCCCATGCTATAAACTGAAATACATCTCTTTTAGATCCATTTGCACCTATCAAAGCCTAGTCTATTGACTTTTGGGTCATCACTCCAAATTACCCATTTCAAATCTTTACCTCTCTCTGTTCCTCCGCAGCTCCAGTGTCCAAGACTCTGTGGTGTCTCAGGGTAGAAAGCGCGATGACGTCACTACGGTGCACTCTCTGTGCTCAGAACTGCCTTGAGTCATAAGACACTGAGGAGTTCGCGGCAACAGAGCCTGGAGCAGAGGAGGATGAGAGAGAAGTAAGTATTTGATTATTTTGTTTTATATGTATGGAGCATTATTAGAAGGAGTCCATTATTCTGTATGGGACATTATATGTTGTCTATTATTCTGTATGGAGCAATATATGGGGCTCATTATACTGTATGGAGCATTAAAAGGGGCTCATTATTCTGTATGGAGCACTATGTGGGGCCCAAAATACTGTATAGAAGACTATACTGTTCAGTTTCTTAGCTATTGTAGAATTTACAATATATATCACTCATGTACTGTAAGAAGTAAGAAGTGAAATCTTTGGCATTGTACTATACCTATATTTCTTATCTTTGCATCATGAATTGTGGTATGTGTTAAAGAGACCCACATACTCTTTTGCCCAAGGCCCATGAAAACCTGGAGGCGGCCCAGTGTGACTGTCTGTACATGTGTGTGTATGTTTATACATGTGTTTGTATGTGTTTATGCATGTGTGTGTATTTATGTGTGTACAAGTGTGAGCATGTATGTGTTTTTATGCATGTGTGTATATATATATATATATATATATATATATATATATAATATATATATATGTGTGCATGGATCTATATGTATATGAGTGTGCATGTATATACAGTATATATGTATATATATATATATATATATACACATACACACACACCTGTGCGTGTGTGTATGTACGTAGGCAAGTGTTTATGCGTGTGTGTGTGTGTGCGTATAGTGTGAATATATTTGTTTTTGGTTCATGTACGGTACCGTAATTGTAAAGAATAGGAAAATAAGCCAGGCTCTTTATAGGGTTATTCACCAAATAATCAAATTATCTCCGATCCATAGGATCCAGCCACTGCCCCCTGAGATTCTGAGAACAGGGGTCTGCAGACTCATCATGAATGGAGCAGAGTCGTGCATGCTTGGCCTCTGCTCTCTTCATTATCTATAGAGCTGCTGAGCGCTGCGATTGGCTAGATCAGTTCCATAGACAATGAATAGAGCAGAAGTCAAGCAGGTGCCCCCCAGTCCATTAATGGCTGAAATGCAGAGTACTGTTCTCAGGATTTCTGGGGGTCCCAGTGGTCAGTACCTCAAAAGTCAGTAAGTTTTGCCTCATCATCGGGATTGTGGATAACTTGAATTATTTGGGGACTAGCCCTTTATCAGATACCAGATGGTAGCTATCATACATACAATATAATATATATATGTTGGACTCAGCTGAACTGAGTCCTAACGGAGATATATATGTCCATCTCAGTAACAAAATACAAATATATCTACAGTGGGTACTGAAAGTATTCAGACCCCTTTAAATTTTTCACTCTCTGTTTCATTGCAGCCATTTGGTAAATTCAAAAAAGTTCATTTTTTCCTCATTAATGTACACTCTGCACCCCATCTTGACTGAAAAAAAAAATTTAGAAATTTGTGCAAAACATTTAAAGGGGTCTGAATACTTTCTGTACCCACTGTATTTTTAGAGGTGTACAGGCCCAAATAGAACTTGCTATGGTGCCCTGTGAACTCTATGTACCCCCCTGCTTGCAGGGCGGTGATAGTGAGGGAAATCTGACCTGTTGCTCATAGTCCAAGGCTCCAGGGGTCCCATGGCCAGATTCCCCACATCACAAGCGGCATACCGGGCAGGGAGGGGGCTCAGAAATATCGCTTGAACAGGGGCCACAAGCTGTCAGCATCCACCTCTGGGGTGTCTTATAGAATTGCAATGGGCTCCAAAGCAATTCACATGAAAACTTGAAGCCGGACTATAATCACGAGCCCCTAAATATCGGACGCAGTACTGGTTATATGAGCAAAACTATTGCAGTGATAAGAGCAGTTAGCTGGACCACGACGATAAGTGTTCATTGTTAATAACGGATTCCTCTATATCCTGAATATCTAGTCTTCCGAAGTCTCCATGACAACATAAACAGCCTTTGTCTAGAAATATATTTTTTTTTCATGGTGGGTTTTCGTTACCATGGCATTATAAAACTTCTCTCCCATCTGCGGATCTCGTTACATAATATAGATAAGGAATGGATTTTTTTAGAAATCATCATCCAAAAAAAAACAAAAAAAACCCCAATATCCTAAGTCCAAAAAAACCTCATGCAGCTATATTGCCTCCATGAATGGCAACAGTTAATTAAAGACACTGTGAAAAAAAAAGTTTGAAGTCCGGTAATAAAGAGTTACTTAAAAAAAAAAAAAGAAATAGATTGTATAGGATATGGAAAATGTTCATATGACAAGGACACAATGTAATCAGGTTGAAGATCTATGGTTCCCAGGACGTCGTCGCGTCCCCAATCTATCCCAGTCCTGATGAGAGCAGAGGACGCTGCAATAAAAGCTGATGGAAATGACAGAAAGGCAACATCTGTCCTGCGTTTTACCCGATTATTAGAATACGCACCCGCGCTGCATCTATAAATATACCATCAAAATAATCTATCCAATTAGCGCTTCTTCAGATCACAAAGGCAGCTGAACGCTGTGGAGACAGAGTCCAATCAAAAGCACAAATTACAATGAAAAATTTCAATGCTTCGTAGGATTAACACACGACAGCTGTCAGAAATGACAATTTTCTAGTCAAAGGCCCTCATTAAACTACGTGCGCAATAATGATTTACTTTTTTTCTTCTGCCTTTCTCTTTTCTTTGTAGAAGACTGACGAAACATTGGATGGCCTCCTACCGCATCAGTAACCTGTATGTCGAAATGGGGCGTCAGTGTACAAGGTTCAAGAGGAAATCAACAACGGTGACAAAAAGGAAAAAAAAAAAGAATGAGTGTAGATTAAGATCTACGCTATAATTTGTATTTTATCACATTAATTCAATCCAAAATGATAATCTTACATCCAATTGCGAGAAAAGAGGAAAGCACAGCAAAAGTCAAAATTAGCCCTCCATTATGGTGCCGGGTTCTGACACCCAGGAAAATAGATCTTAGTGTTAATTTCCCCCTTCTCGCTCCTTTTATTGGCGTTGGCCCATTCCCCATCTTACGGTGCTTGCTTACTAATGATGGCAAAATGGGTGCTGGCACGTTTAGGTGGGCTGCGCTGTGTGAGTGAAGAGCCTTGGGATTCCTGATTTCAAAAAGGTTTTTATTAATACCAACGCTTTTCTGTGCCGGACCAGCGCCTTTCAAAAGGTATAAAAACAAAATGGCTTGCTAATGATGTAGCTCCCATGGGTAGAAAAGTCATGGCAAAGAGAATCAAACAAAAAAAAAAATCATCTCTCCAAAGACATGAAATTAGTTGCACATTTGGCTTCTATATTATATATGCGCTTCCATGTTAAACATTCTGCAAAATTACAGATCTTACAAAACTATAGCAGAATTTTTCTTTTAATTGTACCTCGAGTGTTGGGCTGTGTTCAACAATGTGTCCCATCTACTAAATTGAAACGCGTCAACACCATAACACTGTCCTCTTTGTGACCTGTTTTTAATGGATATGTAATAAAACTGCCAAGATTTTACCGACAACGCCAATTATTCTTTCTTATATTGGACTCAGTTGCCCAAGCCGAGGGGCTGGATGGATCTCCGAAACGTATGCGATGGTGAGCTCATCTAGTTTTGAGTGGTCAACAATGACCAACTGTAAAGTTCTCAAAGATCTCACCTTTACTTTTTTTTTCCAGTAGAAGTCAGTATGCATGAGAGCTATGTGCAAATATGCCATATTCAAAAAAATTATGTAAACTTATACCTAAAGCTCGTAAGGTTTTTGTATTTGTTTTTTAGTTTCAAAGAAAGGTTCAATTATATAACAAAAGGGCAGACAAATAAAAGGTAGCAACAACACAGCATATTGCGTCAGTCATAACAATCCCCTCTCAGGGGACCTTGAATAAGCATATAAAGAGTTTGGAGAGTAACAGAAGAAGAAAAAGAAGAGATTCAATATTAGGAGAATGGAAGAGGGGAAACAAAGAAGAGTAGACGCCTGAGTTTAGCTTCACATTTCCGGACAGGTGGCTGCGGACTTCCTCTGTGAAGCCCCGCCCCCGCCGCGCTTCCTCCGGTTAGCTCCACCCATTTCTGCATCCTGATTCATGCAGCCTGCGTACCCCATCTTTAACTTTGGGTAAGCAGGCTGTGTCGCAGTATGCGGATGCCGCCGCACGTGTTGTTTTGACGATGCGGCGCCCGCAAAAAATTCTGACATGATGCGTTCTACGCGGGTCGCTGCGCCATCAAAACGACGCATGCGGCAGCATTCGCATACTGCGGCACGGCCCGCGTACCCAATGTTAAAGATAGGATACGCAGGCTGCATGAATCCGAATGCAGAAATAGGCGGAGCTTACCGAAGGAGGCGCAGTGGGGGGTGGCTTCACGGAGGAAGTCCGCAGCCCTCCATCCGCAAATGTGAAACCAGCCTGAAATTGGTAACTCTATAGAGAGTTGTAGAGCTGAAAAGCACTTAAAGAGGACTTGGAGGTAATTACAAATAGTTAATTTGGCATTGTGGAGATGAGCGATCCTACGGAGGTAATTGGAGGGTTTCTTGTACTGAGAACTGACTGGTATACATGATCCAAGGCTCCCAGATAGCATCATAAAGATTCCCGGAGTCTTTTCTTTTAGCTTCATTACATTCATAGATTACAATAAGATTAAGTCTATCTATAATTGCATGGAAGAAGAGAAAAAAACGATTTCACTTGGAGGCTGTATGGATTTTAATTTTCAAATAAAATAAGTAGAACTCTCATCTGTATGAGGCCAAATCTGTACTGTGTAATCAGTCCCTTATAAGACAGCGCTACGGATCATATGGCAATTTTTGTAACAAAATAGTCACAGCTTTCTTCATCTCGGTAAGGCGCAACTCAAAATACTTAAAGGCTATTGCACCCTTTCACAGATGTTTCTCTTGTCCCTCCTAGTAATATATTATTGGATGGATGTGAGGTCTGTGTCCAGGCAGAGCTGTGGAAACAGAGCTTAAAAGTCATGTATTGAACTTCCTAGGCAAGTTGCTCTTACCTCCTGCTGGACGGTACCGAAGATGCCGTGGAGTTGATGGAGATCGACATGGAGAACTCTCAGCTGTGTCCGGGGAAGCGTTACTTTCAGGGATGGTCCTGTCTAATGACGCCGATTCTAAGACCGCAGCTGAAATAATTTCCATACATACATAGAATATCAGTTGTACACTTAAGACAAGGGATCATTTCTCTGTTTCAGATTAAAAGAATAAAACTAGTTTTTTATACTCATTTCTTCAATAGAACAGAATTAGCATCAGTTTTGGGGGAGTATGACAGATTGCCTTTAACGGGGCAATAAAGGTCTGTACTTAAAAGAAAAAGAATGCACAGAATAACAAACATTTATCAAGCATGTGCTATAAAATATTCACACATCGGATTTCACGGAACAAAACAAAAAATGAATAAAAATTTAAATAAAAAATAAATATGTAGTTACAATGGGCAGAAAATAATAAAATATACCGTATATTGAATTCACAGGGACAATGACTTTTGCACATTTATGTGGAAGAACTTTTTATTACCTCTGTGAATGCTCCTCCGTAACTTGTTACACAAATCAATGCGTGGGTTCTCTGAATTCTCATCAAGGCATCCTGGGCTTGGTTCTGGTGAGGAGAGTCCTTTACTGAGGTCCAGAGGTACTTTGCCAGCGCTGGGTGGCGGAGAGGTTGCAGGGCTGAACACGGACGTCGGGCTGTTTGCGCTGTAGGAGGTGGATAAGTCTAAAGCCCCAATTCGTGAATTTAAAGGCGAGTTTAGGGACAGTTTTCTTGCCCTGACAGGTGATGACGTTCTAGAAAGGGACAATGGAGGTGGAGAAGAAAACTTGCGGCAGAGATGTGGCGATTTCCCCTCTAGGCTTTGGCTAGATGCAAAAAACAACTCTAAAGATCTAGGAGAGGAAAGAAACATTTTCAGATTTTCAGAGCTCATTGATCAGTAGAAGAACTTTGATCTTTTCTCCAATGTTTTTATCTAAAACTACAAATATTCTACATAATGTATAAAGAAAGAAATGTTATTCATGGACCTGAACCATCTACTTCCATTTTAAGTAAAGCAATGCAGAAAACTATTATAATCTTGATGCTGTAAATTTAAAGTCCATTGATTCTTTGAAAATTAACAAAAAGTATTATCTATCAACTGAGCCTTAGATAACATGCGGTATGTAAATCTTATAGCAGCAATTGAATTGCGGTAATTATTCATGTAAGCCAGCATGACATTAGATTAAAGGTCTGAAGGGCACATAAGCCACAATCACTGCACTTTTATTAAACCTCATACATGCGAAAATTCAGGGAATTATACTTTAAATATAAAATAACAAACAATATGAGAGGCGGCTGTCGGAGTTACCTGACCGGTATTGATGTGAAAGGTCTCTTGTAAATATCAGCTAGTTTTTCCAGCACTACAAAAGCGGTGGTGAATATCCTGTATGTATGCAGGAAAGTATTGAGAAAATCAATGCTGAGGAAGCGCAAGTCAGTCAATCTCTCCAGGAGACGCTCCACACTGGCGTAGCGGATCTGAGGGACCTTGCAGGAGTTCAGAGTTTTGCTGAAACATATATCGATATCGTCTCTATGAAGTCTGGCATCGGACCTAAAATATGAATATAACATTGGGGTACTGTCACAATAACTGGGATAGGGGGACACAGGCCGTAGAGAGAAGCTCCCTGATCACTCTTGCTTTATTGACAACAGTTACGGGGCTGAAGGTCCCCGATCGCTGTCACGGGTCAGGCGCAAACAGGGTACAAGCATAGAAGTCCAAGTACTTTTCATACTGTGTATGATGGGTAGAGTTTGCCCACGGTTCCAATGGTCCCATGTCATCTCTTGATACCCATTATTTTTACTGAAATTTTATTGCTTCCTCAACTACTGTTTGCAGCGATGTTTGATTACGATTGTATCCCAATGCAATACTCTACGAGGTTACTTTCTGTAACTTTTCAACGTCACACCACCAACAGCACATGATTCTACAGGAATATTACTTAAAGTGGTTGTCTAGATGTAGGAGACAGAATAAGAGGTCATTGAGGTCTGATCAATGGTGGTCTGCCATTGGGCACACCAACGATCAGCTGTACTAAACTATCAGTGGCCATATGAAAACAGCGTACGGAGCCAGATCAGCAGGGCTGCCTGCACTGTCTGGGGCCGTTCTCAGGTATTGCAGCTCCGCTCGTATTAAAGTGAATGGAAGCTAAGCTGCAATATCCTAGGGACAGCCACTACGCAGTGTATAAAGCTGTGCTGTTGCGGGCAACTCCATAAATAAACTTCAGGTCGCCAGAGTGGTTATAACAGCTGATTGTTGATGGTGCTGGGTATCCTAAGGATAGATCATCAACCTTTCAGTTCTGGTCTACTTCTTAAATGAAGTTATTGAGAAATATCACGTGAAGAAAGTCCACTTATAACCCAGGTATGTAGAGGCTACAGTTTAATTTAAAACCAACTTTTATATGTAAAATTGTCTCTGATCGTGAACTCCTTCTGAAGGGATAACCAAGCTCACATAATGGAAAAAATAAATTCATAGATGACAAGTGCAAAATCCATGGCCATTGCACCCTAGTTAAAAGGGTTGATCAGGACTTTGCCTCTAAAAACTAACACCTACCTGTTCTACCAGACTCCGGCTCAGAGTGGTCACTGACCACTCTGGCCGGTAATTCAGCGACTCCACGTCAGCAGAGCAGGTCTTACTGTTCATTTAGACAGCATGCAGACAGTTTTCAATCAGTATGACGTCGGCAACAACACCCCATCAACAGAGTAGAGCGGAAGAGCAGCCACTGCTCTGTCGCTGTGATGTCAGTGGCAGCATCTGACTTGTAGCCCCGAATGGTCTGTGACCCCTCTGTGGCGACAGAGATCGGCACCGGGCATATCAGGCAAGTAGTTAGTAATGATCAGCACTGGGCACAACAGGAGGTAGTCACTAACTTCCTGCCTATTAAGGGCCTCTCACACTAAGCGATATCGCTAGCAATATCGCTACAACTTGTGACGTTATAGCGATATTGCTAGCGATATCGCTATTACTGATACCTACCTACAACCCGCTCCCCCGCTGGTTATCGCTGATCGCGTGAGAACGTCCAGGACTGTTTCTCGTCGTCAGCTTCCTGCGGCGCTTCCTGCTGTGACGACGAGCGACGCGTGGAGGCGGGCGGGAGGATGTCAGGATCGCCTGGTGTGACAGGTAAGTAGCGACCCCCGTCCCCAGCGATGTCGATGGTGAGATCTGTCTGTGTGGCAGCTCACTAGTGACCACTTAGCGATGCACCAGCGATCCTGACCACCTCATATCGCTGGTAGGGATCGCTTGTACATCGCTAAGTGTGACAGTACCTTTAGTTCTTAGGCATATAGTGAAAAAAAAAAAAAAATCCTGGATAACCCCTTTAAGCACTAGATTATTTCCCATGATTTACCCTACTTGGTTTTAGGCGTTGCAATCAAATACAGTACATGGTTTTATACATTCTGGAAGTATTTAAAAAAAAAAAAAAAAATTTCTTCATTAGACACAGGAAATATATATTTCTTTGTACCATGTTAGCCAGTAGATAGCAGAATATTTAGAATTGAGGGTCCTCAGTGGTTGATACCTTTTAATGGCTGACTGAAAAGATGGTAACACATTACAAGCTTTCGAGACTACTCAGATCTCTTCATCAGGCTAGACTAATACAACATCTGAAGAATCACATATTTATACACAAGACAGCACAGAAATAACGCAATAGATAAGACAAGTGATGTGAAGCAGAATTGTCATTATGGGAGAGGGATAAACATAAATATTGGAGCAGTTAATAGATAAGCAGTGTGAAGGTTTTATTGCCCTCTGATTGGGATCTAGTTCTGTGTTGTGTGATGACCCACAGATGATCTAATTCTCATCATCACACAATAAGATAAAAAAGAATGGATCAACCTGTGGAAAAACATTTTTGTATCCCTGGTCATAGCATGATGGGCATTAAATTACTTGTATTAAAAGGTAACTTCAAGTCTCAGAGAGAGAGAAGAGTCACGGAGTACAAATTTATGTCAACTTTTGACACTCTCATTGCAGGAATGAATGTGTCTCATGGATTTATGTCTTTTTACATCAGTTAAGGAATTTGCTCTTCAGACCTTCTGGGGTCATCACACAACACAGAACTAGACCCCAATCAGAGGGCAATAAAACCTTCACAATGCTTATTTATGAACTGTTCCAATATTTATGTTTATCCCTCTCCCAAAATGACAACTCTGCTTCACATCACTTGTCTTAAATATTGCCGTTATTTCTGTGCTGTTTTGTGTATAAATATATGATTGTTCAGATGTTGTATTAGTCTAGCCTGATGAAGAGACCTGATTAGTCTCGAAAGCTTACAATGTGTTACCATCTTTTCAGTTAGCCATTAAAAGGTATCAACCACTGTGGACTCTCAATTCTAAATATTCTTTCTTCATTAGACAGTAATATACAAAGGTGTTTTCTCTCATTGCAGTTTTGTCAAACCCTAAGGCTATGTTCCCATAATGAGCTTTTAATGTTGCAGATTTTCTGCACCTATTAAGTAAAAGAGGTTACTTGCATTTTTTTTTTAAAAAATACACAGCGCAAAAAACTGTGGGAACATTGCCTAATATAGATATTGTGATCTTACTAAAAATGGTCAACTATCCTTTCTTCCTTACTAAGCCTTTTGTCAAGCTTCTGGTTGCATCAAGTATATTTTAATAATATCTAAGGCTAACCGTACGGTAAAATAGCTGTCACCCCAATACTAATTCAGCCATCAGTTATTACTGCAGACACTCCCCAGACCATACACGTGCATCCTCAAATGAGCAAGCATGCTGTTTTTTTTCCTTCAGGAGAGTAAAGTAATCTGCCTTCAGACATCTTGGGCATCAGCTCCCCACAGAAACAATGGATCAGGCATGTTAAAATATAACTGCTCAGTCTTCTCTACCACATCTGTTGTTAGGGCAGGTGCACACGACCAATTTTCTCTCCATCCAAGAAAATGATCCAATTATGCGGATCAGACGCGGATCAGTGTTTCTAAGGGTCGCGTTTCAGGTAGCGACGTACCAGCGATCCCAACAACGATACGACCTGGTAAGGATCGCTAGTGAGCTGCCAAACAGGCAGATCTCTTCAGCGATGCAGCAATGATCCAGCGATCAATCACAGCGATGTGTGCTGGCCAGCGTGACGCCGAAAAAATGGCCCAGGTCATTCCTGCACGATCAGCGATATCCAGCAGGGGGGGGGGGGGGTCGCTGCTACGTGTCACATGTAGCGAGATCGCAGGCGAGGTCACTGTTGCGTCACAAAATCGGTGACACATTAGCAATCTCGCTATGTGCGACGGGGCCTTAAGAGGTGAAGAGAAAAAAAAAGTTTCTCCATGTTTCTCCATCAAGTCAGTCCATGAAAGTTGGACTACACTCTCATGTCATCTGATTGTGGTCCGATTTTTTCACGGACTCATAGACTTGCATTGCCAATTTTGATCCGACACTGGGATCAAAATTGGACAAGCCAGTGATCTTTGGACATGTGCTCAACCCCATAGAATAACATGGGTACACGTGCCATCAGGGTCTGTAAAAACCACAGATAGCACTCGTCGGATATAAATGATCATGTGCACCTACCCTTAGTTGAGGATTGGGAGACCCAAAAAACACAAGATGGAAAGTTAGTCCCACCAAAAACACTGGGTTTGGATAATGATTTTCAATAGTTTTCTATCTTTGTGACGACTCGCATACTTGTGTCCATCACGAGAAGGACACTTTTAAATCCACTGGAAGCAGAGATTTGGAAAATAATAGGAAATTTACAGAGAAAATATAGAAAAACTGTCTAAAACTCATCATACAAAGACTAACCGGTATTTGTTGAACCTTCATTCCCTAATATAAGTAGCTACCTGTCGGCACCCATCTAGCCCATGAAAATACTGGTGTACACCGAGAGCACTGTATAGAAAATGACTGCCATGTAGAGACTGTAATACTAATATTGTCGATAGTTTGTATCAAAACGTCAGCGCTCTGACAAGTTTCATCCTGCTGCTGCCAACTGTCCTACACAACAGAATTGATGGTGTTTCTATACGGGCATGCCTGCAGGACTTCTCTCCAGCTGCACCACCGCTTTGCACATACCTTTCTTACTACGTGTCAAAAATACAGTATGGTCACTTATATACGAGTATATGACTCAACACGTGCTGTTCGTTTCCCCCGTGAGTAAATGCTTATGGATGGACGGCTTCTTACCGGATCATGTGTGGCACAGTAACCTTGGAGTTCTCCTCGTACACATTGCTCATCAAACCGTTGCATCTTATATTCTCAATACACTGTCAAAATAAAACAATCCATAATTAGTAGGATTTGCCTGAAACAAAATTTTCACATTGTAATTGTCTCGTGTTAAAGGGCACCTCTGCTTATCGTACGCCATTTAGTGATTCACGGCAATATTACTGCCAGCTGAGGTTTTCTCCAGGGTAATGGCGGAATAGCATATGCAAGTGACAGCTGCACGTCTCCCAACAGACTGTACGCAGATATATCATTCCTTCACCTCCGCGGCTCACTCAGACATATAACATGAAATCCACGTGCACACCAAGGTTTGCTTTGCATCCCTTAATTTCTGCAGATCTCCTCCTCTGTAATTTCTTCCCTTTTCCCGCTTTCTACATGTGATCAGATGACTTTGAAATAATAGCTGTAATTAGAGGCTTCATTATACCAGTACTTCATCAGTATGAACTAAAAAATTAATTTGTGAGTCAGAATTGGTGACATATACATATGGTAGCTGTATTACCACAGTCATATTTCCTGAAGCAGAGTGTATTTGCTTTATGGCAGCTGCAATGAAAGAGAGTTAATGCAGGTGCAGACAGAAGGTGGCCCCTGTGCAATAACAGTATTAGGACCCTTTGTAGTCCAATAGCTCAGCATAATGCACAATTCCTCATGCCTTGGAGATGGTTGTGGCCCCCTTACTTCTTGGGCTCTTGTGCAGCTGCAGAGGTTGCACCAATGGTAAGTCTGCCCCTGAGATAATGCTCAGACAAGTGTCAAACGCTTAAAGAGAATCTGTCAGCACGTTTTTGCCATGTAAGACAGCATGCTGTAGGGATTTAAACAGATTTCAGTGATGACTCTCTTATCAAGCCCCACGGTTTTGTTTGCTTACAATGATTGTTTTAGTGTCTGTAGCTTATCATTGCTGTGACTAGCTAGTTGTGTGAGCCCTGATCCGACACGCCCCTCCTGTGATCGGCAGCTCATTGTCTATAGACATTGTATATACATATCCTGGTGTTGGCGGGATTAGCTTCCTCAGCTCTGCTTCATTGCTAAATCTAAAAACTCTGATTGTGGGAGAACGGCTGCACCCAGTAAACTAAGTGATACATTGTCTGATTCAGCTTGTCTTTGCCTACATCAGGCTGCTCTCAGATGAGGAAGCAAAAGCCTGCTGACAGATTCCCTTTAAGGATGTGATGGGGACTAGTTCACAGTCAATGGTGACAAGGGAACTTAAAGGGTAAATGTGGCGCCCCTGAGGCTCAGTCGCCACAGAGGTACTGCACCTCCTCCTGAGGTGTGGTGCCCCACCATCCAGGTAAGGTGGAAGCACCTGACCACACTCCAACACCTGCACCCCACACAACAAAATAGTGTAGCAAAGCACCTTCGGCGGCTCCCTGCTTGGAGTATAGCAAAGCACCCCTTGGTGGCTCCCTGCTTGGAACACGAAACATGCTGGGAGGTGGGTGGAGTTTAGTTAGCACAAAAAGAGCGGGAAGAGTTGAGTCAGTCAGTCAGTCAGTCTTTCATTCAGTGAGTGAGTGAAGATGTAGAAGGACAGAGTGTGAGACAGAGAAGATCCCCGGGAGAGGGATGAAAGAGGGAAGTGCTGCAGCAGGCCACAGTGATCTGGGTCTGCTGGCACAGGAAACAGACAAAGGAAGGAAGCTTGATTCTTCATTGGGAAGAAGGATTAGCACGGAACGTGAGGAGAATAAGAGAACAAGGACCAGGGTTAGAGAACCCTTTTCAAATTCTAAGCGCAAGGCCGGGGTCCGGTCCCCGAGGTTGTATGGATACTAATGGTCCTGCAGCAGACACCGGAGGAATAGAAGTAGTGACCACTTTATTCCCACACAAGACTTGGGGGCACAACAGCAACATATTAATGAGTCGGGACTTGATAGCAAGGAGTCCCCGAAGCAGGCTACAGCTCTCTGCCGTACAAGTAGAGTTCATAGGAACATCTGACAGGAGGAACTCCAGTGTAACTCAGTATTAGGAGTACTTCACTCAAAGGCGCTATAAGAGGAGACGTTCAGAAAATGCACCTATGTTGGCGGAGAGTTGGAAGGGAGTATTCCATCTGGCCTGGAGGTTGACTGAGTCCCTAACCCGGAGGACACGGCGCGGAAGTGGGCACCTGTTTGCACAACAGACTGTGAGTAAAGCTTGGAACTACATGCCCTGGTGTCCTCCACTTATTCCTGCGCCAACCTGCCCAGCACCGCTACATCCCTCGCGCCTGACACTACATCATCTAAGTGTCACTTCACCTACACTGCCCTGGGACTACAGCCCTGCTTGTGGAGGGCCAAAACATCACTGCTGCACCACACCATCTGTCCCAGAGGATCTGTCTGCAGCGTCGGCTTAACACCTCCCTTGCCGAACACCACAGGTGGCATCACGAATCACTTATAAACTTTCACCATCATAAGCACAATGAAACAACCCCTTTTACAATGGGTGCCCAGGGCCACGGGCCGGGTCCCAACTGCCGTGACATCTCCCATTAAAGCTCATCGGGCCCGGTACCGAGTACCCCACAGCCCTGGGTGTGAGGGCGACCCATTTTTGGTGTCACGAACAGGATGACGAGACCCAATGCCATCGGGTTCTGTGTGCCTGAGATCTGTTGGACTGAAAACTTTTGGAAATGTGCAGAAGACCTAATTTGATAGACTGTGAAATGAATGTTAAAAATGGCCGCCGGCACGGTGAAGAAGGGCGTGACAACCTGGGTGGTCCAAAGAAAAGACCGCGAGCTGTCCTGGGCCTCCCCTGTCTGAACTTCTACAGTCATATGTTAAAGTTTGGGCACCCCTATTAATGTTAACCTTTTTTCTTTATAAGAATTTTGTTTTTTGCAACAGCTTTTTCAGTTTCATATATCTAATAGCTGATGGACTGAGTTATATTTCTGGATTCAAATGAGGTTTATTGTACTAACAGAAAATGTGCAATCTGCATTTAAACAAAATTTGACCGGTGCAAAAGTATGGGCACCGCAACATAAAAGTGACATTAATATTTCGTAGATAATAATAATAATAAATTTTATTTTTATAGCGCCGACATATTCCGCAGCACTTTACATTTCAGAGGGGATTTGTACAGACAATAGACATTACAGCATAACAATAATCACATAGATCATAACAAATACCAAGAGGAAAGAGTGCCCTGCTCGCAAGCTTACAGTCTATGAGGAAAGAGGTAGACACGAAAGGTGGGTGGTAACAGTTGCCCAGATTGTAAGGACCAGCCATAATGTTAAGTGTTTGACAGTACAGACACAGAGGGCTAATGGATGCATAAAGCATGTGGGAACATGATGCGGGAAATCTGGTTATGGTAAAACTTTTGGCTGTGCCACACAGGTATAGATTAGGTTAATGTGTTGAGGCGATAGGCCAGTCTGAATAAATGCGTTTTCAGGACACGCTTGAAATTGTGGGGATTGGGGACTAATCGTATTGACCTGGGAAGTGCATTCCAAAGAATTGGCGCGGCACGTGTAAAGTCTTGGAGACGGGAGTGGGAGGTTCTGACTATTGAGGATACTAACCTCAGGTCATCAGCAGAATGGAGGGCGCGGGTAGGGTGGTATACTGAAACAAGGGAGGAGATGTAGGGTGGTGCTGAGCCATGGAGGGCTTTGTGGGTGAGGGTAATAAGTTTATACTGAATTCTGGAGTGGATGGGTAGCCAGTGTAATGACTGGCACAAGGTAGAGGCATCGGTGTAACGATTGGTAGATCCTCCTTTTGCAAAAATAACAGCCTCTAGTCGCTTCCTGTAGCTATTAATGAGTTCCTGGATCCTGGATGAAGGTATTTGTGACCATTCCTGTTTACAAAACAATTCCAGTTCAGTTAAGTTTGATGGTCGCCGAGCATGGACAGCCCGCTTCAAATCATCCCACAGATGTTCAATGATATTCAGGTCTGGAGACTGGGATGGCCATTCCAGAACATTGTAATTGTTCCTCTGCATGAATGCCTGAGTAGATTTGGAGCGGTGTTTTGGATCATTGTCTTGCTGAAATATCCATCCCCTGCGTAACTTCAACTTCGTCACTGATTCTTGAACATTATTGTCAAGAATCTGCTGATACTGAGTTGAATCCATGCGACCCTCAACTTTAACAAGATTCCCGGTGCCGGCATTGGCCACACAGCCCCAAAGCATGATGGAACCTCCACCAAATTTTACTGTGGATAGCAAGTGTTTTTCTTGGAATGCTGTGTTTTTTAGCCTCCATGCATAACGCCTTTTTGTATGACCAAACAACTCAATCTCTGTTTCATCAGTCCACAGGACCTTCTTCCAAAATGTAACTGGCTTGTCCAAATGTGCTTTTGCATACCTCAGGCGACTCGGTTTGTGGCGTGCTTGCAGAAACGGCTTCTTTCGCATCACTCTCCCATATAGCTTCTCCTTGTGCAAAGTGCGCTGTATTGTTGACCGATGCACAGTGACACCATCTGCAGCAAGATGATGCTGCAGATCTTTGGAGGTGGTCTGTGGATTGTCCTTGACTGTTCTCACCATTCTTCTTCTCTGCCTTTCTGATATTTTTCTTGGCCTGCCACTTCTTGGCTTAACAAGAAATGTACCTGTGTTCTTCCATTTCCTTACTATGTTCCTCACAGTGGAAACTGACAGGTTAAATCTCTGAGACAACTTTTTGTATCCTTCCCCTGAAAAGCTAT
Source organism: Dendrobates tinctorius (assembly GCF_039654945.1). Classification (NCBI taxonomy): domain Eukaryota; kingdom Metazoa; phylum Chordata; class Amphibia; order Anura; family Dendrobatidae; genus Dendrobates; species Dendrobates tinctorius. Next base: position 2,639,523 of record NW_027361671.1, on the reverse strand, counting down.
GTTGAATAATCTTTGTTTTCAGATCATTTGAGAGTTGTTTTGAGGAGCCCATGATGCCACTCTTCATAGGAGAATCAAATAGGAGAACTACTTGCAAGTGGCCACCTTAAATACCTTTTCTCATGATTTGATACACCTGGCTATGAAGTTAAAAGCTCAATGAGGTTATAAAACCAATTTAGTGCTTCAGGAAGTCAGTAAAAAGTAGTTAGGAGTGTTCAAATCAAGAAAATGATAAGGGTGCCCATACTTTTGCACCGGTCAAATTTTGTTTAAATGCAGAGTGCACATTTTCTGTTAGTACAATAAACCTCATTTGAATCCAGAAATATAACTGAGTCCATCAGTTATTAGATATATAAAACTGAAATAGCTGTTGCAAAAACCAAAATTGTTATAAAGAAAAAAGGTTAAAAGGTTAAAGGTTAAAAAGGGTGCCCAAACTTTAACATATGACTGTATGCGACAGCAACATGGCCCACCCCCCGAGGGGTTCGTTTACTGGCTTGGTATGGAGGAGTTGGAAGAAGACGCCTCCCCCAGAAGGAGGAGCGGAAGCCAGTGGCGGGAAAAGAGCCGTGGCGGGAAGAACGCTAGAACGCCATATTGGAAGGGGAAGGGAGGAGGCATGTGGAGCGCGAGGAGGTTGAGTTGAATCTCCCCGGCGCCATGGCTGAAGGCTCCGACCCGGCTTCCAGGATGAACCGCCAGCAGCTGGATGACGACATTGCCCAGCTGATGCACAGTTTACGGCTGAGGCAGTAAGCTTTATGGACCTTGGATCGGCAGCGCACCCTGGAGGGGTCTACACCCGCGGTACCCCAGTTACCGGTACCCGCCATCGCTGCACCGGATCTCACCCGGACGAACCCTGTAGAGCCTGCGACCGCTGCAACACCACCGGCAGCATCCCCTGCAATCTCTCCGTTAACACCACCTCCGGTACCCACCTGGACAGCAACCACGACCCCCGCTGTCACCAGGACCCGCACCGTATCGGCACCGGAGCCGAGACTGCACCACTGGGAGTCACCGAGTATAGATGCTGGCCCTCCTAACGGGCTACCCCCTGAATTCTCATTGTCTGAGGCTGGCCTGCTGGAGCTTGAAATGGGGGTGTTGGACGAGTCATCCGGGGGCACTAGGCTGACGGAGATAGGGAGATGGAAGAGATCCCTGCTGAGGAGGGTGCGGTTGGAACAGGCGCACACCATACGACACCTTCAGGGCTTGGGAGAGTCTAGGCCGCTTGGGGACCGTGAAATGCGTCAGGGGTTCTCCTGGCCACAGCTACAAAACCCCCGTGTAGCCTCCTACCAACGCCAACAGGCCACAGCATTCCTAGATGTTAGACCAAGGACCAGAACAGTGGTACCCCCTGAGGATGAGGAGTCTTATCCATCAGTACCAGCTGCCACTTCTACAAAATTATTGGTAGCAGAGACATCGCCGGCAGCCGTTGATATCACAACACCTGTTGTACCTTAGGCGGCCGCCATGCCAGAAGAGAACCAGCTTCCGGAACCCAGGAGGGGATAACTAGCCCTAATAACTAACTTTGTTGCCTTGGAGGGTATTTGCACCCTTTGTTCTTGTTTTCTACTTTTCTATTTGGTTATCATGTTTTTGTTTCTTCCCAGTTGTTGCCCAGTTTGGTTGGCAGCCTTTACACTTGAACTATGGAAATCATAGATGCTGAGTGATCCCGAACTGTTAATGTATATAGTTTGCACCTCTTTAGGTGCTTTCTCTTGGTTTTACATAGGAACCTGCCCTTGGAACAAGGACTACCTCGTTATAAGGACATTTCCAGACATGATGGCCGGTCCAATGTCTACTCTTTGCACTTATTGATAATGCTTAGAATTTTTGAATTAGAAACTAGAAAGTGAAAGTATTAAAGACAGATTTCATAGGGTTTAATTGAGACAGAAATACAGTGAATGTTTTACAATGTTTGAATAAAGATGTGAGAATTGAATAAAAATATGCAGATGAATCCTGAGACAAAAGGAAAGAGGAGAGTAGAAAATGTGAAAGATAACAGAAAAGAAATGTGTTGCTAGAAAATGTGTTACTCAAGCTAATAGTGAATTTGCTTCTATAGCACTCTAAATTAGGTAGCATAACTTTAAATATAGACAGTTAAATTGTTTGTAACGTTCAAGAATGAGTGTCTCTCATATTGAGAAGATTAGATAAGATATGTTCATTATACAATATAAAAATTTGTATGTTCCTGTATTGTCAACTTTGTTTCCTTGCAGCCCGTGGACGTGCTGTGCTTAATGGGGGGTATGTGGCGCCCCTGAGGCTCAGTCGCCACAGAGGTACTGCACCTCCTCCTGAGGTGTGGTGCCCCACCATCCAGGTAAGGTGGAAGCACCTGACCACACTCCAACACCTGCACCCCACACCACAAAGTAGTGTAGCAAAGCACCTTCAGCGTCTCCCTGCTTGGAGTATAGCAAAGCACCCCTTGGTGGCTCCCTGCTTGGAACACGAAACGTGCTGGGTGGGTGGAGTTTAGTTCGCACAAAAAGAGCGGGAAGAGTTGAGTCAGTCAGTCTTTCATTCAGTGAGTGAGTGAAGATGTAGAAGGACAGAGTGTGAGACAGAGAAGATCACCGGGAGAGGGATGGAAGAGGGAAGTGCTGCAGCAGGCCACAGTGATCTGGGTCTGCTGGAACAGGAAACAGACAGAGGAAGGAAGCTTGATTCTCCATTGGGAAGAAGGAATAGCTCGGAATGTGAGGAGAATAAGAGAACAAGGACCAGGGTTAGAGGAGAACCCTTTTCAAGTTCTAAGTGCAAGGCCGGGGCCCGGTCCTTGAGGTTGTATGGATACTAATGGTCCTGCAGCAGACACCGGAGGAATAGAAGTAGTGACCACTTTATTCCCACACAAGACTTGGGGGCACAACAGCAACATATTAGTGAGCCGGGACTTGATAGCAAGGAGTCCCCGAAGCAGGCTACAGCTGTCTGCCGTACAAGTAGAGTTCATAGGAACATCTGACAGGAGGAACTCCAGTGTAACTCAGTACTAGGAGTACTTCACTCAAAGGCGCTATAAGAGGAGACATTCAGAAAAGGCACCTACGTTGGCGGAGTGTTGGAAGGGAGTATTCCATCTGGCCTGGAGGATGACTGAGTCCCTAACCCGGAGGACACGGCGTGGAAGTGGGCACCTGTTTGCACAACAGACTGTGAGTAAAGCTTGGAACTACATGCCCTGGTGTCCTCCACTTATTCCTGCGCCAACCTGCCCAGCACCGCTACATCCCTCGCGCCTGACACTACATCATCTAAGTGTCACTTCACCTACACTGCCCTGGAACTACAGCCCTGCTTGTGGAGGGCTATAACATCACTGCTGCACCACACCATCTGTCCCAGAGGATCTGTCTGCAGCGTCGGCTTAACACCTCCCTTGCCGAACACCACAGGTGGCATCACGAATCACTTATAAACTTTCACCATCATAAGCACACTGAAACAACCCCTTATACAATGGGCGCCCAGGGCCACGAGCCGGGTCCCAGCTGCCGTGACATCTCCCATTGAAGCTCATCGGGCCCGGTACCGAGTACCCCACAGCCCTGGGTGTGAGGGCGACCCATAACCATCGTTTTAATTATTATATTTTAGAAATCAATACTACATGTAAAAAAAATAGCAACCTTGTAATATATCAGAGAAATCTGCTTCTTTCTCCTCTTGGACTGATCATTGATTTTCAAAATTGTCAATTCTGATGTAACATCTGCATTCAGCGAAGACATATTATTACATTACTGAGATAGGGGATGACAGCTGCTGTGAGTATTTTGACCATATCATTATTTTTATGCAGATTGGTTATTGGATGAAGCAGATCAGGTGATGTGTAGAGTGAGTCCTGAGGATGCAATGCCCTTTATACAGGTGTGGAGAATTATTAGACAGCTTATAAGGCAGCTCATTCTCCTTTGAAAGAAAAGAGATTTAAGGTACCACTCCAGTGTTTTTTTTATTTTTACCTCTTGAGTGTTGTTGGTAATCTAAGGTCCTTGCCCCTATTCATACTGAGCCGCTGCCATCTTCACCTTCTATCTCCAGCAGTTTCTGATCCGTCGTTTCGCTCTAGTGTTTGTTGGAGGGAGCCGGAGGTCACTTTTCAATGCAAGTCTATGAGACCCTCACTCAGGTTCCTATAGACTTGCATTGAGAGCAAGTGATTGTGAGTTCTCACTCCTGGCCAGTCAGAAGAAGTTACAGTCACAAGATGGCACCGTAGCAGCGCTGAAAAATGGTGAAGACACCTTTAGGTAAGTATCAGGCTAGGGGCATGGACCTTAGATTAGAAGCACCACTCCAGTGTGGCACCCCCAGGAGTATGGTCGCCACAGTGGCATTGCCTTCCTCCAGGGAGGGTGATGTCAGGCTTGGAGGCAATGAAGGGTCTCTCTAACAGTTAACCATGTCATGCAACACAGTTCCAACTCCAGGCCAACAGAGGGAGCTCTGAACCAGAATTGGGGGAGGAGTGCTCTCTGAGGGCCAGGAAGGGAAATGAGGAGTAGTGATGGGCAGTCCGGCTCTTTTTGGTGATCCAGCTCTCATGGCTCCGCTCACCAAAAAGAGCTCTTTTTCGGCTCTTTTTGGATCCTAAATGGGTCCCTATTGCATACGTGTTCGGGCGTCTGAAACTCCGTCCAGTTGCTAGGAATCAATTAGATTGCTGAGTGGGCGGAGTTTCGTTCTGATGGGCGGGGTTACGTCTGCCGAACACCGGGATTTTACGCCCAGTGAGAGCCATTCAAGGATTTTAGTGGTTCTCACTGGGGTGTCGGCTCCCATCATTCACAGCAGGGAGCCGGCTCTTTGTGTCGGATCGTTCGTGAACGACACATCACTAATGAGGAGTTAGTGTGAGGAGGGCAAAGAGTGTAGACGTGTGGAAAGAAGCTGGAGGTTGAGCTGAGAAAAGAGAGCTCCCTCCCAGTGATAGCGCATGAATTGGAGCCTGGTCTCCACGGTTGTACAGATACTGAAGGTCCTGCAACAGAAACCAGAGGAATAGGAAGCTGTAAATGCTCTATTCCCATCTAAGACTCGGAGGCACAACAGCGACAGGTGAGCCAAGAGAGGTAGAGGGCTACAGCTGTCTGCCATACGAGGCAGTTCTAAGAGAAGATAAGAAGGAGGAACTTCAGTGTAACAAAGTACTGCATGTAACTCAAGCCAGCGCTATGAAGGAGACTACACAACCCATCTGATAGAGAGATCCCTGAGTTGCTTCCAGGCTAGCCTGCTCCTGTGCCATCTGTAACCAGGACCCTGGACTGCGTTTGCCAAGTAAAGGTAAAGAAACTGCACCTTGTTGTGTCCTTGCCTCCTTCCTGCAACATCCTCAGCACTGCTACATCTCTGTGCCAAACACTGCACCCTCTTCCTAAACATTCCGCTACACTGCCCTGGGACCAACAGCCCTACCTGTGGAGGGCTACAACATGATTGCTGCACTACACCATCAGTCCCAGAGGATCTGTCTGCAGCGTCGGCTTAACACCTCCCTTGCCGAATACCACAGGTGGCGTCACGAATCACTTATAAACTTTATTCCCAACTCAACCCCTTTTACATGGGCGCCCAGGGCCACGGACCGGGTCACCACTGCTGTGACATTCCCCTCTGAGATACCGGCCCGGTACCGAGTACCCCACAGCCCTTGGAGGGCGACTCACCAGCGCAAAAAAAAAAAATGCAGGAGTGGTGCTTTAACAGACTATGAAAAGTCAATAATTCTGTACACCTTGATAAAGGGTGAATATGCATACAAAATAAAGATGTGATCAAAATTCTCTCTTGTAGTGTAGTCTGATTGTACAAAATATAAAAAGTACCACTATCAAATTTTAAAAGAAAAGTAGGTAAATTAAAAATGGATTTAAATTATGCAGAATTGTTGAATACACTCTCTTTAACTCGACAAATAATTTCTCTCTCCTTCTCCAATTACATATATACTTATCTTACAGGAGTAGATTAATTTTACTCTCTATACACTTTTCCATACAGTGTGCAGAGTAATTACGTCCTACTTCCTTACTTACCTGCAGACAGCAGTGTAAAGAACATGTAATCTCTAAATCTCTCTGCTGTTCCGACTCCTGTATTTGTTAAAGCTAAATGAATATGCATGAACATGATGGGAATGATGAACTCAGAATAGATTCAAAGATCTCATACATGAATGTGAAAGCACACAATAGATCATTATTTATGCAATATCCTCTCCAAAAGTCTTTGATCTATATCCTATCTTATTGCTGAGTTCATATTATTTGGCCTTACTTAAAGGAGTATTACCATCTCCAAGATCCTATGCCAATATGTAGTAGGTGTAATAATAAATAATACTAGCAAATACCTCCAATTAGAAATGTAGTATGGTTCTCCTGATTCGCTATGTCGCTTACCTCATATGGAGGCTTTGCTGCATCTTAGGTATCCATGGTTACGACCACTGACAACTAACTGTCACTATATGAGTGGTTATAACCATTTATATCCTAAGCTACTACAATGCCCTTCACACAGAGTAAGCGACATAGCAGATCAAGAGAACTATACTACATTTTTAATGGGAGCTATTTGCTAATACTATCATCATTATTATTATTACACCTACTACATATTGGGATAGGATCTTGGAGATGGGAATAATCCTTTAACTGAAGAGTTAACAGAAAAGCTACTGTTCACATACCAGGGATGAGGGAGTAAGACTTGTTCTGTCACTTTCCTGATCCTGGCAGAGCTACTTTATGTTTATACATACTGAAGAGTACTTGTCAGCAGTGATTAAAGTTCAAGGTCCGTAGCGAACACCTACTGTTTGTGCACGGACCCCGAACATGGACTTCTCCATGAAGTCCGTATTAATGTTTGGATTCAGCACCCAGAACATTGGGCGTTTTCCACACTGTCATCTGGTTGACAGCGCGTGTAACAATGGCGTCTCTGATCGACAGATCATTACCGTCTGCTAGAAAGCTGCTGTTCATTTGACAGCTATTAGCTGTGACCAGCCATAGAAAGTTTACCTCCAGTCACAGAGGCGTCGTCGGCTGATGAGAGTGCTACTCCCATTAGCCTACACCTGCTGCCGGTAATAACATGGGAGTATTGATCAGTCTGCTCCTGCACTATAAATAAATAAATAAAAAAATGACGTGGGGTCTGTTCTATTTTTGATAACCAGCATGGCAAAACTGACAGCTGCGGGATGCAACTCTCAACTGTCAGCTTTATAACGGCTGGTTATCAAGAATAGAGGGGTCCTCGTGCTATTTTTAAGAATTATTTAAATAAATATTTTAAAAAAGCCGAGTGGAGCCCCTTCCATTTTTAACAATTAGCCAAGCTAAAGCGAACAGCTGGGGGCTGGGGTATTACCAGGCTGGTAAGAGGCCATGGATGCTGCCCTTCCAGCCTAAATATAGCAGCCTGCAGCCACATCAGAAAAGGCGCATCTATTACAAGCACCAGTTTTCGGCTCTTCCCTCTTGCCCTGGTTATCAAAAATAGAAAGACCCCCATGTCATTTTTTTTAAACTTATTTATTTATAGCACAGGTGTCGACGGATGTATACTCCCATTATCTGTGCCTGCTCTTGCGGTTATTAGCGGCATCAGGCGTAGGCTGATGGGAGTAGTACTTTCTCATCAGTGACGCCTCTGTGACTAGAAGTAAACTTTTTACCGCTGGTCACAGCTGCTGGTTAAAGCGGTCTGACAGTGAGAGTACTGCATATCTATGATAAGCAGTAATAATCTTACCGCTGATCAGAGGCAGCGTTTGCATCTTCATAACAGCGTGGCAAACAGTGTATGTTCAAGCCCCTCGTTCACCTGAATGGGGTCCGGGTTTGGGTACTGTTCTAGTACCCGAACCAAACTTTTTTAAGAGTTCGGTCGAACTTGCCTGACCTGAACATTCAGGGGTTCACCCATTACTACTTATCAGTACTGCTGACTTAATTTTACGAGCTTGTTGTTGGGTTGATCCTCTCCTTCTTCCACTTCCTTCCTTTCCCAGTCCCTTTACTTCATTGTTCTTCTTTTTTCAGACATTTTATAACATGTTAAATATGATAGTGTAAATTGAACAAAGCACTTGCAAAGTCATTAAGTCAGTCAGGATTTCACTTCCCCAATGATTATACCCACTTGTAGCTCTTGCAAAAACAATCAAAACCTTTTCATGTCCAGTCAAGTCCTCTATTACTGAGAAGTAAGCATTTGAATATGCAAATGAGGGTGTAAACCTGAAGCTTCTGTCACTCCAGCTCTATTCCCTGCCCAGCGCTGCCTCCTTCTGCTTGACTAACAGCTTCTTTGCCTGGAGTCACACAGTATAGAGGCTGCCAGTGAAGTAAGGGGGAGTTGGCACTGGGCAGGGAATAGTGCTGGAGAGACAGAGGCTTCTAATTTACACCCTCATTTGCAAATAAATTCCCTTTAATAATAGAATACACCCCCTCAAGGACCCTTCCTAGTCGTAAACCCCCTAAACAATATAATTAGAGATTGCATTAATAAATGTCAAAGATAGACCAATATGATCACATACACAATGCAAGAATGCTGATTTATTTCTTTCCCATTTAGCACATTATACTTATACTTTTTAAAGAATATTTGCCACGAACATGCAGATGCTTTCCTTGAGCCATGCACACACTTCACAACAATATGACGGGTGACTGACAGACCCCGTTGAATTATTTTTCTAAAATCAGATCATATGCATTTGATTTAAACCTTTCATACACCGCTCAGTAGGCGTAGAATTGGAGCAATATAAATGCACATACAAATAGAATATAAATTTGTGTGTCAGACCATGAAAAATGTGATCCAAATCAGATAATGTGTATAGAAGTCATTCTCTGGAAATGGACGGAGAAAGTTAGAGACATAACCAACGAGATGTAACCATTTCATAGATTATGTAAAGGCGGTTTCCAGTATGGACTTTAATATAATAATATCTGTGGGGGGCTTTCTCCTAGTACCCCCCACAGTCAGCTCACTAAAGTGGCTGTTGACAAACAGCCGATATTCCCACTCTCAAGGTTCAGCGCTGCGTCTTTACCGATTCTTCAGCGATTGCTTACTTTACGTAATGACGGCAATAAGTTAACAGCGCTCCAGCCAATCACTGGGCTCAGCAGCTCGTGCAGTTTACGTTGCCAGAGTCACATTGGGACACTCTTGACTTATAATAGGCTCAATTAGAAATGCAGAAAGAATGTCAGAATATTAGTAAATATTCATATGTATTAGTATTAGTAAAGAAAAGCTAGTCTGATTTATTGGCTGAAACTAGATTTTTAAGTGCCAAAGTAAGACGAAGTTTCTCTACATATATTTCTACCTCTGAATGGCAGAAATATTCTAAAATTTTTAAACAAGTAAATTCTCCTTCATGTTTCAGCGGCTTTATTGATATGCGAGTAGATTTAGGATATTACTTTGGAAGCACTGTACTACATGTTGTTATACTAGTTGGGAAAAGATAGAGAAACAGCCATTAATAAAATGACCAATTGGCCTTTAACCAAAGGCATTTCAAACGTTCACAACCATCCAAAAATAAAAAAGCCAGGAAAAAGTAAGGTACAATTAACCCTACCACGCTGACCATTAAGCAGCCCACTGTACCATAAACTTCAAGCTATGACGATCTACAGAGTAAAAGAAATCTAACATGACAAATTAACAATATTTGAGATTTTCTGTTGGGCCCTAGTAGTTTGCATGGAAAAAAACAACAAAATAATGCCCATGAATAGGGGTATAAAAAAGTTGGAATTGGAGACTTTTGCTGGTAATTAACTTTGCCTTTGGTTAGTATTTAATAAAGTTGGATCTATGTGGCAAGGTGTTGCCAATAACAATCAAGACTTCTGCCAACCCTCAATGTAACTACATTATTTTTTTATTACAACGTAGCTAAGTAAATTATTGACAGCTAAATAAATTGTAATAAATACCTGACTGATATCACTGGTCCAGGCTGCTTTTTCTTGACGCGATGGTGCCAACAAAACCACAGTGAAAGGTGTAGCATCTACTGATTCCACCACGATCTTAAAGTCCAGGTGGCCAAACACATACCCGGACCCCTTTGCTTGAGAGAGTAAAGTTATAATTACAACAAAAGCAGAAACATAAAACACACAGAAGAACATGAATAAAAAAAGTCTTCATTTTTACATAATGAATATTAACATTTGTGTAGAAATCCTACAATTATTTAAAATGGATCTGTACTTTCAAAAAACTTTGAATAGATCAATGGTACAGACAAACAAACTTTGTAATTAATCTGATCAGATTAATCAGCTTTCGTTACCAATTATCAGACACCTCTTCCTCCTGAACTCACCATCGACTTTACAAAATAAAATAAAAAAAAACAGTCTTCAGACAAGGGGGACTGCCAGCTCACTGTGCTGTCATGTGGACCATATTTTATTGTATGAATAGGGGAGGGAGAGGAGGAGTGGAGAGCAGGGAGAGGAAACAGGCAGAGGGAGAATTAGAAATATCAAGGTGAGCTTTTTAAGGCCGAGGTCACACTTGCGAGTGCAATGCGAGAAACTTGCGCGAGTCTCTAGCCTCAATACCTGGCATTGCCGCCGGCACTCGGGACCGGAGCGTTCAGCTGCATAGAAATACATGCAGCCCCATACTCCGGTCCCGAGTACCGGCGGCAGTGCCGGGTATTGAAGCGAGTTTCTTGTATTGCACTTGCAAGTGTGACCTAACAAGTCTTCTTTCTCACTCCAGAGCCGACTGACATCCAGATAGCTCAGCTTTGCTGTACAATATCTTATATGTTGCTCGTCTCTGTGTTCTAAAAAAAATAATAAAGACTAGGAATCCCTCTCTGTGTGCTCTAGTATGTTTGGGATAGATTTCTGAAGCTGGTCTACTGCCACTAGTGCCCCATGGATTGCAAATGAGAGAGAGAGCTGTAGAGGGAAAAACTGTAAAAATGGAGGAAAGTGGTCACACAATGGACAGTACCAGTGTTATCCCTCAGGTACACACAGAACAGCTTATTCTGAAAAGTATAGCTATCCTTAAGAGAAAAAATTCCTAGTGATGTTAAACATATGGTACAAAGCCATATACATATATATATATATATATATATATATATATGATAATTATTGATATATTTAAAATATTAAAATCTCTTGGGCCAAGAAATTTGCCATAAAGGGCACTATTGTCAGTACATGGGCATTTACGCAATGCAGTAGCGTAAGATACATGTCCTGGGGACAATACAATGATAGGATAGTACTCGTAATTGCAGAAAAAAACTAGACTATTATCAGCTCTGCATACAGAGATCAAAGTTGCATGTTGGATTGATAAAACTAGATATTCATTACAAATGAAATACCTCCATTTGGGATCTTGTGGCAGAGTCTGAGGCGCTATGGTCAGCATAATAAGCTATAATGGAATATGTGCTAAACTCTTACTACTACCAAAAATGTACAGGATGTCAGCCATATGTTCACAAGAACAAAATATGGAGTTAGCATCTGGTTGTGTGGACAGCACACCTGGCTTCAGGGTACAACAGCTAAAATACAGGGTTTTTTTTGTAGCAAGGATTTTCCTTTGAAGGGGCCTTAAAGGAACAAAGAAAGAACATGTTGAAAGAATGTATTAATGTCCCTCCAAGACAAATGTAAGCCTGTATATATTGAGCTTGGATTAGGGAGGCACTTCGGGTGCTCTACAACATACTATAGTGCTTGGAAAAAAAAATTGATATATTTTTATCAGTGACAGAAAAAACGGATTTAAAAGTAATTATAGCATAAATACAAGAATGTCCCAGAGGGTATAACTGTGGCATGTGGATTCTAATTTAACCCCTTAACCCCTAGAGCTTTTTTCGGTTTTGCATTTTCATTTTTCGCTCCCCTTCTTCCCAGAGCCATAACTTTTTTATTTTTCAGTCAATATGGCCAGGTGAGGGCTTGTTTTTTGCGGGATAAGTTGAACATTTGAACAATACTATTGGTTTTACCATGTCATGTAAATGGGAAAAAAATTGTGCATTCCCACACTTGTTGTTTTGTTTGGCTTTTTTGCTAGGTTCACTTAATGCTAAAACTGCCCTGCCATTATGATTCTCCAGGTCATTATGAGTTCAATAGACACCAAACATGTCTAGGTTCTCTTTTACCTGAGTGGTGAAAAAAAAATCCAAACTTTGCTAAAAGAAAAAGAAAAAAAAAATCGCCATTTTCTGATACCCGTAGCGTTTCCATTTTTCATGATCTCGGGTTGGGTGAGGGCTTATTTTTTGCACGCCGAGCTGACATCTTTAATGACGCCAATTTGGTGCAGATACGTTCTTTTGATAGCCCGTTCTTGTATTTTAATGCAATGTTGTGGCGGCCAAAAAACATCATTTAGCGATCAGGTTAATATTTTTTTTTGTTAATAGATCAGGCGATTCTGAAGGCGGCGATACCAAATATATGTATGTTTGATTTTAATTTTATAGTTTTATTTTGAATGGGGCAACAGAAGGGTGATTTGAACTTTTTATTTTTTTTCATATTTTTAAAAACATTTTTTTTTTACTTTGGCATGCTTCAATAGTCTCCATGGGAGACTAGAAGCTGCCACAACCCGATCGGCACTGATACATACAGGCGATGATCAGTTCGCCTGTATGTAGCAGATTTACTGACTTGCTATGAGCGCCGAACACTCACCAGCAATCCGACATCAACAACCATAGAGGTCTCTAGGAGACCTCCGATTGTCATGCCGATCACGTGACAGGGGTCACCGGTGTGCATATTTCTAGCACCATTTAAATGCCGTTGTCAGCGTTTGACAGTGGCATTTAACTAGTTAATAACCAGGGGTAGATCACAATTCCACCCACGGCTATTGCAGGCGCATGTCAACTGTTCAAAACAGCTGACATGTCCCGGGAAAGATATGGGCTCACTGCCGGAGCCCACATCAATGGGAGGGAGTCCGACATTGGCGTAAATGTACGCGCGATGTCGGAAAGGAGTTAAAATTAATTAGTTTTACTTGTGCATGAATGACTTTTCTCTGGTTACTCCTTTCTTCTCCCACACTCATCTCATGATGCTATTTTACACAATCTAATATTCATGGTCAAAGTATGGACTTGCGATGTCTGAGTCTGCTGAACCAAACTCAGCCGTCAAGAGACCAATGTTGGAACCGGATATCTCAATCCATACTGGGACAGTGAATTTTAGATGTGTGAAGGGGACCTAAGTATTAAAGAATTTGTATAGGTTTAAAAAAGGGCACACTTTTTTCCAGAAATATTAATTACACAGCGCTTTACAGATTCCCTATCAGTATGTGTTAGGAATGTGGGAGGAAACTGGAGCACCCGGAGAAAACCCACACAAACAAGGGGAGAACATACAAACTCCTTGCAGATGCTGTCCTTGGTGGAATTTGAACCCAGTAACCCAGCGCTGCAAGGCTGTAGTGCCAACGACTGAGCCACCGCGCTGCCCATATGTGCTATTATGATTTTGCTGGGACAATATTGTGAACCTCAAAAAAGACAAGAGTGTTTGAAACACCAGTCCAAAGGTTTTCTGAAAGACAATTACTAGTGTTTAGTGATGAGCAAGTATACTCGTTGCTCTGGTCTCCCCGAGCATGCTTGGGTGGTCTCCGAGTATTTTTGCGTGCTCGGAGATTTAGTTTTCATCGCCTCAGCTACAAGATTTGTGACTGCTATACAGCTTGAATACATGTGTGGAATGCTTGTTTGTTAGGGAATTCCGACATGTATTCAGCCAGTCTACAAGTCGCAAATCATGCAGCTGAGACGACGAAAAATAAAAATCTCAGAGCACGCCAAAATACTCGGAGATCACCCGAGCATGCTCGGGAGATCCGAGCAACAATGCTACTCGCCCATCACTACTAGTGTTATAATTTCACAATTTTACTAACATGGACCATGTAAATGTTGCCAAGTATGGATGACCCTCCAGTTATTACACTAGTTTCTACAGTCAGAAGTTTAAAAATGGACATCAGGAGACAATGATGGCCTGGTTATCTAAGCACCGGTAAAAGATCTTTTACAGGAGAGGCTTCTGCCTAGACATCCACACAGCTAAAGGCATAACAAACAATCAAATCATGGAAACAAACATGAAATGAATCCCCAATCACTCATTACTACATTTATTGACAAGTTGAGAACATAAAAAGCTTATGTAGATTAAACCTTATGCAAAACAATAAAGTCACCCTATACTTTGTGGCCTCACACCATATAGAAAACTATGATGGCACATGCACAAATCTTGTCACAGTACTTGAATAATGTAGTGACATCACAGAACAGCAAAAAGTAATGCCACAGAAACGTGATAATATAGAAAACATGTGAAACCAAAGAAACACTTTAATATACAATACCGTTCGAACGTTTAGGGTCACTTAGAAATTTCCTTATTTGAAAGAAAAGCACAGTTTTTTTTCCAATGAAGCTAACATTAAATGATTCAGAAATACACTCTATACATTGTTAATGTGGTAAATGACTATTCTAGCTGCAAACCTCTGGTTTATAATGCAATATCTCCATAGGTGTATAGAGGACCATTTCAAACAACCATCACTCCAGTGTTCTTATGGTACTTTGTGTTTGATAACTGTGTAAGAAGGCTAATGGATGGTTAGAATACCCTTGAAAACCCTTGTGCAAGCATGTTAGCACAGCTGAAAACAGTTTGGCTGATTAGAGAAGCTATAAACCTGACCTTCCTTTGAGCTAGTTGGGAATCTGGAGCATTACATTTATTGGTTCCTTTAAACTCTCAAAATGGCCAGAAAAAAAGAACTTTCATGTGAAACTCGACAGTCTATTCTTGTTCTTAGAAATGAAGGCCATTCCACGCGAGAAATTGCCAAGAAACTGAAGATTTCCTACAATGGTGGGTACTACTCCCTTCACAGGAAAGCACAAACAGGCTCTAGCCAGAGTAGAAAGAGAAGTGGGAGGCACCGCTACACAAGTGAACAACAAGACAAGTACATTAGAGTCTGTAGTTTGAGAAATCGACACCTCACAGGTCCTCAACTAGCAGCTCCATTAAATAATACACGAAAAACGCCTGTGTCAACGTCTACAGTGAAGAGGCAACTCCGGGATGCTGGCCTTCAGGGCAGAGTGGCAAAGAAAAAGCCATATCTGTGACTGGCTAATAAAAGGAAAAGATTACTATGGGCAAAAGAACACAGAAATTGGACAGATGAATATTTGAAAAAAGTGGAGAGACGAATCCAAGTTTAAGGTGTTTGGATCACACAGAAGAACATTTGTTAGACGCAGAACAACTGAAAAGATGCTGGAAGAGTGTCTGACGCCATCTGTCAAGCATGGTGGAGGTAATGTGCTGGTCTGGGGTTGCTTTGGTGCAGGTAAAGTGGGAGATTTGTACAAGGTAAAAGGGATTTTGAATAAGGAAGGCTATCACTCCATTTTGCAACGCCATGCCATACCTTGTGGACAGCGCTTGATTGGAGCCAACTTCATTGTACAACAGGACAATGACCCAAAGCACACCTCCAAATTATGCAAGAACTATTTAGGGAAGAAGCAGGCAGCTGGTGTTCTATCTGTAATGGAGTGGCCAGCGCAGTCACCAGATCTCAACCCCATTGATGTGTTGTGGGAGCAGCTTGACCGTATAGTACCACAAACTTTTGAGAGATCGTGTATGTGCACACATTGTCTTTTTTTAGGTGTATTCCTCCATGGAAACTATCTGAAAAATCATTGTAAAAATCTCAAAAGAATGAACATAAGCAACTCTATGTAAAATGACTTGTAACTAGTGTTGAGCATTCCGATACCGCAAGTATCGGGTATCGGCCGATATTAGCGGTATCGGAATTCCGATACTTAATTCCGATACTTTTTTCATATCGGATTCCGGGATCGGAATCGGAATAGGAAGTTCCCATCATGCTATGAGCCTGCTTGCTTTGATTAAGCCAATGGGAATCCTCCGAAGTGTGGGCACATCCTGTTAGGCATGTAGGCATGTTAACTATTGGCATGGCTGTGATTGGCTGCCGAAATGATGTCATGATGCACTATAAAAGCCACCGCAGCCGCCATTTCTGGTCACTCTGCTGTGAATTCAGTTAGGGACAGGCTGCTGTAGAAGACTGTGAGGGACAGTTAGAAATAGCGATTCCACCAAACATCTAGTGCTTTACCCAGGCTACATAAACCACCACTGTAGCCTTCTTTGCCCTAGCAGCAGTGTTCACAGCTGTCTGCAAGGGCTGTGTGAGTGCAGCTCACGCTGTGGAGTGGGTCCTGCAGCCACGTCAGGCTGTAGGCCACCCAGTGTGATCACTGCTGCCTCATACATCTTTTATTTTTTGAGCTGCATTTTTTAAATAATTTCAATCTAGTGTGCTTCCATCCGTATCCATATACGTTGGTTGCAAACACTAGTAGTAGACAGCGGAGCCTTTCTGCAGCCTTTCAGTGCTAGTGTCCACTTTGCTGCACTGTTCACGGCTGTCTGAGAGGTCTCTGACTGTGTGTGAGTGCAGCTCACGCTGAGTAGTGTGTCCTGCAGCTACGTCTGGCTGTAGGACGCTCAGCGTGCGTCACTGCCTCACACATATTTTTATTTGAGTGCAGCTCATTTTTTCTTCTATTAGTGTGCATCCATCCGTCTCCATCTACGGTGGTTGCAAACACTATATAGGAGTACACAGCGGAGCCTTTCTGCAGCCTGTCAGTGCCAGTGCCCACTTAGCTGCACTGTTGACGGCTGTCTGAGAGGTCTCTGACTGTGTGTGAGTGCAGCTCACGCTGAGTAGAGTGTCCTGCAGCTACGTCTGGTTGTAGGACGCTCAACGTGCGTCACTGCCTCACACATATTTGTCTTTGAGTGCAGCTCATTTTTTCTTCTCCTATTAGTGTGCATCCATCCGTATCCATCAACATTGGTTGGTTGCAAACACTATATAGGAGTAGATAGAGGAGCCTTTTTTTCTGGCTTGTGCCCTGCCGGCGCAGCCAGATTAGTATTACCCAATTTTTTGGGAGCCTCATCTTTTGCATTGTAGGTTACCTGCCTGCATTGTAATAGCTCCAAAAAGTTGGTGATACTATCAGTTTCAATTCTTTGTTCTCATACTTTGAGTTTGTTTCAAACAAAGAAACCACATAAAAAGTTCACCAAACACTACATTTTGAACTTGTGTAGGCCACATCAGCTCCTATTAAAGTCTAGTCCACACACACACACTTCATAAAATTAGTGTTTCTTGTACCTGTAACCAGCTGTTCAGGAATAAGCACACTAAGGCCCCCCTTTGTACTTTTTTGCCTATCTTAAGCAGTCTTGCAAGATGAAGAAGGCAGGGAGTAAGGCGCGGGGGCGTGGGCGTGGGCGTGGAGTTTCAGCAGGGAGAGGACGTGGGGATTCTGCAGGGAGAGGACGTGGGGATTCTACAGGTAGAGGACGTGGGGATTCTGGGCCTGCTGCGGGCACCAGTGGATCAGCATCCCCCAGTTTTAGCAGGCAACAGTCCTTTATGCGCAGCTTTGTAGGACCTCAACGTACCCCACTGCTGCGGGAGGAACAAATTGAAGCCGTTGTCGGATGGATGGCAGCTAACGCATCGACTTCAATTACTTCCGCATCCTCTCAGGGTCAGAGCACCGAAGAGCAACCATCTGTCTCTTCACCACCTGCCAAAGTGCCCAGGCAGTCAGAGAGACATGGACAGGAGCCATCACAGTCTCTACTTCTGTTCTCGGAATCTGTTGGCTTGGAAAGAGGGGGCCAGCCAAGCAGCATTCCTGAATGTGAAGAAGAGGGAGTATGCAGTGATGCGCAACTTCTTTGTCCCTCTGAATCTGAAGAGGCGAGTGGGCCAGTGCCTATGGTCAGCACACCTCAGTACGCATCAGATGATGACGAGACTCAGTTGCCACTTTCTGGTGCGTACGGTGCTGGCGAGACAACCCCGGAGAAGCAGCTGTTTGAAGAGGGGAGGGAAGATGATGAGGTCCTTGACCCATCATGGCGTGAGCAACAGGAAGGTGGTGGGAGCAGCTCGGAGGAAGAGATTCCCCTACCGGCCAAAACAGGAGGCAGAGGGAGGGGGAAGACTTGGTTGCCTGTACCCTCCACTTCGGCACCCGTTAGGAGCATTCCTCCTTCCAAAGGCAAACCGGGCGCTCACAAGAGTTGCAGTGCGTGGTCCTTTTTTGACACAGTTGCAGATGACATTTGCTTTGTCAAATGCAAGCTGTGTCATCAGAGAGTCAAAAGAGGGAGAAATGTCAGCAACCTCAATACCACAAATATGTGGAAACATGTGCGCACCAAGCACGAGTTGGAGTTGCAGAGACACCCTGAAGACGTAGGCCAACGTACAGCACCACCTACCACCTCTTCAGTTCGTGTTGGGCCCTCTTCCTCCAGCTCACACACTGCTGGTTCGGCTTCCTCACAGGATCGCCAAGGAAGAACCTCTGCCACTGTTGTCCGGAGACCCTGTCAGATTCCACCCATAACAGCACGTTCCCATCCATCACAGCCATCGGTAGCACAGGCATGGGATAAAAGGCGCCCTTACTCGGCAAACCATCCCCGAGCACAGTCTCTGAATGCTGGCATTGCCAAACTTCTGGCAGTTGAAATGCTGTCATTCAGGCTGGTGGACACTGACACCTTCCGGGACTTAATGGCATTGGCAGTCCCCCAATACAACGTGCCCAGCCGCTTTTATTTCAGCAGGCGAGCCGTCCCTGCCCTGCAGAAACATGTTGAGGGCAAAATAAAACATGCGCTACTAAACGCCGTTAGTAGCAAGGTCCACCTGACCACCGATGCGTGGACCAGTAACCATGGACAGGGACGATACCTTTCCCTCACTGCCCACTGGGTCAATGTTGTGGAGCCGGGTACGGATCTGGAGAGTGGCGCTGTACGTGTTCTTCCAACGCCACGGATTGCAGGACTCCAGTCTGTACACATAGACTCCTCCTCCTACTCAAGTTCCTCAGAAACAGCAGAGCAGGAGCCTGTTACGACCGATATGAGCACAGCCGTGGCCAAACGTCAACAGGCTGTACTCAAATTAATTTCTTTGGGGAATCGAAGCCACACAGCGCAGGAGCTCTGGAATGCTATCAAGCTGGAGAGCGATGTGTGGTTTGGGCCAGCGAATCTCCAGCCGGGCTTGGTAGTGTGTGACAATGGCCGAAATCTGGTGGCAGCTCTTGGCCTAGGCAACCTCACACACATCCCATGTCTGGCACATGTTCTTAACTTGGTCGTGCAGAGCTTTCTGAGGGACTATCCGGATCTTGATGCACTGTTGCACAAGGTCCGCATAGAGTGCGCTCACTTGCGACGTTCCAGCACGGCAAGATCGCGCCTCGCTGCTCTGCAGCGACGATTTGGCCTTCCGGAACATCGCATCATATGTGACCTACCCACCCGGTGGAATTCAACGTTACATATGTTGGAGCGGTTGTGTGAGCAGCAGGCAGCAGTCATGGAGTAC
The DNA here is from genome assembly GCF_039654945.1 of Dendrobates tinctorius. Lineage (NCBI taxonomy): Eukaryota > Metazoa > Chordata > Amphibia > Anura > Dendrobatidae > Dendrobates > Dendrobates tinctorius. Next base: position 2,619,870 of record NW_027361671.1, on the reverse strand, counting down.
CAGCTGCATCAGGCGCAAACAAGTCGCACTGTGCGCCGTTCACACTTCAGCACCATTGAGTGGGCCTCTATGAAGGACATCTGCCTCGTTTTGCGTGCCTTCGATGAATCCACGCGGATGGCGAGTGCAGATGATGCACTAGTCAGCATGACTGTCCCCCTTATCTGCCTGCTTCAACAAACACTGCAAGCACTAAGGGATGAGGTTTCAGAAGAGGTGGAGGAAGAGGAGTCCCAAATGCCATCTGCTTCTGGACAGTCTGCGCTACGTGTTTCCTCACAAAGGCCTAGGCAGGGGACACTTTGTGAGGAGGATGAGGAGGAGTCGATGGAGGAGGAAGACATCTCTCCAGAGGAGGGAGGTACACAAACCTCTACTCAGTATGTACAGCGAGGGTGGGGTGATGCAGAGCAGGTCGAGGTCACGCCTCAAACAGGGGACAGCGGTTCTTTGGCAGTTGGGAGTCTGCAGCACATGGTTGATTTCATGCTGCAGTGCCTGAGAAACGACCGCCGCATCGCCCACATTCTCGTCTCGGCTGATTATTGGGTGTACACCCTCCTAGATCCTCGCTACCGGGACAGCGTACAAAGGCTCATACCAACGTTGAACCGGGAGCGTAAAATGCGGGAGTACGAAGAGTCACTGGTGCAGTCCATAATGTTTTCCATTCCACCCGACAGCATTGTTGCTAGTGCTTTACAAAGCAGCTCTGTGCGTCGAGGCAGTGGAGGAAACTCTGCACAAAGAGGGAGCAGAGGCAGTGCCGCAGCACAAGGCAAGACCACTATGGCCCAAATGTGGCAAAGTTTTGTGTGTCCACCACAATTGTCTACACCATCAGCGACGCCTCGAGTCAGCAGGAGGCAACGCTTCCGTCAGATGGTGTCAGACTACATGTCTTGCCCTGTCGCTGTACTCCCAGATGGCTCTTCCCCCTTCAAGTTTTGGGTCTCTAAGCTGGATACATGGCCAGAGCTTAGCCAGTATGCATTGGAGGTGCTGGCTTGCCCTGCTGCCAGTGTATTATCGGAACGTGTCTTTAGTGCCGCAGGTGGTGTACTAACAGACCGTCGCACGCGACTATCTTCCGATAATGTTGACCGGCTGACTTTTCTGAAAATGAACAAGGCCTGGATCTCCAAAGACTTTGCCATTCCTCTTACAGACTAAATTAGTGGTTGGCAACTGTATCCAGGTCTGCTGGTGTGTTCATTTTTCTACCACCTGAACTATAATCCCTGTGCTTCAACACAGCCAGTTGTCGCTCAGATGTGTCGTCTGCACAGAGAAACACACTAGCTCCTGTGTTACTGGGGTTCAGTAATGCCAGCTGATCCCCTGCTGTGTGGACGGCAGAGTCACCAGCTCCATCAACATTCAAACCACTACTGATTTTTAACCTTGCCCAACGTAGGTCTCTGGCTCCACTGTCTCTACTATTTCCCCTGACCTCCAACCCCGCCATCTACATCTCTGAAGTGGCGTCAGCACAATCTACACTTGTTCCTGTGGCTCAGTCCCATCAGTTTATCCCCTGATGTGTGTCCGGCAAGGTCTCCTGCTCTGTCCACATTCCCATAACCAGTAGTGGGAATGAGGACAGAGCTGGCGAACTTGCCGGACAAACATCAGGGGATCAACTGATGGGACTGAGCACCAGTAACACAGGAACAAGTGTAGATTGTGCTGACGCCACTTCAGAGATGTAGCTGGCGGGGTTGGAGGCCAGGGTAAATAGTAGAGACAGTGGAGCCAGAGGCCTAAGTGGAGCATGGTTAGAATCAGTAGTAGTCCACAACCTCCATAAAAACCGATGCCCATTGGCCTCTGCATGCGGCATGCGTAATCCTGGGCTCCAACAGCGTCAGTTGGTGTTCAGAAGTGTCGTCTCCACAGAGCCAAACACATTCGTTCAAGTGTTAGTGGGGTTCAGCACTGTCAGCTGTTCCCCTGCTGTGGAGATGGCAAGTCTCCTGCTGCCTTCACCTGCCAAAATCCAGTAGGCCCCAGCCTGCTCCTCGCCTAATCCTGGGCTCCAACAGCGTCAGTTGGTGTTCAGAAGTGTCGTCTCCACAGAGCCAAACACATTCGTTCAAGTGTTAGTGGGGTTCAGCACTGTCAGCTGTTCCCCTGCTGTGGAGATGGCAAGTCTCCTGCTGCATTCACCTGCCAAAATCAAGTAGGCCCCAGCCTGCTCCTCGCCTAATCCTGGGCTCCAACAACGTCAGTTGGTGTTCAGAAGTGTCGTCTCCACAGAGCCAAACACATTCGTTCAAGTGTTAGTGGGGTTCAGCACTGTCAGCTGTTCCCCTGCTGTGGAGATGGCAAGTCTCCTGCTGCATTCACCTGCCAAAATCCAGTAGGCCCCAGCCTGCTCCTCGCCTAAACCTGGGCTCCAACAACGTCAGTTGGTGTTCAGAAGTGTCGTCTCCACAGAGCCAAACACATTCGTTCAAGTGTTAGTGGGGTTCAGCACTGTCAGCTGTTCCCCTGCTGTGGAGATGGCAAGTCTCCTGCTGCATTCACCTGCCAAAATCAAGTAGGCCCCAGCCTGCTCCTCGCCTAATCCTGGGCTCCAACAACGTCAGTTGGTGTTCAGAAGTGTCGTCTCCACAGAGCCAAACACATTCGTTCAAGTGTTAGTGGGGTTCAGCACTGCCAGCTGTTCCCCTGCTGTGGAGATGGCAAGTCTCCTGCTGCATTCACCTGCCAAAATCAAGTAGGCCCCAGCCTGCTCCTCGCCTAATCCTGGGCTCCAACAACGTCAGTTGGTGTTCAGAAGTGTCGTCTCCACAGAGCCAAACACATTCGTTCAAGTGTTAGTGGGGTTCAGCACTGCCAGCTGTTCCCCTGCTGTGGAGATGGCAAGTCTCCTGCTGCATTCACCTGCCAAAATCAAGTAGGCCCCAGCCTGCTCCTCGCCTAATCCTGGGCTCCAACAACGTCAGTTGGTGTTCAGAAGTGTCGTCTCCACAGAGCCAAACACATTCGTTCAAGTGTTAGTGGGGTTCAGCACTGTCAGCTGTTCCCCTGCTGTGGAGATGGCAAGTCTCCTGCTGCATTCACCTGCCAAAATCAAGTAGGCCCCAGCCTGCTCCTCGCCTAATCCTGGGCTCCAACAACGTCAGTTGGTGTTCAGAAGTGTCGTCTCCACAGAGCCAAACACATTCGTTCAAGTGTTAGTGGGGTTCAGCACTGTCAGCTGTTCCCCTGCTGTGGAGATGGCAAGTCTCCTGCTGCATTCACCTGCCAAAATCAAGTAGGCCCCAGCCTGCTCCTCGCCTAATCCTGGGCTCCAACAACGTCAGTTGGTGTTCAGAAGTGTCGTCTCCACAGAGCCAAACACATTCGTTCAAGTGTTAGTGGGGTTCAGCACTGTCAGCTGTTCCCCTGCTGTGGAGATGGCAAGTCTCCTGCTGCATTCACCTGCCAAAATCAAGTAGGCCCCAGCCTGCTCCTCGCCTAATCCTGGGCTCCAACAACGTCAGTTGGTGTTCAGAAGTGTCGTCTCCACAGAGCCAAACACATTCGTTCAAGTGTTAGTGGGGTTCAGCACTGTCAGCTGTTCCCCTGCTGTGGAGATGGCAAGTCTCCTGCTGCATTCACTTGCCAAAATCAAGTAGGCCCCAGCCTGCTCCTCGCCTAATCCTGGGCTCCAACAACGTCAGTTGGTGTTCAGAAGTGTCGTCTCCACAGAGCCAAACACATTCGTTCAAGTGTTAGTGGGGTTCAGCACTGTCAGCTGTTCCCCTGCTGTGGAGATGGCAAGTCTCCTGCTGCATTCACCTGCCAAAATCAAGTAGGCCCCAGCCTGCTCCTCGCCTAATCCTGGGCTCCAACAACGTCAGTTGGTGTTCAGAAGTGTCGTCTCCACAGAGCCAAACACATTCGTTCAAGTGTTAGTGGGGTTCAGCACTGTCAGCTGTTCCCCTGCTGTGGAGATGGCAAGTCTCCTGCTGCATTCACCTGCCAAAATCAAGTAGGCCCCAGCCTGCTCCTCGCCTATTCCTGGGCTCCAACAACGTCAGTTGGTGTTCAGAAGTGTCGTCTCCACAGAGCCAAACACATTCGTTCAAGTGTTAGTGGGGTTCAGCACTGCCAGCTGTTCCCCTGCTGTGGAGATGGCAGTCTCTCCTGCTGTCTCCGCATTACAAAGACAGTAGGCCTCTGCCTACACCCTCCTATTTCCTGGGCTTCAACACAGCCAGTTGTAGCTCGGAAGTGCCGTCCACACGGAAAGAGACACTTGCTCCCGTGTCTCAGTGGGGTTCAGTAACGTCAGCTGATCCCCTGCTTTGTGGATGGCAGTCTCTCCTGCTGTCACCTCTTTCAAAATACAGTAGGCCTCTGCCTACACCCTCCTATTTCCTGGGCTTCAACACAGCCAGTTGTAGTTCGGAAGTGCCGTCCACACGGAAAGAGACACTTGCTCCCGTGTCTCAGTGGGGTTCAGTAACGTCAGCTGATCCCCTGCTGTGTGGATGGCAGTCTCTCCTGCTGTCACCTCTTTCAAAATACAGTAGGCCTCTGCCTACACCCTCCTATTTCCTGGGCTTCAACACAGCCAGTTGTAGTTCGGAAGTGCCGTCCACACGGAAAGAGACACTTGCTCCCGTGTCTCAGTGGGGTTCAGTAACGTCAGCTGATCCCCTGCTGTGTGGATGGCAGTCTCTCCTGCTGTCACCTCTTTCAAAATACAGTAGGCCTCTGCCTACACCCTCCTATTTCCTGGGCTTCAACACAGCCAGTTGTAGTTCGGAAGTGCCGTCCACACGGAAAGAGACACTTGCTCCCGTGTCTCAGTGGGGTTCAGTAACGTCAGCTGATCCCCTGCTGTGTGGATGGCAGTCTCTCCTGCTGTCACCTCATTCAAAATACAGTAGGCCTCTGCCTACACCATCCTATTTCCTGGGCTTCAACACAGCCAGTTGTAGTTCGGAAGTGCCGTCCACACGGAAAGAGACACTTGCTCCCGTGTCTCAGTGGGGTTCAGTAACGTCAGCTGATCCCCTGCTGTGTGGATGGCAGTCTCTCCTGCTGTCACCTCTTTCAAAATACAGTAGGCCTCTGCCTACACCCGCCTATTTCCTGGGCTTCAACACAGCCAGTTGTAGTTCGGAAGTGCCGTCCACACGGAAAGAGACACTTGCTCCCGTGTCTCAGTGGGGTTCAGTAACGTCAGCTGATCCCCTGCTGTGTGGATGGCAGTCTCTCCTGCTGTCACCTCATTCAAAATACAGTAGGCCTCTGCCTACACCATCCTATTTCCTGGGCTTCAACACAGCCAGTTGTAGTTCGGAAGTGCCGTCCACACGGAAAGAGACACTTGCTCCCGTGTCTCAGTGGGGTTCAGTAACGTCAGCTGATCCCCTGCTGTGTGGATGGCAGTCTCTCCTGCTGTCACCTCATTCAAAATACAGTAGGCCTCTGTCTACACCATCCTATTTCCTGGGCTTCAACACAGCCAGTTGTAGTTCGGAAGTGCCGTCCACACGGAAAGAGACACTTGCTCCCGTGTCTCAGTGGGGTTCAGTAACGTCAGCTGATCCCCTGCTGTGTGGATGGCAGTCTCTCCTGCTGTCACCTCTTTCAAAATACAGTAGGCCTCTGCCTACACCCTCCTATTTCCTGGGCTTCAACACAGCCAGTTGTAGTTCGGAAGTGCCGTCCACACGGAAAGAGACACTTGCTCCCGTGTCTCAGTGGGGTTCAGTAACGTCAGCTGATCCCCTGCTTTGTGGATGGCAGTCTCTCCTGCTGTCACCTCTTTCAAAATACAGTAGGCCTCTGCCTACACCCTCCTATTTCCTGGGCTTCAACACAGCCAGTTGTAGTTCGGAAGTGCCGTCCACACGGAAAGAGACACTTGCTCCCGTGTCTCAGTGGGGTTCAGTAACGTCAGCTGATCCCCTGCTGTGTGGATGGCAGTCTCTCCTGCTGTCACCTCTTTCAAAATACAGTAGGCCTCTGCCTACACCCTCCTATTTCCTGGGCTTCAACACAGCCAGTTGTAGTTCGGAAGTGCCGTCCACACGGAAAGAGACACTTGCTCCCGTGTCTCAGTGGGGTTCAGTAACGTCAGCTGATCCCCTGCTGTGTGGATGGCAGTCTCTCCTGCTGTCACCTCATTCAAAATACAGTAGGCCTCTGCCTACACCCTCCTATTTCCTGGGCTTCAACACAGCCAGTTGTAGTTCGGAAGTGCCGTCCACACGGAAAGAGACACTTGCTCCCGTGTCTCAGTGGGGTTCAGTAACGTCAGCTGATCCCCTGCTGTGTGGATGGCAGTCTCTCCTGCTGTCACCTCTTTCAAAATACAGTAGGCCTCTGCCTACACCCTCCTATTTCCTGGGCTTCAACACAGCCAGTTGTAGTTCGGAAGTGCCGTCCACACGGAAAGAGACACTTGCTCCCGTGTCTCAGTGGGGTTCAGTAACGTCAGCTGATCCCCTGCTGTGTGGATGGCAGTCTCTCCTGCTGTCACCTCATTCAAAATACAGTAGGCCTCTGCCTACACCATCCTATTTCCTGGGCTTCAACACAGCCAGTTGTAGTTCGGAAGTGCCGTCCACACGGAAAGAGACACTTGCTCCCGTGTCTCAGTGGGGTTCAGTAACGTCAGCTGATCCCCTGCTGTGTGGATGGCAGTCTCTCCTGCTGTCACCTCTTTCAAAATACAGTAGGCCTCTGCCTACACCCTCCTATTTCCTGGGCTTCAACACAGCCAGTTGTAGTTCGGAAGTGCCGTCCACACGGAAAGAGACACTTGCTCCCGTGTCTCAGTGGGGTTCAGTAACGTCAGCTGATCCCCTGCTTTGTGGATGGCAGTCTCTCCTGCTGTCACCTCTTTCAAAATACAGTAGGCCTCTGCCTACACCCTCCTATTTCCTGGGCTTCAACACAGCCAGTTGTAGTTCGGAAGTGCCGTCCACACGGAAAGAGACACTTGCTCCCGTGTCTCAGTGGGGTTCAGTAACGTCAGCTGATCCCCTGCTGTGTAGATGGCAAAGTCTCCTGCTGCCTACACAGTCATACCACTACTGATTTTTAACCGTGCTCCAATTAGGCCTGTGGCTCCACTGTCTCTCGTATTTCCCCTGTCCTCCAACCCCGCCAGTTACAGCTCCGAAGTGGCGTCTGCACAATCCACACTTGTTCCTGTGTTACAGGTGTTCAGTCCGGTCAGTTAATCCCCTGATGTGTGTCCGGCAATGTCGCCTGCTCTGTCCACATTCCCATTATGGGAATGTGGACAGAGCAGGCGACATTGCCGGACACACATCAGGGGATTAACTGACCGGACTGAACACCTGTAACACAGGAACAAGTGTGGATTGTGCAGACGCCACTTCGGAGCTGTAACTGGCGGGGTTGGAGGACAGGGGAAATACGAAAATCAGTGAAGCCACAGGCCTAAGTGGAGCTTGGTTCAAATTAGTAGTCTACAACCGATCTTAAAATTTCTTCAATGCAGCCTCAGCCTGCTCCGTGCTTGTCCCTGGGCTTCCACACAGCCAGTTGTTGCTCGGAAGTGCCGTCTTCACAGAGTAAAACACTAGCTCCTGTGTTTGTGGGGTTCAGTAACGTCAGCTGTTCCCCTGCTGTTTTGATGGCAATCTGTCCTGCTGCCTCCCAATTGACAGCACATCAGGCCTCAGCCTGCTAAGTGCTTGTCCTGGGCTCCAACATCGCCAGTTGCTGCTCATAACTGACTTTGGCACGGGTACTCCCTCCTGCCCAGCTTGGTTCCAGCCCTGCCTGCTGTTTCCGGGAAGTGTCAATGTCAGTTTGCCACCCCAAGTTGCCATGTCGTGTTGCGGTTGGGTTAGCCGAGGCTAGGGTGCCAGCAGTTTAGGTGCTTCCTATGTGGACTGCGGGTTCTGGTAAGAAAGGCTTGTTCCATAGTGCCAGTAGGACAAGCACCCCCTGTAGGACTGTGTGATTCGGTAACTGCGGCCAGCTTGCGGCATGCCAACTTTGCTTTTCAGGGGTAACTTCTGATACCCCTCCGTGTTCCAGCACAGTCAGCTGGTTCTCGTCAGAGCCTTTGGCCTAGGTGCCTCCATCTCGGTATCCGAGTTCCGGCAACGTCTGCTGGTCCTTGGTAGTGCTTTGTAGCACAGGTACCTCCTGCTTAGTAACCGGGTTCCAGCACCGTCAGCTGGTCCTTGGTTGTGCCATTGGCTCTTATTCCTTCTGCTGCCCCTCCGGGTGCCAGCACTGTCAGCTGGTCCTCGCTATTTCCATTTGCTCTTGCAGCTTATGCTACCCCTCCGGGTTCCAGCACCGTCAGCTGGTTCTCGTCAGAGCCTTTGGCCTAGGTGCCTCCATCTCGGTATCCGAGTTCCGGCAACGTCTGCTGGTCCTTGGTAGTGCTTTGTAGCACAGGTACCTCCTGCTTAGTAACCGTGTTCCAGCACCGTCAGCTGGTCCTCGGTTGTGCCATTGGCTCTTATTCCTTCTGCTGCCCCTCCGGGTGCCAGCACTGTCAGCTGGTCCTCGCTATTTCCATTTGCTCTTGCAGCTTATGCTACCCCTCCGGGTTCCTGCACCGTCAGCTGGTTCTCGGCAGAGCCTTTGGCCTAGGTGCCTCCATCTCGGTATCCGAGTTCCGGCAACGTCTGCTGGTCCTTGGTAGTGCTTTGTAGCACAGGTACCTCCTGCTTAGTAACCGGGTTCCAGCACCGTCAGCTGGTCCTTGGTTGTGCCATTGGCTCTTATTCCTTCTGCTGCCCCTCCGGGTGCCAGCACTGTCAGCTGGTCCTCGCTATTTCCATTTGCTCTTGCAGCTTATGCTACCCCTCCGGGTTCCAGCACCGTCAGCTGGTTCTCGTCAGAGCCTTTGGCCTAGGTGCCTCCATCTCGGTATCCGAGTTCCGGCAACGTCTGCTGGTCCTTGGTAGTGCTTTGTAGCACAGGTACCTCCTGCTTAGTAACCGGGTTCCAGCACCGTCAGCTGGTCCTCGGTAGTGCCATTGGCTCTTGTTCCTTCTGCTGCCCCTCCCGGTGCCAGTACCGTCAGCTGGTTCAAGAGGACAAAGAACAGGAAGACAACCACCAAGATGCAGAACAACAAGAGAGAGAAGACCAAGAAGCATAAAAAAAACAAAGCAGAAGAACATTAAGCATAAGACTAATACTCTGAGCAAATGATATTATCTTATTTATAAGCAGAAGAAGACTAAGCAGTGTATGGGGGTGAGTCCGTTCCTCCTCGTGGTGCCCCTGGAAAAGGCCTGCTGCTGCAGGCCAAACTGAACGCGGACAAATCCTGTTGTAAATCTTTTGTGACAGGCAGAACGGAAGGTGTAAACTTCTAACTTTTCCAGATAACAACTACAGGAATGCCTGACACAAACAAGAATATGATGAAGAAGAATAGGAAGAAGATGAAGAAGTTGAATATGTAGAATAATAATTGTTGAATAAGAAGAATATGAAGAATGTAAGAAAAGGAAGAAGAAGAAGAAGAAGAATGTAAAAAAAGGAAGTAGAAGAATTTAAAAAAGGAAGAAGAAGAAGAATGTAAAAAAAGGAATAAGAAGAAGAATGTAAAAAAAGGAAGAAGAAGAATGTAAAAAAAGGAAGTAGAAGAATGTAAAAAAAGGAGGAAGAAGAAGAAGAAGAATGTAAAAAAAGGAATAAGAAGAAGAAGAAGGTAAAAAAAAGGAAGAAGAATAAGAAAGAAGAAGAAAGAAGAAGAAGACATACATGTCTGGCAAAATATAAATGAGGCTAACATAGTCAATATCTTTGTAACTCCTAACATCTTTAAAAAAAAAGTTTAATTCCTGCTATTCCATTTGATTGGGCTAAACCTCTATGGCTTTAATGTCTCCTCCACCTCCCACAATACATTCTACATTATTCTTAGTTGTTTTTCTTCATGTAGAATTAACCTACAAGGAAAGAAAGGTTTTTTTTTAATTCCGATATTTTGGCCCCATTGACTTGCATTGGTTCCCGGTATCGGAATCGGCGATACCGATACTTTTTTTTAAGATCGGCCGATCCATTCCGATCCGATATTTTCAAGTATCGGCTGGTATCGCTCAACTCTACTTGTAACAAATGTTCAGGCTTTTGGATAGCTTTACGAATTCAGGTTTCCAAAAACGCCAAACAGTCAAAAGTGATCTGATCGTTCTGGCTTTTTTCACTAGGAAGACGCTCAGCACATTGCTATTCAAGTCAATGGGAAAAATTAAAAGAAATACCTGCATGTCTTTTGCCGTTATTTCACTCCCCAAAAAAACTCTAAAAACAGTACCAACGACGTCACAAATACCATGGGAAAACCCTTCAGCCTCCAAAAAATCCACTGTCAGCTGCAACCATAGGAAATATGCTCAGGAAAGAACTGAAACAAAAACACAAAAGGCACTTGAGGGGAAAAAAAGTTTCCTGAGGAGTCTTCTGCTTGAAAACTGAGGCAGGTTCACTTGATTTTTAAAAAGCGTGTGCATAGAAGTCTGTGGGAAAAAGGCCAATTGCCAGTTACCATAAAAAGAAGCCCAAAGCTATTATCTTACACTTTCTGGCAAGTGAAAAGCATAATACTGGGACAGTTTGACTAACAGCCATAAGTATGGAATGTTCGCTCTGGGGTACACAAACTACAAGTTGAGAAACGAGGGCCTAGACAATCGGATAGGCCCTCTCCCAAGTGATTCTCCCATCCTAATTATTATATTAAACCCGCAAAGTTTAATGCAAATTTCAAAAATTATTATGAAAGGAAAAACTACAGACATTTTTCAGTGTGCCATCAATGTGGCCCAGCTACATCGTGAAGCGAGGAAGGAGGGGGGACAGACATAAAATAATCATCTCCTGCAGTGCAACTAATGAAGTGGCATTGACAGATTCAGTATCAGACGGGGGCTGTCATAGTCTCCCTAACATCATTTATATTGTTATGGAGGCAAAACAACATGTGGAGACCAGACAAGGAACAGACATGCTCCACCACAAATGTCATTTGATCTTTTCTGCCACAGAACAAAAAATGTAAGACATTAAAACAAGCTCCAATTCCAATCACTATCTCCTAGATATCATATCATTCATCACAAGATGGTATTAAGATCCTGGTCATCGACACAATATTTTAACACCTCGGTCCCCCTCTATACCAGGAAAAATTCTTTAATGTTTTAAATCAACAACATGTTAAAATCCAGTATCCTAGATCGTACAAAAAGCAATACAGGGATATGCAACGTATATGCAACGCATTCCCTTAAAGGGAACCCGTCAGAAACTTTTACCATCCCAAACCATTAATCTGATTGTGTAGCCTTGTAAAAGATAAGCTAATTGATCCCTTTATCATCACAAAGCGTTGTACCAGCTGTGAGAAATCACATTGGAATTGCAGTGGGGGTGACCATGTAGTTCTAACTTCTCAGCCTATTTCTTACCTAGCAGCAACCCTTCCTTGACCTAATAAACAGGTTCTTTGTTCTGGTACATGGCTACTGACCTGTCAATCAGCTGCGGGACAGTTCTGCTAGTGTGGTAAAATGTGGAGGCAAAGGAGCTTTAAATGCATTTTCACACCCCAATGCACTTACAGACACAACTTCTAAACACAATTTCTCTCTGCTGGAGCGTCACTTTAGGGTCATAAAGGGATCAAATGGCTTATCTTTTAAAAGAATGCAAAGTCATAAAAGAGATTTTTGGGGGTAAAAGTTTTTGTCAGGAATGCTTTAATAATGGGGCATCTCCATAGTAATGTCCCCCAAGACTTTACAGGTAATTGCACTAACTTCATACTGTACTTCGACGTCTACCAGCATCCTTTCAGGTAATTTTTCAGAATAAACTGGTGTGTGTTCCATGATCAACAAAAGTATTTCTGGACATTATATGACTTGCATCCTGCATTTTTCACCAATTTTCCAGTCTGCAAGTGTGGCGCCCCTGAGGGTTCAGTCGCCACAGAGGTACTGAACGTCCTCCTGAGGTGTAGTATCCCACTCCACAGGTAAAATGGTAACACCTGACCAGACTCCAGCACCTACATCCAGCACAGACACCTTAGAACAGCAGAGCACCCTTTATGGCAGCTGCTTTGGTTCATGAAGGGTGCTGGGTGATGGGTGGAGCTTAGAAACACTAGAGGACAAAGCTGACAGGAAGTTAGGGTCAGTTCCCCATTGGGGGAAGGAGAGAAAGGATGTAGATGCAGCAGCCTCCTGTAAGCTGGAGCTGCTAGTAAAGAAAGAGAAGAAAGAGAAGGAAAGAAGGATCAGTTGTTTAGAAGAAAGATAGATAAGGATGGAAAGTGAGGAGGAGAGAGACTGGGGATTAGGGCTAGTGCAGAGCCCTTTCCTAAGTTTAATGCGTCAAGGCCGGGCGCCGATATCCGAGGCTGTGTGTGATACTAATGATCCTGCAGCAGAAACCGAAGAAATAGAAATTGTGACGACTTTATTCCCACCTAAGACTCGAAGACACAGCAGCAATGTGTGTGAGCCGGGACATGATTGTATGGAGTCCCCGAAGCAGGCTACAGCTGCCTGTCATACGAGTGGAGTTATAAGTAACATCAAGAAGGAGGAACTTGAGTGTAATTCAGAACTACAAGTACTTCAGATTAGCGCTAGGAAGGAGACGTTCAGAAACGGCACATTTGGAAGGGAGTGCTGGAAGGGTATATTCCATCTGCCTGGGAGTTGGCTGGGCCCCTGAGCTTGAGGCTGCGGCACTGAAGTGAGCTCCTGTCTGTGCCAGAAACGTGAGTAAAAGAATTGGAACTGCACTCAGTTGTGTCTTTGCCTTCTTCCTACACCAACCCCTTCAGCACTGCTACATCTCTTTGTCTAAACACTACATCATCTATTCTACAACTGCCCTGGGAATACAGCTCTGCCTATAGAGAGCTATTACATCTTTGCTGCACCACACCATCTGTCCCAGAGGGTCTGCACTGCAGCGCTGGTCACTATCTGATCAGAAACCACAGGTGGCGTCACAAACTACCTACATATAAACTCTATTCCATTCCACCTATTTTACATTGGACGCCCAGGGCCACGGACCGGGTCACCGCCACCGCGACACTTCCCCTTTAAGACACCGGCCTGGTACCGAGTAATCCCCACAGCCCTGGGGGTGATCTACAAGCTCTCTCACTAATTTTCAGTTCCCCCAGACTAAGTGGGTAGAGACATGCTGCTACTCTATCTTTCTTACACAATACAGAGCGATGGATTCCTGTTTGCTGTTCTCTATAGCATACAAACAGAAGAAGCATGAAAAATATTATACAGGAGTACTGAGCTTTGTAGCCGTGAATCCAGCACTGAAGTGATATCCAGCACTGAAGTGAAATTCGTTACCTCAAGGATAAAACTCAATCTCTCTTTCTGTCTGGTCTCGCACAGTACTAATTGGTGCTCACTTTTCTCCCCTCCTCTCCAAAGACTTAAGTATGCCCTGACACCTCATGATGCTGACAGCCCACCTTGTGTTTTACCAGACAGGTTCTAGCTGTACTTCAGAGTAGGGGTGCAGTCAGATGGCCGTATAAATTGGACCACAATAGATTGTCTGGTGGCTCTCTCGACTCTAACGCAACAGCTTCATATACGGTATTTCTATGCAGCTGTCAAACTGCCCTGGGACTACAGCTCTGCCTATAGAGAGCTATTACATCTTTGCTGCACCACACAATCTGTCCCAGAGGGTCTGCACTGCAGTGCTGGTCACTATCTGATCAGAAACCACAGGTGGCGTCACAAACTACCTACATATAAACTCTATTCCATTCCACCTATTTTACATTGGACGCCCAGGGCCACGGACGGGGTCACCGCCACCGCGACACTTCCCTTTTAAGACACCGGCCTGGTACCGAGTTATCCCCACAGCCCTGGGGGTGATCCACAAGCTCTCTCATTAATTTTCAGTTCCCCCAGACTAAGTGGGTAGAGACATGCTGCTACTCTATCTTTCTTACACAATACAGAGAGATGGATTCCTGTTTGCTGTTCTCTATAGCATACAAACAGAAGAAGCATGAAAAATATTATACAGGAGTACTGAGCTTTGTATTCCTGAATCCAGCACTGAAGTGATATCCAGCACTGAAGTGAAATTCGTTACCTCAAGGATTTTAACTCAGTCTCTCTTTCTGTCCATTTCTGTCTGGTCTCGCACAGTACTAATTGGTGCTCACTCTTCTCCCCTCCTCTCCAAAGACTTAAGTATGCCCTGACACCTCATGATGCTGACAGCCCACCTTGTGTTTTACCAGACAGGTTCTAGCTGTACTTCAGAGTAGGGGTGCAGTCAGATGGCCGTATAAATTGGACCACAATAGATTGTCTGGTGGCTCTCTCGACTCTAACGCAACAGCTTCATATACGGTATTTCTATGCAGCTGTCAAACTCGGGTTGGGAAAGCCAGTCCAAGCAATGCTGTCTGATCTCGATCCGATTCATACAGCTGTCTGACTGTGCTCTTTATGGTGAGTACAGGGGGCAGGTGGTGGGGGAGAAGTAGCTCCCTGATCAGACATATTACAAAGCTTCTCAGAATTACTTGCACTAATGATTTAGGAAACATTTATTACAAAGACAGTGACAATTTAAATGTTCAGCGCACTTGTTTAATCATAGTATTGGGCGTACCTTAAATAATGGGTACATTGCTTAATAACAGTGAGAAACACTAGTCTAGTAAATAAATTGGATGGTATTACTTACAGTCATCATCATTAATGTCTGGTTCTTCAATCAGGGTGCATTCGATCAGAGAAAGGACCCCACCTGTCTGTACAAATGAAACTCCATGATAGTAATTCAACCTATATGCTTTTATCAGCTATATGTTAACATGACATGTCGATTCAGAGATGGCCCAAATTGGCTTACATCACTGGAGATAACAGCTAAAATGCTTGCTGTGCCCCCAAAATGATGCCAGCTGAACTTTAAAATACCTCATGTTCCTCATAAAATGGGCATTCTCAAGTTTGGAAGTTATCCCAATCACTGAAAGTCTGACTGCTGGGACCCACACTGATCCTAAGACCGGTTTGTGTGAATGGAGTGATGTCGATCATGTGCAGACCAGCCAAGCGCAGCGCTTGTCTCTCTCCAACAGTCCTATGAAGAATGAATGGAATAGTAGTGTGCATGATCAACCATCACTCCCATTCATATGGGCCACAGTTCTAGGGAATGGTGGGGGTCTCAGTGATCAAACCCCCAATGATCAAGCAGTTATCCACTATTGTATGGATAGGGTATAATTTCCAAAACTGAAAATTCCTTTTAACATGAATAAAGTCAGCCAAATATCCATGTTATTTAAGGACTAAGAATGGATTAGTCAATGCTTTTTTATTGAAAAGTGGACAGGCATTCATCTGGTGCCTAAACACCCCTAAAGCAAAGGACCTTTCGTAATCCATTGGTCTGAACACCCATCTTGCTGCGTTAAAAAACCACCAATCACCACTCGTTTGCTGATGGGCAATAAAATAGCCTGTTTAGACTTGCAGACCGCATTTCCAATACAGAAACAAAAATCAGGAATACGGTAGATTGTTCTACGCATATAGGTTGCCATTGTTCTCCGCAGTTAATGTCCTGTTTACGCCGTACGATTGCTCTACTAAGAACAATTATTTCACCATTTCACCCATCATTTCCCTTTAAAGCAAACGTGAAGAGAATCTGACAGTAGTATCATCCTTCCTAAGCCATCTATATGGGCATGTACAGTAGGTCATAGCAAGTTGAGAAAATAAATTGCTTAATATCTGCGATCCAATGTTTTATTCCAGAGAAATACACCTTTTTCTTAATATATAAATGAGCTGTTAAGGTCTATGGGCTGGACACTCATCACCCCATGAGCATCTGCCTCCAGAGATTATTTTAAATATGACATGTAATGACTGACAGTTTGCTCTCCTGATCTCCTTGTGTCACACTTGTAACACCCCCTTCAATTTAAACACTCTCTGAAGACAGATTTTCAGGAAGATCTATGTCCGGCCCATAGTCCTGTACAGCTCAGTTACATAAAATCAACTTGTGGATTTCTCTGGAATAAGACAACAGATCACAGATACCACTTTGTTCAGCGTCCGACAACCTACATGCGCATATAGGAGGATTGATCCTACTGAAAAATTAATTTTAAAAACAATTTCACCCAAACGAGTACAAGTGCTTTTCACTAAATTAGAATATCATCAAAAAGTTAATTTGTTTTTGTTTTTCAATACAAAAAGTGAAACTCATATATTATATAGAGTCATTACAAACAGAGTGATCTATTTCAAGTGTTTATTTCTGTTGATGATTATGGCTTACAGCCAATGAAAACCCAAAAGTCATTATCTCAGTAAATTTGAATATTTTATAACATCAGCTTGAAAAATTATTTTAAAATCTGAAATATTGTCCTACTGAAATGTATGTTCAGTAAATGCACTCAATACTTGGTCGGGGCTCATTTTGCATCAATTACTGCATCAATGCGGCGTGGCATGAAGACAATCAGTCTGTGACACTGCTGAGGTGTTATGGAAGCCCAGGTTGTTTTGATAGCAGCCTTCAGCCCGTCTGCATTGTTGGGTCTGGTATCTCATCTTCCTCTTGACAATACCAATCTATGGGGTTAAGGTCAGGCGAGTTTGCTGGCCAATCAAGCACAGTGATACTGTTATTTTTAAACCAGGTATTGGTACTTTTGGCAGTGTGGACAGGTGCCAAGGCCTGCTGGAGAATGAAATTTCCCTCTCCACAAAGCTTGTCGACAGAGGGAAGCATCAAGTGCTGTAAAATTTCCTGGTAGACGTCAGCGCTGACTTTGGTCTTGATAAAACACAGTGGACCTACACCAGCAGATGACATGGCTCCCCAAACCATCACAGATTGTGGAAATTTCACACTAGAGCTCAAGCAGCTTGGATTGTGGCCCTCCACTCTTCCTCCAGACTCGGGGACCTTGATTTCCAAATGAAATGCAAAATTTACTTTCATCTGAAAACAACACCTTGGACCACTGAGCAACAGTCCAGTTCTTTTTCTCCTTGACCCTTCTGGCGTTGTCTATTGGTCATGAGTGACTTGACACAAGGAATGCAACACTTGTAGCCCATGTCCTGGATACGTTTGTGTGTGGTGGCTCTTGACGCAATGACTCCAGCAGCAGTCCACTCCTTGTGAATCTCCACTAAATTTTTCAATGGCCTTTTCTTAACAATCCTTTCAAGACTGCGGCTATCCCAGATGCTTGTTCTACTACTTTTTCTACTACTCCTTCCACTCAACTTTCCATTAATATCCTTGGATACAGCACTCTGCGAACAGCCAGTTTCTTTAGCAATGATCTTTTGTGGCTAATTCTCCTTGTCCAGAAGGCAGTCATTGACACACTCTATATCTGTCAAGTCTGCAGTCTTCCCCATGATTGTGGAGCCTACTGAAAAAGACAAGGGACCTTTCTAAACGCTTAGGAAGCCTTTGCAGGTGTTTTCTCTAATTTACTGAGATTATGACTTTTTGGTTTTCATTGTCTAAGCCATAATCATCAACATAAACAGAAATAAACACTTGAAATAGATCACTCTGTTTGTAAGGACGCTATATAACATACGAGTTTCGTTTTTTGTATTGAAGAACTGAAATAAATTAACTCTTTGATGATATTCTAATTTAGTGAGAAGCACCTGTATGCTGCTGGATCATCGGGTGATCGGCGGCCTGTTTTCACTGCACATGTATCGGTAAATTAGTGTCTTTGGGAACACTTGGTCACGATAATTGGCCACTGCTCATCCAGCTTATCTGTCTTTGGACATTTAAAAACAGACAGAATGGACATTTTTACATTTATGACATTACTACACAGAGCCTCTAAAGTGAAGAGCAGACCGCTTCATCCACACGTTTAATGTCTTCCATCTTATTCCTCCTGTGTGGGGTCATGTAACTTGGCTGAGGGCACATTTTACAGAGCTGTCAGATAATACTTCATGTTAAGCATTGTCATCTGCTTACTCCAAATAAAACACATGTGATTTCTCTATATATTCTACAGCTGGTAGCTAAACGCACTGAGCATTAACCTTTTACTGCCCTAGGATCTCCTGTCCTTTCGAACTGCATTAAGATGATGCCTTATAAACTTCCTTTACACTGTCAATGTCATTCAGAAGAGCCGTGTTCTGGAAATGAATGCAAAATGTTTTTACATTTTCTGATAAAAAGAATAAAAATTGACAAAACAGCCTTGGTCCATGAACATATTTGTACAGTAATGTGCCAATGTTTGTATTTATAAGGTAAGGCCTCCATGATTGGATTTATATAGTATGGTTTCAAGGATCAAATTTGTATAGTAAGGCGTTTATGGTCATATCTGTACAAGTAACAAGTCCATGATTGAAATCGAACAGTTAGGAATATATGGTGGCATCCCTACAGTAATGCGTGCATAGTCACTTTCCGAATAAAAGGACGCATTTATACAGAAAGACGTCCATATTATAATCGTACAATCATCTTTCTGTACAAATACGAACATGGATAATTTGCTACAAATGTTGTGGTCGCAGTTGTTTACGGTCGTATTTGCATATAATGACGTCCATGGTTGCATTTGTTCTGGAAGCCGGCCATGGTCACATTTCTATAATAGGGTAATCATAATAAGGCTGATTTACACAAGTACCAATCGATGAAATAGCAAAGTGACTGGCACTTGTTTAAAATGGATTGGGCTCCCTTTGAAACTATTGGAGATGGCTTTTTTTTGTAACTGGGTTTCATGACAAATTTTGCACTGTTTTGCTCTTAGAGGCTCTTTGCTTTTTTGGCACGCTCAACTTTAAAAATAATCTGTCTTTATACATATACACACAGCTCTGGCAAAAATTAAGAGACCACTGCAAAATTTTCAGTTTGTCTGATTTTTCTCTTTATAGGTATATTTTTGAGTAAAATGTAAATTGTTCTTTCATTCTATAAACTTCTGACAACATGTCTCTGAATTTCCAAGCAATAAATTTTGTATTTCTTTTCTAAAAATGAGAAATGGTCAAACTTAAATAAAAGAACCAATGCTTTCAGCTCTTAAATAATGTTAAGAAAACAAGTTCATAATGTCATGTCCGCCATGTTTGTCATGTCTGCCATGTCTGTTTTGTCTCAAGAACTCCTGGAGCGATGTGCATATCTTGTCTGCTGTCCTGCATGTTCACTAGAGCAGTGTGCACACTCACCTCATGTCTGAGCTGCAGGATGCCTGCGTTTCTGCTCTGCCTTCTGTGATCTTCTCATCATGTCTAGGAGTCCCTGATCATGTGTCCCTGCCTGGATCCTGCACTGTCTGGTTCTGCAATCATCTCGTCATGTCTGGAACGCTTATCATGTGACGTTTCCTAAAGATCCTGCACTGTCTGGTTCGGTAATCATCTCGTCATGTCTGGAACTATGATCATGTGACCTGTCTAGGTTTCAGCACTGGATCTGCAGTCGTCTCGTCATGTCTGGAACTCTGATCATGTGACTGTGCTCTGTTATCCTGTGGATCTGAACCCGGAAGTGCTCCCCTGGTCCTGACCTGTAAGAGGAGGTGCTATGCCCTATATCAGGCCGCCCCTTCCTTTGCTCAGGGCCTGAGTATTGTGTAGTGTCCCTGCATGGCTGCTTGGTCTGTGGGGCGCTCCCTCTATTCTGTGCCCTTGCACTCTGCCCTGTCGTGCATCTCTGCACACGCTCCGTGCTCGTACTCCATCTCTTGTCCCGTGCCTTGTCTTATGTTTGTCTGTTGTGCCATGTTCGTCCTTGTCCTGCTTGGACTTGTAGTCCTTCTGTTATTCTCTGCCTTGCCTTTGCTATGCTCTGCCTTGTTCCTCCCTATAGTCTCTGCCTTTGCTTGCTCTGCCTCTCTCTCTCTCCTATGGTGCTCTGTAGTGCTCCCTGGCACACGCACCATTCCTTCTCTCTTTCCTCTTGTGCTCTTTTCCATGTCTAGTCCCAAGGCTCTCCCTTGGCCCGGCTCTGGGCTTCGGCCTACGCTCCGCTGCTAGCTCTGTTCTTGCTCTGATCTGATTCCGTGTTTCTGCCTATGCTTCCGTTCCTGGTTCTTTACTCTGCATAAGCTCTGCCTTGTTTCTCGTCTTGTCTTCCCTTGCTCTTTCTTCGTATGCTCTTGCATGCTCCTGGCCTTCCTAGCCTCCTGTCTGT
Organism: Dendrobates tinctorius; assembly: GCF_039654945.1. Classification (NCBI taxonomy): domain Eukaryota; kingdom Metazoa; phylum Chordata; class Amphibia; order Anura; family Dendrobatidae; genus Dendrobates; species Dendrobates tinctorius. The sequence continues at coordinate 2,599,647 of NW_027361671.1, read as the reverse complement.
GCCTCAGCCGTGCCCGCCCTAGCCGTGCCCGCCTGCTTGTGCCTCAGCCGTGCTCGTCGGTCAGTGACAGCTGTGTCGCCTGCCATGCCTCAGCCGGGTTCGCTGGAGTCTTACCCGTCTGTCAGTGCCGCAGCCCGATCAGCTAGCCAGTGCCCCAGCCGTGCTCTCTGTGCTCTCTTGCACCTCACGCTGTTTCCGCACTGTGCTCTGCGTGCTCCCTAAAGCACGCGCAGGCCCTTGCCTGCTCATGGCATACCTCCCCGTGCTTCTATTATAGTAAGCGCAGGTTTGGCCATGTACCCTGTCGTGCCCTCTTGCACGCACAGGTCCTAACCTGGTCCTTGAACGCTGTCCCTGGCGTGCCTCTCTGCACGCGCAGGCCTCTGTCTTGCCTGGACCCTGGTGTGCCCCTTTGCACGCTCAGGACTCTATCTCGTACCTTGTGCCTTGGCGTGTCTCTACACACGCACTCTGTCTCGTGCCTTGGCGTGTCTCTACACGCACCCTGTCTTGTGCCTTGGCGTGTCCCCTACACACGCACCTTTGTCTCGCACCTAGCCTTGGACCTCGGCGTGTTCCCTAACATGCACCAAGCCTGGAGATCTGTCTTGCCTCCTTGCCTGAAACCTGGTTTGCCTGCCGGATTCCCGTAACCTGCCGACCGTTGCCAGAGGTCCGGAACCAGATGACTGCGGCCTGATGCCTGGACCCTGTCGGTCGTTGCCAGTAGTCCGGAGTCCGATGCCATCGCACCCCGTCTTGGATCCTGGCGTGTCCTAGCATGCATTCCTTCTAGGAACTCTTGTGTGATCCCTATCACGTATCCTGTCCTGGACCCTGGTATGTTTTCATGCACGTGTTATGCCTGGAACATTTGGCGTGCCCTTGCACGTATCCTGCCGTGTTTCACTGTTTGTGCCCTGCACCTGATTCCCTGTTATGCCTTGCACCTGAATAAAGTGTGAATCCACGTTTGAGGAAGAAACTGTGTGACTTCACTTTATGTTTGGTATCCAGTCCGTCTTGTTGACAGACACTCAATAGTGTCTCCTTGAGCCGGCCGTCTGGTCCAGCAGTCGTGGTGGCTCACCCCCTTGGTCTTGCCCCTGACACTCCCTGTACAGGGGGTGGATTCTCACAAGGTAAGCTCGCCCTCGGCGGGTGGGTGCCATGACCCAAAGGGTCCACTCAAAAAATGGGCTCAGCAGGAGCTGAGTCCGTCACACATAATCATTTAGAAACAAAAGTACTAATGATTTAACTCAGGAAGAGTTCAGAAATCAATATTTTGTGGAATAACCATGATTTTTAATCACAGCTTTCATGTGTCTTTGCATGCTTGCCACCAGTCTTTCACACTGCCTCTGGTGCAAAAATGTAAGCAGTTCTTTGTTTGATGGCTGGTGACTATCCATCATCCTTTTGATTACATTCCAGAGGTTTTCAATGGGGTTCAGGTCTGGAGAATGGGCTGGCCATGACAGGGTTTTGACGTGGTGGTCTCTTAATTTTTGCCAGAGCTGTATATACTGTATATACACATACATACACCCACACTTGCAGTCCTTTCACACACAAGTCCAGCAATACCTTTACATGGCCAGTCTGTTCCTCCATTACTGAGAAATCAGTGTTGGAATTGATATGTAAATGAGGCTGTAGATCTGAAGCCTCTGTCACTCCAGCTCTGTTCCCCAACCAGTGATGTCTTCTCATGCTTCACTGACAGCTCTTTTGCCTGAAGTCACACTACATGGATGCTGCCATCTACATAAATGCAGGAAGTGGAAGCACTGGACAGGGAATAGAGCTGGAGTGACAGGCTTCCGATCTACAACCTCATTTGCAAGTCAATTCAAAGACTGATCTCTCAGTAACAAAGGAAATTGCTGGACTTGTCTTTCAAAGAGCTACGTACACACAAATAGTTTGGAGATGCAACCCTGTGGCCATAAATCCGCTGAGAGGAGCTAATAAAAAGGCTGATAAAAGAGTTACAAACTTTCCTGATAGACTGTCAGAACGAGCTCACTAGAAGTCAAGATTCACACTCTTGGGTTCAAGTGATGCAAAACATTTTTACCCAAGTCTGTAAATAGTGGGGAAAAATGGGAGTGGGAAGTAACAGTGTAAAGTGAGCATGATGTATAGCATAGATGTTTCAACCCATCTGGGGTCTTACTTGTTACGTCGCTTGTTTTGGTAGAGTAGCATTACATGACTACTAATAGTAGAGGAGGAGGAGAGTCTCCCTGTTTGGTTCACATAGAAAAAAACTGTATAGCCGTCAGTGCAGAAATTATGGTGAAATGTGCTGGTTATATAAATGTAATCAGCTGTCATGTGCAGGAAAAGATGCGGGCTCTGGACGATCTATGATGTATCTATAATGTATAAGTCATAGGTCGTGAAGTGGTTAAAGAGTGTAATTCTGAAACCCCTGCTCCAATTAGGATGTGAACACCCACAAATTAAAGCTGAGAGTCTGCACTTTAAGTCCATATTGATTATGTAACTATCTTGAAAATGTTTTGATGAACAGCTAAAATGCCAAAACTTGTGTCACTGTCAAAATATATCTGTACCTAACTGTACATGTGAACATAAACTAATAAAGGATGCAGCCCAGTGCAAGTACTACATATGCCTTTATTCACACTGCCATCGTCAGCTGCTTTATTTGAAGAGTCTATTGGTAGTTTTGGCAAAAAATGGAAAATTAATTTTGCATTTATGAACTATAAATTAATTATAAAAAGTATAACAAGATATACAAGATATTTTAACATTCCTGATATCTATTTAATACTTTATGACATGATAAAAAACTACACAAGGAGGATTGCCAACATGACCACAAAAGTTATCTTCAAACAATGGGCAATTTGTATTTGCTTTATTAGCTGTAATCTTGGAACCAGAAAAACAGATGAAGTGGCAGAGACCCAGCACTGAACATATACTGTAAGCCAGCTAAGCTCACTAGAAATTTTCCCACGGCGCTCTTACCTTGAGTAAATGCAATTTGCCCCCGGAGCTTCTTGTACATATTAAGAAATGTTTTGTGAATAGAAAGCATTGCCTTTCCCCTTCTCTTTTTAAAGACAGAGGCCCCAGGCGAACTTTGCTTAGCTTCCCTCTCTCTACAGACGGGACCTGGATTAGAGTACCTGGAAAGGAAATATCTATTATGAGCTCTTTTCATCTCACGATCCATCTTACATTTACTAACCATCACACTTCTGCTGGACAGGGAATTAGACGTGCTGTTAGTTCAATCTGCAGTCACTACATTATTTTATAGAGCACAAAAAGCTGAGCAGATTGATCTACAGCTTTCTAGGAAAAGATTTAGTATAACTTCATTAAAATCCCTACTCATTCATAGCAGTTAGGCAAGTCATCCAAATCGACGACCGAAGTATCTCTGTATGCTAATAGCTTCTTTAGAGAGGAAGATGATCGGAACTCATGTAGCAACTATCAGCAGTTCTAAAAGTTAATATTGACTCTTTAATGAGCCTTGCCACATGACTTAGGAGAAGAAGCCAAACAGATACTCCATTTGCGGATGTATGTTTTGGAGTGTTTCCTCCAAATCGTTGCATCAGTGCTCACCCAGCCAAATTGGTCCTCCTGCTTTTCACTGATGAGGGGCAAGTACCCCAAAACGCATGTCTGCAAATGGGGTGTCTGCTTTGACATCTTATTTTAAATCAAGTGGAAATGTCCTTTAAGGGGTCGATATTGATTTTAGGGGTGCTAAAACGGACTAGAATTCCTGTTCTCTTCTTCTCTAAAAAAGACTATTGCTATATTTAAATTCCCATAGGAGCACTGAATGGCCTTTAAGGTCTAGTGCACACATGGTTTTCACGAATAGCACTCTATGGGACTGCACATGTCTGATTTTGACCTGACTGTCGGATCAAAATCGGCAAAGCAAGTCTATGGGTCCATGAAAAAGGTCAGACCGAACTGAAATAATGGAGAAGGTGGAGATTTTTTTTTTCTCTCTCCACATCCGAGAAAAACTGATGACACTCTGATCTAACTCTGATCAGAATAATTGGACCGTTTTTCACTGATGTGGCGAAAACAGTCATATGATTCTCCTTACGGTGAACTGGCACGCTGCACATGGTGAAACTTTACCCTTTAAATCTACAAATTCACACTCGTGTATGGAAGGGTATGAATACTTTATTAGGACCACCCACCTGACTAATAAGCTCAGACTGAGCAGAGATTTCAAAGGGAACAAAACAACTGATACTGGATCTATTCCCACAAACCTAAATATCAATCTGTTCACCTCCTCCTGCTCTGTACCAATCTACGTATAATATTGTATAATATTAAAAAAAAAACACTGAAGAATTGTTTTAATCATTTCACAGCGTTACATTATTGAGATTATAAAATCTATAGAAAATTTCAAAAATATATTTCAGAAGATTTTTAGAGACAGAAAATGTATTCTAGTCCTAGGAGGACATTGTTAAAATAGGGTATTTCCGCAAATACACATATACAAACATATATATTAAATGTAAATGACAGTTTTGTCCAATGCTAGCACTCGTACAGCTTCTGTATCTTTATCACTGTATATGGTTAGAAATGGAATGAGAAAAATGGGGGGTGACACTATATCTGAGGGTACAAAAAACTCTGAACGACAGCAGAATAATACAAGGCAAGATCCCCACTGCCAATAACCAAATCTGGAATTTACTACTTATGTATTTGCGAAGTTGGTTAACAATCCTTGAAGCATGTACATCATAAAATAATCTCACATGCCAAGTTTTCCAAAAAAAGATCTGGAATGTGTCAAAAAATTATTATTTTGACTACTGGGGGGCAGACCCAAAATGACCAAAATACAAGCATTGCTCCCATGAATGTGACTGTACAGACCTTCAGTGGCATGTAAAGGTTTGGGCACCCCTGGTCAAAATTACTGTTATTGTGAAGAGTTAAGCAAGTTAAAGATGAAATGATCTCTAAAAGACCTAAAGTAATGTGATGACACATTTCCTTTGTATTTCAGGCAAAAAAATATTGCAATCTTTTACATTTTAAAATTTATAAAAAGGAAATTGGGCCGATGAAAAAGTTTGGGGACCCTTGGAGATGTGTGTGCTCAGAAAACTTTGCCTAAGGTTTCAGATCTTAATTGGCCTGTTAGGGTTATGGCTTGTTTACGATCATCGTTAGGAAAGGCCAGGTAACAGAAATTTCCCATCCTTATAAAAACCTAGCCTCCTCTAACCGTGAGCCAAAAAACAGAAGCCATGGGTTCTTCTAAGCAGCTGCCTGGCACTCTGAAAATGGTGGAGGCCTACAAAGCAGGAGAAGGCTATAAGAAGATAGGAAAGCGTTTTAAAGATGCCCGTTCCTCAATTCAAAATTTAATTAAGAAACGGCATTTAACAGGAACAGTGGAAGTCAAAACAAGGTCTGGAAGACCAAGCAAAATTTCAGTGAGCGCTGCTCTAGGATTCATAGAAAGGCAAAAAAATAACCCCCACTTGACTGAAAAAGACCTTCAATAAAAGATTTAGCATGATCTGCAGTTGTGCTTCATTGTTCTACTGTTCAGATACACCTGTACAAATATGGCTTTCATGGAAGAGACATCAGAAGAAAACCTCTCCTGTGACCTCAACATACAATTCAGCATCAGAAATATGCAAAAGAACATGTAAACAAGCGTGATGCATCTTGGAAAGAAATCCTGTGGACCCATGAGATTAAAATAGAACTCTTTGGCCACAATGAGCAACAAATTCTTGATGCAAACATAACACCATCTGTAAAATAGCTAAAGTTGAAAAGAGAAAGGCTTCTATAAATGGATAGTGATCCTAAAGACACGTCAAAAACCACAATGGACTACATCAAAAGGCACAAGCTGAAGATTTTACAATGGCCCTCACAGACCTATGACCTGAACATCATCTGAAAATCTGTGGCTAGACCTCAAAATAGCACTGCGGCCCTGGAATCTCACAGAACTGGAAGGATTTTGTAAATTTTGTAAAAAATGACTCTTGTTTGGCAAAAGAAGCGTTTCCAAGCTGTGATACTTTCAAAAGAGGGTGCTACTAGGTACAAACCATGCAGGGTACCCAAACTTTTGAAATCGGCCCATTTTCCTTTCTGTAATTTTTAAAATGTAGTAAGTGACCTTTTTTGCCTAAAATACAAAGGAAATGTGTCATCTTTTAACTTTAGACCTTTTAGGGATAATTTCATCGCTAACTTGCTTAACTGTTCACAATAACAGTAATTTTGACCGGGGGTGCCCAAACTTTTACATGCCACTGTATACATATTGCTACACGTCACATATTATACGGAATGACTGTATGTAAAAAACAATAAAACTTACCTTGGCGTATGAATGTTTGGCTTGTATCTAGTAATATATCGCAGCCCTCCACAATCATTCTTTCAATGGACAAGTTTTTTCGAATGTTTTCTGTGTCGCTGACTTCATCGTGCATTACCCTGTATAGCACAATCTATATTAAATGACTTGTCTACATAACAGAATAGCACTAAAAACACATGCCTATCTGGCCTACAATTAGCACCTCCTCAAACATGTACACTATAAATGACGACATGAGCAGGAGGAGCAGTTTACGTCACCTTTATATTAAGTTTTAATAATATTTTGTTTGCAAAAAATATCCTACGTTCCCTGTAGTGGCAACTGCTAGCTCCAGAATAGTATTAGTTAACATTATGTCCAGAGAAGGGGGATTTGGAGCCCTGTATCAGGCTCATGGCATTGTTACATGCAGCACTCATGGAAAGTGTACGCTGGGCAGTCTCTATTTTGGCTATATCAATTAATGTGAGAGAGTGAAAGTTGAGAGGAATATTTATTCAGATACTTTTTTTTTCCTATCACAGCACACAACACTGGTTGTAAAGTCACTGACCGGGTTTTCTCTAAAACTTGGCAGTCCATAGTGGCGCTTTCACATGTGACAAATGGCACTGTCCTTTTATCAAGTTGTAACTGGATGCACAGCATTAAGACTGTCATTCAGCAGTTAAATACTGTTCAGTAAGGTCATGGAACCAGTCACTAGAGTAAGTTACTCTGTAAGAACTATGACAAATCCATAGCAAAATCCAATGAATTATATGTGGATTTCTCCCAGAGTTTTCTGAGGATTGGGATGCGGTATTGTTGCAGTAATGACGTATTGTATGGGGTATAGCTGCAGTGATAGCTATACAGCGGTGTGTCAAACTCATTTTCACAAAGGCCCACATCAGCATTATAGTTGCCTTTAAAAGGACACTTATAATTGTAAGAGCTTGTGCAGAAGTCTGTACAACACGGTACGAGCATGGACTGCAATGCACGGACTGGCCAGGGGCAATAAGACAGCTTTCCTTGGGCAGTACAGCCAAGAGCACTGACCCTGGATAGTACGGCTATAAAAGAACGGCCCCTGGGTGGCAGGGCCAAGAGCATGGCACCTGAGCAGCAGAGTCAAGAGCACAGCCCCTGAGCAGCAGGGCCAAGGGCGCAGCCCCTGAGCAGCAGGACCAAGAGCGCAGTCCCTGGGCAGCAGAGCCAAGAGCACGGCCTCTGGACAGCAGGGCCAAGAGCGTGGCCCCTGGGAAGCAGGGCCAAGAACGGTGTTCATAGGTAGCAGGGTGAAGAGCGCGGCCCCTGGGCATCAGGACAAGAGCGCTGTCCCTAGGTAGTGAGCTAAGAGCGCCGAGTCCAAGATGGACTGCTCCCTATGCTAACTAATTGCTGCATCTGCTCTCATTCAAAGATAGATCCTGATTCCTTTGCCGACCCCTCTGCCAAGTACTAAATCCCTTGGTTCTGATTTAAAGTTGGAACCTTCTTCTTTTGCTGATCCCTCTGCTAGGCACTTGCTGATCCCGTTCCGATTTAAAGATGGAACGGGCTTCCTTTGCTGCCCGCTTTGTTAAATGCTGGCTGATTGCATCCACTCTGTTTCAAAGATGACACTCGCGACTTGTGCTGGTGCCACCCCCTCTACCAAGTGCTGGCTGCATCCGCTCAGATTCCAAGCTAACACCAGCTTCCTGTGCTGGCTCCACCCCCTCTACTACACGCTATGTCAACGAAGAACACAGTACTTCGTAGAAGGGGTTGCCCAAGCACAGGCGGGTGTCATCTTGGACGTTGAGCGCCGGTGCACACTTCCACAATGCTTTTTAATAGAAACTCACATGCAATGGACACAGAAGGACTAGTTCTTTGTACGGGGAAAGTGGACAGACGATCCTTCTGTGTCGTGACCTCATTGGCCACATGAAATGACGTGGCGGGCCAGATTCGGCCAGCGAGCCTTGAGTTTGACACCCCAGAAGGTTATTGTTCGAGTGAGCGATGGCTATACGGGGTATTGTTGCAGCGAGCGATGGCTATACTGGATATTCTTTCGGCGAGCGATGGCTACATAGGGTATTATTGTGGCGAATGATGGCTATACAGAGTATTGTGGTGAGCGAAGGCTATACGGGGTATTGTTACGACGAGCGATAGCTATTCAGGGTATTCTTGCGGCAAGCAACGGCTATACAGGGTATTGTGGCAAGTGATGGCTATATGGGGTATTGTTGCGACGAGCGATGGTTATTCAGGGTATTGTTGCAGTAAGCGATGGCTATAAGAGGTATAGTTGTGGTGATGGCTATACGGAGTAATATTGCAGTGATGGCTATACGGGGTATTGTTGAAATGGCTATGACTATATGGGGTATCACTGCAGTAAAATAGGTCAGATAATATAAAGGTGAGAGAACAGATTCTATCAGTTGGGAATAAAAAATTTTTTTTTTAATAGGTATGTGCGTAGAGACCCAGCCAAGTGAGAATTTCACAGCATATTCTAACCTATATTTACTACTAGAATTCTACTAACTTGCAATATTTTCATGCAGTTAACAAGACCTTCATGTCCCCAGAGTGACTGCCAGCATATGGCTCTACTATTTACTGCCAGATTACTAAGGTTACACGTAAAGTGTGACAACCATCTATGTGGGCTCTAAACGTATCACAGCATGAGTACTGGGAATTGTCCAAACTAATCAATACTTTTAATCAAAATTGATAAAAAATGCCAGAGGATAGCAGAAGGTTAACAATAAAAACACACAGTATAATGTATGCATGTATAAAATTCAGGTCTATATTTCTTCCAAAAAGATGACCCAGGACCTCCAAACAGAACAAGACAAGAGTGAACAGTGAATAAATCTAAGAAAAAACAGAAGCATTACTGCTTTAGCAAATAAGTTAAAAATGAAGGTACTTAACGCACAAATTGGGCAATTTGTAAGAGCCCAACAGCCAGCAACAAGCCCATTTGTTGGGACCCTAACCTAATATGCCTCTCCCAGGCCAGTTTGAATGGTATATATTCAATGTTTGCATATTATAGCGCCCTCTGAACACTCCTCCCATCAGCCTAAGGTATCTTTAATTAGAGCTGGATTTTACCTACCCTTAAAACTGTAGGCTTTCAGCATGGGAGAGGTATATTAGGTTAGGGTCCAAACAAAGTGGTAAACCACGTTGCTGGCTGTCGGGCTCTCATGAATTGGCCAATTTGTGCGCCAAGTACGTTAATTTTTAACGTATTTTCTATAGCAACAATTAAGTCCCAATTTCATATATTCAATGTTTGCATATTATTGCATTTCAGCATACAGCTGTTTTTCCTTTAGGCTGGGTTCACATCGCGTTAGTGCAATCCGTTTAAAGGGAATCTGTCACCCCATTTTTCGAGTATCAGCTGCCGGCACCGCCATCAGGGGATTATCAACAGCATTCTGTAATGCTGTAGATAAGCCCACGATGTAACCTGAAAGATAAGAAAAATGAGGTAGATTATACTCACCCAGGGGCAGTCCAGGTGCGGTTTTGGTCCAATGGGTGTTGCGGTCCTGTCCGGCGCCTCCCATCTTCTAACAGTGACGTCCTCTTCTTTGCTGCCTGTCGTGGCTCCTGCGCATGTACAGTGCTCTGCCCTGTCGAGGGCAGAGCAGAGTCCTGCAGTGCACAGGCGGCGGGAGAGGTCCGGCGCCTGCGCACTGCAGTATTCTGCTCTGCCCTCAATAGGGCAGAGCAGTGAGCCTGTGCAGGAGCCACGAGAGGCAGCAAAAGAAGAGGACGTCACCGTTAGAAGATGGGAAGCGCCGGACCGCAACACCCATCGGATCAAGACCGGACCGCCCCCCGGTGAGTATAATATAACTCATTTTTCTTATCTTTTAGGTTACATCGGGGGCTTATCTACAGCATTACAGAATGCTGTAGATAAGCCCCTGATGGTGGTGTCGGCAGCTGATACTTGAAAAATGGGGTGACAGATTCCCTTTAACGGATCAATTTCTATGCAGCACTAACGCATAGTAACGGATCCGTTAACGCATCCATTGACTTACATTAAGGAACGCATCCTAACGCATGTCAAAATCGGCATGCGCTAGCAATGGTCCATTATTTTGTGACGCACCCGAGAACGCGGTCTACCGCGTTTTCGGGTCCGTTACGGCAAATGCAGAGCGAACGCTTCCGTACGCACTGCATAGAACTCTATGGCTAATGCATGGGGACGCAATGCAATCATGCATTAACACATGCGTTGACAAGTTCGCCAAAAAAAAGACAATTTGAGCCACATGGTTAGCGCATCCGTTTAACGGATCCGTTATGCGATGTGAACCTAGCCTAAGACATATTTGTACAGTGACACAATTTTCATCATTATTTCTTTGCACCAGTACAAATGGATCCGAAACAACGTAACCAAGATGTGATTAAACTGAAACCAAAGGTCAGGCGTATGCCTCGGCCACGGAAGAATCTTCCATTACTGGTTGTATTGCAGTACGTTTTGGTCATTATCCAACTATATTGTCAAGTCGTATTAACAGGTTTTAGAGCACTTGACTAAGTCTGAGTCTGAGCAGAATGTATGTCTGTATACAATTCATTCTGTTATTTCATCCTGCTATCCAGTTCAGGGCTGCCAACTTGACTTATTATTATTTTTTTCTGGACAGCTGCTAATCAAAAAAACACAGACAATATTTTTTACCAACACATTAGAAAATGTGGAGCAGGCATACAACACTCGACAGACGCTACAGACTCATGAGGAAGCATGCACCTTCTATGAATCAGCAGCGTCTGATGCCAGCATTGCCCATTTATCAAGATTGGTGTGAACAACGCTGGCCTTGATAACTACGGAATGTATTTTTTCATTGTATACTATTTTATGTAATACTGCAAGAAAAAGGTTTATAAACATATACTGGTCTGACAGAACCCAAAAAAAGACATAACTTCGGAATGTGTGACTATAAGGCCTTAATCACTTATCGGCAGATCCAATCTGCCCCAAACCCCTTATCTAATAAATAAAAACACCATACTGCGTGTCGTTAGATAAAATGGCCATAACAGCCTCATTTTATCAAATGTATCAAACAATAATAATTCTTTGTCAATATGACAACCAGAAAAGAAGGGGGATTGAAGGTTCCAAAACCATTCTAAAACCACAACGAAACAGCTCCTCCACACCAGCCCTACCGCATCCACCTGAATGTTGCCCATACCAAAATATCCCGTTAGATCTCGCCCGGTAGGAACCCACTTACATTTCTGTACAATTCTGTAAGAACCTTGAAACCGATGGGAATCACCCATCCCTGCACTTGGCTTCCACATCCTTCAGTAAAACCAACCACCTTCAAAACCCCCTCTTTTACGCCAATGTAGACAAGCATGACCCGTTATGCATGAGAGCCCCACAACACTAATAATGCATTCTCAACTCCTTCAATTAAAGCCAGAGCCCATATGTCAGTCCCAATTGCATTTAAATAAATACTGTCAGGCCTGAGAAATTCTCTGACAGGAATTTCCAACTCGCGGTGCCTTAACACAACCCCCTCATTACGTGCAATGAAGCGAAGCACCCCCTGTTAACTTCAACCATAGGCCTTATTGAGCGTCTCGACCAACTTTGCATGCCTCCAAATAAGGTGCGCAACAATATTGGACAAAACCAGCACCTCAAACAATCATACTTGATGTCACAAACGAACTCCCTTGACAGCCTGGAGTCTAAGTCATTGCCACCCGCGTGTAGTACCAGAATATCCAGGGGCTTATCTAGAGTGATATGAAAATGGAATTCTGACATTACTCATTCCATCCATTGCACCATCGCAGCGTCTCTAGGAAGACGCAATTGCCGTCCTGCCCGTCTTGCATTACCCAAATAATAACTTCAATACACATAAGAATGACCTAAAACCCAGACCAAGAGAGGGGTTCCTGCAACACAAGAAAAGTTGGGATGCAATAGGTACTAACTTCAAGAAGATATATGTAGTACAACAAATATCTTTATAACATATACAGTCTAACATAGGATTAGTATACTGTAGACTTCCAAAGGCCATTCTTCTGTACTACATTGACCTCTAAGCTCTAGCAAGCAGTCTTAGTTGTGGTGCCAATCTGAAAAGAGTGAGAACCAAAACTCCCACTATTCAAACCGCAAACAGCGCCTAAGATTATATTGAATTGATAGAAAGTTGAAGCTGACCAATACTGAAATAAAAAAGACCCATGGTGTGGAACCCATCACCTCCAGAAAAGAAGAAACCCTTTTTTTACCAGACATTTGAACATGCTTTTAACACCCCACAACTCTAAACAGATTTTCCCAGCCGTATTATGTTTGAAATCTTCAAGTGGCAACATACTATGTTTTCTAAACATGATACAGCCTTTGAAGACAAACCGCCATGGCACTTGCCATTTTCGCTTACCAATTGTACCAACGGAAATGCCCCAAAACATGCCAAAACAAAAGCTGCGCCAAAAAAAGGCATTCATACGCAGACTTACACACGTCTCCCAGGCAGTATAATAGTTGCTCCAAAATTTTAACCCCTTCAAGACCCTGCCCTTTTTCGTTTTTGCATTTGTTTTGCCCCCTTTCTTTTTTTGCGGGACAAGTTGTACTTTTGAACCACACCATTGGTTTTACCATATCGCGTACTCAAAAATGGGAAAAAAAATTCCAAGTGCTGTAAAATGGCAAAAAAAAGTGCAATTACACGTTTTGATTTTTTTTTTTTACCATGTTCACCAAATGCTAAAACTGACCAGCAATTATGATTCTCCAGGTCATTACGAGTCCATAGACACCAAACACGTCTAGGTTCCTTTTTATTTAAGTGGTGAAAAAACCCCCAAAGTTTGTTAAAAAAAAAATTGCGCAATTTTCCGAAACCAGTAGCATCTCCATTTTTTGTGATCTTGGGTTGGGTGACAGCTTATTTTCTGTGTGCTGAAATGACGTTTTTAATGATACCATTTTGGTGCAGAAACAATCTTTTGATCGCCTGTTATCATTTAATGAAATGTCGCGGAGACCAGAAAACTTAATTCTGGTGTTTTGACTTTTTTTCTTGCTACACCGTTAAGCAATCAGGTTAATCCTTTTTTATTGATACATTGGGCGATTCTGAAGGCAGCGATACCAAATATGTGTATGTTTGATTTTTTTATTTTATTTTGAATGGGGAGAAAGGGGGGTGATTTAAACTTTTATTTTTTTTTTTACATTTTTTTTTATATTTTTAAAAACATGTTTTTTTTACTTTTGGCATGCTTCAATAGTCTACATGGGAGAATAGAAGCTATCACAACCCGGTCGGCTCTGCTACACACAGGCAATCATCACATCAACCCCAATGTAGTTGTCATGCCCGTCATGCCGGCCATACTGCTTGCGCTGCATGATCCCCATTGTCATGCCTGTCATGCCTCATTGTCCCCAGGTCCGGGTCCCTGCGGGAGCCCGCGGGTCTCGATTGTGTGTACACACGCACCTCGTGACTGTTGTGCTGCAAGATGCCTGGAGCAGTGTGCACTGTGCACGCGCGCCTTATCTCTTGGCTGCCTGCCCCTGCCAGTGCGCAGCTGCGTTTTACCTTATGGCTACATGCCGTTGCTGTGTGACCAGCCGTCTCTGCTCTGATCCAGCTATCCTCTCTGTGATCCTGGAGCAACTGTTAGGTGGATTCATAACTGGCTTAGTGATCGGACCCAAAGAGTGGTCGTAAATGGCTGCACATCCAGTTGGAAGAATGTCTCAAGTGGGGTACCACAGGGCTCTGTCCTGGGCCCTGTATTGTTCAACATCTTTATCCACGATTTAGATGAAGGAATTGAGGGTAAACTGATTAAATTTGCTGATGACACAAAGCTAGGAGGGATAGCTAACACTAGAGAAGAGAGAGGAAGGATTCAAAAAGATATAAATAAACTGGAGAAGTGGGCAGCAACTAACAGAATGGTTTTTAACAGGGAGAAATGCAAAGTACTATATCTGGGCAATAAAAATGAAAAAAGCATATACAGAATGGGAGGAATAGGGCTAAGTGACAGCACATGTGAAAAAGACTTGGGTATACTAATAGATCACAGACTGAATATGAGTCAACAGTGTGATGCAGCAGCAAAAAAGGCAAATGCAATTCTAGGATGTATTAAAAGAAGCATACAGTCTAGATCACGTGAAGTCATTATTTCCCTCTACTCCTCTTTGGTCAGACCTCATCTGGAATATTGTGTCCAGTTTTGGGCACCACATTTTAAAAAAGACATCAACAAACTGGAGCAAGTTCAGAAAAGAGCGACCAGAATGGTGACCGATCTGCAAACCCTGTCTTATGAGGAAAGGTTGCAGGATTTGGGAATGTTTAGTTTGCAAAAGAGAAGACTGAGAGGAGACTTAATAGCTGTCTACAAATATCTAAAGGGCTTTCACATTGTAGAAGGATCAACTTTATTCTCATTTGCACAATGAAAGACTAGAAGCAATGGGATGAAACTGAATGGGAGGAGACACAGATTAGATATTAGAAAAAACTTTTTGACAGTTAGAGTGATCAATGAGTGGAACAGGCTGCCACGAGAAGTGGTGAGTTCTCCTTCAATGGAAGTCTTCAAACAGAGGCTGGACAGACATCTGACTGGGATGATTTAGCAAATCCTGCTTTGATCAGGGGGTTGGACCAGATGGCCCAGGAGGTCCCTTCCAACTCTACGATTCTATGATCATGTGACCTTTCCTATGTTCCAGCACTGTCTGATCCAGCAATCCTCTCTGTGTTCCTGGAGCCCCTGATCATGTGACCTTTCCTACGTTCCAGCAAAGTCTGATCCAGCAATCCTCTCTATGGTCTTGGAGGACTCCACCATGTGACCCTCTCTATGATCCTGGAGGACTGAACCGGAAGTCCTCTCCTGTTCCTGACCCGGAAGTGCAGGTGCTAATGCCCTATATCAGACCGCCCCTTCCTATGGTTGGGGCCTAAGTATCGTGTTGCTTCCCTGCATGGCTGCTGGGCCGCTCCCTGTATTCTGTGCCCCTGCACTCTGCCCTGTTATGCCTCTCTGCACATGCTCTCTGCTTGTACTCTGTCTCTTGTCTCGTGCCATGTCTTGTGTTGTCTCTTGTGCCATGTGTTGTCTTGTTATTCTTAGACTTGTAGTCCTTCCTCTGTTTTCTGCCTTAGCCTGTTTTGCTACGTCTTGCCTAAGCTCTTCTTTGCCTTGTTGTTCGTCCTATGTTCCGTGTCTAGTCTCAAGACTCTGCCTTGACCCGGGTCTGGGCTTTGGCCTACGCTCCGCTGCTAGACTCTGTCCTATGGTGCTCTCTAGCACACTCCCTGACTAGTCTCAAGGCTCTGCCTTGACCCGGCTCTGGGCTTCGGCCTACGTTCCGCTGCTAGCTCTGTACTCTGCTCTATGTCTCTGCTATGGTGCTAACATAATTGTAAACTGTCATGGCAGCCATACACTGGGAGGGATGTTAAGGTGTGGATAAAACCATAATGTCCTTTGTATACCATTTTTTTTTCCAAATCATGTTAATTGCCCTTTTTAATCAGCATTACATATTATATAATGCGGCTATTTACAGGTTAAAAAAAAAGTGAGTGATGTTTCACTTTTACAGTAGTGTCCTTTTAAGTGTTCTCTTTGGATAAAGTATTATGCAACGGCATTGCTATTTCCTTGATGAATAAATTATCCTTCAGCCAGTGCATCAGCCAATGTCCCGGGCAAATAATCTTTTAATCTGATTTAGTTCAGGAACATGCTTTCTATTCATTTAAAAGACATCATATGACTGACATAGCTAACGATGGGAGAATAGAAGACCAGCTTTCTACATGAAGCTATATCATATCTAATAGGATAGGAGCCTATAGAAGAGACATCAATAGAAGGAAGCATCTAGGCACAGGCAAGCTCTTAACACATCACAATTTCTGTTTCTGCTTTTCAGTTTTTCCTCCGCATCTTCCCAGATCCATAACTTTTTAATTTTTCTGTCCACATAGACACATGAAAGTTTGCTTAATGCAAGACAAGTTGTACTTCTGATTGACATAATTCATTTTACCACATAGCGTACTGGAAAATGGGGAAAAAATCCAAGAGGGAAGAAATTATGAAAAAACGCAATTCTTAGGCTAGTCTCACACTAGCGTTACCCGGCGCAGCGCAGGGCCGCTGATAAGCTCCGCCCCCGGCCACACCCCCTCCGGTCAGCTCCTCCTCTGGGCGCATGACGCTGCATGTGACCAGCGTACCCTATATTTAGTGCTGGGTACGCTGGCGTGCGCTGGTATGTTTTTGCCGGTGCATGCGCCCTTTTTGCGCTGCGCCGAGCGCACAAAAATGCAACACAGTGCGTTTGGCGCTCTGGGGCCACTAAATGGCACAAAGTCTACATTGCGTTACTAAGGGACGTGAAATCGAAGTCTACATACAGCCATTAGTTTTTCGATTTCCAGCAAGATGCTGACACCACTGTAGTTTATGATGTTCACGCTTACAGGCAATGATGTCTCCTAAAACTGGATTTACCGGACGTCTTCTAGAAAACCACGGGTTACATACTGTGATGCTGTGGGTTTTTAATTTGATACAGATCAGCACTGTTTTGAGCATAGCAGTTTACTGGCACACATCTAGTTCACATGACTTATCCAATTTACATTACTTGTATGAAAATGAGGAAATCCGAGCTGAATGTAAAAGGCACCTGGCACACGTACAGCATTTGATAAACATTTATGTCCTGATTTCGTCTAAATTTTCATCAAATCAGTCTAAAAATCTGCATCTCATGGAAGTGAATGGGGTATTAAATACCCCATTCACATGTCTTGGGAAAAAATGCTTAAAAATCATCCGTAAGAAGAATAAGCATCATTATTGTTGGTGAAAATTTCACATGGCACAACACAACTGCTGATTAACACTGGCCTACGAACCAGGCGTCTAGCTACAGATATTCCATTAACCTCACGTCACCTCACACAAAGACTATCATTGTGCAGCGCAAGATGGCAGTGGAGGCTATCCTCTACAGCGATCAGTCTTGCTTTCGCCTTGGATGCAACGATAGCCAGATATTGGTCTGGAAACAGTTGGGGCAATGATATTAAAAGGCCTTCATGAGGCAACATCACACTGGTCCTGCTCCTGAGACTGTGATGTGGGGTGGCATAATATACAGTGGGGCAAAAAAGTATTTAGTCAGTCAGCAATAGTGCAAGTTCCACCACTTAAAAAGATGAGAGGCGTCTGTAATTTACATCATAGGTAGACCTCAACTATGGGAGACAAACTGAGAAAAAAAAATCCAGAAAATCACATTGTCTGTTTTTTTTTCATTTTATTTGCATATTATGGTGGAAAATAAGTATTTGGTCAGAAACAAAATTTCATCTCAATACTTTGTGATATATCCTTTGTTGGCAATGACAGAGGTCAAACGTTTTCTGTAAGTCTTCACAAGGTTGCCACACACTGTTGTTGGTATGTTGGCCCATTCCTCCATGCAGATCTCCTCTAGAGCAGTGATGTTTTTGGCTTTTCGCTTGGCAACACGGACTTTCAACTCCCTCCAAAGGTTTTCTATAGGGTTGAGATCTGGAGACTGGCTAGGCCACTCCAGGACCTTGAAATGCTTCTTACGAAGCCACTCCTTCGTTGCCCTGGCGGTGTGCTTTGGATCATTGTCATGTTGAAAGACCCAGCCACGTTTCATCTTCAATGCCCTTGCTGATGGAAGGAGGTTTGCACTCAAAATCTCACGATACATGGCCCCATTCATTCTTTCATGTACCCGGATCAGTCGTCCTGGCCCCTTTGCAGAGAAACAGCCCCAAAGCATGATGTTTCCACCACCATGCTTTACAGTAGGTATGGTGTTTGATGGATGCAACTCAGTATTCTTTTTCCTCCAAACACGACAAGTTGTGTTTCTACCAAACAGTTCCAGTTTGGTTTCATCAGACCATAGGACATTCTCCCAAAACTCCTCTGGATCATCCAAATGCTCTTTAGCAAACTTCAGACGGGCCTGGACATGTACAGGCTTAAGCAGTGGGACACGTCTGGCACTGCAGGATCTGAGTCCATGGTGGCGTAGTGTGTTACTTATGGTAGGCCTTGTTACATTGGTCCCAGCTCTCTGCAGTTCATTCACTAGGTCCCCCCGCGTGGTTCTGGGATTTTTGCTCACCGTTCTTGTGATCATTCTGACCCCACGGGGTGGGATTTTGCGTGGAGCACCAGATCGAGGGAGATTATCAGTGGTCTTGTATGTCTTCCATTTTCTAATTATTGCTCCCACAGTTGATTTCTTCACTCCAAGCTGGTTGGCTATTGCAGATTCAGTCTTCCCAGCCTGGTGCAGGGCTACAATTTTGTTTCTGGTGTCCTTTGACAGCTCTTTGGTCTTCACCATAGTGGAGTTTGGAGTCAGACTGTTTGAGGGTGTGCACAGGTGTCTTTTTATACTGATAACAAGTTTAAACAGGTGCCATTACTACAGGTAATGAGTGGAGGAAAGAGGAGACTCTTAAAGAAGAAGTTACAGGTCTGTGAGAGCCAGAAATCTTGATTGCTTGTTTCTGACCAAATACTTATTTTCCACCATAATATGCAAATAAAATGAAAAAAAAACAGACAATGTGATTTTCTGGATTTTTTTTTCTCAGTTTGTCTCCCATAGTTGAGGTCTACCTATGATGTAAATTACAGACGCCTCTCATCTTTTTAAGTGGTGGAACTTGCACTATTGCTGACTGACTAAATACTTTTTTGCCCCACTGTACAGGGTGGGCCATTTATATGGATACACCAAAATCAAATGGGAATGGTTGGTGATATCAACTTCCTGTTTGTGGCACACTAGTATATAGGAGGGGGTGTTGCTATCAGTTTGTCAAGAGTGGGAGAAGAGGGTCGCATTGACAATCCAACACAATGGGCAGCACTTTGAACACATTTTATAAGTGGTCGTAAACTTGTAAATAACTCATGAAAGAATAAAGTTATATTAAAACCAAGCACACCATTGTTTTTCTTGTGAAATTCTCAAGTTTGATGTGTCACATGACTCTCTTCCCATTGGAAAAAATAAAGTTGGATCCAAAATGGCCGACTTCAAAATGGCCGCCATGGTCACAATCCAACTTGAAAAGTTTCCTCCCTCACATAATGGTTGATATCACCAACCATTCCCATTTTATTTAGGTGTATCCATATAAATGGCCCACCCTGTACATTAGTCGTACCCTTCTAGTCTTCATTTCAGGTACACTAACCGCTCAGTGTTACATTAAGTTTGTGGTTAAAACAGTGGTACATCTATTTCTCCAAAGTGTCCAATGATCCATTTATTAATGTTACAATGCCAGGCTGCAAATTGCTTGTGCTACTGTGAGCAGCCTGTGTGTGACCTACAGTGAAGGAAAGAATTATTTGATCCCTTGCTGATTTTGTAAGTTTGCCCACTGACAAAGACATGGATAGTCTATAATTTTAAGAGTAGGTTAATTTTAACATTGAGAGATAGAATATCAAAAATAAAATCGAGAAAATCAAATTGTATAAATGATATACATTTATTTGCATTTTGCAGTGAGAAGTATTTGATCCCCTACCAACCATTAAGAGTTCTGGCTCCTACAGACCAGTTCGACGCTTTTAATCTACTCGTTACCTGCATTAAAGACAGCTGTCTTACATAGTCTCCTTTATAAAAGACTCCTGTCCACAGACTCAATTAATGACATGTGCGCAAAACTCATCATCAACTACAAAAAACTTGTGACTGCTGTGCTTGCCAAAAAGGGTTTTGCCACCAAGAATTAAGTCTTGTTTGTCACAGGGATCAAATACTTATTTCTCACTGCAAAATGCAAACAAATTTATACAATGTGATTTTCTGGATTTTATTTTTGATGTTCTGTCTCTCAATGTCAAAATGAACCTACCCTTAAAATTATAAACTGTTCAAGACTTTGTCAGTGGGCAAACTTACAAAATCAGCAAGGGATCAAATAATTATTTCCTTCACTGTATACGTACTACCACGGTTCGCAGAATCTCCAGACTTGTCTCCCATTGATCACATCTCAGAAGTCATTGGTTGGCAATTGAAAAAGGAGCTGACAGTAGTGAATCCTGATGATTTGCATCCCTAAATGCATTCAGGAATCTTTACAACAGCTTAACAATTCATTTTATTCAACATGAAGAAGGAGATTACCTATATGGTGTGCTGCAATGTGTCCTATATATTTACAGATTTGCCACAGGAAAAGACAAACTTTACATGCCAGAAATGCAAGCTTGTGACTCTGATACAGGAAAAGGTGCAAGGTCTTCAGGAGAGAATAGCTACACTGAAGCTCAAAGAAGATGATTTCCTTGACAGAGGAGAAGAATCTCTTCAGAATGTTCCAAGATAAGAACTTTTCAGTGTTCCTGTTGAAGCTAATGACAGAGGAGAAATAACTTCCGTATATACTCGTGTATAAGCCGACCCGTGTATAAGCCGACCCCCTAATTTTGCCACAAAAAACTGTGAAAACTTGACTCGTGTATAAGCCGAGGGTGGAATCCATAGACTATGCTCCCATATGCTGCTCCATAGAATATGCCCCCTTATGCTGCTCCATAGAATATGTCCCCATATGCTGCTCCATAGTTTATGCCCCCATATGCTGCTCCATAGTTTATGCCCCCATATGCTGCTCCATAGTTTATGCCCCCATATGCTGCCCCATAGAATATGCCCCATATGCTGCTCCATAGACTATAACCCCATATGCAGCTCCATAGAATATGCCCCCATATGCTGAAAAAAAAATCCCATACTCACTTCTCCTGGGTCCATCGCCACTGTCTGCCGCTTCTTGTGTCAGTGACTGTTCAGCCAGCAGAGGGGCGGTGTGCACTAACCACGCCACTGTGCCCCCTGCTGCCTAAACGTCACTGACACGGGATGCAGCAGAGACAGCGGTGAGCAGCGATGGACCGGGGGACCGGTGAATATCGCTATATTCACCCATCCTGCCGCGGTCTCTGCAGCCTCGCTTCTCCACTGTCTCCCTTCCGGTCTTCAGCGGTTACGTGGTACCGCTCATTACACTCATGAATACGCGCATATTCATGAGTGTAATGAGCGGTACCATGTGACCGCTGAAGACAGGAAGGGAGACAGTGGAGAAGCGAGGCTGCAGAGACCAAGGGAGGACAGGTAAGTATGATCTGACACCCCCGCTCCCCTCCACCGCCGACCCCCAGGTATATGGCCCGTGTATAAGCCGAGAGGCTGAAAATCTTGGCTTATACATGAGTATATACGGTATTCACAATGTTCAAAG
Organism: Dendrobates tinctorius; assembly: GCF_039654945.1. Lineage (NCBI taxonomy): Eukaryota > Metazoa > Chordata > Amphibia > Anura > Dendrobatidae > Dendrobates > Dendrobates tinctorius. Next base: position 2,577,837 of record NW_027361671.1, on the reverse strand, counting down.
AGAAGCACCATTCAATGGACTTGCAGAAGAGAAATGGAAGCATGTGACCCAAAGAAGCAGCAGGATGAGGAGGCAGTCAGCTCCCATACCACTGAAGAACCGCTACCAGGTTCTCACACAGGACAAGTATGAAAATGTACTTCAAAAAAGCGATTTCCCACAAAGAACACTCCAGTAAGCAACCAGAAGCCTCTTGAAGAGAGAAAAAGAAGAGCTGTGGTGAAGAAGAAAAGGAGAGTGGTGGTCATGTGGGATTCCCTACTGAGAGGAACAGAAGCTTCTATCTGCCAACATCATGTCACGAGAAGTGTGCTGTCTTCCAGGTGCCCAAATCAGAGGTGTGTCTGATAGGGTATCAAGACTCTTCAGTGCTACAGACAACTAACCTTGGCTACCAATAAACGTAGGAAAAAATGACCCAGCAAGAACCGACCTGGAAACTACAGTGGGAAAAATAAAAGACCAACTGAGAATGGACCCGCTAAATCATGGCTTCGCCAGGAGGAGACTTCCGAAAGGCGCGTCGGGGCGCGTTTTACAGGCACACCGCGATACCCACCCTCCTTGGATTTTAAGGTATTATTAACACATTACTGCCTTTTAGCTTATATGTCTGACCCATGATTTAGCGCACTATATGTGCACAGTCACCTTTATTGCTGTAGTCTGAGCTACTATTGTTTGCACTCCGGCATCTTCACTGCTGCATATTTATGATCTATATGCTTGGCCCATGATTCAGCGCACTACTGGTGCACAGTCACATTTATTGCTGCAGTCTAAGTTATTACTGCTTGCACCGTTGTATTTTCATTGCACTGCTGCATATCTTTCTGCACCATACTTTGCACAATGCACATTTCTTATGCACAACTCCTGTGGGAGTAACCATTGTTTTTTGCACTTTATATATTTTTTCTGCAAGACTATTTTCATAGGGTTCCACAATCTGCTACAGGCTTGTGAGGTTTGGGTATATGATACATGAGCATATTTTTGTCTGGTCCATTATCTGTACCATATTTATGGTCCTATATTTTTATATGTATATATATGCTCAATATATTATAGCGGTTCAATTGCCTTTTTTATGCACTTATTTAAATATTTCTTGTTGGCTATTTTATTTAAGCTATTTTATCTTTCTCACGTTCATCAGTTTATATTTACGGCTCCTATCAGTTTTTCTCTCACCATTCTCAGTTGGTCTTTTATTTCGTACCGGATGGTCTGCCATCCAACCTTCTGGGAGAGGGCACATACTCTACACAGGTGTTCACCACATTTGACCTATTGATTCTTATTCTTTTTTAATTAAAGTGTGCTCTCCCAGCTAATTTCAATTTTTAAAGTGGGAAAAATAAGTATTTGATACACTGCCGATTTTGCACGTTTTTCCACCTACAAAGAATGGAGAGGTCTGTGATTTTTATCGTAGGTACATTTTAACTGTGAGAGACAGAATCTAAAAATGAAAAAGAAAACAGAAAATCACATTGTATGATTTTTAAATAATTAAATTGCATTTTATTGCATGAAATAAGTATTTGATTACCTACCAGCCAGCAAGAATTCTGGCTCTCACAGACCTGTTAGTTTTTCTTTAAGAAGCCTTCTTTCTCTGCACTCATTACTTGTATTAATTGCACCTGTTTGAACTCATTACCTGTATAAAAGACCAAGACCAAAGAGCTGTCTAAGGACAGCTAAGGATGTTTCTGAGAAAGGTCAGGAATCAGCCCAGAACTACACGGGAGGCCATGGTCAATGAGCTGAAGAGACCTGCGACCACTGTCTCAAACATTACCGCTAGTAACACTACGTCATCATGGATTAAAATCCTGCAGGGCACGTAAGGTCTCCCTGCTCACACCAGAAAATGTCCATGTCCGTTTGAAGCTCACCAATGAAGCTCTGGACGACCCAAAGGAGGTATGGGAGGTGGTCATGTGGTTAGAGGAGGCCAAAATAGAACTTTTTGGTATTAACTATACTCAACTTCTTTGGAGGAAGAAGGATGAGTACAACTTCAAGAACACCGTCCCCAACCATAGGTTGTGGCTGGGTCTTCCAGCATGACAATGACCTGAAACAAATAGCCTGGGCAAATAAGGAGTGGCTCCGTAAGAAGCATTTCAAGGTCCTGGAGTGGCCTAACCAATCTCCAGACCTGAACCCAATAGAAAATCTTTGGAGGGAGCCAAAAACTATTTTGCCTAGCAACAGCCCCAAAACCTGAAAGATATGGAGAAGAGCTATATGGAGGATTGGGCTAAAATCACTGCTGCAGTGTGTGCAAACTTGGTAAAGAACTACAGGAAATGTCTCTGTAATTGCAAAGGTTTCTGCATAAAATATTGAATTCTGTTTCTCTATTGTTTCAAATACTTATTCATATAATAAAATGCTAATTAATTATGTAAAAATCATACAATGTGATTTTCTAGTTTTATTTTTAGATTCTGTCTCTCACAGTTGAAGTGTACCTACGATAAATATTACAGAGCTCTCCATTCTTTGTAGGTGGAAAAACTTGCAAAATTACCAGTGTATCAAATACTTAGTTTCCCCAATGTATATGCAGAGACTTTGAAAACCTAGGCCATAAAGTGAAGGAACTGGGAGCGCAGGTCGTCTTCTCATCCATCCTCCCAGTGAGTGGATGTACACGGAACAAAAAGATTGAACAGGATTCTACAGGTTAACAAAGGTCGATTCTGCCCTCAGCAACAATTTGGGTTTCTTGGCCATGGAGTGAATTACTTCTATGATGGACTCGTTGCTAGAGATGGGTTGCATCTTATGAAATCAGGAAAACATATATTTGGTAGGCGCTTGCTACATTCATCAGGAGAGCTTTAAAGCGAACTTGTCACCAGGTTTGACCAATATAAGATAAGACCACCACCTTTCAGGCCCGATATACAGTGGGGAAAAAAAGTATTTAGTCAGTCAGCAATAGTGCAAGTTCCACCACTTAAAAAGATGAGAGGCGTCTGTAATTTACATCATAGTTAGACCTCAACTATGGGAGACAAACGGAGAAAAAAAAATCCAGAAAATCACATTGTCTGTTTTTTTTTCATTTTATTTGCATATTATGGTGGAAAATAAGTATTTGGTCAGAAACAAGCAATCAAGATTTCTGGCTCTCACAGACCTGTAACTTCTTCTTTAAGAGTCTCCTCTTTCCTCCACTCATTACCTGTAGTAATGGCACCTGTTTAAACTTGTTATCAGTATAAAAAGACACCTGTGCACACCCTCAAACAGTCTGACTCCAAACTCCACTATGGTGAAGACCAAAGAGCTGTCAAAGGACACCAGAAACAAAATTGTAGCCCTGCACCAGGCTGGGAAGACTGAATCTGCAATAGCCAACCAGCTTGGAGTGAAGAAATCAACTGTGGGAGCAATAATTAGAAAATGGAAGACATACAAGACCACTGATAATCTCCCTCGAACGGTGAGCAAAAATCCCAGAACCACGCGGGGGGACCTAGTGAATGAACTGCAGAGAGCTGGGACCAATGTAACAAGGCCTACCATAAGTAACACACTACGCCACCATGGACTCAGATCCTGCAGTGCCAGACGTGTCCCACTGCTTAAGCCTGTACATGTCCGGGCCCGTCTGAAGTTTGCTAAAGAGCATTTGGATGATCCAGAGGAGTTTTGGGAGAATGTCCTATGGTCTGATGAAACCAAACTGGAACTGTTTGGTAGAAACACAACTTGTCGTGTTTGGAGGAAAAAGAATACTGAGTTGCATCCATCAAACACCATACCTACTGTAAAGCATGGTGGTGGAAACATCATGCTTTGGGGCTGTTTCTCTGCAAAGGGGCCAGGACGACTGATCCGGGTACATGAAAGAATGAATGGGGCCATGTATCGTGAGATTTTGAGTGCAAACCTCCTTCCATCAGCAAGGACATTGAAGATGAAACGTGGCTGGGTCTTTCAACATGACAATGATCCAAAGCACACCGCCAGGGCAACGAAGGAGTGGCTTCGTAAGAAGCATTTCAAGGTCCTGGAGTGGCCTAGCCAGTCTCCAGATCTCAACCCTATAGAAAACCTTTGGAGGGAGTTGAAAGTCCGTGTTGCCAAGCGAAAAGCCAAAAACATCACTGCTCTAGAGGAGATCTGCATGGAGGAATGGGCCAACATACCAACAACAGTGTGTGGCAACCTTGTGAAGACTTACAGAAAACGTTTGACCTCTGTCATTGCCAACAAAGGATATATCACAAAGTATTGAGATGAAATTTTGTTTCTGACCAAATACTTATTTTCCACCATAATAAGCAAATAAAATGAAAAAAAAACAGACAATGTGATTTTCTGGATTTTTTTTTCTCAGTTTGTCTCCCATAGTTGAGGTCTACCTATGATGTAAATTACAGACGCCTCTCATCTTTTTAAGTGGTGGAACTTGCACTATTGCTGACTGACTAAATACTTTTTTTCCCCACTGTACAGCATTCTATAATGCTTTATATATGACCCCAAGGAGTCTGCATAGGAGTGCGATTCCGGTAGACTATGTTTCATCCACATGAAGGAAGAAGGAGGATGGCATCGTAAGAAGAAGGATAGCATTGCACGAAGAAGGGAGCCGCTGGACTAAGACCAGCAACACCCCTTGGACCCGACTGCTTCCCTTTAAACTAAAGCAATATGGGATGGGAAATGTACAGCCAGAAAAAAGTATGCAGCTAATAAATTGTTTTAAGAACCCTCCCATTAGAAGTGGAAATAAAGAACAAATACAGCAAATTCTAAATGAAACTAGAGGAGCAAGAGAAACTGACTGCAAACTAAAATGGGTCTATACAAATAGATAGAGCATGGGAAACAAACAAGGAGAAATGTAGCTCCTAATACAGGAAGAAAGATATGATGTCACAGACATCACTGAAACCTGGTGTGATGATACACATGATTGGAATACAAATCTTAAAGCCTACAACTTAATTAAAAGAAATAGGCTTAACAAGAGGGAAGGAGGTGTTGCACTCTATGTTAGGAAAGCATATATCTCCACAGAGCTCCAAGCTTCAGAGAATGGTAGCTCTGTAGAAACGGTTTGGGTAAGAATACAAGGAGAGGAGACCAGAAAGGACACTATTATAGGTGCTTATTATAGGCCACCTGAACAGATTGAAGACATGAATGAACTCTTTTTATATCAGATGTCTTTGTTCTAAAAAAAAAAGTTTGACATAGTGATCATGGGAGATTTTAATCATACAGATATTTGTTGGGAATCTCTCTCAGGCAAATAAAGGGTCCAGAAAAATGTTATCTTATTTTGCGGACAACTTTATCTTTCAAATGGTAGAAGAGCAAACAAGAAGATCTGCAATCTTGGACCTAATTCTTACCAACAGGAAGAATATAGCTAAAGAAGAAAAGGTTGCTGGGAATTTATGAGGCAGCAATCAAGCTATCCTTTTGGATTACAAGAAGAGCAAGACCTGCGAGGACTTAAGGGCCTGTCACACTAAGCGATATCGCTAGCAATATTGCTATAACTTGTGACGTTATAGCGATATTGCTAGCGATATCGCTGTGTGTGATACTTACCTACAACCCGCTCCCCCGCTGGTTATTGCTGATCTCGCGAGAACGTTCAGGACTGTTTCTCGTCGTCAGCTTCCTGTGGCGCTTCCTGTGGATAGACGAGCGACGAGCGTGGAGCCGGGCGGGAGGATGCAGGATCGCCTAGTGTGACAGGTAAGTAGCGACCCCCGTCCCCAGCGATGTCGCTGGTGAGATCTGCCTATGTGGCAGGTCACTAGCGACCACTTAGCGATGTACCAGCGATCCTGACCGCGTCATATCGCTGGTCGGGATCGCTGGTACATCGCTAAGTGTGACAGTACCTTTAGACTTATAGGTTGGACTTCAGAAAAGCAGATTTTAATGTAATCAGAAAGTGGGTAGGAAAAGTCCAATGGCTGAATGTTCTAAAAGACATAAATGTCCATGGAGGATGGAGATTTTGGTAAATGAAATTCTCACTGCACAAACCGGTAACAATCTTGAAAAGAAGGAAGAATTGGAAGCATTTGAAGAGACCAGGGTGGATGAACATATAACTTAATCACTGGGCATATCTAAAGAAGATTATAAAGCTGTCTGCAGGGAATGCACCGCAAGCATTATAAGAGCTAAAGCCAGTAATAAAGTGAGACTTGCAAGGGAAACCAAAAGTAATAAAAAAATTGGGGGGGTGGGAGGTGATATGTCAAAAGCAAAAGAAAAGTCAAAGATGCTAAGCAGTTTTTACAGGATGAAAAGGGTTAAGTGGTCAAAAATTATGTTGAAAGCAAATGGTGAGGGAACACTTAGCCAATTTAAATTACCGTATATGCTCGTGTATAAGCCGAGTTTTTCAGCACATTTTTGTGTGCTGAAAACGCCCCACTCAGCTTATACACAAGTAAATTATCCCAGAAAGACGGCGGGGGAGGGGGAGCGGCAGAGCAGCGGGATTACAGAGGCAGGAGCCGGCGGGGAGGGGGAGCAGCGTGTCATAGAGACAGAGGCCAGCGGCTGTGGCTAATGCCTGTGCCGCTGCTAAAGAAAAATGAATATTAATTTTTCTGTAATAGCGCACAGTGATAGCCGCAGCCGCCGGCTTGCAGCACACATCCTACTCACCTTCCTGAGCACCCTCGATGCATCTCGTTCGTTACGGCGCCAGCAGCATTTCTGGTCAAGCAATCACGTGGCCCCGCTCATTAAGGTAATGAATATGCATGCCTCTCCACTCCCATAGGCGTGGAGTAATATTCATTACCATAATGAGCGGGGCCACATGATCGTTCAGCAGTCGTCTGAGCTGCTGGCACTAGAACGAGATGCAGTGAGGGCATGCAGGCAAGGTAAGTAGGATTTTTTTTATAGGAACCATGCATACAAGGGTAGGGGATAAGGAGCCATGCATACAAGGATAGGGGATAAGGAGCCATGCATACCAGGATGGGAGGGGGGAACCATGCAGACAAGGACAGCGATAGGGGAGCCAAGCATACAAGGGACAGGATGGGGAACATGCATACCAGGATAGGGATGAGGAGACAATGCATACTCGACTTATACTCGAGTCAGTAAAATTACCCAGCTTTTTGTGGCAAAATTAGGTGCCTCGGCTTACACTTGAGTCGACTTATACTCGAGTATATACGGTAATTTAAATCTCATGCTCCAGATTAATTACATTCTAGGGTACTGAAAGAGATAGAGGAAATTGCAGAACCACTAGCCAGAATCTTTGAAAATTCATGGAGAACAGGAGAAGGGCAAATGTTGCCCCTATCTTCAAAAAAGGAAAGAAGGTGGAGTCAGGAAATTACAGACAAGTGAGCCTTAATTTTATATCAAGAAAAATCTTTGAACAAATGATTAAACAGCATGTTTATAAGTACTTGGATAAGAATACAGTAATTAACCAGAGCCAGCATGGTTAATAGCAAACAAGTCATGCCGGACTAATCTATATTCCTAATATGACGGAATCACTGACTGGGTGGATCAGGGAAATATGGTAGATGTAGTATATTTTGAATTCAGCAAAGCATGATAAAGTATCTCATACTATCATTATTGAAAAAATGACCAAGTACAAGATTGACAAGCTACGGTTAGGTGAATTCATAGCTAGCTCAGTGATCATACTCAAAGAGTGGTAATAAATGGTTGCACATCCAACTGGATGAGTGTTTTAAGTGGGGTACCACAAGGCTTTGTCTTGGCCCCAGTGTTGTTCAACATTTTTATAAATGATCAACATAAGGTAGTTGAAGCTAAACTAATCACATTTGTAGATAATGCAAAGCTAGGAGAGATAGCCAACACTAGAGAAGACAGAGAAAGGATTCCGAAGGATCTAGATAAGCTTGAACAATGGTATAGAATGGTATTTAACAAGAAAAACAAAAATGACAGCTAAAGAATGGGAAAAATAGAATTAAGCAGCAGCATGTGAAAAATACTTTGGCATACTAATAGATCACAGAGTGCAAATGAGTCAAGAGTGTAGTGCAGCAAAAAAAAAGGCAACACAGTTCTGGGATGTATTAAAAGAAGCATTCAGTCTAGATCACGTGAAGTAATTATTCCCCTCTACTCCTTTCCTTCTTGATGTTGTAGTTTCAATATTAAGGTAAAATGTTTTTCATATTTGCAACTTAATATCTATTTCTGGCCATGTATGAGATATGTAATAAATGGGTGAAAAACAAAAACACGGAGGGCACCATCAGAATAGTCAAACTAGATAAAATAGGCATCCGACCACAGTATGTCCAAAAATGAATCCAAATAGTAAGAAGAGCAAAGTAGACATACATATATGCAGGAATCACCTTTGAAAAATTACAATTTTTATTTCAATAGACATACATAAACACCACAAACAATAAAAACACATAAAAAATACAGAAGTTACCACATGTAACCTGTATGTATGGGAGCAGCAAACAGCCCTATATAATGCTTATACATCCAGCAGTTCTTGATTGGAAGTCAGTATCATATACAGCATATCCACAAGGTAAGTATATAGCATACAAATCTAGCCAACCATATAGCATGTCTATATAACAAGTAGATTCCTAATTAAAGTTCAATCCAATGTGCAACATGTCTAATGTATAAATATACAAAATATGTACATATAGCCTTATAGCTGGAAAATAAGGTAAAAAGTCATAAATAGAATTAAAGACAGCCACAAATAGATTGGAGTTGGCACCAAATAACAATCCACCAGTATAAGAGGCTAGTGCACTAGCCAATGCCCGGTAGGGTATAATAACCCACTTAAGTCAGGGGTATGGGAAGCGTAAAAGAAATATCGAGATATATCAAAGAAATTAATAAATACCCTCCTCTCATACTATACCGCCCCAGACTGCAGGCTGAAAAAGGACATGCTCACTGAACATAAATGACCATTAGAAATAGGCTGGAATGGAGGGACAAGGTGCCGCTCCCATTACCCGACACGTATCGTCACCGTCGTGACTTCATCAGGGGTGGAAGGAAGTGGTGAGACTTGTAGATCTACTCGGTATAAATATGCAAGAGAAATTGTAAAATCACAGCAGCTGTTGGAAGTCACCGCATGGAGGACGCGCTTGGTAGCAGCATGTTGCCGCTGAACCGGAAGTCACAGAGGCGCATGAGCAGGACTGATGTCAAGAATCCAATTCACCCAATTAAAAAATCCAAGTAAGAAAATGGCCCCGGTTGGAGGGGATTTATCAGCGATAGATGTCTTCCTAAATTTAAGTACCCAGGACATCAAGCAACACACACAGGGCATCTGTAGACATAATCTCACCAGGAAACAAATTTCTGCACTCCGTGACTTTGAAAAGGACGAAACCATAGTATTTAAACCATCTGATAAGGGGGGTAACGTGGTTGTGATGGATGTTCAGAAATATAAAAACATGTGTCTCTCTTTTCTCAATGATGGAGCTACATATGCACGGGGTGCCACCAATCCAACAGCAATATGTATGACTATTTTAAAGGCGATATTGTCTAAAGCCAGAAATGATGGGTTAATTGGTGAAGATGAGAACTCTTTTCTTTCCCCTCAGCATCCAGTAATGTCAACATTCTACTCCCTACCTAAGATCCATAAGGGGGTGGATCCTCTGAAAGGCAGACCCATCGTGTCTGGAATTGGGAGTTTTTGTCAGAACATAGGGATCTATATTGACAAAATACTGAGGCCCTTTGTTATCTCCCTTCCATCTTACATCAGAGACAAGATGGATCTGCTAAGGAGACTAGAGGGTATCACCTTGGAGCCTCATGTCTTGTTGGCAAGTATTGATGTTGAAACCCTCAATTCTTCCATTCCACACGAATATGGTAAGAGAGGGGTTAAATACTTCCTTGCCACTAGGGGCCGACAGTTCCAAGCCCATAGCGAGTTGGTAGTGACACTCTTAGACCTCATGCTTCAGAACAACTATTTTTGTTTTGATGGGCAGATCTTCCACCAGCTCAGGGGCACCGCTATGGGCAGCCCTTGTGCGCCCAGTTATGCTAACCTGTTCCTGGGCTGGTGGGAGGATAATTTGGTATTTACGGAAGCCCATGAGGAATACACCACCCACATAGATCTATGGACAAGATTCATAGATGATGTATTTATTTTGTGGAGTGGTACAGTGGAAACCTTCCATGAATTCATTTTGTCTCTTAACCATAACAAAGTAGGATTAAAATTTACCTCTGAAATACATGAGAATCAATTGTCATTTTTGGATGTGTTAATTACGAAGTCACAAAAGGGTGGTGGCCTTGAGACCACGGTCTACAAAAAACCAACCGCTACCAACTCGCTTCTGAGGTGGGAAAGTCACCTTCCTTACCCCCTCAAAAAGAGCATTCCTAAGGGTCAGTACCTTAGATTAAGACGGAACTGTTCGGATGAGGCCGATTATAAAACAAAGGCAGATGATTTGAGACAGAGGTTTATATCAAGGGGATACCTGGACCAGGTCCTAAGGGAGGCTTACAAACATGCTAGTCAGCAACAAAGAGCAACATTACTTAAACCCGCTGAGAGAGATACAGAGACACGTCAACCCATGATATTTTTTTTCTTCCTTTGATAACGGGGCCCCATATATCAGAGATATCATTAAGAGGCACTGGGATGTGTTAAAAATGGATGAGGATTTAAATGATGTGATCGGGGTAAATCCCCAAATCACATACAGGAAGTGCAGAACCCTTAACGATCGTCTAGTGCATAGTCATTTTGTCCAACCCAAGGTAAAAAACATGGCTATCGACTAAACCGACAGGTTGCTACAGATGTGGGAACTGTGTTGCATGTAAGTCTATTGAGGTGGGTAAGGAGTTTAACAATAGTAATACACGGAAGACCTACCAGATAAAAGTCTTCATCAATTGTAAAACAAAGGGTATCATTTACAGGGCCCGCTGTGACTGTGGGATGACCTACACTGGCAAAACAATCAGAGAATTCAGGAGACGGTTTGGGGAGCATCTGGGAGATATCCGTAATGGGAGGGATACCCCAACATCGAGACACGTCAATGGACTACATGGGGTAAATACGGGAGTAATCCGTTTTATGGGTATCGACAAATTAAAAGTACCTCCCCGAGGGGGAGACTTTGATAGGATCCTACTGCAGAGAGAAGCGAGGTGGATCTTCTCCCTGGACACATGCCATCCTCAGGGACTAAATGAGCAGCTCAATTTTGGTTGTTTTATGTAATCCCCTCCCCCTCTCCCTTTACCCTCCGATATTCAAACTCGATCATTTATTATAACATCCAGCCTATTTTGAGAGTACCTTCTTTCAGCTATGTGTACCTTCACTGACATTAATCTAATTTGAATATAATATGAAATAGCCCCTAGACCTCAAGAATTTTTTCTGGTACCCTTACCCTTGGGACCAGCCACAAAACAGGATTCTCTTTACCTATAATGAGACCTTAGATGGGATGTATATCATCCCTTATGTATATTCTGTGTCTATGATTAACGTTCCGAGCCTTGTGGAAATGGAGGCAATAACTAGGAATGACTACGAATATACCTATACCTTTAATTAAATGCACTGCCTAAATGTCCATTGATGGTTTTCTTTCCCCTACTTATCTTCAACAATGCTGGTATTCATTCCTGTCTGTCCCCTGATTTCATCCTACCGTTTATCTGGAGATCACCACTTTCTCCATGCAATGTATATGGTATGCACCATTGATACCTATGGGGAATCAGCAATATGGGCTGTAGCTTTTTTTTTTCTTTCCCCATGAGGAAGGATGAATGTGTTACATCTGTGGGATTACTACCACTATTTAAGACCTATGCCATGAAGGTGAACATTGGATATATACAGAGCATTAATTGGTTAAAAGATCTCCTTTATGCATGAGATTACCTATTCAATCACTGACAGGAATTTCTTATCTGTACTGAGCATATAGATTGCAATATACGTAGTCTCTTATATTTTTCTTTGATCATATATGCCCCCCTTCTTTTGCCCCATGCGCTGTGTACTATGAGCTCACTATATGACTGGAAGTGGGCTGTGGCTATATTTACATGATCATGTTAGATCCGCCCCATAGGGTGACAAACAGAGGTACGGGGCTTAATTCGAAATGACTTATCGCTAGATTTGGCCTGATCTACCCCACTGGGCGGAGGGAAAGGAAAAGAAAAAAGAGAAAAAAAGGCATATGACCTAATTGTAAGCTATATATCTTTTTAATCGCGGCACTACTGTGGCGTCCTAATTATGCTTGGACTGCCCCACAGGGCGGTCACAACGGAGATGCCTAATTTACCCAGAGATGAGATATCGCGGTATTTTGCAATCACCCTCCAGCTGGAGATCTCACTGTGTGAACTTGCCGCGATTGTAGGGGCCGTTCACCTCGGAAGGGTGACACTTCGTGGTATCAGCGATTGTCCTCCGTTTGGAGTCCTCACCATGCGTGCGAGCTTGGTGAGATCAATGCTGAGTGACCTTACTAAGCGGGTTTACTTCATAGAGATGATATATCAAGTATCCGCGATCACCTTCACACTGGAAATCTTACTGTGTGAATTTACTGCGATGCAAGGTGGCGTCTCTGCCCCAGGGGATTCATCTGACACAAATACCCCATTGTGAGGGACATCATATCTGTATATCAGGATTAATTTATAACTGTGGCCTTATACAATGGTGCCCTATTCTGAGAAATATATTGAGGCATGATAATTTATGTTTTGAATTGAAAAGTGATTGCTGTGTTGGTCAATTTTTGAGCTTGGGCAGATTCTTACTAAATATAAGAGAACATAGGGGCGGGTTCACTGACCTCTCATTATTATACCAATGAATGGGCTTCTTGCATATACTTTCCCTACTGGCCATGGATCTGACTACCTCAGGTGAGGCTAAACGCCGGGGGTGGGACTTGTGTGTCTATTTAAGGAAACCACACCATCTATCCATGGGACTTACTTTTTGGCAGTGATATGGACAGTCACTCTGCTAGTTGAGGCACCCAGCCACTGTGGGGCCTTCTCTTTTTCTTTATGGACAAATATATTTAAACCCCTTATATCCATTTGTATAACTCCCCTGATGAATCCCCGTTATTGGGGAGGAAACGCGTAGGGAGCAAATACCCCTTCAGACGACTGGGGGTGACACTATAGGGTCCATTTGGGGCCTGTCCTTGTAAGGGCAGGAGTAATACCTGGGCACGACAGGGAGGATAGGGAAAACTGCACACCTGTAACCCTTTAACCTCCTTTTCCACACGCTGTCTTGTGCTGCTATATGGACCCGAATACCCGGCAGGGGACCTCTGAAAAATATGCCGGGGCGTCTATGTCCATGAGTAATGGTGAGACCGAACCATTTTTTAAATGAGCACTGATACGCACGAGCACTATTATGTCTGTTTATGTGTTGTTTATGTTTTATTTTGAATGGGAATCCTCCAAGCTACTGACATGTTGCACATTGGATTGAACTTTAATTAGGAATCTACTTGTTATATAGACATGCTATAGGGTTGGCTAGATTTGTATGCTATATACTTACCTTGTGGATATGCTGTATATGATACTGACCCCTCCAATCAAGAACTGCTGGAGGTATATGCATTATATAGGGCTGTTTGCTGCTCCCATACATACAGGTTACAAGTGGTAACTTCTGTATTTTTTAAGTGTTTTTATTGTTTGTGGTGTTTATGTATGTCTATTGAAATAAAAATTGTAATTTTTCAAAGGTGATCCCTGCTTACTGTATATATATGTCTACTTTGCTCTTCTTACTATATGTCATAAATGGGGACCAGTGGTCTGGGTGTTTATTTCATGTAAATGATGAGATATAAAACAGCTGCAAGCTTAGGCTGAGAAAGGGTTATGTGACAGCAGAGTGATGAAGCGAAAGCGTACAAGGCACGTAACCCGTTGTAGATTTCATCCTTCGATAGAATCCTTTGGGACTTGGTCATTATAGGAAAATGAGCCGTTTAAGTTCTAACATAGCAACCATTATCTTCATGTTTTGATCTCTGAATGTTAATTGAGCTGCTCTCTCACTTCTTCCAGATGCGTTGATATGTTCAATGGATGGGAGAGTGAAGCCAACGCTGATTGGCTGCAGGGATCGCGTGACATAATGTCACTGGAATGGTGCTAGTACCAAAGGAGTATAAGTGTTATTATTTTACTGGGAGGAAACATAGCAATTCAGCTTGATTGTCAGAGTAGTGGACAACCCCTTTATAGTGCAGCACCTACACAACTGAGAATGCTCTCAGGGAAAGAATAGAAAGTGGGCATGAGGTTAAATTATGTGACCACTAGATGCGCAAACCAGTCTCTAGTGTTTAAGTAGCCCATGTATGGGCAGCAGGCAGAGCAATTGCACACCTGGGGTAAGTTATAGAGACAGTTGCCTATGTCACAAATTAACAATCTATGGCACCAAGTGGTCACTCCCTGTAACCTGAAAATAAAACATGATTTGAGGACAGTTCTATTGCCTTACCTTGACAGTTCCTCTAGCTTGGACTGAGCAAATTCCAAACTTTTCCTCTCTACATGCTCATGTGGAGTATGCGCCAGAAGCTCATGGAGGGTTATAATGTACCGAGGTATCTACAAGAAAGATATATTTCTATTTAATACTGATTGAGGTCATCACGCAAAATTTTTTAATTAAAAATGTGCATAAATTTCAGTGACTGATATATTAAAAATTTTAAAACATAACTATGAAGACATTTTATGTGCAGAAAGAGGGATATTTTTGTCAATTAATGAATTCATTTTAGCAAGAATGCTTTAAGAGAACCTATACACAAACTGTCTCTTCAGAGAGGAAGAGGACAGGAACTCTATAACGCCACCTGTTGGACGTAGCGATCCTACCAGTCATTATTGACACTTTATCGAGTCTTGCACTATGTCTAAAGGTACTGTCACACTTAGCCATGCACCAGCGATCCCGACAACGACATGACCCGGTCAGGATCGCTGGTGCATTGCTAAGTGGTCGCTAGTGAGCTGCCAAACAGGCAGATCTCACCAGCGACATAGCAGCGGTCGGCGGTCGCTACTTACCTGTCAGACGAGGCGATGAAGACGTCCTCCCGCCCGCGTCCACGCGTCGCTCGTCGCCACAGCAGGAACCCAGCTGGAAGCTGATGACGAGAAACGGTCCAGGACGTTCTCGCGCGATCAGCGATAACCAGCGGGGGAGCCGGTCGGAGGTAAGTGTCACACATAGCGATATCGCTAGCAATATCGCTGCTATGTCACAAAACCAGTGACGTTATAGCGATATTGCTAGCGATATCGCTTAGTGCAACGGGCCCTTTAGGATAAAACACAAATCAGAATATCAATTTGCAGTGTTTCGGGGTATTGCCCCTTATTGGTGCAAAGAATAAGAATTGATTTAGCTGGGTGAGAGGATGTGGACTGAGTTGAGGGGCAACGTTTCTCCTTGAGGAGAGTGACATACTGGCTCTGGCATGCCATGGTAAGAAGGCTGATTCGCCGTGCAATGAACCTCCCACCTGAACGATGCTGCCCAGTCCGTGGGCAGCATGTATCAGACACTGGCTGTGTGATCTCAGCCGGGTATATTTGACGCAAACACGGTGGCATTTCAGAAAAAAAAACAAAAAACATAATTTAATAGGGGAAAGAAACTGCACTATAGACTAGTCGGATAGGTGGGTCCTCGGTGGCTTCTCCCTGCCCGCTGTACCGGATTCATAGGTGTCTACCTACATGCGTGTACAGGCAAAGAACAGTCAATACAGGGCAGCGGGAGAAGCTGCTGAAGATCTGCCTATCCAACTAGTCTGTAGCACTGTGTCTCTTTCCGCGGCAGCTTTTAAATTATGTTTTTCACTGAAATGCCGCAACATTTAGGAGTCAAACACATATGGTTATGTTCATACAGCCAGTGACCGATACATGCTGCCCACAAATTGGGCAACATGTATTCGCTGACAGATTCTTTTTACTTTTCTAATTTTAGTTTGTATTGAATCTTTGATTATGAAGACCAAGCTTTCAGGTCAGCCTTCGCTGGGCACATGCGGGCTACAGAAGCGTCGTGTTTAGTAGTTTCATAAAGTGCATTTTGAGTACAGTCCCCATAAATTGAAAGTTAAAACTAAGTTATTATTTTATTATTATTATTTATTTATAAAGCACCATTGGTTCCATGGTGCTGTACATGAGAAGGGGTCACATACAAATAAGTTAGAGTTGTTGCATTCAGTTTTCTACAGCAACTCCACAACCAACCAGCTGTAGCACTAACATTATGCTTAAGCATCACAACTACTACGAATCCCATTAGCATCAAAGCAAGCCAAGCTTTCAGCGAGGGCAAGGAGTGATGTTCACAATTGATATTTGCTAGTCAGTCAGCCAAGCAGTTAATTATAGAATAAAACAAATACTTCCCCATCTCGGTATCTACATATGGATTAGAAAAAATTCTGTATTGTTTCGCACAATAGACCTTCTAGCTGCTACAACCATGGTAACATAGGCTGCTTGCCTGCAGATCAACCAGTAATTATCCATGGTCACTCCTCATTGTTTGGAAGAGGTGTGCTTATCTGTTTAGCATGAGAAAATTGCGCTACCAGACAATTAGCAGGTGGCTAAATATCTGTTTTCAATGACTTCCAATATCAATAACTGCCACATCAAAATCTAGAAAATAAAGCACCTGCTTGCAAATGAATTAGAACTGTGAAATCAGAGAGTACGTGGATAAAGACGTGCATTTGTATCAGTGTTACAGTCTGGTGCGGTTTTACTTATCCACTGAACTAGCCATGTATCACCGAAATTACCTGGAACATTGGATAGGTCAGGAACGTCTCCAGCATCCTCCCCTCACATGCTGGATTGGCTTCATATTGCTTGAGGAGTTTGTCGAAGTCGCGGTTTTGCTTGCAGTTTGCCAGCACTTGCAGACTGTATTGATGATTCCGGACAAATTCTTGGTAGATGTTCAGCATGGGCAGCAGAATATCAAACAAATCAGCTGGATGAAAAAGAAGAATGGTCTGAGGAATGGTTTAAGCATTTCTAAGAATGAAAAAGCTGCTTACCCAAATAAATGGAAGGAACCAAGGCATTACCGCAAAAAAAACACTACAATGTGAAAAGATTATCTCCAAAGAAAATTATTATACTACTGCACAAAGAGGAAAAAAAAACTATGCCTGGAACATTTATTCATACCCAGAGAACTATTCCACATTTCTTTTTCATGTTACACCCACAAACTGAAATGTATTTTATTGTATTTTTATGTAATACATACACCAACACAATGTAACAAGTATTTGGGAAATGTAAAAAAATGAAACATGGTTTTCTAATAATTAAAAAAAAAATCTGAAGATTGTGACATGTACATGTTTTCAGCCCCCTATAGTCTGATACCCCTAAATAAATCGCGAGTGACTCTTTGACTTCAGAAGTGATATAATTTGAATAAATTACATACATGTGGACTCAATTTACATACTTGTGGACTCAATTTACCCACTATAACTACAGCTGTTCTGTGAAGGCCATCTAAACAGAGATCCCAAGCAAAGAGAGCAGTAATTAGAGTAGTCAAGAGACCCATGGTTACTCTGGAGGAGCTGCAGAGATCCACAACTCAGGTGGGAGAATCAGTCCACAAGACAAACTGTTAGTCATATACTCCACAAATCTGGCCTTTATGGAAGAGTTCCAAGAAGAAAGCCATACAAAGT